>NW_026901381.1:1891875-2522500 GCF_033783945.1 Neopsephotus bourkii
AACCACCCAGCACAACCATCATTCATTTTTAAAGGGTTGTTTGGAGAACTTAGGTTATTTCCTCATCTTAAGCACATTTGGGATAGTATATGGAGCATGTGCTGTTCCGGCCCAAGGCTGGCTGGTGGTGGTAGGTCACTTTGTAGCTTCTGTATTAAAAAAGTAGAGAAATCAGAAGGTTATTTCAGAGTCTAAATTCAGCACTAATTATTTCAAGCAATTGAAAAAGGGGCATAAATCTCACTTGTTTATTACAGCTGCTTCATGAAAACAGCAGCTACAAATAATACCCTATAATGAAAATCTACTTAACACTGTCATGGGTTACCCAACAAGAGAACAAGTGTTTGGGATCTGGACAAAGGCAGCATTGCCTCCTCTGAGGGAGGGTCTGTGTTGAGGAGAAGGTGGTTATTACTTAACTGCTGGTTTTATCTCCTTGGGTGAACTGAATACTGTGGCATTTCTGCATAGATGAGTACAGCTTTTGATTGGAAAAAGCTCTGAGCTCTACTTGCTTTTTTATGTACTTCTGCACCCTCTCAGGTAGGTTCCTAGAGGTGGATGGGTGAGATGCAACAAGCAGGTTCATAAATCAGTGATGTTTCTGAGGAGATCTGTGAGTGCTAGCAAAGAATCCTTACAATAAGAATAAAATAGGGGAGGTCAGACCCTGACAGTCTTGGTTCAGGCACGATTTCAGCATCTTCCACACCTGACCTTGAACACTGCCAGGGATGGGGCAGCCACAGCTTCTCTGGGCACCCTGTGCCAGCGCCTCAGCACCCTCACAGGGGAGAACTTCTGCCTAAGAGCTCATCTCAGTCTCCCTCTATTCACACTTCTGTGTTACTGATCTGCTTTTGCAATATAAAGCACTGGCTTCATTGGACTTGTGTCAAATGTATACAGATGTTAGGGAGACCTTGCCTGGAAAAGATTTTTTTTTCCCCCATGAAATCATCTCTGTATGATGGATAGCTCCATTAGCACTCTGAAACCATATTCTCTAGGTGGTACTCACAAGTCATGGTGTGTTCTATGCTCCTCTGAGTAATCTTGATGACTGGAGAAGAATTTTCTTGCAATTGCACAGTTTCTTCCCTCCTTTTCAGCATCTCTCATGCCATATTCAGGATGAAACCTGGATTTCCAGTCTGCTCATGCTCTTGGGCAGACTCAGTGAAAGACAGATGCTTTGTTGTTTCTTTGTCTTCTTCAAGAAGAGTTAGAGCTGGTTTTTAAGGAGGATAACCGTAAGAAGTGCACCTGTCCCAAGCAGGGAGAGTATTTGGCACCTTAGGGGGTGCTGGCTCTGTGTCTCTCTAGGAGGTTGTCTTCCCTCATAAGTGAAGAGAACCGTTTCTGTCGTATGCACTTCAGGGTTTGCTCTTGCATGGGGTGCTGGCACACAACAAGCTTGATGTTTGCCAGCTACTGAGTGCCTTCTGCAAGGTAGTGAGTGCCCTCCTATCCTTTGCAGCCAAAAAGGACTTGATTGCTCTTGGCATCAGGCAGATCTGGACCCAGAAGACCACAGGTAGTATTTACCAATTATTTCTGTGCTTTTGCATGCCAGAGGTTGTCTGAATGGATTTCCCCAGCATACAGGAGATTTCAGGCATTAATGACACTTGCCTGCCACTAAACCCATCTCTTTTTAAAATAATAATAATAAAATAATAAGCATGACATTTATTGCATTGCCATGGGGAAATTACACCCCACCCCACACCCCCCAGACTAACTACAGCCCAAGTAACTATTAGCTCTTTAGAGCTATTGCAAATGTGTGAGTTATATACCCTGAATGAGCACCATATGCCAATTTATTGTGTCACAGTGAGTCACAGGACACATTGTGGAAAGCAGTAATTGCTTGGCATGCATTGTAACACTCAGTAGGGCTTTTTGTTTGGTTTTCTGAAGGGAATATGTTTTTACTCTGACAATAAAATGAGTATTGTTTGATGTGTTGCCACCAGGGACTGTTGCTTATTTTATACTTAACCTGGAGCTTACCCATTTCCTACTCACTGCACACACCCTCTCTATCTTTTTCTTTCTAACTGCTTGTATTGTATGAGCGCACTATCAGAATATGAACCTTGAGCCTTCCATTCGGTATTGTCTTGGCATTTTGTGTTAATCCTCTTCTTCCTTTTCCTCCTCATCTTCTTTCTTTGTCCAATAGGGAAATTAAGATTGGTTACAAGGAAGAAATGTTCACTCTGAGTGGAGTGAAGCAGTAGGATGGGTTGAGCAGAGGTTTCATGGTCCCCGCTCTTGGAGGTTTTCCGAGCTTATCCACGTAAGGACATCAGCAACCCAATGTGATTTTGATGTTGGCCTGTCTTTGAGCAAGAGGTTGGGCTCTGTTGACCTCCAAAAGTCCCTTGTAACCTATATTATTTTATGGTGCTGTTTAATACCCCCTTCCCATTCTGATTCATCCCTGATGCTGTGCATGTCATTGAGTCCTCACTCCGCGTTGGAGTCACTCCCATTTGTACCAGCACAGAACCTGAGTGACCTCCTGAAGGTCAATGAAGTTACAGTGGGTTTGCTCACGTGGGATCGAAATCATGATGTAAATTGTAGCCTCAGATGAGATTAGGAGGTGAAATCTGGGTCTCTCTGAAACCAGTTGGAATTTTTACCAGGATTTCACTTGAGATCTCCTAAAATCTTGATTAAGTTGCCAGTTGTCATTACCAGTTGAAGAATGTGATGCATAATTATACTGGGACAATAAGTATTTATAAAGTAAAGATTACCTTTTTTCCGTTTCAGTTACAAATCCCATTCCCAAGCAGCCTGGAAGAGAGCTTTGGGGTATTTAGGATTTAGTGAGCCACCAACTGCCCTGGCTCAGCCGTTACGTGCGGGTTTCCTCATGTGGCTGTAACCACGTGAGGGAGTTAATGCTGCACAGAGCATCTGCTCCTCAGCTAAACGCCCTCCCAGCCCTGCAGCTGCCTGCCAAAGAGCTTTGGATGTGCAGAGGGGCATCTGTGAGCTCTACAGGGTAGCAGATTCTCAGGGGTTAGCCAAAACCCACCCTTTGTCAGGACAATGGTATTTTAATTATGCTGAAAGAAAGCAAAACCACTCTCAGAATCTCCATCTCTGTCTGGGGAATTGTCAGCCATCATCTAGGTATTATAGAAAACAAAATGAAGAAATATGGGAATAGTTCTGTAGGGTTCCTCTTTCCATTCTGCAAAGATGAGTTTTCTCCATATCTCTCTTTTATCAGCAAGGAGTATATTGCTTATGCAAACACCTGATTTCCCATCAGGCCCTGTCGAAGGTAAACTTTACCAATGGGGTGAGTGTAGTGGATTGAGGAAAGACTAAATATGAGTAACTAAAAGCCTTTGTTGTCCCTTCTTATGCAAGGCAGGATTCTAAAATCAAGATTTAACAAGACAGGCTTGCTTTCATATACTTTTTCTAGTGATTGCTGTCCTCCCTATTCTGTAATAACATCCGTTGTCTCTCCTCATATGGACCCTTCTTAAATGATGTAGAAGAGTGTTCCTCTTTCAAACATGAAAATGGTATTGTGCCATGTAGAGGGAATATAGCAGTGGAAGACACTGTTGCTTATAGGGTTGAAGGTCCCTTCTCCACTGTTCCTGCAGTTCACAAGCTATAGATTCCAAGTCAAACTGAATAGCCAGATAATACTCACATGAGGAATTTCAAGCAATCCATCTGACACCTGAATCGCCCAGGTTTCTCCTTCTGCAGAGCTATCTGCGGTTCATGTAGCTACTGCACACATGTGACTTCCTTACAATAACCCAGAAAAGTAAACCAAAGGAAACCTTTCTACCTTTAGTTTACATACGGAGTGTTTTTATGGCTACCTCGGCTGTTTGCCATGTCCCCATCATTTATGGGAGAACTGCAGACAGTTTCCCACCTTTCTGTAATTAGCTTTTGCACACAAAGAAACTCCTGAAAAACAACTGCAGCCACAGTGAAACCTGCTTTAGGTATTAAGAGTCAATGTGCACACTGGAATCTGGTGAAAGCGTGTTCACTTAGGTGAAGCTGCACCAAGAACCTTATCTCTTCTGCTCTACATCTCTGAAGTGGGTCAACAGGAGTAGGTTAAGGTTCTAGTGGTGAAGGCAGGACTGTAAAAGCAGCCTGCAATGAAAACCATCAGCTGGTGTGTGTTTGACAAGATAAGAGATGGAGAAAAAATCCTTAGGCTGTTCATATGTTGTCATGCTGTATTTGGGGATGCTCACCTATAAAAGCCAACAGAAAAGCCTGTGGGATTGACACTGGTATGAAGGTAGGGCTGCAGCTACTGCAGCTACTTGTTTCTTGTACTGGAGCCAGCCTTGCTCTTACAAAATTCCCTTTGGAGGCAGCAGTTGCAGGGTGAATTTGATGGGGCTTTTGTCCAAGTAGTGTGTGGGATCAGGGTTTTGTTTGTGCTTGGTGTGTGCTCTGCACTTTGCGGGCCGTGGTATGTGAAAGTGGTTTACATGTTAGTTTCCCTGGAGAAGTGAAGTATTTGTGCTGGTGCTGTTTGGTTTTCCTATCTCCTGACATAGAACCGAGCACAGCTCTCCGTGTGTGAAAGCTCGTGTCAGAGGTCCATGGTGAGAGTGAACTGAAAATACACCTCTGGTTGGGAATCAGCCTGAATTGTGTTATAATTTAAAGCAGATTGATTTAGTGGTCAATACCAAAGGTTTTACTTCCAACCCAGACCTTCAAAACAGATGCTAGGGAGCAGAAATCTGATTTTTGACCAAATCATGCCCACTGAGAGGCCTGTAAGTCATGGTGGTACTCCTCTGAAATGCCCTTCAGGAGCACATTGAGTGGCTCTGGCCAGCCATGGGATGTCCAAGGACAGAACTGGAACTGGGGATGGAGCCAGGGCTGTTCTGGGATTAAACAAAACATGCCAATGTCCAGCCGTGCCAGCCAGCACCTGGCACCAGCTGCATGACAGCAAATAAACACCCCAGTGTCCACACAGCTTTGCTTTTCTTTGTCTGCGTGTGTGAAAGTCTGCAGTTCACCGACCTGCTCTGCAAAGTCGTGCTCTCTCTGAGCTTGGTCATCAGCTTTGCCACTTCTTCTTTTAGCACATCCTTTGCAGACACCACACACAACACACACGCTGTGTTTTGCTCTGCTCGCATCAGTGGTTTCGGTATCATTTCCTGTGTGAAACTTCAGATGCTTGAAGCTCCTGTTCCATTTTTGAAGGAAAGAAAACACCAGCGGTGAATTAAACCTCGGGGTGCTTAGGGAATCTCTGGTGGCTGAAGGTCTGTGAGCAGTTTGTGAGGTTTGGTGGCAAGGGTCATTGCTCCACCTTAGCTCCATATCTAGATAGTCTACAGCTCATTTCTCTCAATGAGTCATATTCTTTCCAATGATTACTGCCAGCATGGAGGAAAAGTCAAGACTGAAATCAAAAGCAGCTCATTTAATCATTAAGTATTGGAGCTCATGGCTCTGTCCTCAGGGCTCCATGACCTTCTCAGGCTTTACAGCCCTGTAATGGGGCTAACGCTGCTGATCGCGTGCGTGTAATAGCTGTTTTCCTGGTACAAATGAGCTGGCTGGTTTCCACCCACGGTGCTGTGTTGCACAACTCTGCCTTGCATTAATGTATGCTAGAAAAACAATCAGGCGTTCTGTGCATGGGGCACGGGGGCAAAGAAGAAGAAAGGATTGGTCTCCTCCACCAGTGGTGTTGTATGACATGTCAGGGGGGAATGGCTTGAACCTGCCCGAGGGGAGACTGAGCTGAGCTCTTAGGCAGAAGCTCTTCCCTGTGAGGGTGCTGAGGTGCTGGCACAGAGTGCCCAGAGAAGCTGTGGCTGCCCCATCCCTGGCAGTGTTCAAGGCCAGGTTGGACACAGGGGCTTGCAGCAAGCTGCTCCAGTGGAAGGGGTCCCTGCCCGTGGCAGGGGTTGGAGCTGGAGGAGCTTGAAGGTCCCTTCCAACCCAAACCAGTCTGGGGTTCTATGATTCTGCATTTAAACAGCTGCCACAGGTGGGATAGAAATCTGTCCTCATTGTTTATCCCCAAGAATAAACAGTTTGAATTATTGAAGTCATACATTATACTGCACATTTGCTTCATTAAATGGCTACGTTCTTGTTTCTCTTCTCTGCACTGGGGACAGCTTGGTTATTGTGGCGCGGAGATTGCCGTCTGCCATTAACACGCCTCATAGAATCGATAGGTTATTAATCACATGCAGAAAAGTCAATAGGCACAGTGCATAGCACTGACTGTTCAAGTTCATAAACTTGGTGGGCCTTAATCTTTTTGCCTTTATTATAGCAGTAGGAAGGGCATCCCTTACAGGTCTTGATGGGGTTTATTTGTGGCAGTAGAACTAATTTAATTGATACCAAGGTTTACTAGGGAACTGCAGTCCATTCCACAGCACACCTTCAGCATTGAAAACAAAATACAAGAATGCTTGTTTCTTTGGTCACAAGCTGTATAACTGCAGGATGCGAGGTGGTTGAAGAGTCGAGGATGTGCACAGCTTGTTGAATATTCTTCAACAGTGTCCATCTTGCTTGGAAAGCCATCACCTTGCCACACCACTTGGGTGTACTGCGTTTTCTTAAGGGCCCTGTCTTAAAGATGGGGGCCTGGAGAGGTGGAGTCACCCAGTGAATCAGTGTTTCTCACTTTCATGATGGGAGAGCTGGTACTGCACTGGTAGTACGCAGGGAGGGCAGCTGGGAGCTGGTGTTTCTTTCCAGCCTGTTCACAGGAGGCTGTTAGCTGGCACATCCAGAGGCATTAAATTAGGTCAGCAGCTGGCTTCACGTGAACAAACCCAAGTGTTAAATAGATGTTCTCCTGCACATAACTACCAATACCAGTACAAGGGAAGAATTATGGAATGGTTTGGGTTGGAAGGGACCTTAAAGCTCCTCCAGCTCCAACCCCTGCCACAGGCAGGGACCCCTTCCACTGGAGCAGCTTGCTCCAAGCCCCTGTGTCCAACCTGTCCTTGAACACTGCCAGGGATGGGGCAGCCACAACTTCTCTGGGCACCCTGTGCCAGCACCTCAGCACCCTCACAGGGAAGAGTTTCTGCCTACATGCCATGCTCTTCCTCACTGACCACTGCAGGGGACAGGGCTGCCCTGGGCCATCTTGCTGGGGAATCAGGCTTATCCCTCTGAAGCTGAGAAGCATCATCTTCACTTCAGCCCCTGTGTTTAGGATCAGGGTCACGTTCCCTCTGAAACCCATTAAAGTTTGTGGATATTGGTTCTTCTTTTTTTCCACCCCACACAATGGGAAAGGAGTTTTTAATTTCCTCCTCTCCTGGGTTTAGTCGTAACTGCTCTGTTCTTTCACATAAATAAGTAGAACAAAATGAGCATCAGGAGTACTATATGGCTGCAGGTTATCTGCTGCTGAAATCTGAGCAAAGGTGCAGGGTTTTATGGCAGCTCTGTGCCGTGACACTGTACCTATTTGAAGCATCTGAAGAGCATGAACAGAATCACCAGCAAGAAAAAAGCATATGGGGGAAAAAAGATTCCTTTTGTCCAGACCACAGCTGATGAAAAAGAAAGTGCATTAAGCCCTGGGCTTTCCTTTCGGAATAGACCAGCTTTATAAAGGGAGTGCACTTTGCTCCTAGGAAACTTTCAGTAGCAGATTTCCCAGTCAGTCTTAGGAGACTGGGAAAAGCCTCATAGTGAAAGAAAAGAAGAAAAGATGAAGAAGTGAGAAGGGAGATGGTGAAAGTTGGGGGGTAAACTGCGAAAGAAGAAAGGACAAATGGACAAGTGTTTAAATAACCCATAGGGAAAAGTCATCGGAAAAAGAGGGGTCCATTGAAGACAAAGAGAATAGTGAGATGTAGTGCTGGGAATGCAGAGGCATTTTTAGGAGGAGGAGAGGCAATGTGTGCAATAAAGGGAGTGGTATTATTTTTCACAAAATGTGGGTATCTTGTTCAATGAAGCAGAAAGAACTTGGATAAGAGCTCAGGCCGATAAATGAAGTCAGGTGCTCCTTGGATACTGGTGTGGCCTCGAGGGCTGCTGAACAGAAAGGCTTTTTCTTCTACAGATCAGAAAGACTTGCACTAAAGCCATAAGTTTGATCAAGGGGCTGTTTATTTTAATCATGTATTGATTGGCTTAACCACACTGCTCTGGGAGGGAGGGAAAGCTGTCAACATCCAGAATTACAGCTTTCAAAGTTCCAAGTAATCCTAGGAAATGAGCCAAACATAATAAATGCAGTTTTATTCGGGACCTGATCCTACTACTGTTGAAATCAATAGCAGCTTTTCCATCGCTCTCAATGAGAGTGGAAGCTGTTTTATTTGAAGAGCAGCTCTGATCCAGCAATCAGGGCAACTAATTTTGAAAGATTCATGAATGTGAACATAAAATAATAATAATAATTAAAAAAAAAAAAAAGAACCAAAAAGAACCAACCCATAAATGGCAGATCTGGGAAAACTCAACTATTCCCAAGATGCCAAAGGGGAAAAAAAGGCAGAAAATAGGAGATATGGTAATGTCTAAAGCAGGGTTAGAAAAATTAACTGTGATAAACAGATGTCCTTCAAAAGCCATTGAGACAGAGGAAGAGAGAGCACTGAGAAGCTCAACACATGCAGTCTGCCCAGGCTAAACGTAGCAGAAAAGTGTCCTTGAAAAGCAAAAGTAGTGGTGGTGCAAATCACACTGCAGAAGTAGTCCATGAAATCAATCATAATCATTCCCATGAAGGTCAAAGACACTTTGTGTATGTACTTTGCTTTTAGTTTTCTGAGGCAAGAAGGAGCTAGAAAACTACTGCCCAGTTAGGGTTCCAGTCACCAGTTCAGTCTGATGAATCCCTATTCAATGTTTATATGCGTTGACCAAAAGAGAAGCATCTCCTTTGCTGTGGTCTCTGATCCTCAGACACAGGACAGGGCATGCATAGATATGTACAGATACCTGTCTGTGTGTACAGGCAGACTTTGATTTTCGTGTTCCCATTTGCATTTGGAAAGCCATTGTCTGGGGGACTTGATTTTTAGAGCTTATAAAGTGAGGTGGCATCCACAATGAATTTCTCCTCCTGGAAGGTGTTAACCTGTGTTAGTGGCCAGTCTCTAGCTGTAAGAAGCTTGGAGTGGATCATGACTGTAATCCCAAAGTAGACATTGGACAGTGTATTTTCAGATGTGTAATCCATGCCAAAGAAAACCAGTGGCTCAGCAATAATGTTGTGTCTGTGCTGACAACCAGCAGGTCCTCTCTGTGCTGGTGGCCTTCCCCTATCTGCATCTCATTGTCTGGTCCCTCTGCCCAGTGCTTTTCCCTTCCCCTACACTTCATTTTTAACGTTATGAGGGATTACATTTCAATGTCAGTATTTTTAAAGGGTGTGGGTTATCTGAGGTGCAGCCTGGATGTGCAAAGGTACGATGGCCATAGCATAGTAGATGGCCAGGCAGGGTTGGCTGTGAAAGCACTCCGCTGATGCCTACACTTTGGGTATTTTCAGCTACGCAACAAAGACTCGCCAGTCACGGAGGGCAGGAAGAGAACCTGGGTTATGGTAGGGGTATTTCACATGGGGAGATTTATGCACCAGGGGCAAGGGACAGATGGGTGATTCTCCTGTAGAAGAAGAGCCTTTGAGGTGCTTCTGGCTGTGCCAGGGAGTAGATGCCTGAGAACAGCTAAGTGCCTGTGCTTCCTCTCTTGTTCTGTTTTTCAGTGTTTGACCAGCATCAATTTGACACTCAATAACTAAACTGAAAGAGAGGAGACTGAGGTGAGCTCTTAGGGACAAGCTCTTCCCTGTGAGGGTGCTGAGGCGCTGGCACAGGGTGCCCAGAGAAGCTGTGGCTGCCCCATCCCTGGCAGTGTTCAAGGCCAGGTTGGACACAGGGGCTTGGAGCAAGCTGCTCCAGTGGAAGGGGTCCCTGCCCGTGGCAGGGGTTGGAGCTGGAGGAGCTTTAAAGTCCCTTCCAACCCAAACCATTCCATGATCTTCAGCTAATAGGGTTTTGTATAAGTGTACATGACGGCACATCCTATGCCTGGCAGTCTGGATCCTTTCTCCTATTGCTTTTGGATCAGGCTTTATGAGTTTGGCTATATTCAGCCTGGTAGCACACTGTAAACAGCAGGCTTGACTGCTGCTTTTTATTTATCCTTATTAAGTTCATCAGATGAAGCCAGAGCTTCCTGGGGCCATCCAAAGCTTCCTGGAGGGGGTACTCTCACAGGCAGATGTGGCTCCTGGAGAGGCAGACGTGTGTCTCTGGGAGGCAGACTTGGATTGCTCCTTTTGGACTATGTGGTTGTAAGAGCATTTTCTTACAATATATTTCCTTGGGGGGATCAGATGGACTTAGATCTCGGATACCATCCCCACTAAGTGATACAGTAAAAATAACCTATTATTCTCTGGTTCTGACCTGGGCGGTGACAACATATTGTTTCAGCATCTCTGTCAGACTGTTTCCCTTAAGAGCCATTTTAACCTCACCCAGTGGGACATAACTAAAGGAAATGAAACTCCAACCCCATTAAGGAAAAAGACAATGCCTTTCACTAAACAAACTTTATTTTCTTGGCTTTTCTTCACCAAGGAGAATCGCCCGTACCCCCCACCCTTGCAGCCTTTGTAGACAGTTCCTGTAATTGGGAATGGCTGGGTGGACACCAATGGTTGGCAGCGAAGGGGGATAAATCCGACATCCCTTGAACGTGACATGGGCTGGGACCGCAGTCCCAGGTGGCCACTTAGCAACAATTCCTATGGTACTGGTGGACGGTACGTGCCTGCCAGCCACAGCGGCCGCTCCTTGGAGCACAATCGGGACTTCAGCAAGACTAGATAAGGGGGACACAGTGAAGCTGGGCTGTAACTGATGTTCTACAGCCCTTGGGTGGTTACTGTACTGTGCCCCGCCAGTGAGAGCTGGTGGCTTGCAGTGAAGTAGTGATGGGCCATCTCCTGCCGCCTGTGTGGTGAAACGGCCACCCCAAAAGCAAGCACGACCTTGAGGGTTTGCAGTGTGTGGGCTAAAGGAAAGATCATGACTCAAGATAATAATTCACCTTGAACTTGTGGCTGCCCCATCCCTGGCAGTGCTCAAGGCCAGGTTGGACACAGGGGCTTGGAGCAAGCTGCTCCAGTGGAAGGGGTCCCTGCGCGTGGCAGGGGTTGGAACTGGATGAGCTTTAAGCTCCCTTCCAACACAAACCAGTCTGGGACCGTGTGATCTTCACACTTCAGCTAAGGCAGAAACCAAATTTGCAGTCAGTAATTAGGTTTGCAAGCACGGCCATTAATTTGGGGGTGTCTTAAGGCAAATTAGAAATCCCTTTTTAACATGCAGCCCCACGCAGTGATGGGGTCGGAGTCTGAAAAGGCACCGTTTCACACTGCATGCGGCTAATGAGGACAAACCCCAGGCTGATCACCGTGTCCCCTTGTTAGGGTTTACAGAACGCAATCCATCGGTCAGGCTTGCAGAGCCTGGGTAGAACTGAGTCACTCTTGGGTCAGGGTAAATCCACAGGCAAGGAGATTAGAGCTGGTGGGGAAAGAAAGAGCTCTGTGTCGCCGGATAAAAGCAGGTTGCACAAAGCTGCAATCTTGGAAGGGTTTTTAATCCTGGAGGTGGCCAATGCCTTTAGGTCCCCTTGGGTTTCTGACACAAAGGTAGCCCACGTGCCCCGTGCGCTGTTTTGGGGTATTTCCAATATCAGTCCCCAAGGGGAACAGTTAAGCTCCTATTTCCAACCGTAATCCTGCAGGGATCTATAAATCTATGTATTCCTGTGCCCTGTTAAGCAGGTTTATGGCTGTCCCAGCAGTTCACTGCAAAATCATCTGAAAACAAGAGCCCACCCTAAGCTGTAGGTGTAAGTTATTCTCTCCTTTGCACACTTTCTTCCTCTGTTGATAAGTGTTTCAATAACCTGTGTTGAACAGCTTCCATGAGTGACAGTCTGAATGCCCTCCATACCTCAGCCCAGAATAGCCTGTTGCCTGATGGTTATGACATTCTCAGATATGGATTCGAGCAGCACAAATGGCAAAAGAAGGTGAAATTGGGCTTTCTCCATGCCTGGTTGTAGTGAGAGCAGGACATCAGCCACCTTGTAGGTACTCTTTGAAGAAAAGCAGTTGCACTTACTTACTTTTTCTTCTCCCTCAAGAGATGACAGGGGATGATGGAGGGTGGTACCTCTTTGGGGCTTGGAGTGACATATGGATGTCCCAGGGAGGTTTAATGCTACTGTGAATCCCTCTTGGATGCAGCTCCGTGCATCTCCATGCAGGATGCTAGGAGCACAGGGTAACTATTGTTAATTAATTCCCCAAAGCAACTACATACTTGAAGGCTGCTACAGAGCTGGCCTTACCATATTTATTCAGTAATTACACTACTTTATCTCATACCATGACTAACAGCAACCAATAGGAAATACTTTAGGGGGTGGTGATGATCCATCACCCTGCGATTAACTTTCTCCTCCTATGAGCTCTCTCTGCTGTTGGCCAGGGGGTATTGCAGTTGCTCACATCACCTCTGTGCAGCCAGCAGTGGCCTGTTTTATAGAGCAGAAAGTCATAATGATAAGCACAGTGAAGATTACGGTCCCTTTGTAGGTCATGGGCTGCTAGGTGACTGCGGTCTCAATACCTGCTTTGCAGAGGCCACCAGTATGTCAGTGGGACGAATCTGGAGGTGCTTTGGCTGGTAGAAATGTTCACTCTCTGAAGCTTTCCATGGTGGATGGAAAGAGCTGTGGGTACAGTGATGCGTATCTGTCCCAAAATCATGTTCGGGTTAAAAACTTCCTGCAGAGCTAATGTCCACTCTGGTTTCAGGTCACTGCCACAAGCTAAATCAGGTTAGGGAGCAAACCCAGCAAGCAGGTACAAGAGGCTGGCAGCTATCAAAGGGGATAATCTGTAGCATGATGTTTTTATGGCTGTGCACCCATAGCGACACGTACAAGCAGGGAATGGTTGTGGTCTGGAATGAACTTGTTGGTTTGCTTGGTTGTGGTGAAAATTCCACTTCCTTTTCAGTAGCAAAACAGTGTGCAAAAAATAACCAGTCAGATCCAGCTAAAGTCACTGGAGTTAAGTGGGGGAAGAACTGGCCTCATATGCCTGAGATCTGAGCTGATCTGAGCTAACGTAAAAGCTACAAGTTATTCCTGATTTGTTTTCATTAGGAAATCGTGGGTAAAAAGGCACTTGTTAGAGCAGTTCTTGCAGTTATTATTTTTACACAGTCTGTGATTTTTGAACATCATAAATTATATATAAATTCTAAACCCGGCCTTGATTTAATATGCTTTGGGGCTTACATCAGGTGGCTTGTGCCAGTGACTTCTTAATTAACTAAGGATCCATCATTCTTGGCAAACAGTTCAATTGCATAGTGTGTAGAAGACAATAATTGAATATAAAGGTTTATTTTTGTCCCTTTATTGATGTCAAGGGAAAACACTGCAGTTATGGAAATGGAATAAACTGAAAAGATTCCTTCAGTTCCTGCAGGTTGATTAAAACGAATGGCTTTCCATTCCAGTTTTTATGAATGTATAGTTTTCTGAAAGCTTTATAATACTTCAGGGAAAGGAAATTGCAGGCAGTAAATGATACAGGATGGTTCAGGTTATTGAGAACTAGAGGAATGGGTTTTATCTGGAAAGGTGAGATTTACTGTTCTGCTGTATTTCACTTAAATGTTTGAGAAAGAATCAGATGCCGTGATTTGTACCTTATGATGGGCATGGAAACAGCATGAGAGTGCTCAATAGCACCAGTTGCCTATGCAGTATGCAGCCTTTGTACACCTTTTCTCTGCAGGCAGTAGTGTCAAACCTTTGCTATCCCCTACACTGCACTGGCATCAAAGAGGTGACCACAGAGTCCAGGGGTGGTTTCTCTCTTCTGGTCAGTGAAGGTAGCAGAATATCTTTTCATATCTCAGCTTGATAACCAGCACTGAATGAGTTTGGTTGAACAGTGCTTGCAGTGTTAGAGCTCTACCAGTAAATGCTGTTTAACAAAACAAGGGTATTTCTTTATCTTCTTTTCTGTGTAGAAAGCAGAAATATGGCAACAAAAGAAAAGCTTCAGTGCTTGAAAGACTTCCACAAGGATATCCTCAAACCCTCCCCTGGCAAGAGCCCGGGGACACGGCCTGAGGATGAGGCAGAAGGAAAGCCACCCCAGAGGGAGAAGTGGGCGAGCAAGATCGACTTCCTGCTGTCTGTGGCTGGGGGCTTCATTGGCTTAGGCAATGTCTGGCGGTTCCCGTATCTCTGCTACAAAAACGGCGGAGGTGAGTGTTCCTTGATCTCATTCTCATGAATCAATCCATCTGCCTTATCCTTAAACATTCCCACATCTGTTCCCTGCTTTTTTCACCAGTCTTCAGGAGAGGCTGCACCAGGGCAGGTTTAGATGGAGCTCAGGAACAGTTCCTTCCCAGAAGGGTGCTCAGGCATTGGAACAGGCTGTGCAGGGCAGTGGTGGAATCACTGTCCCTGGAAGCATTCACAAATCATGTAGATGAGGCCCTCAGTGCCATGGGTTAGAGGTGGCCTTGGCAGTGCTGGGGAATGGTTGGACTTGATGATCTTAAAGGTCTTTTCCAACCCAGCTGATTCTGTGATTACTTAATGGTTTTTGTTAAAAATTAATTAAGGAAAACCAAAAGCAGTCTCAAATGTTGTACTGCTGAACCTTCTCTGCTCTGTTACTTCTGCTGCTACTGAGTCTGAGTTTTAACCTAAAGATAGGCTGTTGATACAGACCAGTAGGATTGCAGACCAGCGGCTATCAGAACAAGAGCATTCTGAGCCACGTGAAACTGCCGCTGGCCTAACCCTGTTGTTCCAGCAGATTTTCCCTTCACAAAGGTAAGAAAATGCCCTTTCCAGACATATACACCCATTCCTCTTGCAGAGAATGTGAACAAAATACCCCAGAATGAGATTATTACAAACTGAGATTAAAGTATGAAATGTTCTTTTGTTTGTATATTCTTGTTGCCAGTTTTTAGATGATCTTGTGTGTGTTCTCTTATTTCATCCCAATTTTCTGTATTTTATTTTCTCAACAGGTGCATTTCTTATACCTTATTTCATTTTCCTGTTTGGGGGAGGTCTTCCCGTGTTTTTCCTGGAGGTGGTGCTAGGACAGTATACCTCTGAAGGTGGAATCACATGCTGGGAAAAGATCTGCCCTATTTTCACTGGTTAGTATACCCTGTTGTGCTTTCCTGCTTCAAGACTCCTCTATAAACCATGTGCAGCAACACTTTTCCCCTCACGTCCATTAGTTCAGCTATTTGCTGCAGTAACTGAGGGTATGATATTGGTTCCTGGAAAGGTAGAAGTCAGAGAGTCTGAAGGGCAAAGTAAGGTATTGATTCTGATGTTATCGTCTTGTTAACTGGCAGAACTGCTGATAAGCAAGAAAGGAATTGTATATTGTGCCTTAAAAAGGCAAATGCATGTTTTGTTCACACATATCAGAGAAAGTGTTGGTTGGGGAGACTGGGTGGCATTCATGAAAGCATCTTCAAAGTATTATACTGGGCTGGAAATCAAAATCCCTCTGCCGTGTGAAACCTTGTCATTGGCATCATCCTTCTGTTACTGATACAGCCAAAACCTGGGCAGCATTTTTTGATAGGATTGAGGAGCAGGACTTTTGTCCTAGCTGAGCATGGATAAATAGGCATGTTGGTCTGATGGTACTGAAGAACCTTTGCCAGTGAGTGAAGAGCCACTGGCCGCTCACAGGAATTATAGGAATGCTGCTCTGGAAGTTAACTAGGGTGAAAAATGGAAGACAGGTTAGAAACATTACTGAAGATGCCTCTCTTGTGTATAGATTACCCTGCACAGCCGGACAGCACAGGCAGAGTCACTTGGAATAACTGCACTAAGCAGCACTCCTCAAATCCCATTTGGAAGGAGTGGGCACTTCACACTGACGTGTCTCCTGCACTCCCACCACTGCTGTTCCAGGCATCTCTCTCCCCTCATGTCACCCCAAGCTGAAGTGAGGGCTTTCTCTGTGGCTCACACTCCCACCTAATGCTCAGAGCGCTGCTGAAGTTGATGTAATGGTGCTACTTTAGCTCCATTTTCTTCCTCCTCCTCCCACTTTATTTTTGAGGAGGAGGAAGGAATGTTCCTTGTTTAAATAGCAATCTCCTAGGCATCCATGAAGAGAAATTGCAGCTCTGATAACGTGACTAGCTGTGTATCCTGAATGAAATGCAGCTCTACAGAATAAATAGCACTTGCTCTGCTTGCTTTTACCTGGCATAAAAATAATCTCTGGTGGTAAAACCCCTGCTGCAATAAGGTCTGAAACTGTAAAACATGAGGCAGGTATCCCAGGTGCTGGGGTAGCCATCAGAATGGTGGTAAAGGGAACTTCAGAGGCTTTTCATCCTCAAGAGACTGTTCTAAGATTCTTAAGGAAATCTGTTTTCTCCTCTGGTTATTCCTAAGTGGCAAACTTTGTAAGCAGAGTTAAACATTGATATAATTAACCGTAACAGCTACACATATCATGCTTCCCTTGCACAAGTGAAACTGGGGCTGAAGCAGCAGCTTTCGCATTGATATCTTTGGAATTTTCCTTTTCAGCTCATTCAAGAACTGTCTTTTTTTGTTGTTTTCCTTTGCACATAGGCTGAGCTGAGCCAGTCCATAAGTGTGAGTGGTGCAGGGGCTGCCCAGCTGAGCTGCCTCCAAGGAAGCTGGCCTGGGAATCAGTGTGGTGAGAATGAGGTTGCCCACGTAGGTACCTAAGAAGTGAGGTGATGTAGCTCCAAATAAGCAAAGTGTGGTGCCCTGAGTTTCTTCTGCTAAGACATGAGATAGTCTTAGTAGACTAATCCAGTAGTAGTGGGGTAGTGCTAAATTGGGTAGACATCCTGCAGACCTCCAGTGTCAGCAAACCACAGCCAGAAACTCAGCCCTAGGTGCCAGTGCTAGTCAGAGATGGTGGCAGGTCTGTGCTTTTGTGTGACTGAGTTGAGTTCAGTTTAGTTTAGATGAGTTGAGTTGAGTTGAGTTGTGTTGAGTTTCCATCAGCAGTGTGGTAGAGCAGGATTCATCAAGTCGAATCAATGGGAATAGCACCAGCTCCACAAGATCACAAGGTGCCTTAGCAAGAAGTGGCTGTCACGTCTGCATGTCTTTCTCTTCTCTCCCCCTCTCGCCAGGAATTGGTTATGCTTCCATAGTGATTGTGTCCCTTCTGAACGTGTACTACATCGTGATCCTGGCCTGGGGACTCTACTACCTGTTCCAGTCGTTCCAGAGCGTCCTGCCATGGGCACACTGCCACCAGAAGTGGAACACACCAACCTGCGTGGAAGACACTCTCAGGAAGAACAAGACACTCTGGATATCACTGAATGCCACTAACTTCACCTCTCCTGTCACAGAGTTTTGGGAGTAAGTACCCTCTCTTCGTGGTGTCTTTTGAGTGCTTTGGTGGCATGCCAGAGGTCAGGCTTGAGATTGTATAGAAGCCCAGTGGGGAATGTTAGATAGGAAAAGAAAGTTGCTCTGGGTGTTAGTTTGACTGGCGTTCGCTACTGGTTCTCAGCCATCTTGAGATAGACTGGTAAGTGGGGGCTCTGGAGGAAGACATTAGATGTGTAACTGCATTCATCCTAGAGTGTAGAGGGAGCCTGAAAAAACCCAGTGCAACTCCTTGTTTGGAAGAAAACTTGTTTCCTTCTTAGTTGGGATTCTCTGAATGCAGCAGGAGAGCAGAAACAAGTCACTTCAGATGCCCTTAGAGCAGGCATTTACAACAGAAACAGTGGCAAAGCACCCCTTTTGTGGTTGCCTCTCCCTCTTCCCCAGCCATTAGCATTTGCAGTACACTTTGTGAATCTATAACACACCTCTTGTCAGTCTGACAACGATGCGAGGCATTGACCTCGGCTATAAAAGTGACAGAGGTGGTGAGTGTTGTCCTGCCCTGTAGGTTTCTCAGGTCATCGTGGTTGCATCATTTCCCTCTGCAGTCTCTGAGGGAACTGTTTTGCCAGATGCCTGGATTTCATCAGGCCTAAGCTTCTTATTCCCATTTCTCTCTGATTTTTCAAGTTTTAAATTATCTTGCATAACATGATTTCCGAACGGGCATGACCTCAAATCTCTGCGTGTTAACATAGGGGATAAAATACAGCATCAGAGGAAGCTGATGACCTGTAGGGAAACTTAAATCCAAAGGATCTACAAATAGCTTAGGAAGAATTTTAGGGGTTTTTGGCTTGCTCAGATGGTCAGCTCAGAGTAGAATTAGTTGCTGACCCAGCTTGGCTTTTTCAGCATGTTTAAAGTCCAGTTTGGGCCCTGTTCAACTTGCACCTACTTCTCTATTTATAAAGAGAGGCGTCAGCCACTAGCCCCAGCAGGAATGATGTTCATGCTGAAGGTATTTGGCACACATTAGGCTTAGAAAAAAAAAAGAATCTTATGAACTGTGGTAAAATTTGTAACACAAGAGCCAAAATACAAAGGGCAGATTGGATCTTGGGTGAGCAAAGGGCACTGGTGACCAGTGTGAGAGATGGGATGCAGCCTGTAAGAGCAGTTGTTTTTACCATGCCGTGAGCACTGTGTTTCCATGTCAAGCGACAGACACTTTCCCAGGTCACTTCCTCCCTTGTAAATGTGGAGGGAGTTGGAAGAAGCTTGTTAAATGGTTCCTTTGGATATTTTAGGGCAACTTAGAGACAAGTTGCAGTAGAAGGAGAAGGAACTCTCACTCCTTTGTACTCTCCCGAAATCATTTTGGGACTGAGGGCCTTGAATCCAAATGAGTGGCTGTCATGGGAGGATGTTCAGAGGTCTCCTCAAGGCCTTCCTAAGAAGCAGAGGCCCACAGTGCTGCCCCTGAAACAGAGTTACTATCCCAGGACTTCAGAAGCACCATGTTCAACATCAGTTCTGTGCAGTGATTTTGCTCACAGGTCCTCTTGCACCTGGGAGCAGCCATGATCTTAGCAGCCTCCTGATGTGGCCATGGGGTTGTTTTCCTGCCCCAGGAGCTTCTACTCCTGTAATGCTCAGGTTTATGGGCCAGGTTGTCTCCTTGGGGCCCCAAGTGGCATGTCCACTTCAGGAGACTGAAGGAAATATGGCTGGGAGGTGGAAAAGGGGCTGTAAAAGAATGAGTGGGGCCTCCAGGACCTTGGGGGACACCAGAGCTTTCCATGGGTAATGACACAACAGGTACACAGTGAGGGGGTTTATGGCAGAGCAGCCATCATGGGTTGGGAGGACAATGTCCCCATAGGGACACGTTAGAGCTAGAGGACAAATCCTTGGTCCAGCACTTACCCTTCCCTTCATCCTGACTCGATGTTCTACAACAAAGCCGGAGCAAAGGTTGCTCAACCATGAGCGCTTGTGGAGGCTCTCCTGGCGCTTTGCAGCCACTTTAACTTGTGTCCTCAAATAACAGCTTTAAACATCATGAACTGAACTCTTCCCTGGAGTCATGCTAGGGAGGGGTTTGGCTCCGTTATCCTACTCATATACTGTCCATAGCTCTGTTTCATCATGAGCAAAACTGCCCTTAACAGAGCAAGATGCCTTCGGGACTCGTGGCACTTACAAGAGTATTAAAAATAGCTGTTCTCTCTGCATAAACAACTACTGATGTCTTAAAATAAGGACAGAGCTCAAGCAGCACTGTTGTATTTGAAGTAGCATGGCTTTTACACAGTGCAAGCATTTAGTATCCCCAGGTTTTCCCCAGACATACTATTGTTTGTTATAGTTCTGAAATTAAAACTAATTTCAGGTACTTCGCCATCAAAGTACACCACCAGCTGCCAGCCAGCTACCTACATTGAGGGGATGAGTCAATAGAGAGTCTTCAACTGAAGATACCCATCTGCTTCATGGCACAATTAATTCTGATTCAATTCAGAGGTTTGGGAGTATTTGGTTTCTGAAACCCAATGCCATTTTTTATTGTGGGACATTTATGCAGTGTCCTCATCAGGATTGCTTTGTAAAGCTAATGCTGCCCAGATCCAATTGACCGCATTGATGCATTAACCTCTTCGTGTTGGATAACACGTGTCCTCAGCCTGGCTGGACGTATGGTGCAGCCTGACATTTCGGTTCATTTGAATTAATGTTCTGTGCAAATCACATGCTTGCTTGAGCAGCAATAAAAGGGTGTTAAGCAAATCTGGCTTTGTATCAGGAGACCTACCTCTTGGTATCACATGCTGCAGGTCTTATTTCTGAAGATTTGATTGTAAAGTCCAAAACCTGAAGGGTTTATACCCATATTAATACATAAGGGATAAGTGTTATGGGGGAATTACGGTTGAACAAAACCTCTGATTGTCTGGTGCTGGCCAAGTGTTTATAAATATTTAGTAATCAGCAGACTGCATTTGTCCAAATGCCAAGAAAGACCATCACATGCTGATGGCATGGACTCCCAGAGGGAGCAACCTGGAAAGTAAACAACATCTAGGGTGGCTGGCTCTGCTTTTGGGGGCAAACTTGAGGGTTTTACAAATCATTTCATGTTGTCCTTGTGGTGGAATTGCTTCACTGTTAGTTATTCTTGTCCTTCCAACATGAAAGGGTGCTTTGGCTTTCCTGGTACTAAAGGTCCTGTCAGCATTCGCTTGATTAATGAGCTGGAATATCCTTCACAGATTGCATAACTCTCCTCATTTTATTGTTGTTTATCTAGAGCCAGTTACAGCTCTTATTACATCTCCATGTTGCACATCTCTAGAACGTGCTAGTGTATGAACAAGGCTGAAGAACTCATGTTTACAACAAACTCAGCCCCAGCCTGTTGTCCCATTGATCATATATGAGTGATGGGTAATGACAGCATCAAGACTATAAATGAGAATTAGTAACAACTTCATGCATAGGTGGTGTGAAGGCAGCTGAGTGGGCTCGGCTCAACCTGAGCACAGTGGGTTGTGTAACGAAGCTGCAGAGCTCTCAGCACAGCCCAGCTCGTGCTCCTTCCTTCAGGGTATCAGAGATCCAGGTCGAGAGCTTCTGCTGCAGAAATACATGGGGTCAGGTTGCATGAAACAGTTTGAACACTGAGGCTGCCCTGGTGATTCTGAGCTGGTTCCTTGAGGTTGTGGGTGTTTGTGAGATGAGATGGGAACCATTGAGAGGCGTGGAGCACCTCTGCTGTGAGGAGAGGCTGAGAGAGCTGGGCTGGTTCAGCCTGAAGAAGGGACTCTGGGGAGACCTTCTGGTGGCCTTTCAGTTCTTAAAAATGGCCTATAAGAAAGATGGGAGAGACTTTTAGCAGGGCCTGTTGTCATAGGATGAGGGGTGATGGTTTTAAACTGAAAGAGAGATTCAGGCTGGACATGAGGAAGGAATTTTTTACAATGAGGTGGTAAAACAGTGGCACAGACTGCCCAGAGAGGAGATGGATGCCCCATCACTGGAGACATTCAAGGCCAGGCTGGATGTGGTTCTGGGCAACCTGATCTAGTGAAGGTGACCCTACTCATTGAAGGGGGTTTAAACTAGCTGAGCTTTGAAGGTCCCTTCCAACCCAACCCATTCTATGATAACCCAGGACAGAGAAAGCCAGCCCATCACTTCATGTGCTTGCTGCCTCATCACAGTAGAGTAACATACCTGACTCTAGTAACACACTGGGGTGCCCTCCAAAAAAGCTTGAAAAGATTGTGGGCCAAACTCTAGGTGAGATGACCACTTGCTTTTAGTTCCCTAATGAAAAACAAAGGCTTAGCTGAATGCATTTATAGAGCTCTCTATTCCAAAACACATTGGCAGTTCATTATTCCTGGCTTCCTGAGAGCCGGCCCTATAGGTTGACTTTTAATATGAACTGCCCCTTGGAAAACTGCCATGTAGTTTGAAGAAAAGCCACAGAAGGTTGGAGCTGAACTTTGTCAGCTTCTAAATGTATTTTCTTCTTTTGCATATGCTCAGCAGGTTTTTCCCTGCTTGCTTTAGGCTCAGGTGAACCAGGACTGCAACTTTATGCCAAATATGCATTACTAAGGGGTTTCTTGTGGCTGTCGAATAGCTGTGCTATTAGGGCAGACTTAACCCTGGCTGGTGGCATTAGTCCTTTTCTATAACAAAATACACACATGCTCAGAGGGAATAAAGCATTCGGAGTGAGAGCACATTCACACAGGCAACCCAAGTGAATTTGGCAGTGGGAGATGCAAAACCAAACAGGTGAGGGCTTGAGTCCCATTAAACTGGTCCATCCAGGGCTGGTTATTTTCCAAAACTAATTGCAAGTATTCCAATGGTGACTTCATTCACTGTGATTTCCACAGTAATAGCAAAAAAAACCCTCAAAAAAGTTTAATTAATTCAGAGGGAAAACAAACCACAGTCACTTGTCTTGTATGGGATCCACATGCCACATGTGAGCCTGACCATGGTAGAGCAGCCCAGGATGCTATGATCTCTGCTTTCCATGACTTAGGGGAAGGAAAGGGGCTGATTTTTTCTAGCTGTCTGCAAACAAAATTTAATGAACTATTTGTTAGGTAGCAACTTAAAATGAAAATGAAATTCTTTAAGACTAGTGAGGCCCTGGAGCAGGTTGCCCAAGGAAGCTGTGGCTGCCCCATCCCTGGCAGTGTTCAAGGCCAGGTTGGAGATGGGCTTGGAGCAAGCTGCTCTAGTGGAACGTGTCCCTGCCCATGGCAGGGGTTGGAACTGGATGAGCTTTAATCTCCCTTCCAACCCAAACCAGTCTGGGACTCTGATTTTATGACATACTGTGCCATATATTGAACAAAAGAGTATCATGGACCTAGGGAAGATGCAGGACTGTAAAGCTCAGCTTTGCTCACATAAGCCTTGCTAACTGCTGACTTAGCAGGCAGCATTCAAAGGGCAGGGATCTTCCTGTGCATTTGCTGCCCTCCACACTGTCCTGCACTCTCAGCCATCACAATCAGATTCTGCATCAGCTGAGCTCCTCCATCTCTCTTGTTTTGTTCCCTTTCAATTATTCAGGCGCAATGTACTGAGCTTGTCCTCGGGAATTGAAGATATTGGTATTATCAAGTGGGATCTAGCCCTGTGTCTTCTCCTCGTCTGGGTGATATGTTTCTTCTGCATTTGGAAAGGAGTCAAATCCACTGGGAAAGTAAGTGCTCTCTTACCTTTTTGTAGTCATTGCAGTTAGATGTTAAGAATACTGAGTAATGCTGTTCTTAAAGATGTTCACTGCTTCCTGGAAAACAAGATGTATTTTTGCACTGAATAAAAGAGATTCAGCTTCAGCTGACTTTCAGAAGTCCTTGCCAGTGCCCAACATGCCTGTGAGTCAAGTAGCCATTACTGGAGTGGCATCAAGAAGCAGGTACAAGCACGGTTTGAGTACCACTTTGCCTCTCTTAGGCTGGTGATGTGTGGTGCACTGCACTCCCTGCCCACGCTCCCACACGGCCAAGTTCATCCTCAGTGCAGCAGGGTGGATGTCAACACAGCTGTGGCGGGGATGTTTGAAGTCAGTGGAAAGTGGTGGATGCATAGCATTTTTGGAATGCCACTCACAGAAGAGCTCTGTGTAGACACGGAAGACTAAACTTAGGTACTCATTTAGAAGCATTCTTCTTAACGGAGATCCTGCATAGTCTGTGGTTCTGGTCTCATCGTGTGCTCTTCAGAATGATGTTTTTCTCTGAAGGATGACAAATCATCCCTGAACCTCATCCTGCTCCAGTGCAGGAAGCAAATTACAGCAAATACTGACCATCAGCATGAAGCATGATATTACTGCCGCTTATACAGTAGTGGTTTTAAACCTATTTTAATGAGAAAAGGCTTTAGAAGCCATTGCATACGCATGGCTCTTAGCTTTCAAACCTGTTGGTTGAGGCAGCGTTTCAGATGAGTCTAACAGGGGTAGAGAGGTCTCAAGATACTAAGTTCCCACGCATTTCTTGTGGAAGGGAGTGACCCCATTAGTGTCCTACCTGACAAAAGGGTCACAATGTAAACCCAGCTTGTATCAGCCCCCACAGAAGCCAGGAGGGTGAGCAATTGCCAAAGCCTCAACTGTGGAAAAAGCATAATTTAGCAGTTTTACCTCGTTATATACTGCAGAATCAACCAGGAGACAAAACTCTGTAGGAAACCAGGCCTCATTAGTCCCACTGTTGACTAAACTACTTGCTTTACTGTCGCTCCTGTCTTGCTTTTGGTGATTGTTATCATGGAGCCTCATTAAAATCATGCTGGTGCCTTACACTGGACCCCTGCCAGCTTTGCCCCAAAGAACAGCTTCCACACCTAGAAATTGATAAAAGTATTTGCTTCTCTGTTCCCTCTGATTGATGGGACCTGATGAGGTGATGGTGGAAATTTTATAGTAAAGGTGTACATAATAAATCTCATTTATGCAGTACCTGTGGCAAGCTTGGTGTCCACTCGGTAAAGGTTATGGTAGCACTGAGAGATGTTTCCAAGCTCCCTATGGTACACTGTTTCAAGGCATTGTGAAGGTTGAAAAGAGGCCTGTTAAAATCAGTTATCTAAAAATTGGTGTTTTCTGGAAATCCAGCAAAATGGCCTCATGTCTAAGACAAGACAAGTAGGAACTCACTGCAGGGGCTGAGCTCATGCAAGTATAGAGCCAAAGCCCAGCAAAGCCATTGGGAAGTCTCCGGTTGACTCCATTAACGTTGGGGTCAAACAAAAGTAAACTGCAAACTCTAATGGAAAGACTTGAATTATTGGAGCAGTCTCGTTTACTTTAGTGGATGGTTGTTTATAGCTCTTCCCTGCTTCCCAGCATGTTAATGGCTCTTTGGAGAGAGGGGAGAAAAAGAAGATGACATAGTTTTAAATCTCCTACTATCGTATTGGGCAAACAAACATGAAATCAGGAGTAATAAGTTGTGCTGTGCTTTGGATAATGTGCTTAAAAATTCCTCCAGTGTTCCAAGAGAATCTTTACCTGCAGCCCAAAGGCTGCTTTCTGAGCATGGTTTACTCAGTTCTTGTAAGTATGTCAAGGCATATATTGTTTTTGTGAGAAAACGTTGATTTGAAAACAATAGAAAGCACAGAAATTCCCCTTTTGTCCTGGTTTTGCTGAAACTGGGCTAATGTGTAATCTGTGTTATCTGTCAGTGGAAAATATACGGAAAATTGAAGGAGAGAATGTATGAAAAGATCTCCTTTCTTTTCACGAAGCCAGTCCAGCTCTGTGAGTTATTCTGGCAATGCAGGCTTTGCGTTGTCTTCGTTATTCCCAGAGGACGCACTTAAGAAGAAAAATGGAGCATCCTGGGAGCTCTGCTGTAGTTAAACAAATTCTGGGAAAGGATAATACATTTTAACTCATGGCAGCCAACTGTAATTACCTGGGGGAATCATCTGGCTCCATGAAAAATGCCCTTTCTTGGACAGTAGTGATTGCTGAGCGTAACACAGCAGTTAGGTAGGAAATGAGTGGAAGCACTGATGAGCAGAGAAAACAGGCTGGAAGGTGTGGGGCTCTAAAGATAGAACTATCCAAATGTAGGTTCAGTTAAGCCTCGTGCTGGAGATTAAAGCAAAGGGGTCTTTCATTAAATGAATGAGAAGATAACAAAAAGAGAAGAAGGAGGCTGTTATTCAAAAGAGAGTGGGAATAGAGGTTAAAGATAATGAAGACATATTCTCAAACTGGATGAATAGAGCCTTAGTTTCCAATAATGATGTTGCTGAATAGGCAGCAAAGGCAAGAATGAAGTTATGGGACTGGAAATTACCAGTGTTGAGGCTAGTGCCAACCTGGAGGGCTTCATGTGTTCAAGGGGATGGGAAGGGAGACACAGGAGCACAGACCAAGTTATCTTCATCTCTGAATGGAGTGCCCTGTGAGGCTGCCTGTAGGAGCAGTAGTGAGGAGGCTGCACAGTGAGGTCAGAGGTAGCAGCAGAGCTTGCAAAACACTCCCAGTGTCTAAGCTCAAATAAAGAATGAGGTAATGGTCCAGGCACCCTCAGTGAGGAAACCTCTGCAGCTTCCCTGGCAGAGGTGCACTTGTCATGTGAGGAGGACAAAGAGGGCAAAGGCAGAATTTCTGATTAGAAGTCACGAGTCGGATGAAATCCTGCGTGTTCTCTGTGTGAGTGATGTGACCACTGCCTGGGGGCTCTGGAGGGTTTAATGAACCTGCATTGCCTCCAGCCCTAAAGCAATAAGGAGGTAAAGACCATTAAACTAGAAGTGGACACAGACTCGGGTCAGGTCCTTTTTAGTTATGAACTCCCATCACTAAATCACTTTTGGTTCTGGAGGGGTAGTGTTAACTACAACATACTAAACATCCCTTTTATGGTTTTTATTTCCAGGTAGTGTACATCACTGCCACGTTCCCATTCATCATGCTCCTTGTTCTACTCATCCGTGGTGTGACCTTGCCTGGAGCTGCAGAAGGCATCAAGTTTTATCTTTACCCTGATATCTCACGGTTAGCTGACCCACAGGTACAGAACTAGGACTGGGGAGCGGGACAATTTCCTGTGCAAAGCGGGATGGTGGAGGGTGATGGTGGTGATGTGATGGCAATAGATCTTTTGGCCACGGTCTCTAGAGGTCCAAATGTAGCGTGAACATTAATGCTGGGTTATATTTTCCAGAGATCTGCTTGAGAAGGTCACTGTTACATGTGTTAATGCATCTTTCCATGTGTACGTATGTGTGTGTATGCGTGTGTATTCTTTTTTGTGTCGAAGGACTCTGAGGCTGTAGACTCTGTCCCGTTATACAATCTCAGCTTTCTTGTTGGTAAGGTAAGGGAGATGCATTTTTTTAATGAGGATAGTCTTTAGTTCCAAAGGAGACACACATGAGCTTCACAGATGGAGCAACAAGCAACAACTGTGAGTACCAGTGGCACTTATGTCCCAGTGCTCAATAGGAGGAGTTTGGGAAAGAAGTGAATGAAATAATAACAGAATGAAAACGAGTCCAAAGGGGAGAAAAATGCTTTTTGAGGCTTGAGAACTGCCCTTTGCTTAGTCCTGCCTAGTGGGAGCTGGGCTTCCTCTTTCTGTATAGGCTGTGATTAGATCAATTCCTGTCTGTGCTCACAGGGTGCAAATATGACACTTCAGCAGACCAGCATCATTTCAACCAGGAGCCATCATGTGAGGAATGCAAAACCAAATATGCAGTACCCCCCTAAAACAAAGAAAACGGGGAATCTTTAAAGATAACTGTTGGTTGCAGTGAGAGGGAATAAAGTCTGTCTTTGCTGTTTCTTTCTAATGAGTGTTTAGTTAAAATAAAACTCCAGTGACAACTAAATAACTGAGATAGGAAAAGTGTCATTGAAAGAAACACTGTGGAAGTGTGGTTCATTCTCTAGTCTTGCCCTCTTTACACCAAACACCCTCTTCACAGGAGACATTATATTTGATGAATGAAGCTTCTTTTGTGGGACTGTTATTTTTATGATCTACTATTAGACCTAAGCCCAGAGCACCAGTCAGTATTGCATAAGGGATTCATGGGAGCTGTTCAGGCCTCCTCCTGTGGTCTAGCAAAAGCATCATCTCCAGTCAGCAAGGTGCTGGAAAGGGATGGTGGGAGGGAGGAGGTGATACTCTACAGCTTAATTCTCACTTCCTTGGACTCCTGGTGGTTCCTGCTGGTATTTGCAGACTTGCATTAGCAGGAAGAAGAGAACAGATGGGATTCGCTTCATGTATTCTGATAGCTTGCTATGTATTTACTGAGAAGTTGATAGTGTCCTGTTATTTCATTCTGTAGATGTTTTCTTAATGTAATCAGGAGAGTCATGAGGCCAAGATGAGATATGTATCTTATAAACACATTGTATTTTGCTTGTTTTCCCCCCACCCCTAAGGCTTTTTGTCTTGCATTTTAACAGGTACAAAAACAACCAGAAAGCTAGAAAAATAAACCAATCCAGTACACAAACCCATTTCTCAAGCTTTTCACATCCTCAGCTTAGTGACTGTGTCAGCTGGTTCTAACTGAAATGACTTACCATAGAGATGAGCAATGTCAGAAATACTTTTGCATTTCCTATTGCACTGAAACACGTTTGTTGTTGCGCCAACAGGAAGGATCAGATGAATGACTTAAGAAACTCGAAATACTGAGCATCTCTGGGGAGGGCATAGGGGAACTGTTGTAGAGATTAAGTTCTTGTGGGCTCTGATGCTAACGATCTTCTTTTCCTTGTAAAAGCCAAACTTGCAAATGTGATGTTCTCTTTCCCTCTCTTCCTGATCCTTTAGCTGTCACCCTCAATGGAAGCAATCATAGTGTTGATCTTTGCATAGTTTGAACTGTTTGTTGAGTGCTGAAATGCAACAATGCCGGTAATAACAGTCTTTCCATCTTTCCCTTTAGGTCTGGATAGATGCAGGGACACAAATCTTCTTCTCATATGCAATCTGCTTAGGAGCAATGACTTCCCTGGGGAGCTACAACAAATACAAATACAACTGCTATAGGCAAGTTTCCATCCAAGGGGGTTTAGTGTTTTAGCTAAATGATGTAAATAAAGTAGGGACAATGGGTTAATTTTTTTTTAATTAACTTGCTCCATGACATATGTGTGACTTAGGGACTGTTTGCTGCTGGGATGCCTGAACAGTGGTACCAGTTTTGTGTCTGGCTTCGCAATTTTTTCCGTCCTGGGCTTCATGGCACAAGAGCAAGGGGTGAACATTGCTGATGTGGCAGAGTCAGGTACGATGGTGTTGGTGGCAGTGGTGGTGGGCACTGCCGCCTAGCGTGTGAGCAAAGTTCTGCAGACTCAATCAGCTAACATCTAAGCAATAAAAAACCACAACAGAAAAAGATTTCCCATAATCTCCAGAGATAAAATAAGCACATGGTTGATTTGGGCTTGGCTCTAGAGCAGTGAGGGTTAGCCGGGGTTGAATGCTTTACTCTGTCTTGATTTCCAGGGCAGCAACACATTTCCTAGAGTGTGCTCATCCATCTGAGTTGAGGTTAGAGTTAAGATAACGACACCATTCTCTAGGGTGCAGAATGTCATTGATTCGACAGTTTATTCCATCCTTCTTCTCAGACTACCTTTCTCTTCATTCAAATGCAAGTAGCAGGTATTTATGTGTTTTTCACAGCGTAGTTTTGCTTGCTCACAGCATTGTGCTGCAGTGGGAATACGAACTTGGCCTTTTGAAGGGACATACATATATATATTCCCAGGTTTTACTGGAAAGCAGGAGAACTCCCTCTCCTGGGTTCTATAGACCCATTTAATCCACAGGAACTCTAGTTGTTGCAATCCTGCCTTTGTCCTCTGTAGCTTCAGGGTGGGGTTGACAGAGAAGCCCATTTTGAAACTGGATGTACCCATAGGTTCCTCCCTTATCCAGAAGTGTTCATCCCATTAAAGTTCAGCTACGTGCAGGCAGCTGAAGAAGGCTAAATCCTCTCAGACAAAACAGACGACACTTTTCCCTCTTTGCATGTCTTGTCCATGAGGGCAGGTGTAATCATGTGTTTTCATGTAGAACAGACAGATTAGATGGGAATTACCATTCAAAACTAATGAGTCAGGGCTGGAAAGCCAGGAGGCTTAAAGCTAATCAGGTTTAACAATATCACCTGAGCCCCCTTTTGGCATTTCTTTCTGATTGTTTTTAGAGCAGTTTTCATTCACCTGCACAGTATTCAAAAGCTTTCCTCTGCAAACATGTCATTTAAAAGAAGAAGTCAATCTGTCTTCTAATCTTACAGCTCTGGGAGTTAAGGCTTTAAGGAAAACATCTCACTTTACAAGGGCTAATGATAAACTGATGACACTGGTGGCACCGCTGGAGTCTTGGGTGGCTGCAATTGGCATCCCTCTCACAAGTGCAATTAGTTAATGGCCTTGGCCATAATGCTTGTTTTGATCAGAGGTTGATTGCTGTGTTTGAAAGCAGGAAGCAAGGGCATAATCCTATTGAATGAATCATAAATAGCCCCCCTTTGTTTTTTTAATAGGTAGGTGGATCAATTCCAAGAGCTGCATTTTTAAGTATCCCTACATTAGGTTTTTATCTGCTCAATATTTATTCTCATTTTTATTATTAAATCTCTGCTAAACAGGCTGCTATATTCCTGTTGCTTGCCATTTTTAGAATTAAACAGTTCTGTAGTACCACTGGATTGTTAAGCAGTGCTTAAATACAAATTAACACATTAGTGTTCACATAGCACTTTTTAAACAGCTCAAAAATCATTTTCTTAAAGCAGGGATTTTACAGTTTATCATAGGGACGAGGGCACTGATTGGCTTCCAGACTTGGCTTTTGATATCTTGTATGTTTTGTTGTTGATTCCTTCAGTTTCTCTGCCTCATTTAAGTTCAGCCCTAGTCACTAATGGCCAGAGACCTCAACTGTCTCCCCGTTCAGTGGGTTGCCCACCATCATAGGCTGGTCATGGGCTGAATCCCTAAGCATGTTTTTTTACATGACAGTAAACATTACCCAAACTATCCAAATCTAAACCACGTCCCATGGGTTTCCTCGCTGCCTTTCTCAGCAGAGGTCAAGCCCAGAGCCCTTGGAGACCTCTTGGTCCCCCTGGGATGAGCATCCCAGGACCCGCACAAGGCTGTGGTGGAAGCTGTCACTCCCACTGCTGACTTCTCAGCACAGAGACATTCAGCAGGTGCTTGAGCCTCTTCTTTTGGCCTTGCCTTGTTTGGCTCCTTCCCATGCAAGGTCAGAATCACTGCTCTGGATCAGGAACAAGGTGAGCAGAGACACCGCCACTTGGCCGTAGCACTTGCAGAGAACACATTGTCTAGGGAGCTGAGACCTCCTGCTCCCTCATCTCTGCCCAGCGAGTTAAATCCCTCCTGCCCTATGTGTGACACTGTTTGTTTCCTTGTTTACCCTCTTGCAAGCCAGGGCAACTTCCACACATTTGCTGACAGCAGAATCCCATGGCCACATTTTTTACCTGGGCCAAATTCAGCCTCAGTGCCATGTACCCTGGACACAGTTGTCCTGCTTAAAGCTCTAGCAGCCGCTGGGCTTCCCTGGCTTTGATAGGTTTCATTTTGTTAAATTCGACCCCTCTGCCTTCCCAATGGAAGCAGAATTTTTTAATGATTTTTTAATATTTTTGTAATGATTTTTTAATAATTTTAAAAATTATTAATAGTTTTAATGGTTGTTATTTTTCAGAAATACTTTTAAAGGCAGAGAGGAAAGCAGGGGAGGCTCAGTAAAGCCATAGCAAGTCCTGTCTCATCTGTGCTGCGTCTCTTTGGCTGGAAGAAATCCTTTCCCACTCACACAATTTGTAGCACTATTAAAACAGCACAAGATTTGCCTTTTTCCTTTGTACATTTTAAATCCCCTTTGCAAACAAGCTCAGATGAAGCAGCTCTGACTGTTGGGCTTCCTAATGCCTGCCTGGTCCTGCCTCCGCAGTGCTTGCCAGCCATGCCACAGGAGCGGCTGGGCTGGGATATGGCAAATCCCAATTAGCTCTTAAGAGCAGCCACAAGTGCTTCACTTCTGCAAAACACCCCTGAGAGCAGCAGAGCTTCAAATTAAATGTGATTTTTGAGATTATTTATGTTCAGTCAAGGGGATGCCAGGAACATTTTCTTCCATGTGGACTTCTTATATTTCAGCACTTAGTTTCCAAGGAAAATCAAAGCCAGCACAGGGCTTAGGCCACTTGGTGTTAGATGGTGTCACAGTGCAAGGACAGTTTCAGTAGCCAAAGCATGCAGAATTGCAGCAAGGTTTAAGGAGGGCAGTTTTACATTGGTCTCATCACTCGCACAGATCAGCTGCAAATGCCATCTGGTAGGAGTTCTCCATTGAATTAGGGGAGGAAAAAAAGCAAAGACCCCCAAATTTGAAACATTCACCAATTTTTTGGTATCTTCTGTCATAAAATCTTAGTTGTGTTTCATTTGAAATAAAATTAGTTGCTCGATTGTTGGCTAATTTGTATTTATTTCTGGTCAAATCTTTTCAGTGACTTAAAGTTTTCTTTAGCTTGGAAAAAAAGTCATCTTTTTTTTTACTACTTGCTTCTTTTTCCATCTTTCTTGTTGGAAAGGAAAAGTGGGAGGTAGGAAGAGCAGCATTAGAGATTTTCGTACACAGAGCAGAGATAAGATTTCCATCCCCGTGCTACAGCAGTTCTGAAATAATTCCTTTTCCCATTGGAAAATTACTTGAATCCACTTAAAAACCTGGGAAAATGCCAGTTTTCAAGGCTCCTTAACAAGCCGATGAGCTGGCATTCCTGGATTTAATCTGAATTTAAATCTGCCCTTAGTTTTTTGTTAGCTTCACCAGATTTCCATGGCCATTCTGAGCACTTGCAGTAAATGCAGGATTGGCAGTGTTCCTGTCTCCCACCTGGAAAGGGCTCTTGCTCTCTTGACACAAGCTCTCCTCACTGATAGGCGACTTCAGGTGAGAGCACCCTTGGAGGTCAGCACATGAGAGCACTGCATGTACACTGGGGCTGTGGGTATGAGTCAGATGCCATCTGGTCCACGGTGCAGATGAGACCCAAGCTAGTGATGAGCTCTCCCACACAAGGCTTTGGTTTCCAGAGCACTTTGTCCCAGCCCCACTGGTGCTCTCCGACTGTTGCAATCCATCCTGCAGTTGGGGCTGATGTTGGTCATGCTCAGTGCCTATCCATGGCTGCGCAGATAGGGGTAGATGATGGGGAAGTGATTTTACACAGACTCATTTTACACACCAGCAATTCCTAACAGCAGGAAGCATTTTTTTTCAGGGATCACAGCCAGTGTAACTAGGAGTAGCCTGGTCACTACAGTGCAGCAGTGGGGGTTTGCAGAAGTGAAGGAGCAGACTCCTGGAGTGCAAACCCTTCTCTAGAACAGCTATGCTGGGTTTGGAGGTTGCATACAGAGGGAGGCAGTTGTTGCATTAGTGAAGATCCCAGGGAGTGTTTGGAGCAGAGTCCCCTTCCTTGCATGCAAAAGAGTTTCATCATCATCATCTTCATCGTGACCATGTGGGCTAGCAATGGGATTCTGCCATTCCCCTGGGTCACCCCTTCTCCCCCTGGCCCCCAGTGCTGTCCTGTGTCTGGGGCAGATGTAGGACCACCTCCATTATTGGCATGTTTGAGGCAGATGTTAAAACTGGTGATCTGTTAGCACTGGCCTTGGGGGTTTGCCTGTGGTTTCTGCTGTAGTCATGCGTGCTTCGATTTCAGATAAAAGAGCCAAACTGTTTCACTTCTGGTATTTCCAGCCGCGTTTGGATTTATCTGAACGGAACCAGGCATTCCTGCATTTGAGTGTAGCTACCTTTGCCCAAGAGCTGGTACTTACTATTTCTCTTCCCTTCCCTTCCCCCTTTCCTATTTTCTCTTTCTCTAGGTCCAGGCCTGGCCTTCATTGCCTACCCAAAAGCTGTGTCCATGATGCCGCTGCCCACCTTTTGGGCAATCCTTTTTTTTATTATGCTTCTGTTGCTTGGACTGGATAGCCAGGTTAGTACCATGGGTAAGAAATGATGGCTTATTGTATCAGCACTGCTGACTGAGAAGAGCTGGGTTTACAGGCATGAGTTTAAGAAGGGAATACTCTGATGCTGCTTAAGGGGAACTCATCTGGGTTGTTTTTAGTGCAGATGAATCATAGGATCCCAGGCTGGTTTGGGTTGAAGGGACTTTAAAGCTCATCCAGCTCCAACCCCTGCCACGGGCAGGGACCCCTTCCACTGGAGCAGCTTGCTCCAAGCCCCTGTGTCCAACCTGGCCTTGAACACTGCCAGGGATGGGGCAGCCACAGCTTCTCTGGGCACCCTGTGCCAGCGCCTCAGCACCCTCACAGGGAAGAGCTTCTTCCTAAGAACACTCCTAATCTAAATCTCCCCTCAGCTATATATAAAGTGGATCCATGAACAGTCAGAGCACAAAGCCACAGCCTTTTTTGGTGGCGTTGGCTCAGAGGTGCTGAGCAATGTGGGATCCTGCTGACTTCCACATCAACAGCAGGCATTCCGTACCTCCCAACAGGCCAGAAAGCATCTCAGGTTCCAGCTGTACTAATTATATAGCACACATTGCTCTTAATTAGTGAGTGTGAAGAAAGCAAAAAGTTCAGCTCAAGAAGTGAGGTTATTCTTCCCAGTAGTTCCTTATAGGAATGTTGGACTAAATCCTGCCAAAGAACCTGTAAATCATTTCTAGATGGTCCACTTACAAGGAAACATGGGTGAGCAGGGATTATGCAGTAACTACAGATTCAAAATTGCCCGAGTTTTCAGGGCAACAGGCAGCTTCGTGCACTCACATTGAGAGTCACTAACATAAAAGGACGGTAAGGACGAAATGTTCATTTAGCCTAAATGCTGTCTTGGATGAGGTGAGAGCTGTAAATGAACTTTTACCCAGTTGCTGTGTACTTCATCTCTTCCATTTTTTGTATTCCATTTGCCCTAAATTGCTCTTTAGGGCTTAATATTGGAACTCCAGCAAGCAACTTTCAATCACTCCACAGTAACTGTAGAAGTGCCCGATGCCGTGGTTCACCCACCCTGTGCTCATGTAAATGGAAAGCTGTCTGCTAATTTTAAAGAGCTCCTCACTGCGTGGAATGATTAAAACTAATTGGAGCGCTTAATTTCCCTCCTCCACCCTGCTGGGGTTTTTGGAGTGCAGTCAAGCAGGTTTCTGAAATGCCGAAGCAGTTGAAGATCGAATCAGCTCAAAGGAAAGGGTTGCACTGAAAGAGAAATCCAGGTTTATAGCAGTCAAAGGAAGGAGACAGGAGGCAACAGAATGTGATGGGGTTTTTGCAGGACAGTTTGTCAAAGAGGTCAAAGAGGGTAGAGCTGCTACAGGGCACTGTAAGAGCAATATAGATACTTGGTAGGACAACAGCTTTTCTTGGAGTCATGCTGTTTGATAGACTCACCATGATAACCCCTTAGTTATAAGATGTATCCACTGAAAGGGAAGATCATTCCTACAGAGGCAGCCTTGCTTCTCCATGGTATCCTCATGTCTTTGGTGAACTTGGTGCTTTTTGAAAGCACAGATCAGCTGCATGATCCTTTCTTTGGATTTGTGTGTGGGGAGTTCAGTCGTCCCTTTTCTCCATGGGTGAAATTCATCTGGTTTTCAATTAACTTGAAGCTCTCATTTAAATCCAGTTTGGGTTATTTGGTTAACTCAGGTTACACATCTTATGTGTAGCTTTCCAATGGCAAGTAAGTGCAAATACACTTTATATCAAAGCTAGGTAAAGTGAGATTTTTTTAGCTCATGTATTCAGAGGCTTCATGTTTGGTTTACATGTGCAAGTAGGTCACTAGATCTGTGTGTGAGGAGCATATGAACAGCTCCATTATTGCTGCAGAAGTCCCCCAGAGCCTCAGAGGTACTCTGCTCACAGGCTCAGAAAAGACAAGTTCAGTCAAGAAGAGCTGCTATTTCACATCAAAGTTTGCTTTCCCTTAGCTGCATTTTCACTCACAAACCCATGAGTAGAATTACATCCAATTGTGGAATTAACCTAAATAGTACCTGTGAGGTTTTCTGGCACAGCAAAAAAAAAAAGCTGGGAGGTACTCTGCTAGCTTAGGCTTTTGGGAGGGTTTTCTCTCTGCCTCTTCTGTAGCATCCATCTCGTGTTTATCTGGAACAGCTACAACATAAAAGCCACGTAAATGCCTTCCTGTCATCAAATTAACTTCCTTTCTCCTTGCGGCTTGCATGTACAGAGCCCCTTTGGTAGTTCAGAAGGCTGCTAGGAAATGAAGAACAGTTCTGAAAGCTTGTTCCAACCTGAAAACTACCCCCACGCTTCAACCCCTGTGTTACAAAAGAATGGCTTCTGCTTTCTTTATTCAGAGCAGCTTTTTGCCCACCATGTGCAGTTAGGGTGTTGCTGTGGAGTCCTTGTTCAGGTATAAGCCCAGATAAAACGCATGGTGGGTCATTTTCAAGTCACATTTCTTTGTTGTTGTTTTTTTCCCCCTTTAGTTTGTTGAAGTTGAAGGACAGATCACGTCATTAGTTGATCTGCACCCATCCTTCCTAAGGAAGGGTTACCGACGGGAAATCTTCATCGCTATAGTATGTTTCCTTAGCTATCTTCTGGGACTAACTATGGTGACTGAGGTAAGTAGCACTCCCTTCTTCTATAGCCAGTTTTCTGACCAAGTTTAGCTATAAATGAGACTGCACAGAATTAGCCCCTCAGAGGTGCTCTTTAGATGTACAGAGCACTTTTCATCCCTAGATCTGAAAGCCCTTTGAAAGGGAGCTATAGATTCTCCCTTTTTCAGTCAGAGAAGAGAGACATGAAATCTCATTCAGTTCAATCTGATCTCAGGTCCTAATCAACACAAGTATGAATGTTAACATCTGGCTCTAAATGATGAAACACATTGGGAACCTTCAGCAGAGCAGAGTAAGAATCCATCCAATGCATGCAGGGAAAGAGATTTTTATCTTAGGTACACAGCTTTGAATCAATTAAATACCACTGGATTTATTCTAGTATAAACAAGATGGGAGCATGTTCCAATGGCTGCACTCTTGTGATGTTTATCTCCAAAACAAAACCCAAGCCAGCCTGGAAAAGCAACTGGAGGAGCACAGCTGTGGGAGTTAAACCAGGACCTGTTGAGGTGCCTAACAAACAGGGTTTTTCCAAGTAAAAGTGTGTATATATATATATATCAATGATTCCCCTGAAGGAAGTCCTTCACTCAGTGAATAAATGCAGGCCCTCCTGATGAATTGACTTCCAGTTTTAGTATTTTGGAGGCGTTAATGGTAGGAGGCAACTTATTAATTCCTGACATCATTTGTTTCTATAAATGCCCATCCAGAAATACTTTTAAGAAGGAAAGATTTAAGTGTCTCAGTAGATTAGTACTAAGTGGCTTAGTTCTGTTTAATCGTCATCTTGTTTGGAATACTTCCTGTAGTAAACATGCATATTCCCTGGGGAATGTAATCCCAAATATTTACCTTACCTGTTGCTTGATATTCTTGTTAGACAGCAATCATTCAGATACATTGGTTCATGTTCCTGGGAGTTGGGCCTGGTTTATTCATCTTTATTCCCTGTTGGACCCTAATCCACTGCATCTCTCTTTTACAGGGTGGCATGTATGTTTTTCAACTCTTTGACTACTATGCAGCTAGTGGTGTATGCCTTTTGTGGGTTGCATTCTTTGAATGTATTGCTGTAGCCTGGGTTTATGGTAAGTGAGAATCCTTTTATCTGATACCTTTTGATGAGTCAGGGACGGTTTTGCTAGCCAAACATTTAATCATCAGCCACCCCTGAATCTTCTTCCCAGCAACAGACACATGCCATTTGTATAAACTTATGCTGACCTCTTGGAGGCAAATTTGCATCTGGGATGAAGCCAGCCTCCAGTGTTTTTCCACACAAAAATGGTGTATTTTTCCATTGCTAATTAATAAAGGCGCAATTAAGCATTTGCATGTGTTGAGAGATGAGAGTTGAAAGTGTGGCCAGCTGTGAAAATCTCTGTCTCTCAGAGAATTTCCTTTAGAGCTGCAAGGGGAAAGCCAACCACATAGAAAACACAGACAGAAAGCCGACAGAAACGTGTGTTCTGTCCCAATATTTTTAGGTGATGCTGAGAACCAGGGCACAGCAGCTTGTGACAATAGCTGAGAAATGATCAGATTATGTTTGCTGTTTAGGGCTGGTCATTTCCCTTATTCTTCATGTACTCCATCTCCTTAGACCAGGAGAACAAACAAAGCCTTCATTTTCCATCAATCAGATCTCTGCAGAAGCAAGGAGTACTGTTTGCTGTCATCGCCTTCTCATGGTGATTCCTTTGGCAAGTTCAATGAGAGGCTGAGGAGAGGAATTTGGGGTGTGATGGGGGCAGGAGGGATTATGCAGTGCTAAATAATAGGGAGTGTAGGATGAGATAGCCCCCCAACCTTCTTAAGGAGAAAACCATCTTGAACTTCCCAGTCGTGGGAAGCATTTGAACAACAGATCTGACATCTTCATTCCCTTTAAACACACCTTGAGAGGAGTGTAGGAAAGCAGCTGTAATTCTGCAATCTTTACATGGATTTTCTGTGCTCAACTCTGATAAATGCATTCACTACCCATTACAGGCGCTGATAATATTTATGATGCCATTGAGGACATGATTGGATACAGACCTGGTCCCTGGATGAAATGGAGCTGGATTGTGATCACACCAGTTCTTTGTGTGGTGAGTACTGACCTGTGCTCTTTCACATCTTCCTCGTGCCAGCTCTGAGCCACCTCCTCCTGCTTCTCTTTCAAGTGGAGGCTCTTGCATTCAGAGACCAATTTGCAAAGAGAGGTGATGCTGGATTCTCAGATGTCAGCTGTTAACCTGACAGCTCTCTCCTGTGCCTGCTCAAATGGCACTTGCCTACATTGAAGTGGATTTTTCTTAGGATTGGCAAAGTATTACATTCCTGACACAGAGAATTCACTCTCCAAAGAGCAGTCCCTGCTTTAAGTGGTAGGTCCTCAAGGCCGTTTTAACAAAAAGACTTGAGGAGTCTGAGGCAGACACTCAGCTTAAAGTATTTCATTGACTGGGAAGAACATCCTGGTAAGCTCCTTGCAATGTACAGCAAATATTTGAGCCCTGAAAACGAACAGGCAGTACTGCAGCTGTTCAGCACCATCGCTTCACACTCTGTTGTCAAGCAGCAGATGGTGGAAGCAGATGCAGATGCTCCTTCAATAATTCAAATGTAAGAGTAATTCCCCTATTGGTTTAAAACACATATGGTACCCGTCAGCTCTGCCTTTCACTGCCCCTCTTCCTTAGGGCCAGTGGTAGCAGCACAATCCTACTGCTTTCAGCATTTTTTGAGCTTCACTTCATTTTCCTTTCTCATCCACAGGGGTGCTTTATCTTTTCTTTGGCCAAGTACAAACCACTGACCTACAACAAGGTCTACACGTACCCAGACTGGGCAATTGGCCTGGGCTGGGTTCTTGCCCTTTCCTCCATGATCTGCATCCCTATGGTGATGGTCATCCGCATCATACAGTCAGACGGGTCGCTCATTGAGGTAAGAGGAGCTGGTTGTCTGTCCTGAGGAGAAAGGGAGCTTTAACTTGCTGTGTTGTATAGAAAATGAGCACAATGCTTGGAAAACTGCCACCTTGTCCAGGTAGGGCAAAGTTGGCTCTCTGCAGTGAGTGCAAATAAGACTGTTAAAGATCTCCTGTCCTTTGGGCAGGGAGTAGAGACAGAACAAACATGAAGCCTTCTGTCCTCAAACAAACCCCCAGTGATGTTGCTTGCATCCTTCTGCTGTTTCCAGCTGGCAAATCATTGCCTCCACGTGCAGGCAAGTGCTGGAGCACTGGGGTGTTTTCGAGTGCCAGCTCTCTTGTCTCCAGCCCTCAGGGACAAGGAAGCACCATCCTGAAAAACACTGAGAAAACAAGAGGCAGACCTGGGTCAAACCTGGCTGTGTAAGGGATCATTGAATCTCAGGGGAATTCAGATCCCTCTGGTGACTGTGACTCTCAGGCATGGCCTTTGCTCTGGGGGTCTGAATCAAAGTCAAACCCTCCTGCCAATGGGCTTCACTTCTGAGCCTTTTTAACTACTTATTTGAATTCCCAATGAATCAAATCAAAACACAGATCCAGGTTGCTCTGAGCTTTGGAAACCTTCATGTGGGATCCAGACAGACGTGACAGTGCAGGTTCTCTCGGGTTTGGCTTTGCAGGCTATCTCTTACCCTTTGCAGCAGAGCTCAGTATGGGTTCCCCTGGCTTGGTTTTCTGCCAGTGGAAAGTTTTTGTACGCTGCGCAAGCAGGAAACGGAACAGTTCTCTTTTAAGGTTTCAGATTAGTTTTGTTTTTGCCTAATGAGATGGTCTTAAATGCAGCCCAGGGTATCCTTGAAGGAGAAAGTGGGACACTTTGGGTTAGGGAAAAAGAACAGAATTGAAAACCCCCAACATTTCCCAGAGCACAAACACTTGCATTTGTTTTCCTCCAAGTGTTAATGGTCTTTTTCAGCTCTGGCCAGAGCCTGAGTGTTTATTTTCCTGCCTACATTGTCACCATCTATTGAGAGACAAGTCTAAAAGTAGCCAAAACACTCCTCACTGTGTTAGAAAAAGAAAGAAAACACTGGTCAGATGCCATTTAGTTCTTCCTTTGTGAAGTGAGATGTAGGAGAGAAGTTGCCACTTGGCAACGAATTGCTGGGCTAAAAGGCAGAGCTGTTTCTAAATGAGGATGGAGAAAGCACCAGAGCATCTGAGCAGCAGCTGCAGCCCAGTGTGCAGGATGCTGAATAACACTATGAATAGCCTTTCTTGTCTCACTTGCCTGCCTCAAGTCAAGCTCTGCAGCTGACAAGTTGAATGCAGTGCTCCTTAGTGTGGGTCCCATGGTCCTTGTGGAGCCAATCGGTATATGATCTGGACTAGATGAGCTCCAGCAGTCCCTTCCAACCCTAATGATGCACACATCTCTGACAGTCATCATAGAATCATAGAATAGGAAAGGACCTTAAGATCATCAAGTTCCAACCCCCCTGCCATGGGCAGGGACACCTCACTCTAAACCATATCACCCAAGGCCTCGTCCAACCTGGCCTTGAACACTGCCAGGGATGGAGCATTCACAACCTCCCTGGGCAACCCATTCCAGTGCCTCACCACCCTAACAGGAAAGAATTTCCTCCTTATATCCAATCTAAACTTCCCCTGTTTCAGTTTTAACCCATTACCCCTTGTCCTATCACTACAGTCCCTAATGAAGAGGGGATTGCCACGTCCTCCATCCTGCACATGGAGACACAGGGGCCCCCTTCGGTCTTCTCACCTTGGCTTTTCTCCCTTTCTTGCAGAGGATAAAAGCGGTGGCAGCCCCCAAGGAGGTGAATCGGTGGTCCAAAGAAACAGAGAGTGCCACCCCATTCTGCCCCAATGGAACTTCGAATGGCGGATTGATCAAGCCAACTCATATCATTGTGGAAACCATGATGTGAGCTCTCTCTGTGAGAGGAGAAACCTGCTTTAACTGCCGTTTACTAACCATAGATTCTTATAGGACCAGGTTTACAGAGCTTTATATTTGCACTAGGATTTATTTTTATTTCTCACAGAGAAAGTTATTTTTTGTGTGTGGTTTTGTTTTTTTTTTAAGGTTTTGTAAGGTAATCACAGCAGATGCCTCTCTGTAGAGGGAGAGCTTTCATATCAGACTAGACATATTACAGGAATTTACTAGTATTGGGTTTTTTTAAACATATATATCTTTATCTCGAAATACTATACACCTTACCACTTGAATCGATTGTCTTGCCAGCAATACATTCAAGTCTCAGAAAGCAATTTTAGGTGCTGGTATGGTTGGGAGCAGGGTAACCTACAGAACACGCAAAAGGAGCTCTGTTGAGAGATGTGCTTAAACAAAACTAATGCTGTTTGTTTGAAGAGGATTTGTAAAGGTGTAGTATTGCCACCCTCTGGTTCGACTGTGGTAAACGACAGGCTTCAGGGGCACACTAGGGAATGTTGCATTTAGCACAGTCCTTGAGTAAAGGTAGAGCTGGGCAACTGGATCTGGGAGTTTGCAAGGGAGGCAGAGAAGTTGGGGATGAAAAGCCTTAGGGCTGTCCCTCCCAAGCATGGTGTTGGGACCCTGTCACCCAGATGAGAAGGGGACTTTAGGAAGGCGTTTGCAGGATTTAGCATGGTTCATTCTTTGGGTTTTATCTTTATTTTGTTTAGGTTTGGAGGTTTTGTTTTACTTAGGTGAAATGCCTGCCGTTTGTGCCAGAGTGGGGAGGGTGCTCCTGATGCTGTATGCTCAGAGGTATTTGCTCCTGAGTCTCTATCAAAGCATGTTTTAGTGTGGTGGCACTGGTGTAAACCTGAATTCTGCAAACCAGGAGGGTTTAAAGCAGCTTCCCTCTGGGTGCTTCAGATGTTCCCTTGCTCCTGTGGACTTTGGTTTTGGGCAGGAAAAGGAAAGAATCCCTTCTGGACTCTGACTGTCGAATGGTGAGCACAAACCAGGTCAAACCCAACAGGAGGAACAGAACCTCTCACCTACACCTGGTGTAACCAGTGACAGAGTTGTTAATAATAATAGTAATGAAGATAATAATATCACTCAGCAAACAGGTGCTTTTCATCCATGTATCTCAAAAATGCTTTGCCAAGTTTGGGAACCAGGATTTGCTTTATTTATATGGGGTGGGTCGTTACTGTTGGGGGAACAGACAAAAGGACTAGAAGTCCCTTGTCCTATGTTACTAAATAGCAGCAGTGGACCTAGGGCCCCCAGAATCCTTGCCCATCATTGGGTTAAACCATGATTTGTATGATATTTTTGAGGGGAGGGGGTGATAGACATATTTATGAAGTTTATGAATCTTATCTGCTGAAGAAACAGGGCTTTCAGGGTTTTAAGTTTAAGCAAAGGGAACATGTAACACTGAAATATTTTGTCTTTGGTCAGAAGGAATTGTGTACTGTTACAGGTTAGACTGTGGAGTGAAGAGAAACCACTACAAGGAGTGTAGGAATGGGGGTTCTTACTTTGTGTGGGCCAGGTGGATGTTTCCATGGGGAATTACTCCATGAAGAATGGCCAAAATGTGGGCAAAAGCCTTTTTGGGGGTTATTTTTTGGGGGGGGTTGGGGTTTTTTTCTCTTTAAACTTGATCAGGTTGTGCTGGGAACAGGTTCTCTGGCGAAACTCAGCCTTTTCTTGTGGGCATTCTCATAGAGGGAGAAGGGTTTTTTTTCTTCTTATGATACCACAGTTAGGCTTTCCAAAGCTATTTAGTGGAACTGCTTGAGAAGAGCAGAGTTTGTGGCTGCTTATTCTGCTGCCAGCTTAGTCTGTGGGGGCAGAGTTTGTCATTTAAACAGAACATATCCAGTTCTTCACATTCCTACACAGAAGTTCATTCATTTCTTCTTGTCCCATGGGCTAACCGGCTGCAGCAGCACAAACAGCGGTGAGCTTGTTGGTTTTCTTCTCTCAGAAAAAGGGTGATTTAAAACTAAGAGATGGACCAAAATAACATAAAAACAAAAGTGGCTGCATCTGTACCTTTCAAAACCTTGCTAGTTTGAACTTGTGCACGTTTTTCCGTCAGATAGCTGAGTTGCAGCAGCAAAACCAGCCGTGGCAGAATTGCTTTTGGTTTCTTTTTCTGGTCATTGTATGATGAGAGTTATAAATGAAACATTTCCATAGCTGGAGATGGTGAACATCTCATGGCATCTGATGGGCCAGTGGCAAGAGCCATCCAAAAGTCACTGGAGGAATTCTGTGAGGTAGTGGGTGCCATTTTGTGCCCAAAATAAAGCATACACCATGCATAGAGGAAATTTGGGGGGGTTTCTAATAGCCTTAAACCATCAAAGCCAAGGAAATGTAATCAAACATAACTCTCTTAGTGGGCTTCAGCTTGGACCCTCATTTTTGAGTTACAGTTAGTGTCTGCAGTAAACAGGCACACTTGCCTGGGTGAAAAGGGAGTACTGTGTTAAGGGGTTTTAACTTAATGGTTTCTGTGAGTGCAGATGAAACACTGATGCTTGATTTTTATTCTTATTGTATTTTATATATATGCTGTCATACAACCGCGTTTGAGATACAGTTTGCACATCACTTTCATGCTATAGACCTAAGATGAGCTTTAGTTTGGAAAAGAAAATGGTTTGGCTACACCCAAGACATCTCCAGAGAGTGGAGGTGATGTTTGGCCATCTCCACATTGTGGAGGGTGTCTTTGCTTGAAGAACCAGCGGGCTAATACTACACCTTTCAAAGTACAACTACTAGAACCCAGCCCCCTTTGGGTAGAAACTGTGCCATTCAAATCCGTCGCTTCCATGTACCAAGTGAAAACGTCTCGCACGGATGCAACAACCTCATTAAAGCGTTCTCTGTGTCACCATCTCCAGCCCTGCCGTGCTCCTTAGGATGCAGAGGAGGGCTGGGACTCACAAAGAGCTAAGAAATGATGGTTTCTGGAAAACAGCTCCCCTCTCCCCTCTTCCCTCCGACAATAAGATAGTTAATTCTAATTGTTTTCTCTGGGGGGTGAGTTCCTATGAGCACACTCACATTTTTACAGTTTTGGTGGGTTTCCTAACACTTTGATCAGATTTCTGAGCTTTTCTTGGTGATAAATTTGCATTTCAACGTGATCCACTGCCAAATTTATTAAAAAAAACTTTTTTACAAAGTCTGTGTTTTCTACCTATTTCTGACTGCAAACAACACTGATTTCCCCCCCCCCCCCCATATTTTACTTGTTTAAACACTTGAGACCTATTTTACCTGTTTTCTGTAAATGAGGAACTCTATATTGAAATGTCATGACTAGTCACAGAGGAACTGGTTTGGAGCCAGGGAGTTAATGCACCTTTGGCATGAGATCTTTAGAACCAGCTCCCCGAGTTTAAAACCAGACTGAAGCAAGAGAAAACCCCCACCCACCTTTTCATATTTCATGTACTTTTGTATTCATGGGTTCTTCTGGGCTTGAAAACAGCAGTTTCAGCAGTGCTTATTTCCAGCTGAACTAAAATCCAGAGATAGTAGAAATGTAAAGGGGAATGTCTATCCCACCGGATTCTCCAACCTGTTTCTTACTTTTCTCAATTCTCCAAACTTTTTCAGTTCACCTGTCACTAGTTATGATCTTACTGAATGAGCATCTATTGTAAGGGACTTCACCAGTAGTTTGTATTTCGGTATTTAAGCAGTATGGTTTCATAAGTAGAGCTGGTTTTTATTGTTACTGTTCTCGTTTCCTTCCTCATCCATAGCTTTCCTTTTCATCTGGTCCAAACAGATCCACACACTTAGATAAGTCTTCTTTAAAGTGTAAGATAGTAGGTCCACAATGGATTTGTTCTTGTGTTGTAAATGAAAGCACAAAAGCCTAGGAGCTGTACTGGCCATCTAGAACAATGGTGGTGGTCACCCTGCAGCAGCAGCGCAGCTCTTGGAGTGGAGGGATGTTGGGAATGGTCTGCTGAAGAGGCTCAGCAAAGCTGATTTTCGCTGCTGTTCTTATGGAGAGGAGGTAAAGAAGAAAGGGGAAAATAAAAAGGACGCAGCCTTACAGTTGCTGTAACACAAAAAAACCCCCAACAACCATCAGCAGAGCCTTTAATGTCACCATCAAGATAGCATCTTCTGCAGTGATTTTCAGTCCTGCGTACATCCTCCTTTCTCAACTGCAGATACTCCTGGTTCCTCTTCTCTCTCTCAGCGTTCAGTAGATCTGAAGACACATGGACATTTCCATTCAATACGCCTTTTACAAGTCTCCTCTTTAAGTCTGTTTTTATTTGCTCAGGAGACTTCTTACAGTTTCATTGAGGTCATGCTTGTCACACTTGGGTTCACAGCTCCCGCGTGTTGCATCAATGGCAAACCTCCATCCGTGGGAGAAGGACCTGAACGTTTTTGACTAACTGATGATTAGCTTCCATGTCTCCTGGTCACTGCTGGATCACTCATGGAGGCTTAATGTATATAAAATGTTAAATAAGCTGTGCATTGAATGGAGTGGACAAGTTAGTTCAGCAGCTCACATACACTTGGAAGGAAGATGACCCTGACATCGTTTCCAAGGAGATTCAATGGAAGTTGCTCACTTTCAGTAAAGAGAAAATAACTCCGTGGTTTAAGTAGATTAATAGATGACTTCTTCCACCCTCGTATGCATGCACACAAGTGGGGACACTGCTGCTATTTTTAGGCTATAGATTGTGTGTTTAAGTCTTGCCGAGCTGTTTAGGATGAGGATTGAGGTTTAGGCACCACTTGCCTGCAAAAAGCCAACCTGCCAGGGTGTCCAAACGACCGTTCCTGAATTGGAGGCTGTGGAAGATGGAAAGTAGTGACTAAATCCTGGACTGTGCCCCTCCAAGGGAGCCTTAAGGTTGAATGTGAAAATGTTCCTGGCTCCTTGTAAGCGCCACGTGGCTCCTGGTGTGGGAGGCTGGATGTGGTGTGGGATCAGGCAGGTGCCCTGGACTTGTTTTCTCCAAACTCAGCATCCAAAGCCTTGTGGTTAGGATTGACGTGTAGTTGTGTATTTGTGTATTTGCATGAGTAAAGGTCAGGACCTGTCAGACTCTCCAGTAGCTTGTTTTATTTCCTGTAGTCAAAGATAAGCTTAAGAAAGAAAGCATTCAGGTGATTTGGTAACACTTGACACCTAAAAAAACATTAACTAGTGCAAAAGAGGCCCCCTGAGCTCCATGCTTCGGTCACAAAGATTTGCTATTGGTATCAATGGTCAATTTGACTTCATAGGGAAGTTTGCTCAGGAAAGACTTGAGCATAACCAGCACCAGTCCCAACTGGAAAACTGCCCATTCCAACCTTGCATCCCCACCGGATCATGGCTCTTTTCTGGCAGCCCAAAATAAACCTGTACATGAACAATGCTTCTCCCCTTATAAAAGAAAACTAATAATAAAGATCTGAATTTCTGTTCAAAAACAGTAAAAAAATAACTTTTTGTGTTGTTTTTCCAGTTTTCAGTGTGAATTGCTGATTTCAGTTTACCCATGTTCTAAAACAAGAGCGGAAAAAGCTTAAGAGACCATTTGACCCCAAAGAAAGAGGCAAGCTCAGCATTCTGCAGGTTGAAAACGTTACTAAATTACCCCATTCCACCATCTCTGTCCATCACAGGTGGGAATCCTCAGTGATGGGGTTTGCAACTGGAAAAGAGCCTGACCCTGCAGGTATTGCTGGTATTGAATGGCAGAGCCTTTTTGTATCGCTGCTGTGGCTAATTTGAAACAATCAATTAGTAAAGTGTCAGAAATTAATCTCCAGGAGCTTCACAGCTTTAGGAGTGAAGTAAATTAGAGACAACAGAGAAAGGGGCCATTGTTTGAAGGCTTCCTCCCCATGGATTGGCTCTGGGCTGCAAAGTGGGACAGTGATGCTCACTTCCCCGTTTACAGCACAGGGAAACCATGGCTCAGCTTAAGAATCACAAATAAGGGGGGGGGGCCCCCCCCCACAGAGATAAGTGAAACCTGATTGTGCTAAGAGTTTTGTGTGCATGCATATGTGGGGAAGGCTTCGGTCCTATAGCATAGTACATGTTGGCACGATACATATTGTTTCTGAATCTGCTTCTGCAGTTGAAATGTTTAAAGATTTGATTCTTTTTTTCCAATATATAAGATAAATAAAAATAATAATAATAATAAAAAAAAGAGAACAGTGGCAAAATCCTGTTGAGAGACTGAAAATAAGACGTAGAAACCTGAGGGGGCAAGTTGAGTGTGTCATCTGCTCCTGTCCTGGAAGCCAGTGATGGTCTCTCAGTGCCGCAGCATCCCAGTACTGTTCTGAAGTGCTCGTTGTTCAATAGGCTGTTGTTTTTATCCCAGTGTAATGTTGTGATTGTTACCTGATGACATTGCCAGGGACTTCACATTGTAAGAGGTGGTCCATCATGTTTGATGTCTTTGGCTACAGTAAACCGGTGGTGTATTTCTTTCTTATTTCAATTCCTAGCAACTGTGACTACAGTAACGTGATGAGTAGCACATACAGCGAGGAGGCCACAGCAACAACGGCCTCCTCCAAAATGTAATTGAACTTTTTTTAATAAAAAACCTTAAAAATATTTTTAAAACATTTTAAAACCTTTTTTTTTCCTTCTTTTTTCTGTGTGTGTTCCAAAATGGAATATTTGTATTTGAAAAAAAAAAAACCCAAACCAATCCTGGAGTGTAATTTAATCCTAAACATCCCCCCCCCCCCCCCAGCCTTTGTGTATATGGTAAATGTTTGTATTTTGCAGTTTCTGTTTTTTGCTTTTTAGATAAATAAAATGTATATGGATATTTTTAAGTCATCTTTGCTTTTTTAGATGAGTTTGTAATCACCTTATAACTGAAAATAAAACTTTACTTTATAAACCTGCTACGCATTTGGATGCTTTTTCCCTGGTCTGAGTAGTTCAGTTCTTCCCATTAAACCTATTATTTGTTGTGGGGTTGTTGGTTTGGGGTTTTCTTGTCCTTAAATATATATAGATATATATTGGGGGGGGGTGGTGTATATATGTGTGTGTGTATAAATGTGTATATGTATATATGTGTGTACATGTATATATATGTGAACGAGCTGCCTCATCTCAGCGCATCCCAAGGTCGGTAGCATCTTGGCTGCATGGTACCACTATGATGGGGCTTGAAACACGTTAGTAAAACCCAATAGAAAGAAAAAGAAAGGAAAACCAAACTAAACCCCAGTTATTTTCCTGGTCATTTCAGGCTCAGTGATGCCCTATCAAAGAGATGAAGGTTAAACCAGAGAGGCCTTTCCTTAAGCTCTGATTTAGGGTAGGCAAAGGCTGCAGTGCCTGGTCTGAGCAGCCTGATAGCAGCACAGACAACAACTGTTTAAAATGTTTTAACTCAGGTTATTCAAAAAGCCCCAAGTTAAGAATTCAAAATTAAATAATTAGAGTGAAAATAATCCAAAAAGCCATAAATGCCACAAACTGCTGCCCAAGGGTTTCATCTACCTGCCTTGGGCGGCTGTACCCAGCTCCCTCGGTCCATGGGACCCACGGTGACATGAGGAGGACAGGGCAGTGCATACCAGAGGAGCAGCACCGTGCTGACCTTGTACCTGGTGCACAGTCACGTTGCATGGGCGCCTGTTCAATCTCACTTGGCTCCGCACGCCTTTGGTAGGTGCCCGGTGCCAAGCGTGCGAAGGGCTTTGCTCTGAAGGCTGCGCCCCAGGAGGGCGGCCAGAGATGGGAGATAAAGCTTGTTTACGTGGCAATGATTCCCTAGGTCTAACCAGGAGCATTTCCATACCATGCTCAGGCATTGCCCACTTGGCCATGAAGGGCTGCAAAACCCAGTACACTCTCCCTATGGCCTTATCCGGGCAGCATCCCAGCCTGCGCTGCCCATGCTGGGACCATAGGGGTGTCCTAAAGCCCTTTTGCAAGAGCAAAGGGAATTCTCAGTGGAGGGACACAAGGAACTGTTTTCACAGCAGTCAAATCTTTGGATGTCTGGTTTCAGAGGTGGGATAATTTGAGCAACCTGGTCTAGTGGAAGGTGTCCCTGCCTGTTGCGGGGGGTTGGAACTGGATAAACTTCATGTCCCTTCTAACCGTTCTGTGATTCTATGTTAATCTGGCTACAACAAATCATCCTCCAGCTGAAAGAGAAAGCCCAAAACAAATGCATTTCATTTGCTTTTATTTAATTAAAAAAAAAGAAAAAGAAAAGAAAAGAAAGTCAAAGTCATTGCAATCCCATTTAAATACAGAGATTTACAAAGAGGTCCAAAACAGGACTAAAATATTCTTTGAAATGCTGTACTTTTAAATATTGTGCTTTCATAGATACATAAGAAAAATCAGCATATAAAAATACTTTACAAGGAATACACTCTAATATATGGATAAAAATACACATTTAAGTAATGCAGTTCATCTCCATATCATTCAAAATGCATAGGAAGGGATACAAGGACCAAGTTTTTCTTCCTCTTTTTTTCTTTTGTTTGTTTTTTTTTTTTAAAGCCTTTAATAAAATTCTTCATTAAAAACCTATGAGAGCTTCCACTGCTCAGAATATTGCATATAAAACCACTTTCGGCTGCACTGTCAATGCTCCACAGTATCAATTATGGCACATTATCTAGTAGTGGCAGCAATGGTATGGGATATTGCATACTCCAAGAGAAAATGGCTACAACGACAACTAGCTGCATGGGGCCGGGCACGTGTCTGGAAGAAACACCCTGATACATTGCATCATAAAGTGCTAATACGTGAAAGGTGGCAGGCGGATGAGGACACCGATGCAGACATCGTGGCCCCTCTTCCCTATGGGGCTGGGGGCTCTTGGGAGGGAACAGGGGAGCGACTATGGGGCATCATGCTTGCAAAGCCACGGGAAGGCCAGCAACAGGCAAAAGGGGGTGGACCAGGGACGAGCAGCCAAATCCATGTGGGCACACACAGAGCTCAAGCCCACACAGGACACGGGACACAACCTCCAACTAATGAAGGGCTTCTCATGCCACTGCCTGATAGGAGACAATGAGGTTTTATTAACTCGAAACATCAGGGGCAGCCCTGGGAAGATCACTGTCCCTCAAGCTATTCACTTGTGGGCACAGGTTTGCAAGCAAGGGAGATCTCCATCAAGCCCAGAGAAACGAGGTGGATGGGGATTTGGGCAGGTAATTCAAGGCTTTTAGCCTTGACTATGGCCTTCTGCTCTCTACTAACGACTCCAGCACAGGAAACCACATCACTTACGAGAACTAGCAGTATGAGGTGCTTCGGTGCTTCATCCCACTGCAGGGTGAGCCAACCCTGGTGGGGAGCATGGACAAGGGGTGGCAAGAGGCAGCTGCAAATACTAAGTTTTGAACCAGAATTGCATCACCATTCTAAAGCACATTTTGAAATGTCTTTTCAACAGGGCTCTCCATGGCCCTGCACTGGGAGTGAGTGCAAGGGGATGCAGAAATCAATTTATCAGTCAGGAGTGTTTAAAGGATGGAGCACAACAGAAAAGGCGTTTCAGTCTTGCTGGATGAGATTAACCAAGCAAACAAGAAAGAAAATAGCACCATGTGTGTTTATAGGATGGCCAAGGCCCTCCAAGTGAGGAGGATGTTGGAGGCAGGACCCCGCACATCCCAATGCCATGGGGGATGGCTGTGGATGCTCCTTCCTCCCACCAGCAGCTCACCCCATCAATGCCTGTGGCCTGAGATACGCATCCAGTTCCGACCTTCCCAGCACTATTTGGCGGTCTAAAGACCCACCTCCCTACCTGCAGGTTATGGTAACACACAGCATTTACAAATACCAGTGCAAAAAACAGGAAAAACACCCCAAATACCACACTGGCTCAGTGGAGGCCCTGGGCATCGTCTGCTCCTGCTGCTCAGAGGGTCTGGATGCTCGCCTTGACTTCGGTACCGCGGGCTACCTGTGTTGGCAGCTCTCTGGTCCCCTCCTGGGGAGTACTGGCAGCCAGTGCCAAGGGGTTCCGGCTAATCACCAGGTCCAGCTTATCTCCAGCCTCCGAAATCAGGGGAACAGCCAGACAGCAGTCAGAGTCTCTCGTTCGGATGCGGTTTACCTGCCGGGATGGGTTTAGGATGTGCCATGGGGAGGAACAACAGAAAGACCATGTTTGTTAGTCAGAAATGGCAAGGTTGGTGAAAACACACAGCCCTGATTTTGAGTTCAGAGCAAAGAGGGGCACCCCTTCAGGCTGAGCGCATCCTTCCTTAGCTGAGCAATGATGTAGTAACTGGTAGAAGGAAGGAGAAAATAAAGTCTGGATCGGGCATAAACCCTGACCCCCAGTGTCTGGAGCGGCATGACCAGTATTAAACGTTACAAGGCTCAAAACCAGTTCTCCAATGCAAGCCTGTAGGAGAAAGGTTGCCATTTTCCATGATTTTTTTGCCATCATGGCTTTTACTGCCCTTAACTCTGTGATGCAGGGTGCTCAGTGCCAAGAAAACTAACACAGCTCAGACCATGAGGCTTCTGCCAACCACTTCCCAGCTCAGCCAGCAGTAAATTGAGACTGTACTGAACAGTTTCTGCTTCTCCTCTGCCCATTTACATCCCTGCTGTGAGAGGAGTCTGGATGCATTTCACATGGGCTCAGGAGACGGCTGCAAATTCTCCCTGCAGGCTTCAGCAGTGAAATCACTTCTACTACTGTCACTTGCAGACCTTCAGGCACGTTTCTAGGCTGGGTCATCTGAGAGAACCATCCCAGCTCTGTCACCTGCATCTGCCAGAGCACTTGGGCTTGATGCCATGACAGCTCTGAGATGGAGGAGGCTGGCAAACAGCACAGGGAAGGGAAGCAGGGAAGGGAGAAAGGAATTTCCCACCCACCTTTGGAGTGAACGTAACCCCTGGGGCCACGCGTTGCTTCTTTCTCTGGGTAAGGGCTGAACGAGTCCATGCAACCCTTCAATCCAAAACCCTTTCCCAGCATTAGTGCATGCCCATGGAGCTGGGCTCTGTGACGGTAGCAGTGTCCCCCTGCCCTAACTGGTGTCCACACAGTTGACCCCAATAATGCTTCTTACAGCGTAGTAACTAAGGAGAAGTTCTAGACCACATATAGACAAGGACAGACAAGCCATCAGGCTGCTCTGCCTTTGGACTATGCCAGCCAAGCAGTTCCAGTGCAGAGATGCCATTAGTGCAATGCCGTGCTCCAGCTAATCCATCCATAGGGTTGTTACAGCAGGGACGAGGCGTTTGACTGGCCTTCATGCACATCATCATGCCCATAATCAGCAGCCCCGTGAAGCATCCTCAGCAATGCCTCTCTGTACTTCTTGATGGCAGTTGCCTGAACCAGGTCTGCAAGCCCTCAATCACAACTCCACATGTCAACACGATGCCAATCGCCTTGTCTTCTTGTAGGTGTAAGCCATGCAGCTCAGCATGTGGAAGGGGGGGTGTTGAAAGTCTTCATGCTGCTCTGTTTAGGATTTCGGGCACACCTCCCAGAGCCCTTGGCACTCGTAAGAAAGCGACACATCCAACATTCAACAGAAAGGCAGCCCAGAGCCTAATTAGCTGCTTGTTCATTCTTGCACCATCTTTTATTTGAAGCCGAGAAGGAATAATTGTATAGCAGCCAACTGGCTAGAGACCATAACAAGCTTAAACAAGGTTCCCCACAGCGCTGCAAGTCCTCCAGTTACCTGATGTACATAATTTATTGGCTCTAATTCTACCGCTGACAACCCCCGCCTAGAAATCAGTAAAACTGAACATCTTTCTGAGTGTTCCCAAACATGGTCACGATATCTGCATTTCCAAATGGGGGCAGGTTTTCCACTTTCTCAGTTGCTGTTTGAGTTGCCCCAAAGCAAGTTGGTTTTCATCCATGTAAAGCTCCTCACCAACCTCCAAAACTCACCATGCTTTTACTGTCCTTCTGGTAGTCTGATATGCCCCAGTTATATTTATTACAGACTGCTTGTGAGCAGAGCTTTTATTCTGTTTCTACATCAGCTGTTCCAGTTCAAGCATCTTTCAAAGGAAAATATCGATGAAAAACACCTTGCTTCCTAGGAAACTCTTTTAGCTGTCAAAGGCATGCACAGAACCTTATGAACACCACTTGGCTCCTCCACATGGGGCTTCACAGGAACACATTGGTCAATACAGCTTAGTTCGTCCAAAAAAACACCCTCTTACATGACAGTAAAAGGACCAAGGGTGAAGAGAGGAAGCATCACACCTTTTTGGTTGTTTTGAGCTCCTCAAGCTCAAAAAGGCCAGTGGCAGGACACACAGTGTCCTGGAGGAGGTGTAACCTAGGGGTACCACCTAGTGATTTCTCATTAAAAAACACAAGTCTCATTGAGTGCTTGGTGGCTAAGAGCTCACCTAGTTGGCTAACTATTACCTTTCATTAAAGTTAGTGCTGCCATGGATGGGTCTCACTTCTCTCTTCCTCTCAGCCACTCATTCACTCCGTCCCAGCCTCCAGAACTGCATTTTGCATTTATTACCTGAAGCACTCTGTCATATGGCTTGAGGCCACACTGATCTGCTGGCCCATCCGGACGGACCATATTTACATAGACACCTTTTTCTAACAAGCCATCCGACACACTGAATCCAAAGTCTTCACTCTCCGGGTCTTTGTGAAGTGTCATCTGGAGGGGCAGAAACAGAAAACACAAGTTTTAATGCACCAGAGGAAGGAGGAGGGAAAACAGATTGAGCCTTATTTACCAGACACCATCATCTTTGGTAGATCACATGGAGAAGTGCTTGGGTGACTGGCATACAACCAGCCACACAGCAGTCCTTCTCCTTTGAATGTGGAAGGAAACACAAGCAGTTTAACACTGCATTTCACCCAAAGAGCAACAGACCAAGTGTTATTAATAGAGCATCACCCTCCCTAGCCCAAGTTATGCTGTGCATCCTCTGTGTTGCCACAGGACATGAAAAACCAACATGCTAAGAGGGAATTTTCAGTGTAGTGTGTCAAATGCAAAGACAGCTTGTTCTGAACATATCACTCAGCAGGAACTTCTAAACTTCCCTGTTCTTTTCAGAAAATTCCTATCAATAAGTGCTGATGTACTGAGGACAAGAAATGGGTAATCTCATCACTTTTCCCTTGAGCATGTCACGCTTTGGCCTTGTCTAGAGGAGCTGGAAGCATATCTTGCTATAGATAACACTGGAAGTCAAGAACATCTTATCCCCCAACACCACCAAAATCTCCCATTGCCTCCCATGAAGTAGAAGTGCAACTCTTCCATGGGGCTCTAACTCCATCACTGTGCTCTTGGCTGGATGTGCAGTCCTTGGGAAGGACAGTGCCCAGGATGATGCACAGGAGCAGCCCTCCTGGCCTCAACCTCATCTGCGAAACCAGCCAACACGAGGTGCTCCAGCAGAAGGAAGAGTCACCACCCCATACCATGCCTAATTACACAGCTCCCTCCTTCAGGTATGAAGGAGTTTCATTTAAAGACACATTTGCCATGCCCTGAAGGACAAGAGCAGATCAAACATCTAAAGCTATTTTTTCCAGCTCCCATAACTGCAGGTTTCACTCTGAAGTCACACTAGGAAAGAAAAAGAGAGTCAAATGTTTTGAAACCTCTCCAGCTTCCTCCCCTGCTTGCATTCTGCATCAGCAGCTTCTACACTTAATTAGTTTTCCTAATTACTGCTGCCTTGCACCATGCTTAAACTGGCTCTGTTCAGCTGGGTACTGAATTCGAACAAGCATCCCATTGCTGAAGAGTACACCTTCAGGAAAGGCTGGAATGGAGGGGAAGGGGAGGGGAAAAAGCTATTTTTAAGTTATTTATTATACAAAACATGCCCTACTGAACTGGAAAAAGCTTGATGGGTCTCCACGGGGCCATACTTTGAGCTTTTGTGCTTGTATCTGCAGCACCAATGAATGAACTCCAGAACACAAGGACCTGGAAATCTCATCTAATAAAGGGAAAGAGGAAAGCAAAGATTTGAACCCTGCTGAAGCATGGCAGCTAAATCCTGTCACTCTTCTGAAAATACCCCTTCATCTTCAGCTGACCCTCTGGAAACCTTTGCTGCAGACCTTGGTGGGGGCCAGCTTTAACAAGGAACATTTCCAGGGGGTTATCCAAACAAAGGAGATCTTCTACAAGGTTCAAAGCTACAGCTGTAACCATCGAGGGACTGCAGTGCCACAGCAAGAGCAACCCTTGGCAACACAAACCTTGTGAAACTCAAGGGGGGTAGGGGACATGATTTCCTGCATCTCCTTCTCGATCTTCTTCACATCCAGGTTCCTCTCGTTCTTCTTGGCAGGGGAGCTGCTGCTCTCAGTCTGCCCATCCTCACAGCTGGCGTTTGCCTTCCTCAACGGGCTCAGTCCCGATGGGTTGACAGAGTCCAGGAGCAGCTTGCTGCTGTCCAAGCCCAGGTTGTGCACACTCCCTGTCATGATGGATGCCTGTAGGGTGAGGGCACAAAGTCACTCAGCTGAGCCAGCAGCGGGAAGAGATGGACCACACGGCAACAAAAGCAGCAGAGACACCAACGGGGTGGCACCACTTCTCTCATGAATCAGAAAATAAGTACCAAGAAGCTGTTCCAGTTGGCTATAAAAGCCATTTCCAGACCATGGGAGCCTGCTGCCACATCTATCACTGACCTGTTGTTTGCTCTCCACCAAAACATGGAGCTTTATTTCAGAAGGAAGAATCTGTGAAGCATCTCCTTATTTTCTGATGACCCCTTCTACACAAACAGGGCCAGACAGGCCTCATCCTGTACAGGAACCTTCTTGGTAGTCAAGGATGAACGTCCCAGTCTCAGGGGTCTCCAGTGTTTGCTGGGCTCACCAGCCTACCCTGGAGGCTGCAGCTCACACAGGGCTGGCAATGGCCCAGGGGAAGCAATAGCTTGGACTCCACTGAGGCCAATTCAGTAGAGAAATTAGGATTTTATCTGTCAGTAAATGGGAGCTGTCACTGAGGAAAACTGAGTTAAAAATATGAAATTAAGTAGTATTTAAGCCTGGTCATCCCTGATAACACCCATTAAAAGATGGCCCTAAGTAGATTCTACTCCATTTGGCAATGCTTTTCACTAACGAGATTACATTGATCAAAGCTAACGAAGGAGTCAAGAATCCAGTCTGTGGAACCTCAACTGGCTCCAGGTCACAGAGCCCATTTAAACAGCGTAATGAAGACTGTCATTTTGGAGTTTAGGCTCCAAGGGTCTGCAGTCCCATTAAACGTCAAAAGGTAGAAGGGAAAAAAGGGAAAGGTAGGGAGCAGACAGCAAAATTCTGCAGTGTTAAACTTGACAAGTCAAAGAGCAACTGCTCCTGCGCATGGGGTAAACAGCATCCGACTAAATCTCTACTGAACACCCTCCAGCTCTTTGCTCCGAATGCAAACAAAGCAAACTCTGGTGGCAGGATGAAAATGCCAGGACTCCCCACCCTATTCCCAAACACAACCTTTTAGCTTTGTACTCTTCAGCTCTTCACACAAAAAATGATGTAACCAGCTTGAGTTTGGCCAAAACCCCCAAAACCTGCTACATGCTGGAAAGATGTGGACTTACCCCATATTGAAACACAGATTAACAAAACATCATTACAGCCAACCAGGGTCTGTTTGTTCAGTGACCTCAGGCAGCCTCAACACACCCCAGGGTGCTGTGCCACGCTGTACCAACACCAGCACAGCAGAGCCAGTAAAGAGACAGAAAGGTCTTTGCACGTTGTGCTGCTGTCCTCCCTCACACCCTGTAGATGCCATAACCAGCCAGCACCCAGGAGCATTCACCTCCTTCCCTACCTGCAAGGTATTGAAATACTCCTTGCAGCATCATGAACAATTGGCTGGGTGCTTCGGCTTAAGGGCAAGCAGCAGAAAGGACAATTGCAGGCTTCTCCAGCCTGTGGCTGCCTTGCATTGTTTTCCCCCATGTCTTGGCTGCCCTCAAAGCAAAGCAGGGACATGTGCTCCACTAGATGTACTGGAAAAAGCCTGTTTCTACCCACACCCCACAGTCTCAAAGTGGATTGCTACTGTGTGTGAACCCGTTTCCAGGCTATCTTGGGTCATCTTGAATGACTCTCATTGTTTTGCTTTTTTAAAGCATTGCTATAACTGTCAAAGCTCCAAAGCCTTGAAACAGCATCTCTGCACTATGGATCCCTGGAAAACGAAAGGGATTGGGCACAAGGATATTTTCTCCATCCTGGCATTTCACAGTCCAACAAACCCCCTCTTTCACATTTAGGTGCCAGCCATTATGTAGAAGAGAAACAGCTATGCACCATTTCAAAGGGGTACTTTTTCCTTAAGCATTCAACAACAGTTCAGCGAGGTTGAGAGCAGCTGCCTAAACTCATTTCTCCATACATCCAGGTCCAGGAAACAAGTGATTAAAGGAAGAAGTTACAGCTTGTGGGGTTTGTTGTGTTGGTTTGTTCTTTTTTAAATCAGCTTTAAATCTTAAGCAATTAAGATAATAAATACAGGGGTTTGTGTTTCAACACAATGAATTTACTTGAGATTTCCTCCCCCACTTACAGTTGCTAAGGATCAAGGAGGAAAGAACAATTGGTAAGTCCTTTGTCACCACGTAGACCAAAACAGGACTTTCCTTTTCCACCTCCACTTATTCAGAAATTGCCTTTTTCTCTCTGAAGCTTGAGAGATGCAACTGTGCATAAACACAGCCCCACCGGGGGTGATGGAGGGCACGACCCAGCGAGCTGTCTCCGGTCCTTGGCACACAGAAGGCAAGGGGAGAGATGAGCTCAAGGGGTCCTGCTCCTTCTTTTGGGCTGCAGGAGCTGAGTCAGGGAGGGGAGCAGCATAGGTCCCATCCTGCTGGGTAGGTTTGCTTCCTGCTGCTCCACAGTCTCGAGGGAGGCCTTTATTTGCATTGCACACCTTAGAAATCCAGGCTCCTTATCCTATAACCGGACACAATAACACGACCTCCAAAGCATTTTGGATAAAGAAAAGAGAAAGTGGCTTGTGAAGAGAGGAAACACCTTTATTTCTGCAGGAAGCAATTACTTTCTCAGATTTTTCCATGGGGAAGCCTGGCTGAAAAGCTTCCAATTACCTATTTCACTGAAAGAGTTTCCGGCAGAGTGACAGCTGAATGCAAGATATATGTTGGGTCAGGCTATATTTGAAGTCAGCCAAGGCTTCAGTCCCAGTAGGGCTAAAGGGGGCTCCTTTTGCTTGGCCTTTAATTGCTTTGGACAGACAACATCTTCCCAAGCAGAGGGTTTATTTACCGTCTGATAGGGAAGGTTTGCCAACAGTCATGTGAAGATTGTTGGCCAGCAATTGCTTGCAAAAGGAGCTTGGAGTTCCTGGTGGGTAAGTCATCGGCTCGGGGGAAAGTGCACACAAGCAACTATCTAATGAGACATAGTTATCCATTAGCACAAACTGAGATTAAACTCAAACCCTTCTTCACACCACCGGCAGTACAGGGATGCCACGGGCAGTTAACAGATCTGGGGAAACAGTCTAACATGTAGGGCAAGAGTGAGACAAGGGGGATCAGCAACGGGATCAGCAGCAAATTGAGAAAGGGATTTACCTCAATCTCCCTCAAAAGCTCAGACTGGCCGCACGTTTCCAAATCCTCCAAAGCTTCTCCAAAAACACGCCAAAAACTATCCTCGTGAGTGGTCTCAAGGCCGTTTTGGCGGTTGGGGTATCTGTTGTAACGTAGGAACCAAACATTGTCAGCACTCTTCTGCAGCGGGGTGAAAGCCGCAAGGCTACAGCAAGTGTCTCACCAGTAAAAGCAGAGACTTGAGGAGTCTTCATATACAAAAGCAAACAATATGAACTTTTCAGACAAGAGTCCGAACACGAGACCTCCATGCATTTACTAACAAGAGTCCTTCAAAGGAAGAATTAAGTTGGTGTAGCAATGTCAAAGTTCAAAGGGTAAATTAAGAAGTGCCTGTAGGAAGATTGTAGGTTTAGGAAGACGCTTTGGTGAAATAGAGAAGTGAAAGAAAAAAGGATGCGTTATGGGTAAACCAGGAGCCTCAGAGACTGTTAGTACAAAGGCTGATGGGATAGAGCTCAGATCTGAGACACAGAACACCTGAGAAGAGAGAGAAAAACACAGAGGGTAACAGACATGGTGAGAAAATGATAAATACATTAGGTCTCTATGAGAGTAAATAATGCAGAGATGTATATAAAAATGGTTGCCCTTGGCTGGACAAGCAAATGCACACAACAGCCAGCAATATCGACAGTGTCATGTATAACCCATATAAACCACGTTTCATTTGCTCTGGGTTGGCCAGGGAACTGAGCTGTTACCTTCAGAAAGTCTCTTTTTTTGGCTGTATAACAGACATGGCACTTTTTGCCATGTAAAGATTGCCACCATGTAAAGATTGCCACCAGTTCCATCTACAACTGAGAGTAAGGCTAGAGAGGACCTCCCTCAATATATGTTAATGTGAACACCATGTGTGCCTTTGCTGGGGGTTCTGCAATTTCCCACTTGGATGTTTCAGCATCTCTTACCTGACCACAAGCCAAGGCCAATTCTTGGACTGCTAAAGCAAATAGCAGTTAAATATGCTGAAGTTCTCTGAACAAGCCAGAGAAGTAGGCAACACCGGGCACCACTTACTGAGCACCAGCTCTATGCAAAACTCTCAGTGCTCAGTTTAACAGGAGCCTCTTGAATTAAACTCTCTGTGGTGTTGAATCAAGGTCACAATAAAACCACTAATGTGTCATGGGGAGAGACCCCAAAGGGACAGTGATGTTACAGCAGCCCTAATGCATCTTCTACACATCCTATTAGGAGCTGCATGGGCAAGACTCCACTTCTGCAGTGTTTGGCACTGCTTGCATGGCTTAATGGTCATCATTAAGCAAGGGAGCTCATCCACCAGAGCCATTTAGCAGAGTCAGAACATTTAACTTGAGCACAAGTCAAACAGAGGATGGCCTCCATTAAATATATAATGACCCCTTGCACTATTAATAGAGCTTTTTCCAGATCTCTATTAACTGCAAAGTCTTCAGCACACGCTTTGCTTTTCATTTAAGGGTTCAAATGGAAGCCTGTAAGAGACATAAACTCACACACATGTGCTTTTGCTCCTTCAGGGATTATGGCCTGACTGGAGGGAGCAGTATCTGAAGTGGCTTAGTGCATTTAAATACCCACCCCCCCTTCCTTTCATCAGCTTTTAAAGGCCACTAGCCTTCACACCAGGCAGAAAGGTCAAAAACCCACACAGCAAGACCTTAGAAAAACAAACCAAAATTTCCCCCCAAAAGGAATTTTCAATTCTTTCCCCTTACTCATTTCCTTCCTCTGCTCCCAGGTTCCCAAGGAGGCAAAAGTCCCTTCCAGTTACCAGTTTCTCACCTCTCAGATCAGCAGTGTAACGCACACATCCAGGACACGGATGAATCAGAATGGGGGCCCTCACACCACTGGCTCAGCAGGTTTTTACAGCCAGGGTTAGAGACAGTTTGTTTTCCTCCCTAATGAAAGCACTCAGCAGCATGAACTGGTTCACTTGCACTTTGACATCAGGGCTTGGAGCCCTCATTAGGGACGTGCAGAGCTTTGAGGGCTCAGATTTGCTAACTTCAGCTGGCTTCGCTGCGAGGGCCACCGGGGACAGTGACCTCTGCGAGCTGGCTCTCACTGAGATGCAAAACAAGAACAAAGTCTCCGCCACTGCCAGCCTTCCTGCCAGTGTGATCCTCTTTAAATAGGTGGAAATGGCCATGAGATGTTCTAAGGGTTTTGTTTGCACAAACAAAAGTTAAGGAACAAAATAAGGAGGAAACAAAAAGAACTGACAGTAACAACACGACACACACAACTATGGGGACTCTGGAGGATGTCAAGGGGAGAGTTATAAAGCAACGAGGCTTTTCCACCACGTGTGGCTCGGCAAGGGGCAAATCCAGCAGGATTTTGACCCAAGCAAGGGGCAGCTGCAGCCTCCTCCATGGGCTCAGGAGGTGTTGCAGGATTTCTCCCACACCAGATAAACCCAGGGATTATCTTGAATATGCTCACTCAACGTGGCTTTATCTGTGGTGCTGGAAGGGCCCAAGTGTGATGGAGAGAGATGTTCCAGCCACAGCTTTGGGAGACTGTAACTTGGACATGAAATCTCATACTAGTCCTCCAAAAGCTTTGGTTGGCCTGTTCTGTTTCATGGCTGTTTTGAGCAGTTGTGTCTAGCCAACACATGCAAGAAGAGCCCTGCTCATATCTATGTATCACACCTAAACTATGAAAACACTGCAGCCTTTACATGGCAAGGCAGGAGAATGAGACGTGGTCCATGCAGTTGAGACTGCCCTAACTTCAGACACAAATGTCCCTTGGCCATGGCATAGGTGCCACAGAGCTACACCCAGGGTAACCTGGCAATGTGGAGGGGGCTCACCACCCCAGCACCCCTCCCCGTGGCGCTTGATGCTGAGATGGGGACATTGCTGGCCATTCCATCACATTCCCATGCCCCATAGTCCCTACACAGTGACACCCACATCTGCAGACGTTCCTCCCTGCCTGCTCCCACCCCTCCGTACCTGCTGGGCTTGTCCCAGTCATCTTCACTGAAGCTTCCATCCATGTAGGGGTAGTTTTTCCTGGGGTCCCCCGGAGGGGTGCTGCTCTTTTGCCTGCTGTGTCTCCATTCATGTGGATGGAGGGCTATTCCTGCAGCCTGAGGTATGTACGTACCTAGGGAAGGCAAGAAGGGGTGGAGAAAGGGAGGGTAATACCAGGTCAGAAAGCCCAACTGGCAAGTCATGCTGAGCCAGGAGAGCCTCCTTCCTAAAGTCTCAAACCTGAGGCCGTTATAGATCACATACTGCTTCCATCTCAGTCATCCCAAAGGGATTGTTCTTCCCATCTCTTCTTGCTTTAACCAAAGCAACTTCTCAGGATCTTGTCATAAAATGCTCCATTTCTCCTTTGCTCCCCCACTTCCGAGTACTTGTGGGTCTGGGATCCACACACCTGGGACTACATATACCCACAGGTGCAGATCCTACCCCCAGCCAGCTCCAACCTTGTTTAACAGCTCCTGTTTCCACACTGAACCCAACAGAAGTTGTGCTACTGGTGCAGCCACTTTTGAATACAGTGAGGCCTTCAAAGGGTAAAAGAAGATGCTGCCAAGCTTTCCTCAGTGTGCCCAACCCCATTTGCTTGGAAGGATTTGAAGACTCAGTTTCTATTGGGGGGGGGGGGAATATCTTCATTTAGATTCTCAACTGCCTTTGGGACTTAAGGGACGTCACAAAAATATAATAGGATATAGAAGGACAGCAGCAAAGAAACTGCATCCAGAGTATCCAGAAGCAACAGCTTCCCTTCAACAAGTGTAATAGCACTGAGGGTACCTGGTGGTGGTCACCACCTTCACTGTGCTCAGCAGTGATAAAGGAAGAAGATCCAGCCCTGATCCCAAGAGCTGCCAGGGAATTCCTGCAGCCAGCAGAGCCCTCCCATGCCTTTGGGATCAGCTGGTGCAGGTGCAGAAAACTGCTCTGGGGACGTGTGTGAAAAGCAAGGAACAGGAGTTAAAACTGCTGGCTTGAGAGAAGATGGGGCTCTTCTGTACCATGTTTGATAAGAGATCAATATGGGCTGTTGGGATGAAATCAGACATGCTTCATTACTTCTGTCCCCATGAGCTTTCCTGCACTGCAGTGTCTTACTCCAGAGATGCAAATCCACCACTACCAAGTCACAAGATCCCCACGTAGCTGCCTGGACAGAAACCTTCCAAACCAGAGCATTCCTCAGCAGCATCAGTGCCATCTGCAGTGGAAATAAATCTCCTGAGTCCCCTACCCACCTCCTGCTGCCCACTGAGTGTTTCAGAGAAATCCCCACAGCCTTTCCAAGAAGCATCGCGCACTTCCATCACACGCTGTGCCAAGTGAACAGGAAGAGGTAACAGCAGAAACACATCATTAAGGGAGACTTGACCTCCAAACAGCGCAGAGCACTGGAAATACCCACAGGCAACGCCAGCACTTCCTTTGAAAATGCCAGGGTCTGTTATTTCACTTAGCTGAGTGTTTCCTCCGTGTGTTTTTAAAGGTTAGAGTGCTCTGGAGACAGCCCCAGCAACAGTGCTTGCAACAGGGCACAGCAGTCAGGAGCGCTCGCTGCCTGCCAGAGTAGAGCAAGGTCCCTGGATGCAGGTCCCTGGATGCAGGTCCCTGGATGCAGGTCCCTGTAGTAGGTGGGCAGCAGTGGGTGCAGGGTTGTGTGTGCAGAGCTGTCACTTGGGTGCCCCTGTCTCACCTCCTCCTTCCAGAGGGATAGGCTGGATCCCTGGAATTCAGAGCCACCTGGTGGCATGTTCCTACCAAGCCCAGCACAGCCCAAACCCTTCCTTGAGCAGTTTCCTAAAGCTGTGGATGAACCTAAAACCCACAAGGCTGCAGAGCCCAATCTATAGCTCTCCATTTGGCATGTAAACCCCAATCTATAGTTCTCCATTTGGGATGTAAACCCCAATCTCTAGTTCTCCATTTGGGATGTAAACCCCAATCTCTAGCTCTCCATTTGGGATGTAAACCCCAATCTCTAGCTCTCCATTTGGGATGTAAACCCCAATCTCTAGCTCTCCATTTGGGATGTAAACTCCAATCTCTAGCTCTCCATTTGGGATGTAAACCCCAATCTATAGCTCTCCATTTGGGATGTAAACCCCAATCTATAGTTCTCCATTTGGGATGTGAACCCCAATCTCCAGGCAGACCTCCCTGCATCCTGCCTTCCCTGCATAACCCGTGGGCAACCCCACATGTCCTTCTCCCTACCCTCTTCCCAGCACCACCATGCAGCCAAATGCAATTACCAGGGAAGAGGAGAGAGCTTCTTGAAGCAGAGCAGAGCTGCAGCCTGTGGATGCTGGGCAGCTTGGCACCAGCCCCACTCCCTGGGGCTCTGTGCTCAATTACTCATTCTCAATTTACCAGTGTCCAACTTGTGTTAACATCCTAATAGATGGAGAAGGACTGCAGCATGATGAAGGCCAGGGGAATCCTCCTTAATGAAGCCTCCAGTCCCAGATGCTTTCCCAGATTAAGACCTCAGACCAGTGGAGGCTGAAGGAAGACACAGGCATGGTGGAAAAGACACCCATGCACTGCACCCTAACTCAGAGTGAAGTGAGCACAGGCACGCACCTTGCTCAGCACACACTGAAGGTGCTTTGCTCCTGCAGCATCCCTCCCTGCTCTCACATTCTGCTCTGGACATCAGTCTTTTCACCAATTCCCTCTGCAGAGGTGGTTCAGGGTTTGGTTTTGTTTCAACATGGGCTAATACGAGCTTACATCATTACATCTGAACTGGAATAACTATTTTCCAGTGTTTGAATAAAAGATCTATTCCCATCACTAGAGTATCCTTCATCCCAATTCCATGTGTCTCCCAGAAGCCACAGCTGAATAAACCTGGCCTCAAAGATATGTGTTCATCTGATCACTCACTAGAGCGGTAGAAATACTTTCTTGTAGTATTACCTTAATTATTCTGTTAAGTGAGTGCTTCCAGTCACAAGACATTCTCATGGACTTTAAAACATCCTGAAGAGGATTAATATGTCCTACACGGCCTCTCTGGGGAATTAGAAGTGATCTATGGACCAAATACTCTGTAAGACATATGGCCAGTGAATAATTCCTCTGATTATGTGAATTATGAAGTGCTGTAATGGTTGTGAAAATGCTGTGAACAGTGTGATGCCATATAAGCCAGAAAAAATACACCAATAAAAACCTAAAGCAGATACATCAGCTCAGAGCACCACAGGAGTGCACTTTAAAATCCATTTTGCTCCTCGCTGGAAGCAAGAAGCCATGTAAATATGGTCAGACCACAGGCTCATATTCAGCCTCCAGGCAGATTCAGGGGCTCTGTCTATCTTCACCTTGAGGCCCCTAAGAAAAGACAACCCGGGCTTACCTTGGCTTCCATACCCAGCATCAATGCCGGAACCATCCCAGGAATCCATCACATTGTCCATGCTAGGAATTGTGCTGGAGTATATCTCAGACAGCTTGCTAGTTTTCTGGGAGTCAGTCAGGTCATCTTCTGGGTCACTCACTTCATTTATACTCCCCGACTTCTTGGGATAGGATCCTGAAACCAGAACACGCTGCTTTAGCAGGCACGAAGACTTACACTGACATAGGGCCAAGCCCAGGGACTGTGAGTCTTTTGAAGAACCTCTCTAGCTCTTGCTAAAGTAGCTGAGAAATGCATGTGCAATGTGGTTGAAAGGATTTAATGCTGCATTCTTAACACAAGCTGAATCAAGAAATGCCCTTCTGAGTTTTTAGCACACAGAATACATGGGGATTTGAAAGAGTTGGCACCTAATCTCAGTTCTCAAGCACACCTTCTTGTGCCTTTCATAGAATCCCAGCCTGGTTTGTGTGGGAAGGGAACTTAAAGCACATCCAGTTCCAACCCCTGCCATGGACAGGGACACCTTCCACTAGAGCAGCTTGCTCCAAGCCCCTGTGTCCAACCTGGCCTTGAACACTGCCAGGGATGGGGCAGCCACAGCTTCTCTGGGTACCCTGTGCCAGCGCCTCAGCACCCTCACAGGGAAGATGTTTTCCTAATATCTAACCTAAATCTCCCCTCTTTCAGCTTGAAGCCATTCCCCTTGTTCTGCCATTACACGTAGTCAGGATGCTGGCTGCAAACTTTCTGTTTCAATGAGGTTCCAACAATGCAACCTGGTCCCAGATTATCACAGCTGAAACTATAGCCCCCTTCCAAGAATGTACAACCTCACATCAACCCAAGGCTAACCACCACCTCTCCAGAGAGAGTTTCCTGACTACGTGGAATTACTGGGCCTGGTATTTTGGGGCTGAATTTCCCCTGATTAGTGATTGGAAAATGGAAAGTTGAATACAGGTGGTGAAGCTCAGACCTTCCCTTTCATTATTTTAGTACTAATAAGCCCTTATTATCATTATATCAAATTCCATTTCAGGTACAAGCTATGTATGGAATGGTTTCTCAGCACAAGCATTTCTTTGTACTGAATAGTTTAGAGTCCTGGTTGATTAGATATCCCATTAGCCTGATCTCCAACTCACAGAGACAGGGATAAAATCCCTCGGAAAGTCCTCCTTTGTCAATGAGGACAGATTATTTTACCAAACAAAGCCCTGAAGGTCCCTGTTTCCCAAGCATTCAGAAGATTGCTCCCCATGATTAACTCAAGATTACCTTGAAACTTCAATTACACCTGCTTCATTCTCAGAATGATTAACGAGGCTGCAACTGGCACTTGCATGTCAATTACTCCAGCGAGTGGCTGTGACAATGCTAAGTGTCAGCAGGGGGAATAAGGGGCATTTCAGACCAAGGACTGAGGTGCTTTGGTTGCAGGGAACAAGAGTGGGGTTTATTGGAAAGGAACGAGCTCCCCAGTTCTGCCTCTGCTTGCTAAGTCCCCATTCCCTGCCTTGACTTTCTGATTTGTAAAGCAAGTGCATTGCCACACATCTGCAAACTGCTCTGAGGTCTTTAGAAGTTTAGGAGCATGAAGTTTAACCATGCCAAGTGCAAGGTCCTACACCTGGGTCACAGCAATCCCAGACACAGCTACAGGCTGGGCAGAGAAGAGATTCAGAGCAGCCCTGCAGAGAAGGACTTGGGGGTGCTGGTCGATGAGAAAATGAACATGAGCCGGCTTCAGTGTGCGCTTGCAGCCCAGAAAGCAACCGTATCCTGGGCTGCATCAAAAGGAATGTGACCAGCAGGTCAAAGGAGGTGATTCTGACCCTCTACTCTGCTCTTGTGAGACCTCACCTGGAGCATTGTGTGCAGTTCTGGTGTCCTCAACGTAAAAAGGACATGGAACTGTTGGAACAAGTCCAGAGGAGGCCACGAGGATGATCAGGGGACTGGAGCACCTCCCATATGAAGACAGGCTGAGAAAGTTGGGGCTGTTCAGCCTGGAGAAGAGAAGGCTGCGTGGAGACCTCAGAGCAGCCTTCCAGTATCTGAAGGGTGCCTATAGGGATGCTGGGGAGGGACTCTTCATTAGGGACTGTAGTGGTAGGACAAGGAGTAATGGGTTCAAACTTAAACAGGGGAAGTTTAGATTGGATATAAGGAGGAAATTCTTTCCTGTTAGGGTGGTGAGGCACTGGAATGGGTTTCCCAAAGAAGTTGTGAATGATCCATCCCTGGCAGCATTCAAGATCAGGCTGGACAAGGCCTTGGGTGACATGATTTAGTGTGAGGTGTCCCTGCCCATAGCAAGGGGGTTGGAACTGGATTATCTTAAGGTCCTTTCCAAACCTAACTGTTCTATGATTCTATAATGCTACTTCATCAGATAGAGGACAGACATCTTATGGGCCATGTTTGCTTGGAAGAGCTTGACCACTGTATTTCTTCCAATTCCCATAGCACCATGGGCTATTGGCCAGGTAGGTCCAACTAGATCTAGAGACTCCAGAAGCATGGAGCAAAAAGAGACAGAAAACACGGGGTATGGGGTGAGACAGAAAGGCAGCCAGAATGGACAAGCCACTTTCTGAACTCCATGGAAAATACTCTGTTTGGCTGTGAAGTCTGCATGTTCCCTGGTTTCACCAATCCCTCCTCTGTCCCCTAAAAAAGTGACCTGCCTGTACTAAGTATGCTCCTGTTCTTGGATACCATGTCACAAAGAACAGCATCAAAGCCACAGGGAGCTTGGAACGGGAATGAGAAGAGGATCACTAGAGTGAAGGTAGATGCTTGGAAAGATGCTCTGAGGACCCCAAGCCAGGAGAAAAGGTGGCAAAGATTTATTGCTAATTGGTTTCAAAAAGTTGGATTAAAGGTGAGGGTTTTTTCCCATGGATTTTACAAGTTCAGAGTCCCTTTGGCTCTTTTTTTTGGGGGGGGGGAACCACAAAAACAGCAAAACAACAACAAAACCCTGCACTTTTCTACTTGCAAAGACAATTCTGCTTCACTCCTGGGTAAAACACCCTCACGGACAGGCAATAGCAGCAACAGCACAAGGGGTCAATCCAGAAAGGAAATGGTTACCAGCACTAATCCTGCTGTCTACTCTCTTCCCAGTACCAGAGACAGCCCCTGCATTCCCTTTGGTTTTCATCAGTCAAAAAACACGCACCTTCCCCCTCTGTGCCCAGCCATGCCCCTGACCACTGCCCTCATCTCACCTCCCACAGCACACACAGGAAAACCCACAGCGTTACCTACTCCATCGCATGGGATCCCTTCACTTTCCCATCCCAAACCATCCCAACTCACTCTCCATCTGCTTCTTGATCTTCAGCGTGACCGTCTCTCCCGCCATCTGCAGCAGGTGGATGGCTTCGCTCAATGGTTTGCCCTTGAGGCTCACGTTATTGATCGCCAATATCCGGTCACCGATGTGGATGGCTCCAGTTCTGGAGAGAAAAGGCACTGTTAGAACCTTCAGAGACGTGATCTGCCTCTGTGAAAGAGGCTGTTATGTTGTTACTTGGAGCAATAGCATGTTAAGTCTCTGCACTTCCAAATATGTCTTGGTTTTCCCTTGGTATATCCATGGTTTCCTCTTCATCACCACTAGCAGGAATCTGGGTTCCTCCCCATCTTCCACCTGTGTATGTACATACAAATACGCACAGGAATATATTCTTTCCTTAGATCCCAGGGCCCTTGAGACCTGGGACTGCAGAGAAGCTTACAATCAAAACTCCTTAAGGCAAAGGGTGCACACATTAAAAGCACAAGCATTTCCAGTGTGCAGTGTCCACCAGACTGAAGGGCATCTTCACACTGATGGAAATAAGCAACAAGAAAAACATGGAAACCCACTGAAAAACAAGACCAAAACGGCCCAACACACACAGACTGTGTGTGCAAGCATCAGCTGAACTGGCTGCAGATCAGTTCATGATGTGTTTAAAGCTCACCCCTACACAGCTACACTTCTGTGACTTCCTCCATCAGGACCAGCACTCTAAGGAGCGGTTACTGTGTTGTATTGCACAGCTTCATTCCTGTACTGGCTTCTCTCAGCTAAATACATCCTCAGGCAACAGCCAGGAACAAACTTCTCCCCCTTCTCCTCCATCCTTCCCCTCTGTGTCTGCCCACAGACAGGGTTCACTTTACCTCTCCTCGTGTTTGCTGCAGCTCCAGGCAGAGCAGGATGTGCTCAGAGCTGGTTGCAAGGCAGGAGCTCATGATAGCTGGACCAACTTCACCATGCTCACACTCCTTAATGCCAGCAAGAGCAGGAATCCTATCCTCCTCCAGCACTGCTGTGAGGTTTTACTACCAGGAACCTGTGTGACCGAGCCAGGAGGAGATGCACATCTGAACTGAGGCATCATTTTCTCCATGGCAAAGTGCTTCTCTCAGGCACATCTCCAAATTCTCCTGCAGAACTGGGATTTAATGTGCTGTCATAGGAAAAACAGCTGCTCATCTTTCCCCAAACTATGAAACTTTGGTAGACACACTGCTTTGTTTGGAAACATCTGCTACATACACATCAAATTGGGAAAGGCAAGCAAACAGCAGGCAGGACTGTTTGGTCTACTGCTGCTGCTGCAATACTTGGACAGCGCATAACGGTCCCAACAGCCACTAGATGTCCGTCTCGTCCCATCCAAATCAGCCTGGAAAAGCCTTCAGGGAAAACTTGTGCATTCAAATAAATCACAGATCAAACAGGAACCGGAGCATTTGCCTTCAAAGTTTCATCTACGTGGTCATAAAAAGTCAAGCTTAACTGCTGGCAGTTTACAGGTGATCCTTGGCTCACGGCAGTGGTTCAGCATTTGAGTGTATCCTGCTGTAGCCCTGAACCCAGCATGGGACACATCCCCTACCCAAGACAGCAGCCCAACAGCCCGTGTCTGAGCAACATGACTGCTCTGCAGAAACTGTGAAAGTCCCCAGCAGGGGAAAATAGAGGAACTATTAAAGAGGAAGGTCACGTTCAGCAAGGTGGTTTTCTTCAAGGGGGGGGGAAGTAAATCAAGGTCCAGCCCTTTCACCTGCCCATCTACCGGCACCCCTGTGCTGATCAGGAGCAACAGAGAAAGCTGTTCCTAGCTAATGACCCTTGTGCTTCTCCATTACCACTAACAGCCCCTAATTCACCTCAAACACAAGCCAGCCCAAGGGAACAGCAATAGAGGAGCTGCAAGGTGTAAAAAGGGTTGCAGACACACACTGGAGAAGGGGTGGCTGCATGCACATGGTAGGGATTTACATGGCACATGGGCAGAGCCACCACCCTTCCCTCTCTGCCAACATGGGTTGGTGCCGAGCTCTCCTGGACAAAACCCTCCTGCAGCTACTCCATCTATTTGAGCAGGCAGCACCAGAGGGTGAGCAGGCACTTTAAAATGGCAGCAATAGCCCCAAATTGCTTTTGAAGGACCATTACACTGTGAGCAGAATTGAACAATATTGTTCAGGCATACTCCCTTTCCCAAGAAGAAAGAAAACAAGCTCTATGGCCGAAGCTAAAGCTACCTGCGGGCACTGAAGGAAGGGAAACTGAGACTACGCATGGGAGAAAGCCACTGCTCAACACAGACCCGACAGCCTGAGCTGCCTCTGTAGGTTTCTGTAAGACCAGACACGTACAAGGAGAAAAATGTTCCAAGGACAAGATAAACCCCAACTCATCCAGATCTGGAGCCTTTTCAGCTTAGACAGCATGTCACCCATTGTGATAAATGTGTGACAAATCATAGAGGACACCCTGCCTTCCCATCACCAAGTGAGCAGCCTGAGCAGCAGCACAGGCCGGTGCCTTTACATGAGCTGCCAGCACGTTCCCTTTATCAGACAATGGGATCTGGTCCACCCTGTGCTAGTGCTGCTGAAATATGTCCTGTGCTCCAGCACAGCATCACAGGATCCATGACCAGACAGTCACGGATATGGGTTGAAATCAGTGCCCTTCAAAAACCTGTTACTTTCCTGCTGGCAGCCTTCATCCCAGCGCTCCTCAACCTCCCCACAGCAAGCCAAGGTTATCCGGAGAAATCTCCGCACTGCTCCATCCCCACACCACTCCTCTGCACTGTTATTTGTTAGTTAGGAACAGTGAACACACTGAGTGGCTCCATTGCTCTTCTCAAAAGGCTTTTCATCCCTTACGGCGTGCCAGCTCTTCCTCTAAATCCAGTGGTACTGCAGCACTAACCTGCACTACGTTTCTCTGTGGAGTAGTCATTGATGCGTATCTGAGTTCAAAGCAGGAACAGCCACAGCAATGCAAAGGGAATTGAGAGCAACAAGGGTACAAAGCTGTCTTCTGACACCTGACAGCGCTTGGGCTTTCTGCCTTTAACCTCTCTCAGGCTGGGCTGCAGTTACAGTGCAGAACTGCTATGCAGAAAAGCCTTAGATACTCTGGCTATTATTTTCTAGGGGAAAAGCCTGAATGCTATGGTGCCAAGCAGTGATATAAAACCCCCAAAGAGAAGAATCACTAATAAAGTCCATCCCTCTTTCTTACTTCTAGGGAGATACTAATGTTCTGCTTTCTGTACCAAAGAGAAGCAATGGAAAAGTGCAGCAGCATGCATGGAGAGCGCTCAAGGAACCCAGTGCAGAAAGAGGCACTGGGCTTTTCACAGCACAGCTAAGAGGGAGTGTGGCCTTGAAACAGAAAGAACCAAAAGGCCAGGTCTGCAGTCAAACCTCCCCACGGTCTAGCACTTTGCACCTAATTGCTGCTGTTCTGATGTTTCAGGGCTGCTGAAATGATCTATTTACAAATCACAGCTACCATATAGACAGATTAATTATGATACAGTGCATGACTCAGTTCCACCTTATATCTCAGCATTGTCCTGATCCTTTAAATCCCACACAGGCACATAGATTCAGACACAGGCACGCACACAGTCAACCTCCCTGGTTGCTGAAGGTAAATCCACACTTAATGTATGCAGTATAAATGTCTGCTGCCTGAGGCACGTTAGCCCTGCGCTGAAGTATCTCCACATGCACAGGCTAAGCAACCAGCAAGAACAGGTCAGAAGACCCCCAAGATCTGTGGTTCCACCAGGACAGAGCACTGTCATGGCCACAAGATGTAGTTTAGCAATAGGCAAGTCCCAGATAGAAGTGGTTTTATGAGCACCATCCCCATGGAAGATATGGAGGTGAAACCACAGACCAGGAAAGCACCCCCATGGAAGAAGGGCAGATACGTTCCTGGCTGCTGCATTCAACCGACTCACTGGATCTGACTTTTCCAGAGTGCCTTGCTTTAAGCCACTCTCATTGCCCTGACAGCACAGTCCCAACCACTGTGCTTCATAGTGCTTGGTACCATCACAGCACCTTTCCTTTATAGCAGACTAAAACACTTCAGAAGAAAGAAGACTGGCAAAGTCCAAGATCCCATCCCACATCAAGTCAACCCTTCGGCCCCCAAACCTCACCTTTCTGCCAGCCCTCGTTTAGTCAAGCCCGAAATGACAATAGGATCGAAAGGTTCCTCTGTCCCGGAGATGGTTATTCCCAAGGGGCCACCGTATCGTTTCAGTTCCACTGTGTAGATAATAGCACCAGTTGTCTCCTGTTCATCTGCAAGAGAAAACAGGGATGGTTAATTTTGTACTGAGCCAGATGAAACAGGTCACAGGAAAGACTGTCAGCATTTGGAAGTGAAAGCCTGAGGTTGCCAGCCATGCTCAGACCAACCTGGATTTTAACCTTCCAGACTCCATTTAAGGGCAGAATAACAAAAATAGACTATAATCAATTGGAAAGTGGTGACTGGACAAGCAGAGCCCTTATCTTTGTTAGTTTGCACTACCTATTGGGAAATGTCATTACAGTGGACAGGCACCAGTTTGCATCAGGATTTCTGTACCAGAGTTATCTTCATCCTTCCTAATCTTCAATTTGACCAGGTCTTCACATTGCCTTAAAATCTGCACAGCATCCTCCATTGAGCAATTGTCGAGTCGGATGTTATCAATGGCTAACAGCTTGTCTCCAGGCTCCAAGGTGCCAGTTCTACATGGAAAGGAAAAGAAAACTAGAAACACATTTGTATTTGCCTTTCAGATGCCATGACACATTCAGTCCTGCAGTGGCAATGACAATATTAACTTCTTGCTGGCCTTGATCTGAGAAACAGCCATGAACAGGGTCTGGGATAACTGTAATTTAAAGAAAGGAAGCTTGTGCAGAGCATGCTTCAACACAGAACAAGGCAGGAAGATCAGATATACAGCCTGGGTAACCTACAGCACTGAAAAATGCCTGATGTTTCACTGGGAGATACTCTACCTCTTATGGAAACTCCTGTATGAGCACTCAAAAAAGAGCCATCCAGCAGCCCTGAATTCCTTTGAAAGCCTTGCTATGAAGTGCTGGGATCAGAGGTGAAGTCAATAAACCCTGGGTTATTGGCACAGTTCTCCATCAGTGCTCATAATTCACTCACTCCGTTCACCTGAGCAGGAACTGAGACATGGCAAACTACCCGATGAGCCACAGCACCTTATGGGCTATATGAAGCCCTTTACTACATGATCTTAAATGCTAAACATCCAACGCTTACAGGGTGAGCAGACATCTGAATCAGTGGCCTGGCCACCTTCTCCATTAGCTCAACTCCCTTCAATACAGTTTTTATTGCAAACCTACTGTGGTCTAAGAAAAACCTCTAGGGTTGATATGTCCTTGATGCTGGCAAAAAACAGACCCATGTGCTAGTGCCTGGGCTTCATTCTGCTTCTTATTACTGGGCTGAACGTTTTTCAGCGGGTTTGGCAGATGGGGGATTCTGCACTCACCTGTGTGCCACGCTCCCCTTCTTGATGTCAGAGATGATCAAAGGTTCCCCAGGCTTTCTGCTTGCAGCTGCAAGAGAGACACATGGTACAAAGCTTGGCATTGGGTCTGTTATCTAGGATGGGGGTGGTTCATGGGGAGAAGGAGTCAAAAGGAAAGGGAATTTATATTCCTTTGACAAAATGATGCTGTGAAGCCATACCAGGAATAAAAAGCAGTAAATCCCTGTAAAAGTTTGTTGGTTGCCCTTTGCCCACATTAACTAGCTGCTTCCTTCGGACTCCTCCTGAAAGGGAGAACATGTGGTATCCAGCAGCAAGAGGTGGGATTGCCGCATCCCAGCACTGTTAAAAGCCAGCTCACCCACATTTCTGACACCACACAGCAAGTGAATCAATGGCTGTGGCAGTATCGGACATTAGCACGGGTGCCTAGGGAGTACATCGCTCAGTGCTGTGGTTAATATGAGCATTTCTGTGTTCTTAAAGCAAAGTGGGCTGGGAAATGTTCCAAGTGGAAAATAACCCAGGAAAAACAAGATAAACCACTGCTTTCCAGCTGGATCAGCTCCTTGGATCACTTCAACATACAACCAGATAAATCAGGGCTGGTCTCAGTGCTGCAGCTGGAAAGGGGTAGTTTCCAACTCTTCTCTCCTGACCCTGATAACTTTTTCAGCCCACAAGAGATGCGAGTTCACATCTCTGGGAGCATTCACATTTTCAGGTTTGCCTGCAAGACCTGCTGCTGTCTTGAGAAATCCAAGAGATTTATGACTCAAACCCCCTTGACCTCTCTGCCATCCACACCCCAACCATATGCCAAGAGCATCCTTCTCACGCCACATCATTCCCTCTCGCCTTGCCACGGGAATTGCATCACCCCATTTAAAGCTGACAGATCTTCTCTCCCTGCATGGGAAGAAAGAAACTTGCTGCATCTGAACAGATCAGGTGCAGATCAGAGATTAAAACATCTGTGAAGCACATCATCATTGACTACACACAGACCCAGCTGCCTGAACAGCAGTCAGAGGGCACCCCCCAGTGTCAGACGTAAAGGAATAAGCTCTTCCTGTTATCAACCTCCTTGCTCTAGATTTTCCTGTTGTTTGCATTCATTTATGAGGTTTAAAAACATATGTGCTAGCCTGTCACCTGGAAGGATATCCTCTGCCAGATATAAGTAAACCATCTGTACTGAGCAGAGCAAAAAGACAGCCAATCTCAGGTGTGGCAGGGCTGAGTATAAAAGTTAGATCAGCCAGTGAAGAGCAGACTAACTGATTCTGTAACAGACACAGCAATGTGACTGCTGAATGATACACAGCATGGAAGAATCATTTTCCCCAGTGCCTTACTGGAGCGTAATGCCAGGCAGTTTTGGTCTGGACGTTCATGTCCAGATTGTGTCTGCATGTCAAAGAGAAGTGGATGAGTTATGGAGATTCACTGAGGGCTCATATTCAACCTGTCCATAGCATGAACCAGCCAGCAGATAGACAGACGCACACCGGGCAGAACTGAGCACTGGGATGGAAGGATGGGATGCAGCAGTTAAAATCAATGCAGAAATCCCCCCTCTGATTGAGAAGGCCACACACCATTGACTAACAGCACAGGGGACAGAGATGTATCACCCTGTTATTACTGTTGCTGTTCTCTTGCTCAATATAGGAGATGTATTTGCTGCTGAGCGAGGTGTAGAATGCTATGGTCTAAGCAGCAGTGATGGGTGACCCTGTTAGCACACCCTGAGCCCTGGGTCGGGCTGGCATCGTTGCATGTGTAATAGCTCCCTAGCCTGGTTCTGTCACAACGAGCCAGGTTAGCAAAAAGACTTTTCACTGCAAGGGTTGTTTACTGGTTTCAAAGCAGAGGCAGTGTGACAGAAAGAGGTTAGGGAGGATCTCCACGGTCCTGGTGCTGGGATGGGGATGACCATCTCTAAACCTGACCCAGCTACAGCCACATTAATATGTCCAAAGACTATGGGCAGTCAAAAGAGCAAAGAGAGGGGAAGGCAAAAACAAAAGGCAAGTATAGACAATGATATTCCCCCAGCTCTGCAGAAATGGTGTTTATCTCAGTGTCTGCCTTATACATGGTGGGATCCTGCCTGCAGTCAGTCTCTGAGCACACTGAGACCTCATCCTTCTGCAGCTTTGCAATCGGCGTCAGCACTGAACGCAGCACAAGCTTCTGTATCAGAAGCAAAAGTGACAAACCAAGAGCCATGAGCAAACTAAGTTTTAGTAAAAATGATTCTGAGTTTTGTTTGCAGGTTTTCCCGCAAGCTGTGCTTTCCAAATGGCTTTTCTGGAAGCTTCAGTTAAATGGAAGAGCCATGTATAGCTGCATACGACTGTTCCTGCCATCAGAGTAGCCACATGGAAATAAACAGCAGCCCTCTGCCAGGCTGGATGGGGCTTTGAGCAACCTGGTCTAGTAGAAGGTGTCCCTGTCCATGGCAGGGGGTTGGAATTGGATGAGCTTTAAAGGTCCCTTCCAACACAAACCATTCTGGGATTCTATGTTCTTATGATTCACTGAAGTGGTGGCTCAGTCTGGGTCTGCATTAGACCTGCATTAGATATGCAGATCTCTGGTGAGATTTTAGATAAGCCAATTTGCCTACAATTAAAAAATAAATTAAATGACATTATCATTTTATTAGAGCTGTGGCCTTTGGAATTAAGATACTTGCACTGATGAGTAAAGTCTCTTTATCCATTAATTTCCGCTGTCAGTGTGGTTATTTCTCTTCAAAGGACATTGCCTTGGTACCTCTGCTGCAGGAAGCCATGGTTTGCGTACCGAGTCTTGCCTTTGGGTCTTGATTTCCTGTCTGTATGATGGAGACGGAAGCAAAAGGAGTCAGGGGGAGAGATGGATCGAGGCACAGAGGCAGAAGCTGGTGAGCAGAAACCCATGCCCATGCTCTCTTCTCAGCAGGGGTTCTGGTCATGGCCTCCATGTGCCAGGGCAAACCACTTCAGTTGGAAGCAGCTCTTTTTCAGATCCATCTGTATTTCTGGGAGGTTATCAGTACAAAACATAGCTCAAATCTGCTCCAGTGGCTCAGAGAAAGCTCTATAAATCAAGAGCTGGTGAAGGCAGAAGCATGGAGTGGGGAAGAAACTCAGACTGAAACCACTGCTTGGCAGTGGCGACAGAGCAGTGATAAAAAGGTGAACTGATCAATACTGTTATTTACTTTTTATAAATTGCTTTCAGTCTCTCGCCTCCTCTGCTGGGATTCTGGCTCACTTGGCATTTACTCTGTGATGGATGACAGGGCCAGAAACACATGTCCAGTTTGTGGTTTTAATAGAATGCATAATGACTCCTATTGGTAAATTATTCCCCTCCAAGGAGCACGAGCACATCTCACACGCATCAGCCTGTTACAAATGCCCTTCGTTATCGACCAAGCCAAAGCAGCTCCCTGAAAATGTGTAATTAAAGAAACTATAACCTTGGGTGGCATGGTTTAGTGTGTGGGGTCCCAGCCCATGGTGAGGGGGGTTGGAACTAGATAATCTTAAGGTCCTTTCCAACCCTAACTATTATATGATTCTATAATAATGCCATAAGAATACATTTAAGAAAGGAAGCATTTATACATGGGGAAAAGCAAACAAAATTAGAAAGCAAATAAACCCAGGATAGCTAAGGAATAAGAATTAAAGCAAATCAGACTTGATTACCAAAAGTGAAAATCAAATCCCAGTGCCCAGCTTCTCCCACTATCATTCATTAGTTTTAGCAGCAGCAGCATAAATCACCCGTGCTACCAGCAGGATATTTACCCCTCTGCAGATCTGTTTCCTTTCAAAATCCCCAGGTAGCAAAACCAGGACAGAACATCCCACTCTGGTAAAAACACCAGACTGAATCAGCCGCACATCTCAGTTGAAGCTGCAGTGATAGTGAGGGGGTAGGACAGGAGGCTGCTGGGCTGGTGGCAGGTCCCAGGCTAATCCAGCACCAGCAAAGCTAGATTTTCTCAGCTCAACAGATCTATCTCCTCTCTAGGACAGTGATTACACTGCTTAAGCAACTTAATCAAAGTCATCTATCTACCTAAATTCCGGTTTTATCGCCTGCAAGCAGATATACTGCTTACTCCTTATCTGCAGTACTTCATGCCAAGGGCACAGGAATTGATCTGTAAAGATATATAAAGGTAATTTGATAAACAAAGTATATAAAACATTAATACACATCTAAACTGAATGGTACTTCCAATACCAATGGCATTGATATTGGTTTCAGTGGCAACACCAACACACCTGTACCCTGCAGCCAATTTCACAACTAGCCTTTGGAGAGGCTATTTGAGGCAGACCAAAAAAACCCATCCAGACACAAAGAGCAATCTTTTGTGTAATCAACTATCATTTTGCAGAGGCTAATAACAAATCCATATCTTATTTTAAGAGGTTAGGTATTGAACACACAATAATACACAACTATTAGCTTCTCACTCCTGGAGATTTTAATTTGTGAGAGATTTACAGAAAACCTACAAAGGCATAAACTGTGCCATTAGAACTGAATGCAGCCAGCAAGATTAGAGCACTTAAGGCATGTGTTCTGCTAATGGAGATGAGTCTTTCAGGCTAACAAGAGCCAACCGTTCACATCCCTGTGTCAGAAATCACTGCATCCCCAACACTCAGAGGACCTCAGAGGTCCCTGCAAACAAGTGAGCTCCACAGCTTTGAACCACACGGAGCTGAAAGGACTCCAACACTTTGCTCTGCAACCAAAGCAACTGGTTTACAACCAAACAGAGCATTGGACAGAAACTGAGATAATGGAGTATGGAGAAAATGAGACCACTTTTGTTGGTTTCCTGCCCCTTCACCCCTGGATGAAGTGCACGGAAGCAGCGCAAATAGAGCAGCTTCAGTGGTTTGCTTTGCTAATTTTCATTTAGCAAATGTAGGAGACTGAAGAGAGGCTTGAGGGCACTGAGGTGCCACATTAATACAAAGCACAGTCAGTAAGAGACTCACCCCTTGGATTTCCTATTCATCCTTTGGGGAATGGAAGAGGAAATAATCCTATACGCATATATTTGCACTGTGCATCTTGATTTTATGCATCCCTTTGCCATGCTGTGCTTAAGCAGGGGGAAGAAACCCATCTGTGTGCATAGATCACAACCAGGGGTTTACCCATCCCAAGCTTTCTCTTTGTGGAAAACCCCGAGACCTTGGAGAAGATGAAATGCCCACAGCAAACATCTGCCCTCACCAAGAGCAAGCACAGAACCTCCCTCTATGTTCATCCCAGAAGCAGTGTACAAACATAGAACATTTCATCTCAGAACCTCATACAAAAACCCTCCTGGGTTTTCAGCCCTTTTATGAGGCTTTCCAGCAGATTTATAGCTCCTCCTGCAGCCAGCTCCATTACAGGAATCCTTCCAATGCATCCATCAAGAACCCTGCTCCCCTCACTGCTTTACTTAGGCCCATCTTCCAATTAGCTCCGACAGCCACAGCACAGCAAGAACTTGATCGCTTTGATTTCTGTAGTGCTCCTCTGATGAGGTCGTAACACTTTATGCCCATGTAAGAAGGCAGCAGCAAACCTTCCCAGACACAGGAATTAACTACAGATGAGCCTTCTAAAGCGAGATCTAAACCTCAACCAATGCAACTCATCTTTCACTTACAGTGTAGCTGGACCACAAAGGTTAGGAGCAAAACCCAGTTCTGTGGCTGCAGCAGTGTAGAAGGTCTTCTACTGACCCCTCCAGCTTGTCATCTATTTAACCTGCCCCAGTTTCAGAGAGTAGGGACCAGGAATCCAATGCAGGAGGCCTGCAAACCAAGTCCCCTACCTTAAAACCATAGTTATATGCTTTTCTGTGTCAGAAGGAAAGCTGTAAAAGCTGTTTCTAGATCTATACAAGCATTCAAATCTGCAGAACCAGGAGGAACTCAGCAAAACAGTCATTTTTACCTCTTTTCTTTTGCCGCTTGCATGCACATCATGTCTCTGCAGGAGGTACTTACCTTAAGGCTGTTTGCTTTGGTTTTAATGTTTGAAACTGGTATATTTACCTGCCTGGTCAGAGGCAGAGTGCCAAAATTAAGATCTAATTTGCTAAGGGTCATGTGGATATAGGCTTATATAGACTAGTATATGAAAACAGAATTAAGATTCAAGTAGCATTTCCTCCTTGCCACTGCACATTTTCTGGATGGCTGTCTTTTCCTCCATTTGCAAATACAATTTTGACTTTGACTCAGCAAAGGACTGAAATATACCTTAAGTTTATGCGTATGTGTTACTCAAACAATGTTCTGCAAACGTGTTCAACAATCAGAGAGATCAGATCTATTTTACTGCTTAAAAGTTGCTCTGTAGTTGGATAACGGGTACCCAGCTATTTAAAACCCAGGGGTGAGTTTCTCTTTACATAGCAGGGGTTTCTAAACTGTGTAAAATTGATTCTTTAAACAGATTTCATATGAAAAACCCTTCAGCATATAGCTACGTCTGAAGTGTAAATGCACATCTGAGGCACACCCCGTTTAAGTGAGAATCCACAAATTAAAACTAATACTCTTGCTGCCAACTCCTGGAGTCATTTTGCTCACCAGCCCCAGATACAAACTAAACTTCGAAGCTTAAATGGGGTGAAACCCCAGCCCGTGCTCAAGCCAGAAGTTTTTTGCTACCAGATCCATCATCCTAGGTTGCTACTTGAGATCATAATGCCAGCGCTGGGAGCAGGGCAGTGGGCTGGGAACCCAGCATGGGTTGGGATGCTGTGCCGTGTCCAGCTCCCCTGCCAGTGAAATGTCAGTACAGGTAACCCCATTGCCCTCAGAAAGCACTTTGATGTCTTCAGACAGTAATTGCTACCAAGCCAAATGTTAAATACTGTGCTGTTATTTCTCAGGATTATGCTTGTGGCACAAATAGGGGAAGCTAGGAAGAGGGAAAAGAAATAACACAGGGCACAAAGCCACCCTGCTGTCGATGTACAAGTCACTCCTGAGAATAACCCCACTTAGACCAGAAGACCTGCAATTAACTCGCTAACTAATGTTGTAAATGCCAAGAGGTAATTGCAAACAGCTCATCTATTTTAATGAATTCTCGTTTTAAAGTGTCCCTAGCAACTCCATTCCCCAGACACAGCTGGGTCCATGCTTTGAGGGCTGAGATGCAAGATCCCATCGCTGCAGTCTCACAAGCTGCTTTGTTTCAGCTCAGAGGTGGTGACAGCCTCTGGGCATGGCAAATCTGAGATGATTCAACTCGGTTTACCCACCAGTGAAAGAGGGATCAGACAGGAAAAATACACTAACACAAGGCATAATAACACCCCAAGTTAGCCAAAAATTTGGGACAGATCTGCCCGTATCATCTCCTTACAGCATCCTCTAAAAAGAGGCCAAAAGGTCCTTAAATTAAAAATATGCTTCAGAAGGGAAAGATAACTAATGAAGAGTGAGCAGAGAAGAGAGAAAAGGAAGGTGGTTTATGTCTCATTCTCTCAGTGACCACCAAGTCCTGGCACATGGATCTCCTCCACCACGGCTGGGGTTAGTGAACGCAACGACTCCTGGCAAACCCTGCCCAGCACCCTCCTGAACCCTCAAGTGCCTTCCTCCACCTCTTACGCCCTTTATTCTCCTCCTCCTCTTAGCAGTTTCCCCTCTGTACCCTTTAAGCTGTGGGTTCACCTCACACTTGCTCTCCTCCCTCCAAGTTTCCCTGCAAGAGTCCCACAAGACCCAGGTGATTCTCCTTTAAAAGGAACATAACACAACTGTGAGCAAGGAAGTAAACATAATATTAAATATTAATATAATATAACTATAGAAGTCTGCAGCACAGACCAACAGATCAGTTGAGACACATCCTTTGCCCCAACCCTTCATGCAGCTGCTCTACTCTGCAGTCACCAGCTTGTGGAGGCAGGAGCTGCACATCTAATTCAGTTTGGGATCAATCACAAGCACTGTGAGTGCTACCAGGAAACCCCACATCATCAAAGCTCTCTCCATTGGGACCCTCTGATGTGCCAGAGTGGAAAGCAACAGTTCTTGTAACTGCTAGCACAAATCTGAGCAATACTTACAGCTGATCGTAATTCCAAGCTCTACACCTCTTTTCTTGGGCAATTTAACGTGGAAAGTACCGCTGCTGGGTATAACAGACTCTATAAACCCAAAAACAGACAAGAAAGAAAAGAGGAGAAAAAGAGAGTTTTCAGTTGCATGAATGGTTTCTTCGGAACCAAGGAAAACAAGCTCATAAAGCTCAGCTTTATTGGTTCAAAGAAGGTTGTTATCTGAGGCCATGAGGAATTTCAGTTAAAATTTGGATTCTCATTAAAAATACATGTTCTGAACATCAAGTGAAGTGCTCACATCATGCTGCATTTCAAGACTGAGGTACTCTATCAATGTTAAAGGAAAACAATGTCATTTCTTTTCTGGTTTAATATGAAGCTGCACTCTAGCCCCAGCCAGTACCTTGGGCTTCGTCTTTGCGTCAAGGCTATAAATTAACATAAATATTAGTCATATTAATGACCAAATATTTAAAGTGCAGGTGGCCTTTTTATCCACTCCTTAGGCTTCTCTCAGCCAAGTGAGCACAAGGCATTTATGAAAGGATCATAAGGACCCTCCATCTCAGTGCGCATTAGAGGACAACAAGAAATGGCAAAGGTCTCACAAGGTCTTCTTCCTCTTCCCTCCAAGATCTAGAGAAAACCTCTTGTATTTATGAGAATAAAGTCTCTCCTATGGGTTAGCAAATCACCAGGCACAGTTCTGCGGGTAGTGAGGAGCAGCAAGCCCTTTGGCAACATACCTGCAACATCAAATTCAATCTCGAGCACCACTTTGTTTGTGAGCGCAGCATCACGCAAGAGCTGATTTGCTTCCTCCATAGTCCCGTCCTCAGTCGCAATGCCGTTGATAGAAAGGACTCTGTCTCCTACTTGTAGCAGTCCACACCTGCAGTCCACGTTGGGGAAAAAGAGGGAAAGGGAAACAAGGAGGAAGGGAAAAAGAGGAAAGGAGAAAAAACAGCCCCACAGCCAGCCATGAGTTACTTTGCCCAGCAAATCTGTTACAAGATACACAGAGTAGAGACAAATCCTGCAGAAGTGGCCCAAAAGACAGATAACTCATTCTGCAATGCCCATCCCAATGCCAAGAGCCTCTGGAAGGTGACAAAGCAGCAAACCCTTGTGGTTTGCTTCAGTTCAGACATACTTTGCTCCTAAATAACCTTTTTAGGCCACATTTCCTGCAGCTTCCAGAAGAAAAAAAAAGGTAAATAAAATTAACTATCCCTGTTCTAAAAGTCAACACTATGATCAAGAGATGAGAGTGATAAATGCAACTGCATGTGCCCTTCGACCTATCCTACCCTATTTCCATGTGCCCGCACACTCTGAAACCCAATGGCACTGAAAATCACACAGATTCCTCTGCTTAATATATGCCTAATACTGAAGCTACAATCCAATGAACCCACTGAAACATCTCAGCAAATTGGATCATCATTTCTCCCTTGCAATTCTGGAAGCCAAATGTACATTGATAGCATTTAACTGCCTCAAAAGACCAATATTACTCTGATGTGAAAGCTCACCACAGCTGGCCCTTCAGGGGTTTTGGTTTAGATTAGCAGGGGGGGTTAATTTGGAAGGAAAACAATTATGGCAAGGCTATGTTGGAGAGATACTGCTACACCATGGTTTGGTTATACATGGTTTGTCTCTTGGGATCCCTCTATTTATAGGCAAGGTTTTTTCACACACGAACCACTACATTTACTATCCACCCTCTCCTTATTGATACATACACTGCAACACCAGCAAGACAGGATCTCCCACAGTTAACCTGAGCTGGCCCATGGCTCTACAAAAGCAAGTGCAGTGTTCCCTGTGGCTGGCCATGGGCAATGGCTCATCTTCCTTCTTCTCCATACTCTTCATCGGTTGTTTGCTATAACTACATCTTTTCTACTCATCACCTGTCTACAAGGCTGCCCACATGAGCAGAGCTTAGGAAACCATTCTTCTTCCATCATCAACAGAAGCTACAGACTGGTCTCCAAAATAGGTTGAGGGTTATGGGAACAAATCTAGGGTTCACCTCAATATTTGGAGTTGTTTTACCACAAAGGTTACCCAGGAGGCATCAGCTATGATCAAGCACATCTTCACCCTCCCCTTTCAGCTTCCACTCATACTTCATGGTAGACAGCTTGGTTTTTACTAAACCCTTCCAGCCACTATTCATCACTCACACCCAATTCAACTGTAAGAAAACATGGTACCACAGCTTCCAGACATACAAAGACAACATCAAAGGCAATGAACACTGGCACGGTATGATTCACCTCCAAACAACAGGACATTATGTAAAAGGCCAGATTAAGGAGAAAACAATCAAAAGCAAGAAAAACGCACAAGCACAACAGTCTTTGCTGGTGGCCCATCAAAAGCTGAGATATGAGCAAGCTTGGAGAGAGCCTAAGGAGGTTATTTTGCTGGTAGGAAGGTATTAAACTTGCAGTGTATTTACACTGCTGCCTGAGTTCATGCCATCCGTGGAAAAACACTGGCTATTTTATGAGATGCCCATTCAGAATTGTTTGTTCAAGGAGACTTGGATTAGGACAGACAACGCCATGGTGTATAAATGAATCCATCCTTGTGAATAAATTATATCACGTTTAATTACAGTCCTTCACTGGACTTGCGGCTATGCATTCAGAAATACCCGCTTATCAATCTGAAGATGGCAAGAAATACGACAGAGATGCCTCCTCCAGCACCAAGAGCTCTCTTGCTATGGCCACAATGCACCTTTCAGAGAGCCCGACAGCTGCCTCACACAGTCATCACTGTCATTTCAAGTTCACACAAGACACACTCCATTTTGGCACCACTGTTTCAGCTACGAGAGCTGGGAGATCACAGGATGCTTTTACACAGCATAGAATCATAGAATAGTTAGGGTTGGAAAGGACCTTAAGATCATTAAGTTCCAACCCCCCTGCAAACGTTTGCCACCTTTCCCACCTAAGCTGTCTTCTCACAAAAGACCCATTTCTTGTGTTTCTTCACCCATGGTGGATTTGCCTGGGTGTTTTACAGCCAATAGCTCTCATAGGTGAAAAGTATTTCTCCTGTTATGAGCCTCAGTCAATCATGGCTGTTGAAGCCCTGGTCTTGCAGGCTCATAAAGGTTTGTGGAGTGAAGCCACAACCTTCTGGCTCCCTCCTTGAGTGCAGAGAGACCCAACGTGCCTTGTTAACCCTTCACAATAATTCCAGGGCCACCAGTTTCCTCTTGTCATGTGCTCTTGTGGTGGAAGCAGGGCCTGGGGAACCAGGGCTCCTGCAAAACCCTCCTTGGCTCCGCTGTAAGATCCTATGCAAACCTTTTGGATGGCTTTCCCAAAGAGAGCGCATTTATCTTGGAGATGTGCAGTCTAAGATCAGAGCTAACAAAGCGCTTTGAGATCATGGGAAAAGTGCATTAAAATCAGAAAGAACAAGAGCACAGGCATCTCCTGGAGTGAAAGACAGCCTTATGGATGCATTGAAGTCCATGATGGGAAAGTGTCCCTGGGGATGCAGAGATTTGCATTTTGTCATAACTCATTCCTCAGGCTCAAAGACAGCAACAGAGCAGCTAGACGCAGAGCAGTGCATATTCAAGCCTTAGGCAGGATACTGAAGATCTCACTCAGCATCATCAGTATTTGCATGGTCCCTCCAGCTGTGGGGTGAGCAGCAGCAGCTGCGACCACAGTCACACATCACCTGCTGCAGAAACACATCCATTGTGCCTTTACCTGTGTTGGAGTTGGCCTGCACAGGTCAGATGTGCACATCTGTGTGTGTATGCTCATCTGTGTGTGCATGCTGGTGAGTGGGGGGGGGGTCCCAGCTCCAAAAGATCAAAGCTTTGCTGTCACCCCACTGCTGAACCTTCCTTTCACAAAGTATTCATGCTTAAAAGCCAGAAGCACCGTGATCAAACAACTGTGTCTGAGCAGGGCTAGAAAGCTTGTAACTCAGCAGCAAGCATTGATTTTGGATACCTGGATGGAGAAGCCAGATACTCTCCCACTGCCGTCAATGACAGCAGGGGGAGGAGTAAAGACACAAAAAGGGCATGTTCCAAGACAACAAAGAGGGGACATCAGCCACCTTCCTATTCCACCCTCCCTGCTGATAATAGGGGCTGAATCACTGTCCCATTTAGAGCCCAAAGGCTTCATCTTGCACCCAGGAAACAAACCCCAGGTGGGGCAGGAGATCATTTAGAGGCTATTGGCTGTAAAGCACATCACAAGTCAGGAAGGGAAGAGCTTTTGCTACAAACTGCCTGCCATGAAGTCGTAATGCATGTGAGGCAGCTCAGCCTCTCTGAAAGGAGGGTGATGCCATCCTCCTCCCTGGTAGTACTACTCAAACTTGCTATATACCCAAGAGGCAGCTCCTCCACGGCAAGCCAGATATGGACAAAGCTATTGTGGGTCATGCCCCTGTACAACAGCACGTTCAGACTGACAGGTCTTGCACAGGGATGTGTGAACGTGCAAGACAAACCCTGGCAGCTAATCCTGATCCCTGTGCCCCCATTGCTCACCCTCTTATGCAAACAGCAACAACAGCATAGCCCAGCCTCAGCTGAGAGCCATTGGTACAGGGGGGAAAACCAGCTCTAATGGGCTGTAGGTAGAGCAGAACCTCTCAAGGGCAGGGACTAAGGTACCTAGAAAGGATGGAGCAAACAAGAAGAGCAAGAAACAAAAAGTGGAATGAAAACTGCCTTTGCCACCTCGCTGCAAGCCCACAGCACTTCAAGGTAGGGAGGAAAGGCTGCTTCCCTGCCAGCCAGGACGAGCAGCACGGTCTAGGGGAGGACGAAACACACTGCAGTGATTCAATCCCCAAATCAAATGCAGGCTGCAAACGCAGCGAGGATTGCTCCCTGGTGCCAGAAAGCAGCCAAGCAAACACAGTCCTGTTGGGTGGGCAGCCGAGAGGGAGAGCAGCCTGTGTGACACATCAGAGCCAAGAAAGATTGCACTGCGAGTCTCTGCTTTTGCTCCAGGTTTGGCATGAGGATAAAGCAAAGCCAGGCGGATTTCAGCGCATCTCCCTTGTCCCCCGGGACAGCAGGCTTTGTTTTTATAAAGGGAGTTTGGTGCTTTGCAATGTGAGCCAAGTTCACCCTGGTAATTGAGGATAAAAACGCCATCACCTTCATTTTTAAACAAACAAAAAGGCATTAAAGGCTTCTGAAATCTCCTTTAACCTGCATACTGAGGACAAGTGTTTTTCTCTGCCAGCCCCTCGTCCCTCTCCTCCTACAGACAAACAGCAGCCTCTGCATCAGCCGCTTGAAGAAGCTGCTCTGCACAAAGGACCTGCATTTCCTTTTGCAAACACTTTCCTGTCTATACCAATCCCCCATGTTCTGTGTCCCCAGCTAGGGCTGGCTTAGGGACACAAAACATCACCCCACACTGGTGGGGCCCGCTGAGACTTCCCAGCAGGAGTCATTGCTCCCAGTATCCCAGGGAGTGACACGCAGCAGTTAACGCTGCTCCTCCATTCTGCTCTTTTCCCAGCATCCTAAAGCTGAAAGCAAGAGTGCTTAAATGCAGCACCTACCTGCACCTCAATCAGAGCCCTCCTCTGCTCTTCAAAACCTTGGCTTTAAGGACAGTATACATAGCCGGGCTCTACTACGATAAAACCAGGCAGAAAACACTTTGCTGGACCCATTAGTTTAGATCTTTTCCCTTTCTGCACCAAGATAAAAGCTTTATCTTTCCAAGAGAAAGGCAAGAAAGAACCCCAACAAGGAATGGGAATGGCACTCTCACACAGACACACGCTCCCTTCCTCCTCCTCCTCCTCCCAGAACAGCCGCAGCCTGGTGCCAAGACGTTCACCTGGGATGCGAGGGAGGCCGCGGTCAGCCGACGAGTGCAGAAATGGCAGTGACAGTAAACCATGCCCAGTGAAGAATGGGAGATATTACAAGGATGAGAGTAAATATCTAAATGAGCCTCTGAGGAGAGAAAACAAACCAAACCATGAAATGTGCAGCAGCAGCACCATCAGCATCCAAGGGCAAGGTCTCTAACCTCTCTGCCGGGCTGTCGGGCTCAATAAAACGGACGAGAGGTGGGGAAGACAGGGTTTCAGTAGCAAAGATGCCTCCCTGGAGCTGAAGTCCGAAGCCATTCAAAGGGTCTCCCCTGAGCACCACCTCTGTCGTCTCCGTGTGGACTATCTGCCCGCCAGGACCCACTGTGCTGGAGGCCAGTGACACTGAGAGGGGGAGAGAGGCAGAAGGTCAGGGTATGGTCAATGCAGCAGATCTGGTCCAGACCTTGGTCTGGCAGTGATGGAGACAGTGACAGTGCTGAGATTGCAGTTATACCCTGGCTATTGTCAACGCTACGGACAGCAAGGCAAGCATGCACACCCCATCCAACCCAGCCCTCCATCATGCTTACATGAGCTCTTGTGCTCCTTCTTCTTCTGCCTCCTCCTCAGCATGGTGGTGCGGGGGCTCATGGGGTGGGAGCTGCGAGGTAGCGTGTTCGAGTTCTGACACGGGAAGCCCTGTGCGTTCATGGTGGGAGACGAGAAGTTGGCAGCCACCAGAGCTGGGGAAATACAGAGTGTGTTAAGGGCATGCACTAAGAGGGGCAGCAGTGGGTTCACCTCACAGAGCTCATCAAACACATATAGGGTTCAGACCACCTCTTCCTTCACAGCTCCAGGACTCAAGACAAGGTAAAGACCATGTCGTGGGCTTGCAGCTCCAGGACAGCTGTGAGGGTGGTCCTGGACCCCAAATGGACATTGCTTTTTGGTGTGCAGTGACCCCAGTGGCTGGGCTGCCTGTCACTGCAGCATCCAGGCCAACAGGTGAGAAATGCATCACAGATGCAGGGCAGCCAACAGGAGGTTGGCACGATAGCACTAATGAACCTTAAATACATACAAAGAGAAACCACAGCTTGAACTTGAGCTGCTGAGCCACTGGGCTGCTCTGTTTGCTTCGGACACAGTGCGATGTTTCCTCCTCCCTATCTTATTGCCATAACACAAGAAACCTGGGGCTGCACAGAGCCTGTGTCCTGCAGGAGGCGGGTTTACAGATTTTGAAGCAGACAAAACCCTGTTGCTAACTTGTTGTGTGACATCAGGGCTGAGCTGAGTGTGTTGTCATATCACATTCCCACACATCAGCAGAGATGCCTTCCTCGTCCCACTCATTTTTGCTGTAAGAAACCATGCACTGGGATGTGGGGTTAGAGGATGGGAGCATGGGTCTGCCCAGCACCCTGCTCTGGTTGCAGTTACCAGGTCTGTGCTGGGCTGCAAATACTGGTTTTGTACCTCAACACTGGACCTGTGGAAACAGCCCCAGGTGACCGAAGCAAACAAGTGACAGGATATGGAGCTGGGTATTAAGGAAAAGGAGGGGCACAACATGAATGAACACATGCAGGGAGGGGGGCAATGCCATGCACTGAGGTTACATTTGCAGTAATCCTGTCCAGCTGCCTGGTTCCAAGTGGGTGTCTTGCAGTGCCCGGGGTGGTGGGTATGACAGTAGTTGACACAGGGGTCCCAGCAGTGGTGGTGGTCACTCTTCTGTACCTTGACTGTTGGCACCCAGGAGGGCAGAAACCGCCACAGACAGGAAGGAGAAATAAGAAAGAAAAGGTAAGAAGCATGAGCCAGGAGGTTGTAGGAAAGCCTCATCCTGGCTCTGAACACGTCAGAGTGCGTGAAGCAGCATCCCTACGTAACCTCGTGACACTTGATGCAAAGTGGCAGAGATCCACCCCTTCCCCATAAAAACCTCTGCATCCTGCGCCCATGGCCTGACTAAGCCATGCTGAGAGCACACAGATGTCATTACCATTTGCAGTCTGCTGTGTGATGTGTAGAAGCTCCATCCAGCCGCAGGTTTTCCATAGGGGCCCCATCAGTGTTACCTGACAGTACCAGGGAAATCTCCCTGTGCTGTTTCCCACCTTGCTGCCCTCCCTGGGATAAGGCTCAACACCTTTTACACATGCCAAGGAATGCTTTGCTTAGCATCAATGTTTGGTTGTTTAGCTGCTGCTCTTGGCTGGGAATGCACGTATGGAGGAAACAGGAGCAGCAGAGGGCTGCCTCCAGCTCACCAGAACAAAAGGGACTTTATCACTGCTGCTTAAGGCAATTACAGAGGGCCACTGACACAGGAAAAGATGCCAAGAGTGTCGAATCTCCTAAATTAAACATGGCACCAACATGGCGCACTGTTCATGGCACACAGCTGCTTTAACTTCAACCCTAACCCCAGCCCAGCACATGTTGGCAGAAATCTGCTGCAGCATGACAGCCATCATCTGGAAACCCCTTGTCCCAGGAACTGTGGCTTTGCAACACCAAGTCACGATGCCACAGGTCTCCTCTGAAGTGCCCCACACAGGTCCCTTGTCTGCTCTCACTGACGCTCCTTTAGCATAGGGTCAGTTTGGTCCTTCCTCACCCAACAGAACTGGGGTTCCACTCCTGAATCCCCACAGCATGCTGTCTGGATCTATTTTCTTCCGAGAGGAATTGCTGGCTAATGAGCAGGACTGCGAGCATCTGTTTTATTCAGCTAAGCATGAACAGCATCTCACAGCGGAGCATCACTACAGACACGAGTCATCCCAGAGCTCTTAACCTTGCGCCCACGTGCACTGACTGACAACACCCTCCCCAGGATGAGATCTCCTCCAGGCTTTGTGCTCTCCAAGCAGACAGAAATGCCACCAGCGCTGGCACTTTGAGAGCTGCCTACGGGTGCAAACCTGGCACAGGGACTCAGTTTATTGAGTGAGTCCACCCAGAGATCTCATCTAAAGGTCATCTGTAAGTGCCTTTAACAGTGGAAATCCATTCTGTGTGTGTGCATCATAAGCATCAAATCATTTAGGTCAGGTTTGCCAACCAACAGAGTGATTATATTTAGCCTGCTAAACATTCAATGAGTTTAGCACTTAGTCTATCAAGCGCTTGAAAAATACACTTCCAGCTCTGGGGCTTTTATTTGTGGATTTAAAAGTAAATTCAGAGCAGGCAGCTTTTAAAAACAAAAATCAAATTAATACATGCAGCTATATTGAGACAAAAAGGAAAGTGCTTAATAAAATTAAACACTTTGAACATGAGGGACAGGGCTTATGGGCATATATACAAAATCATTTAATCCATTTATAGTAATTAAAGCCATTTGTCTATAAATTCTTAGCACATATCTGACAACAGAAAGAAAAGCACTTTTGAAACTCAGCTGTCAGTGCATTGGGGAAGAGAAGAGATGTTGGACAATTCGGTGATAAAACCTACATCAGCCTTCCCTAAGCTTTCCTACATCATCCCTGCCTGAGGAAACCCATCCATCCCAGCACCGCTCCTGGGCACCATCTGCTCCTGTTGGTCTTGTGAGCAGGGCATAATCCTCTCCCGAACTCTCCAAATACCCCCAGAGCCATGTCGAAAGCAAATTCAGTTTGACAAAGGGAACATGGAACTGTTGGAACAAGTCCAGAGGAGGCCACGAGGATAATCAGGGGCTGGAGCACCTCCCATATGAAGATTGGCTGAGAAAGTTGGGGCTGTTCAGCCTGGAGGAGAGAAGGCTGCGTGGAGACCTCAGAGCAGCCTTCCAGTATCTGAAGGGGGCCTATAGGGATGCTGGGGAGGGACTCTGCACTGGGGACTGTAGTGATAGGACAAGGGGTAATGGGGTTCAAACTGAAACAGGGGAAGTTTAGATTGGATATAAGGAGGAAATTCTTTCCTGTTAGGGTGGTGAGGCACTGGAATGGGTTGCCCAGGGAAGTTGTGAATGCTCCATCCCTGGCAGTGTTCAAGGCCAGGTTGGACAGAGCCTTCGGTGAGATGGTTTAGTGTGAGGTGTCCCTGCCCATGGCAGGGGGGTTGGAACTGTATGATTTTAAGGTCCTTTCCAACCCTATTCTATGATTCTAAATCCCTGCTTCAGCGTCAGGGTGTATTCTTGCACGGCTGCTGCAGCTTCAGCTCCCTCTGCACCTCCTCAATAACCAGATTTTAACTGCATGAGAGGCTGCTATTGAAAAACATAGTGCCAAGCCCCATACAGGCACATGCTGGAAAGGCTGAACTGCACTGCAAGTGCTCAAGAGAGTCTGCACAGTCTCCTCTCCTCATCTGCTTCACTCTCTTGGCAATCATGACAGTTTGCTTCTGCATGGCCCATTTTTCCTTACTGTCCCTGTTTGTTTCCCTAAACCCCAAGCAAGCAGCCTGTGGAGCTGGCACTTGGCACCATGAGCAGAAGGCAGTGTCTATCCCAGGTTCAAACACAGTTTTGCTCAGCTTTGGTGCAGCTCCTCAGCTGCTCACTATGGCCAGTTACACCACTGAGGAGCACTGCTCCTCCTGCCCAAAGTGCTATCCTTCATGTTCCCACCAACCCCATCAGCACTGGTGAAGGTTCAAGCCCAAGCAGTGGTCTCCAACCATGCACCTCTACCTTCTAACAGCCACACGGATGAACAGCACCCTTCCCTGCGATCCCCAACAATCTAAAGTGAAAACAGTTGTTATATCCCTTATTTTTCCTATTCATGTGTTGCAGTTCTTGTCCCAAGTTTATGTTCTGCATTTCTGTCACAGCAAACCGATCTGATGTATGGAGGTTTGGGTAAAAAGGTCCTGAACACACCCAGGTGTCCTTTCACAGATCCTTCTTCTCCTGAGCTGCTGCTGGATTAATGTATTTTGAATGAAGATTAGGACCAGGGCACTAACGGAAGGAGGAGAATAGCTCATTTTAACAGCCGTTGAAAAAGGATTATAGCTTTCCATTTTTTCTTGGGCACAAAGGTCAAGTCACCCACCCCCCTTGTTAAACTGCTTCAATTCGGCACAAATTGGACTGGACATGCAAGAGATTTCATTCTAGACATGCAGATGTTATTAGATCTTATGTTTCACTGCATCATTTTAAAGACAACACAGATACTTTCCTCCTCTCTCCAAACTGCCCAAGAAGTGAATGGAGAAAAGAGCTGTGCCCAGGGCTACTGTGCACAGTATCATTAAAGACACAAGTGACTGACAATGGTTGCAAAAGGGGCAGTTACAGATGCATCCACCCTACCGATGGCTGATCAGACACAGCTGCCACTCAAAACAGGCTGGTCTGCAAGATGCTTACAGATTAGTTTCCTATGGAAGTCCAGCAGGACCCTGCCTAGCTACTGACATCTTTTACAAAGCCTTACTGGGCATCAGCAAATGAAATCTCAGCTTGGAAGTACATTTGCCAGCACCAAGGTTGTTTTTTCTCCCTCTCCATTAAAGTCTCTTATCTGAGGTACTAAGGAAGCAGTTTGCACAGCACTCAGCACTGCGAAACTGTGGGATTCCCAGCTCCAATTTCCCCATTCAAGCACAGATGTTACCTTTTTTCCCCTATTCACATCCTTGAAGAACATCATCTAATCACATGCATTTCATCAAAACATCATTTTTTTCCCCTCCACAGATGTCTCTGGAGTCTGTTGCCAGCATTCAAAAGCAGCAAGAGCCCCAGTAGGGACCTCAAGTGAGTTTTGAGGGCGACCAACAGTGTTTGCAGAGAGGACTCACCTGTTTCAGGAGGTTTCAAAGGCAGCCTGCTTTGGTGAACAGGTAATATCTCCAGCTTCACGTTTTCTGAAGTGGCAGCTAAAAGCTGAGTTGCCTCTAATAAGGAGCAGTGCTCTGTGCTCGTGCCGTCAATGGAGAGAATATGGTCACCAACATGCAGCGCACCACATCTGCAAAGGAAACAGCAAGAGAGGCAATTATACACATGGCCAAAATCCATGTCCTTACACTTGGGAGCAGACACATGCAAAAGTCAACTGTGAATTATGGTGTGAATTCCTGTGATTTTCTTTCATACCTTTTTTTTTCTTACTTCCAATTAGAAACTTAGGCTCGAGCACTGCCCAAAATACCAACTGAGATGGTTCATGCTTGAGTCAGTGCTGAGGGTGGCTTGGGAAAGATCCTTTAAGCATTTAATAGTGCCCACTCAGTGGGTTTATGCAGCAGTGTAGTTAACTCCTACGAGCCAAGAGTTCAGCTAAGCAACATGACTAACCACAGCTAGGGGTGCATAACAGTTTGTCATCGTGTATCCCCATGTGAAGGGTGACTAGCTGACTTGCCCATCAAGAAAAGGCTCTAGCCAGAAGTTTCCAGAATAGGTTTTTGCCATTGCACAGCTCCAGGGCAGTCAGATCTGAGGTTTTTAAACCAGAGCTCAGCTTTCACATGCACTGAGTTACATTCATGCCCACTGAGGAGTGTCCACTGCTGTTGGGTCACATATTTTTAGTGCTAAGAACATGTGGATATGGGCATTTTGAGGAGAGGCAGTGGAGAATGATATCTAAGTAACAAAGGAACAAAAAAGCAGCAGAGAACAGAAAAGCAGAGCTAGGAGCAGCATGTTCAGATCTGTACCTGTCCACCACACTGGCAGGCTTGATCTTGTCGATGACAATGACCTGTTTGTTCCGGTGCATGGTTGTTGTCAGTGTGATTCCTAGCGTAGACCCCGGACTCTTTGCTATTTCAACTAGTAAAGGACCTGAAGCATTTGCTACAGTGTCTGTAAAACAAGAGAGCATCTGAAGACACTTTTCATACAGCCTTTCCCATTCCTAAAAGCAAGGGGTTGGCCAATAGGGCTGACTTGTCATATATACCATCAGCAAACCTGTAGCTTGGACATTCTGCAGTCTGTGTCATGTCATAACTTAACAAAGATGGAAACTACTTAAAGAAGTAAATTCAAGAAGCAGAACTGATTCTGCATAGAATATATATGATAATGAAGACACAGTACAACAATTCACTCACGAAAACAACCCCCCTTGGGGTTAAATAGCAAGATCAAGGGAGAGATTGCTCAAAGGCAGCAGTCACATCAACAGTATTAAAAGCACAAAAAAGGAAGATCAGAAGGACGTCACTGTTATGAGCTTCTTCCCAAGCAAGCAAGAAAGAAACAAGATCACACTTTCTGAAGTACTCAGAAGTCTTGTTTGCTGAAGACCAGCACACGAGTCAGTCAACTCCTCTGTGCTTCAGCACCAGCTCCAAAACATCACCGCAACTGCTTATTCCAGCTCCTCCAGTGCAACAGTGGGAGCAGAGACGCAGCACTGCCTACCTGTATGCTTACGAAAACCTCCTCTTCCCATCAGACAATACAGGGGTAACTCATCTTTAAAAGATGCACTTCTGCAAGAAGCTTAATGGGTGCTGAAAGCAAAACTATGAAACTCCTACGAAACTGCTCCTGTTAGCATCAGCCTGCACAACATCTATTCATCTCTTCTGGGGAAGGGGGAGGAAAAAGAAAGCCTGTGTCTCTCCCTGATTAGACAGAAATTCCCTCCACCTCTGTTACACATTTGCTTCCAGATTACCTAAAGCCATCATAAAGAGGATGGATTCACAAACGTGCTATCACCACCGGACATCCCACAGCCAGCGCCCTACTCATAGTTCTGATCCCCTCACAAAATCATTTCATGAAAACCCAGCCATCCACTTTGAAGGAAAGCCAGCAGAGCCCTCTGAAAGCTTGATGCCTCCTTGGCCCTTAATTATTCATAGTAAAGCTTTTCCCTTCCAGAGCTATGCTCCACTAAAAATGCTGATGCTACTTGGCTCCAAAACTTGATGCATGGCTCATTCTTGCTCTCTGAGAAACAGAAGCATTAATGCAGATCTCAGAAGCTGAGCTGCAGTGGGGTCCTTCCTGAGATTTGTTGGAGATGTTGAGTCTATGGAGACAGAAAACACCTTTGGAAATTTCCCCCTGGGATAAGGCAGGGGATGCTCAGGCTCTGGTCTACTCACAGTGCCCTTTTTCCTAGCGGAGGAAGGAGGAAGAATGAGCAATGTTAAAGGTTATGTAGCCTTCAAATAAAACACTGTTTATTCTCTGTTGAAACAGACCACTGGAGGGGTCTGGAGGCCCTGTCAAAAAGCACAGTCCCAGTTCAGTCCAAAGATGCACAAAGCAGCCAGTTAAAGCCTGTAGAAGGTGCACTTCAGCCTTCGTTAGCAAAGCAAGCACCAAGAGACTGATCTCTTCCAACAGTAAACACCAACTACACATTGGTTTTGCAGCCTATGTGTGTCCAGCACATATCCTCTGAGGAGGGACACAGACCTACATTCCTCCAGCTGAAGGAAAGGAATGAAAATCAAAGCTTGCTGGAGCAATAGACCTGCCTTTGCAAAGGGAATCCCTGCTTCTCTCAGTTTTACACAGCTTCCAAACTTACTGGCTTTACCAAGCGTTTCCTAGGGAGGTCTCAGGACCATGGTGAGGAGAGTGAGCTCTGGGTTCATGCCAGAATGTAGGTTATCAATAAGACCGTAGGAAATCACTGTAGTCTTGCCTCCAGCCCTCTCCGCACAGAGCACAGAACACCCCTCTACCCCTTTTAATTCTCATCTCCAGTGGCACTGATAAGAATTGATCCAAATCTATTTTATAGAGGCATTTGTTGAGGAAATACCAAGCCAAGCCTCTATTAATTATTCTAGGGAATGATTTGGCTCAAATCAAAGGTCAAGAGTCTGCAATTTAGCAGTATTTGTGAGGCGTGATTAACGTGGGGCTATTACATCCAAGCTAATTTAAAAAGAAACACTGAGAGGCCAGGGCAGGAACTGCAATAACCTTACTGCAGGGACTCCATTGGCATTGCTGCTTTGGCACCATAAAGTGTTTCTGCACCATCACATGGCTGCAACTCACCCAGCACCTGTGGAAAAGCCATCCCTGGCTCTCCTGTGTTTCACTGCAAATGTCACCTTACTCAAATCAAGCTCCTTTCTTGCAAGCCAAGAGAGCCTGAGAAGTTGTTCTGAAGGCTCAGGGTTCATGAGATACTCAACTCGGACTCTGCTCAGTGTGCCATGGTGGCCAGAAATCACACTGTTGCAGAACAAGCATCACTGAGGCCAATGACACCAAGTTCAATGTGGATACAGCTGCTTGCATCATTCCTCTGGGGTTTTGTTACCAGGGAACAGGAAAACCCTGTGTGCCTACGCTGCGTTTCATGGCTGTGAAGGTTTCCATGTAAAGGTTTGAAAGTGGTTTGCAAGCAATGAACTGTGCTTCCCAGAGGAGGAGGGTACCATGTTACAGATTGAGAAACTGAGGCACAACTGTCAATACATACTGGTTTAGTGGGTAGTAACACAGGGTCCAGAAGACCCCTTTCCACCACCACTACTTCCAGCACCGGCTCTTCCCTTCCCTCATCATTTTCCTGTGGCTGGTAAAGAGAATGTCTGTAACAGTTGTGATTTGGGGATGATACACTCATCTCCCATTGCAGTTATTAGCTGTTGCCTGGCAAAACCGTCTGCAGGGATTGTTTTAAGCTACACATTCTGCATCATCTTACATTAAAAGAAAGCAGGACGAGTATATCACCTTGCAGGGTCAGAGAGAAGAACTCTCTTTGTAGAAATTATCTAGGAAAGGGACTGGTTTTACATCTAGGGAAGTATCTGGTTCAATGTATAGCAACACAAGATGGAGAATCACTGCATAAACCCCTGCCATCCCTCTGTGTTCACTCAATCCTAACAGTTTTAGGTGGGAGAGTTACTCAGGAAGAAATACCAAGACACCTGCATGGCTTTTTCTGCTCCAAGTCAGGTTATAAAACAACCAACCTTCTGCAATGCAGGCACCAGGGGACCACGCAAACAACAGAACCAAAAAAGCCTCCCATTTCCCACGCACTATTAATTGTTTGCTGCTGTTCAGACTTGACATCTCTGTGCACAATCCCCCTTTAAACCTGCCTACTCCCTCCCCAGGCAGGGCTGCCAGCCTGCAAGGAGAGGAACAGACATTCATTACCAACCATTGCAGAGTTACCACAATCACTATTGGATAGAAAGGGAGCCTGGAGAAGAGAAGGTTCCTGGGAGATACTAGAGCAACTTCCAGTGCCTAAAGGGACAAACAGGAAAGCTGGAGAGATGCTTTGGACAAGGGTCTGTAGGGACAGGCCAAGGGGATTGGCTTCAACCTGCCAAAGGGGAGACTGAGATGAGCTCTTAGGCAGAAGCTCTTCCCTGTGAGGGTGCTGAGGCGCTGGCACAGGGTGCCCAGAGAAGCTGTGGCTGCCCCATCCCTGGCAGTGTTCAAGGCCAGGTTGGAAACAGGGGCTTGGAGCAAGCTGCTCCAGTGGAAGGGGTCCCCGCCCATGGCAGGGGTTGGAACTGGATGAACTTTAAGGTCCCTTCCAACACAAATCTCAGCTGCAGATCCTTTTTATTTCCCTCCTTCCTATTTGTATTTCCCAAATAGAAAACAACCTGCTACCACAGATTCCTATCCCTCATTGGATCCTAGGCTTAGATACGCTGGACTGGTTTGTGAGATCTGCAGAAAAGACTCCAACTTAGCCCAGCTTGTGGCTCCAGTGGAAGCAGAAACCCCTCTGGAGACATATATGCAACATCAAATCTAATGCACAGTTCAATGAGCTTCCAGAACCAGCACAGCTTCGGACTCTGTGGTAACCTTAAACTCACTAATGACAGTCCCTGCAGCAAGAGCTGTGTGTCACAAAGCCAGCTCCAAATGACTTTACAGTAGCTAATAATAAACCCTTTCCCAGGGCTTAAAACTAAAAAAATCAAGAGAAGAAAAAACCCACCAACCCTCCAAACCCTCAAACTTCATATCTACAGAGTAGAACACGTTTTAGGAACACTCATCCTCTGCCTTAGTTGAGGTCACTCAATTCATCACCCCTCATATATTTCCGAAGCAGATCTGAACTAATGCTTCTAAGAAAGGGACTAACTCCAGAATTTGGTTAAAACACAGAGCAAACTCCAGCCGCATCAAGTCTGCCTGCTTGCAGCTCACTCCGCTGCACTCATTTAATAGCAGTATTTGCAGTGCTGGCACAGCACTCCAGCCCCTTTTTAACTCCAATTTCTCCTATTCCATCTTTGCCTACGTGACAAAATCCCTCTTTTCCCCCTCCTCTAAAACCAGTCATCATTCCCATCAAGACACAAATGCATTCAACTAAGCCAGCTTTGAACTTTACCCCCTGCACACCCATGTTGGCAGCGCATTGCTCATCAATTTTTCCACTGAAACCAAGTATCCCTGTTACTGTGTTTAATCCCACATACTTCCCAGACAATAGGAGCAAATGCCACCACACTCATCTTGGCCTTACCCATGATGGTCACATCATACTCGATCTGGAAGAGAGCCTCCTGGCTGCACTGGCGCAGGATGTTGAGGGCATCAGCATGGGTCATGCTGTGCAGAGGGATCCCATCCACACTCAGCAGCCTGTCCCCAATTTTCAAGGACCCTTCCCTGTAGAAAGCCATGAGAAAGAGGCTTTTTTGTATATATATATTTATTTGTATTTAATTTCTATACCTATATGTAATATATATTTAATATATATTTTTGTGTGTGTATAGATACATACAAACACACACATATACATATATATAAAGTCAATTAGTCAATAGTTTGGGTTATTTATAGTACCAGCTCCATCACATTAAATTAGCAGCAGGAGAATAGCTAGAAGCCTCCTGCTTTCCAACACAGCATCAGCAATTCATCTGTACAGGGTTAATTAAGAGGCTGCCTTTGGAAGAGGATTTTCTGCTTATAACTGTAATATCTACACATGGGTCAGCCTACAAGTACCAGATCCATCCTCCCTGCACATCACAGGTCTCACACCACCCACGTCACTGCACACCACCAGCACAAGAAGCCTTGTAGAGGCAACAGCAAGGAGGACAAGCAGGGCACACATCCAAAAGCACATTGAAGGCTGCTGGTCTGTCTGGTCAAAGCAGACACTGGAGATGCGACACGAGCATTACCTGTCTGCTGGACCACCCGGCCTCACATAGGTGAGCACCAGCGGCCTGGACTTGTGCCAGTCTTCATGGGCTCCCCCTGTAATGAAACCAGGGAAGCCATAAGTCACTGGAGGTTTGAAAGTCTGAATGGAAGTGCTGAGAAAGGAGAGACATTTATCACATAACAGCTGACACAGCCTGAAAGCAAAAAGACTGCCCTGGATTCAGCAGCCACAGTCCCTGGTGGCTGCGTGGGATGCTGCCCAGGATATACTTTTCGTTTCTTAGCTGAGGTTTATGATATTCACCTTCCTACATTTCTGTTCCTGCTTCCCAAATCACCTCTGCCAGTGCCTGTCCCCTCTGTTTTTCACTGGGGAAACTACTAACCTCTCAGCACGAAGCCAAAGCTGTTGCCTTCCTTGTAGAGAGACACCTCGATGGTTTTGGGAATAATGCCAGCACTGCTCTCTGGCACTGAAGGAAAAGAAGAAGACCCAGTTACCCCCAGATAAACCTTTTTCATGCCACCCTGCAAAATAATACTATAATTCATTCAAACAGCATTGAAATTGAAACTCAGCCCAATACCCATATTGTATCTTCCCTGTTTGGATGCAGAGAGTGCCCAGCCCAGAACTGTGAACCTCCATCAGAACCAACCATTGTGTTCCAGGATGATTTTGCCAGCTCAGTGTTGCACATCTCCCCTTAAATTTGTCTTGGTTATATTCTGACATTCAAGTAAAACCTTCCCGTTTATCAACTGGCCTTAATGCACTTGGCATTACTCAAAAGCCAGAAGCTTCTTCTGCAGATGGAGACTTGTTTAAAAGACCAGCAGCAGCGTAAAGAATCCAGTCACCAGCTGACCTTAAAGAAAATGAAAATCCTAAATCCTCAGTGCAAAAGGTTGGGGTTTTGGTTTTTTTTTTCCCTTCTTATATTTTGACTTTAGAAAAAAAGATTAAGTGAATCCTTTAAACTGATCCTAGGGGCAATTCAGTAATTTTATGTTAAATACACAGTGCTATTTAAAGTTCAAAAGTAAAGAGAAAAAGAAAGAAACTGTTTCCATCCCTTGCCACCCCCTGCTATTTAATGATTTATTGAACTACTGCAGTGAACATGGGCCAATTTCCTCATCTTTCCCATCCAGAACTGCACATGGCATTTCAGCATTGTCCCCTCCGAAAAGATCAATTCCTAATCTTCAAACCAAGTGCGGTGAATGGCCACAAGCACTAAGAGCTTGACTGCAGGCTGGAGCTGAAAGATCCCTTAGGCACATCCACACTAGCACTTCCCCTTGGCTCAGGAAGCAGTCCTGCACACTTGCAACCTGCACCTAAATTAGGGTTAAACTAACCCAAAAGACATCCAGTGTACACATGTTACTGCCTTGCAGCCTTGGGAACCATAGGCAAGGCCAAATAAACCCCCAAAACACTGTCCCCCAGCTGCCACTTTGCCCCTGCTGCTGTCCACAGACAGAAATACCCCAGAAGGGAAAAGCTCAGGCAGGGCACAGGAAGGCTCCCAGCTACAGGGTAATACTCACATACCAAGAAAAGGGCATAAAGCATCCACAATGAGTTCAGAAACCATCCAATTTCTGTCCTAAAGCATCCAAGCATGAAGTTCTGCAGCAGCCTGTCATAAGATTAGTGGCGAGCACGGAAACCTAAGCTGGTGTCAGCGCAGGGCTTGGTATATTTATGGAAGGGATGATATGACACAGTGGCCTGAAAACTAGACATGGACTTGCAAAGTCTCTTCCAAAGCAGGAAATTACACAGCAGGGAGAAAAAAATCAAACCCACAAGCACAAGCTATTGAATTGCACTATATTTCTACTCTCTGCCCAGGGAAAGAGAGAAAGAGATGGGTGCACACAGCAATAACAAACTCTCATTGCAGGTAAAAGCCTGTAAGGCAATAATGGAGACTTCCCTCTATTTCACAGTGCTTCTTTGTATGGATTAGTCATAAACAGCATCAATAATCTCATGGGAGATAAGTCACTCTTTCAGTGTGCTCTTCCTCCTCGTTCAGAGGTGGGGAGATTTTGCACCACTGCTATTGATTGAGCCATGCGGTATTGGCACTGGTCCTTAGCAGGTAAGTACAGCTAATCAGGTTCCTGATAGTCAGGCTCACAGCTAAGGAGAAAGGTTAAGAGTTGCCATCTCTAGTGAGAATAAGACCATGGAAAACTTGAATCACAGTTTGTTTTACCACGGCTGTACATAAAAGTTAAGAAACTCAGCAGAAGAGAGGGGGTGATGGAGATTCAGATAATTCAGATTATATTCTTTTCTTCTTTGGAATTTACATGGTCACTTATATACTCAATACTTTTCATGTAAAGGCAGGAGTTACAGCAAAGATATGAAGTGTAACATAGCTTCTTCTCTGGGGCAAAACGCTTAGATTTCACCAGTTCTGTTTTTCCTACCATCTTATTTTCAGTTGTTCTATTTCTTCTGCCCAATTATCCTTTGATTGATCTGGGGAACTGGATGAGTAATAACTGGAGACGAGATCATTTTCACAATGGAAAGACTGTGATGACAAACCGTATCGAGGAATTTGTTTTAATCAGAACAAACGAGGACAAGAACACATAGTCTCCCACATCAGGATGCAAGCCCTGTGAGCTGGGTTTGCCAGTTTCAGCTGGGGGTCCCTTAACTGGAAAACAGATTGTTTCAGCTTCGCTTCTGAAAACACATCGTTTCAAAGCATCTTGAGGAATAACAGCACTTGCCACTGTTCAGAAAAGAGGATCTGGCAATACATGCTTAAGAGTGAATAAAACCTCCTGTTGCCACTCTCTGAAAGGGGAAAAGAAAAACAAGCTGAAGCAGCATCAGGAGGCAGATTGGCCTGTGCTACCGAGTCACTCTGAGGCAAGACAGACCTAATCAGCCATCTCCTGCCAGTGTGCATGAACAGGCACCCACTGTGCTGGAAAAAAGGCTCTGCTCCGACTGCACACAGCTCTGCAGCATCCCGCGCAGTGCTGCGAGCGGATGAAGGCACAGCGTCAAACTGCCCCTGGATACTGCCTAGTCCATGATGGTTAACACACGAGCAAGTCCATCTGCACCCCAGGACAAAAAGCAGCCAAGAGAAGAGAAGTGTTATCAGAGAGGCACCCACCGGCTGGCGGAAGCTCATACTCTACTTCCAGCACTACCCTTTCACCCACGTTCTTCAGTAGGCTGATGATCTCGTCGTGCCGCAGCTTGGTCAGGTTAATGCCATTCACTGACTTGATGTAATCCCCAACATTCAGCTGGTCACTTCTGCAAGGAAAGCAAAAGGAAAACAAAAGCAGTGGTAGCACAAAGTCTCTGCTACACTCAGCCTGGATGCTCCTGGTAAACCCATGGTACATGGAGGACTTTCTGACCAAGCCAGCAGTGCTGGGCTCATCTCATCTGATTGCACGTACTTGCTCTCAGAGGGAAGTGCTAAAATGGAAGGCATCTATCTTTCCTGTTGGCAAGTGCTCAGATCTGTACATAAAGCAACAATCGCAGTCTACGTCTTTACAATCTCTCTTTTTATTGCTCAGTTCCCATTCATGTAGAGCAATCAGTCAAAGAGAAGCACACCGAGAGCTGTCTGAACAAAAAATCCAGCAAGGGAAAAAGGAAACGTCATTCCTTTTGCCTGTTTTCTGCAGAATTGTTCAATTACTCCTTCCCTTTCTCTTCTTCTTGAAGCCTTTCTTTTCCTATTCCTTTTTTGAGCCAGCATTACTTACCCACTCAGTATTCAGAACAGATACAATATTAAACCACTTAGCTTGATCAAGATGTATTGTACCACGCAGCCCTCCTGACAAGGCTGCCTAATTTCACAGAATCCCAAATATTCCTACACAAAATTTGAGAGCATAATAGCACAGAGCATGGGAAATAACTCAAAATAGATGATGTTTGACTTGCTGAAGCAACAACTTTGCATTCTGGGGCACTTGAAGAAAGGGACTTGGGTGGCAGCTACGATAATTATAACTATATTTACTCCATAATTAGAACATGCAACTTTCCCACTCCAGTTTTATTGTGCTCTCTACACCCCATTTCCATTTCTCACCTTGCAGCCAGTCCTCCTGGCCTCAGGTTGGAGACTCTGGGCTTTCCATCTTTGTCTGTGCCACCTGAAATGGTCAACCCAAGGGTGCTTCCTTCCTTCTTAATCAGCTCCACGATGGTGACCCCTCTAAATTCCTCTGAAAGATCAGGAATACAGACAGATATCTCAATGGAAGGCACATTCCTCCCAGTCCAAAGGACATCCTTTTCCTACAGGTGGTGGGAGAGCAGACCTAGGATGATTTGTACAATTAGCACGAAGAGAAAGCTTCAGTGTATTTAAAATCAACTTGTGGAACAGAAGCATGTGCTGGTGGACCCACAGCAGTGGAGGGAAAGCATTTGCATGCAGGTCTGGTGAGCAGGACCAAGTGGGACAAAACAGAGGAGTGAAGGTTTGTGACAGAATAAAAAACTTGTGTTTCAAGGTGCTGGTAGCAGTGGAAGGACTCAAAACCGGGGTGATGGGATCTCAACAGTGGTTCAGGGACATCAGGGACTATGCTCTATATAGAGGGGGAAGGGTGATAGGAGGGCTACATGTCAGGCAGTCGCAGTTACCAGGTAGGAGGATGCTGTGGACCTGCAGTAGCTGCCTGGATGAGCAGAACAGGGTGGGTCTTAAACCACTGTGATTTAAAGAAATTCACAATACAGATGGGAGGTAAACATAATGCAGAGAGAGGTGGGATCCTGCCATCAGCAGGGGAAGGAGGGGAAACATGACCTTCACTCATTCACAGCAGTTTCCCTGCTCATTTACACCTGGTTTAAGTCAAACTTCCTCCATATTGCCTCATCTAATTGAAAACACAATCACTTCTACAACATAACTGGTTCCATGTGCACTGCCAACCAGGATAGGTATGGCAGGGTCAGGATTAGGAGACGCCAAGCCCACATCCACTGCACTGTTACTGCTTCCCTTTCTGATACAGGCAGCATACTTTTTACCTTCCTTCAGCCCAAGATGACACTGTTGTTTGTCCAGCACCTATGTATAAGCCCAACGTGATGCCAGTGTTGATCCCATTGCAGCTCATGTCTGGGTTTACAAAAACAAGGTCCCTAGTCTGAGTTCTGAAGCAGGAGAGCCAGAACTAGCCCAGGGAAAGACAATAGGCTTGGCAAAAGGTAGCTCTGCATTAATCCAAACAATGGCACCCACACTCCTTGCTCAAAGGAGAACTGCCCTGGGGCAAATCAGATGACTTTCATGCCTTGCCAAAGCCTCCTCTAAGAACCTTTTGCAGAATGCATCTACAACATGATCCATCCACCTCCACTCTCTCTGCTGTTGAAATCTCCCACAGTTCTACAGGGGAAAACAGTCTCCCTCACACAGGGTGTCTCTCTCTGAAGGAAGTGCAGAAGAAGGTGGTGATGGGCATTGGAAACCCATGGCAAACAGCAGACCCCCAGCTGTGGACTAAAACCCACACCACAAACAGACCAGGAGTTTGTTTGCACAGCAAACCCCACCAGGCTTAAATGAGATGCTCTATTGAGAGAGGGAACATTTAAAAACTCTTGCACACTACGATTTCCAGAGCAAGGCAGGGTCTTTAAGAGACCCTATTTAAGATAGCACATTAACGCAAAAGATCCATCCTGGCACATGTTTCCCCCCCTACATCCTCTTTCACTGGGAGAAAGTGCCATTTGGCACAGTGGTGCCTCATCACTAGCACTTTGCTCCTTGTCTAATGCCACCACGACCCCTCACTTCACATCCTGCCCTGTACTACACCTATTTTGTATAACACTTCCAAGGATAATCTGTACACTTGATTAACATGAGTGGGGAACCTCTTTGCAATCCAGCACCAGCCTGGAAAGCATTTAGGCACTGCTGGGCACCCATTTAACATGGCCCTGGCAGCTCGTTGTAAAACATCAGGTCCACGATGCTTCTGCTCTTTAAACTCAGTTTTGATCCCTTGCCAACTACTGTAACTCAGTTTTCAATTCAGCAACCCGGGATCCCAGGGGCTGCCAGAAACTTTGTGGAGGCTCCCCGCTGTGCTGGAAGGAACACCATCCAGCTCTATCCTGCAAATTTCCTCTCAACTACAGACATGACTGATCAACACAGATGGTGCCACAAGGGGAGATTATTAGCTCTTCAATAGTGTTTAATTTTGAGCCTTGCTAAGTGTTTAAAATGAGAGCTCCCAGAGTGCAATTACCCATTGTTATGGGTTCAAGGAGAAATCACTGCTCTGAAAAAAGGCAAGTCCCCGAGATCAATCTATTAAGGTAAGCAATAAGGGATTTTGACCAATACCTCTATAAATCTACTGCTGCTATCACAGATGTAAAAGCCAAGTGGGTAAGCAGGATATGGTCCTTCAAGATACAGTCTTTAAGTTCTATATGCAAATACTCTTGGATTTCTTCTACTGGCACATATGCTTGGATTTTGCTGCCCAAAGAACCCCAAAGCAGGAAGAGCACACCTGGATTTTGCCCTCCCCATTGAGATGCTAGGGTTGATGGACATACTGGCTCTTGTGAACAGCGAACCAGCCTTTCTTTGTCAGGGTTGTGGGACAGTGGCAACATATTGCAGAGGTCCCAAAGGATGTAGACTAACCCCTAGAAAAAATCCTGGATGATGAAGCAATGGAAAAAGGCCCCTGTTTCCTCCCCATCCCTTACAACACACTAAACCAAACCTATGGCTGGGTCATTAATAGTCAGGAGTCAAAATGAATCCATGGGCTTTCTTAGGAAGAAGATGAGTTGTCCAGAGTAGCCCATCCAAACCTGCTGGCATGCTGTGGGCAGATAAAGCCCAACACCAACAGAGGCAAATGTACCACTACTTCTCCACTCCCTCTTCAGCCCCCGGAGGTGTTTCTGCATGAGAAGGTTCATCTCACACACAAGTCTGCTGTGACTGACTAGATATCAGAACAAACTCAGTCGCACATGGGAAATACAGAGCTTGCTTCTTCCCCATCTCCCTTGCTGCTGTTTTCCTCTTTGTGGTGTTAGCCACATAGACATAAGTGTCTGGTTCTCCATAACCATCATCAACAGCTCCACACCAGACTTTGATTTTACCAGTGACATACCACTCATTGAGATCAGTTACTTCCATCCATTTCTGCCCTCTGGCAAAAACCTTGCTGATAGATGCACCAAAATAGGTGTTTTGGTGGGTTTTACCCATTTTGGGGGTAGCCAGGTGAAGTGTAATGGATTCCTTGATGCTTCGGAGCAGGAGCCAATCCCTCCTTTACCTGGGATGCTTTGTCTCCTGGAGACCAGGGCTGTGTCCATCCCACCAGAGTCTTTGCTCCCTTTTGAATAAGGGCCATCATCTGTGAGCAGAACAAAAACAGAGGCTGAAATTAGTACTAAAAGCTACAAACAACAGAACCAAAGCACTTTAGAAAGTTGTCCTGGTGACATCAGAATTGGGATCACATCCATATGGCAGACTGTAGGCAAGAAAACACATTACCAGCCCCAGCTTTGCACTGTGCCATGTGGGCTATCTTGCTTCTAAGAAAGAGAGGGAAAGAAATGATGTGGCAATAACATTATCCGATTTATTCCTGTTGGAGCTAATCTGTTAGGAGAGAACAAAATTCCCTTACTCTTGCAACTATGTGGAACAGCTGAGGACAGAGAAAGCTGTGGCATTAGTCTCACAAGTTTTAAGCCTGTCATTATGCTTGTGAGGAAACTTAGAGTCTTTGGAAATAGAGTTATACATCAGGACACTAACAGGTCACTAAATCACTATACCTGAAGGAAATTGCCTATTCTTATAGATCCCATTATTTCAAAGTCACATTTTCCTGCTGCTGTTCCAGCCTCTGTACAGCATAGACAGCACCTTCTGTTAAGTGGTTTTACACACAAAAAAAGTCAGAGGAAAGAAAAGATAGTATTATACATCGTAAATGCATCATCCAGCATCAGCTGAAATTTAAACGTTGAGTAATTAAATGCCTTTGTATTATCCTATTGGAAGACTCCTATATGGCACAGTGATTATTTGTAGAGAAGGGAATGTGCCTCTACAGATTTAATTGCCATCCATCTAAAATGTGTATTTTAATGGCATTTCCTAAAAAACTGGTTCTTTGCCAATCAATAATTTCCACTAACCATGTAGCATCAAATAACTCCCATTCTCAGTGACCACATTCCTGGAGTGTCCTTCCCAATTCTTCAATAGCTGTAACGGCTTAGAGTTGTCTCTCATAGTATAAATACAGGTTACTGAAAACCTTCTCCTCTTATTCCTGTCTACAGCCCTTAAGTAACTTAAACATAAGTTACACAGAAGTTTTTGCCTTGCTGTGTACAAAGGGAATGGCTTTTGCTCAGCCTGTGGCCTGTTCAGAGAAATCAAAACTGATGCTTAGTTTGCTGGCAGCCCACTTTGACCACAAAACAACAGCATAAATTCAATCATTGTGGATTGCACTTAACCACTTGGAAGGGAATTCTGCTCAGCTGGGCATATTTTTAAGTAAAATGAAATAAGGTTCCACCTATAGGAATTTCCAAACAAGCAAAGATAATTGAGTTTTAACTCTTGCTGCCCAGCTGAAGTAACTTCACAAGTTGACAAAGCTCAGTGAAAAGCTTTGACTGAACCACATCTGCACTTTCAAGCATAAAAGGTATCAGCTGAAAAATAAACAACATTTAGCTTTGCAGCCCATAGAGGGCCAATGTAGATATCCAAACCCTGGACTCCTGCATCACTGTGAATGCTTTTCCATCACCACTGCACTGAAGCAAGAGCTAGCACCTGGCAGTAGACTGATACCAAGCTATGCCAAGCCATTGCTGCCAAAACATACTGAACTTTGATACCTAAGCATGCAGGACCTCTGTGAATCACAGGAGTGAATCTCTGTCTTTGAGAACAGGTAGGATAAAACAGCACTGCCCTGACCATGGAGATCTTGCATCACGCAATACTGGCAGCGAAAGCAGCAGCCCTTGGCTGGAGAATCTCAGCCATTGGTTTCAGATGGGTGCTGGTACAGCCTGGTGTCAACTCTAAGAGCAGGAGGCTTGAAAATGAAACCTGCATTTTCAATAGCAATGGTTCTTTGGCTGATGGGGAGACCAGTGTCAGGGTTAACCTGGGCTTAATGACTCTGGAAAGAAGTTTCATTCACTTGGGACAGTTCAGCTCCAGCATCCATTTTTATAAAAATATTTAAAAATAAATTTATTTTAAAAATAAAGCAAAGCCCCCGTCCTGTCTCTTCTTCAGTGGCTGTTTAATAGTGGTAAAGATTCAGAGCTTTCAATCTCTGCCATTGCTGGCATCTTAATTTCTCTCTCGAGGAGGGTTTTCCTACTATCCTGCCTTACCCTCCCTCTGTCACCCCACGCTTTGCAGAACTGCAATCAAAAAACATAGATGGTTTGGGAGTACAAACAGGGGGGCATTTCCCAGGGGAGCAGCCGGACAATGCCCATCCAGCTACTCCCTGCTCATGCCACTCAGCCCAGCAGCTAAAACTGTCCTTTATTTCTTTCCCAAAGGCAGCAACACACTGGAAGAGGAACCCCAAAACAGCATCTCAAGATGCTTTATCAGCTCCAGAGGTAAGTCTGCAAAAGGCACCCACAAAATACCCTGAGATATCTGGGGCTGGAGCCTCTTAATGCCACTGGAGCATCAGTGTGCCTTTGGTCACACAGGACACTGCAGATGGTAAGGACCACCCCAGCATGCTCTGTGTGACAGCACTGCTGCCAGCTCTCACCCCAGGTAACATGCTCGAGGCGGTAAAGATCTGCTGATGCTGCAGACGGGATCCCTGCCTACCCAGGAAACCACGCAAGGCGGTTCGAAGCCAACTCCATAATCTGCTGGCAAAGTAAAGCAGCCAACCATCTGCTTCACATAAACACACTGCCCTGGACCAGACAGCCACCAGCACCCTTCTGTGCTTCATTTCCCCATTGCAACCCCAATCAATACATCGATACATAACCCCAATTTGCTAACAGTTACCCTCCCTGCCCCAATAGCTGCTGGCAAGAGTACCTTGGCTTCCATTTCAGTAATCAACCAGGTTGCCCGTGCATTAACAACAGCTCCCACCAGCAGCCAAGTGGCCAAGAAATGTTGGCAATTAGCAACATACCCCCCCCCCCAACCCAGCATGGTCCCACACTGCTTCCATAACAGCCGTATCAGCCAGCACATAATTAGCACCGCAGCTCCCCTTCCTCTATTGCTTCTCCCTTCCAAACTCAGTTGATTATGTGAAAAATGTTTGGTTTTTTCACTCATTATCTGGCTAAAATGTTTGAACAGGAAAGGAAGCTGCCACACGCCGCCTGCCGAAGTGTGAATTGGCATTTGCTTGCATTAGCATCCCTGCCGCGCGGCGCTTTGTTCATTTTCAGCTGATTTCCTTCTCTGCCACTCAAGCTGCTGTTAATGGAGTCACTTCTTTCTGAGCTTTTTTTTTCTTTTGGACGGGGAAGAAGGAGATTTTGGTTTTTATAATAAGAAATTCCTTCTTTTTATGCTCTTAGTTCTCCTGCCTAGCACACCATCGACTCAGAGGTGAGACTCGTAAGGAGCCTGATTGCTCCACCGGCCCAAATCGCAGCACCAGCACTGAAAATTCATGAGTCTCTCTACTTCCCAAAATAGGAAAAATAGCGCTTTTTAAAAGCCTGCACGGGTTCTTTTTGCAAGCAATCAGTGCTGCAGCCATTAGAGGTGTATTTTTCAAGCTTTTCTACATCTTTCAGAAGTTCACAAGACCCTCAATAAAAATGACAACGCAACACTTCCATATATTGATCCCATGGGAAGCTATGACAATATAAAAAACTTCCTTTAAGTTCTTTGACAGTAGTTTTTGCCATTTCAAAGTCTTAGTAACTTCTTCTCTAAGGAGAGAAGAGCTTCTAAGTCCCTCCCCTACACATGGCCTTGAACTCTCCTCCCAGTAGTATGCATCTCACCCAGTGACAGAAAGAGAAAAGAGAATCCCATCTCACTCCCTCAGAAACAAACTGGACAGATGAAGGAGTAGGAAAAATATCTCCCTGCTTCAGAAGAAGTACCAGGGGCAGGAAGAAGGGAAGTTGAGAGCAAACTCCAATATCCCACTTTGCTGCCAGAGCATCAATAGCAGCTCTAAGCAGGGCCTCCAGTCCATAGCACCTCCAGCCAGGGCAAACTGCTATGTTGTCCCTGAAGACAAGGAAGGAGAGGGAAAAATAATTGCAATCCAAAAAGGAAAAGAATAAAGCCAGTTAAGAGGGAGCATGGATCTGTGCAACGGCCTCCCTGTCTGCCATGCCCCGGGGTTGGTCCTGGTAGCAGCTTTTGCCTTAGGCTGGGTTTTATTGGGTTTGTTGGTTTAAGACTGAGAACTGAGGCATTGATAGGAAAGACAAGTTGCTCCACAAGCAGCAGAACTTGGCTTCCTGATTTCTCATGGCTGTCTGAAATGTGGATTCTCTTAGGTCTAACAGGTTGAATTTAGCTCCCTGACGTTACCCTCTCAAGCTCTCCAAGGCTGACTTGCTGCCTTTCTGGGACACCCCATCAACCCCTCCATTTTCACAGAGCCAGTGGAGATTTCCTGGGCCAAATTCTCTCTCTGCAGCAATCGGCAGCAAAACCAGTCTCAGTAACACCACAACTTAGTTAAATGCCCAGTGGCTTGTGAGCACGGGCACCAGATCTCCTGGCACTGGTTAGGTCTCAATCCAACCTCTGTTATAATGGGAAAAAAAGCATCCTCAGAAAGAGCACTGATGTAGGAGTTCATTATCCCCGCCTGTGGGGAGAGAAATGAAGGGTGCTTTCATTTAGAAGAGTTATTAGTCTATGTTATTAACAGAGATCACCTTTTAATGAAAATCAGCATTGGCTAAATAAGATTCTGTGACAATTAGAACTGCTGTCTGCAAGTTTTTCAGATTCCTGGATCGCTTTAAGACAGTTCCTGCAGAGAAAGTGCATTAATCTTATGGGAAGACCAAGAGGTAAAACCTCCCATTTGTTTAATGGAAAAAAGACAGTTGGAGACAGTTATTTTGCTATAGGGTAATTGCACTCCTTGTTTAGAGAAATGAATACTAAAACAGCATTAAAAACCCAAAGCTGTTCACGCTAAGGCAAGCTGGTATTTTTTGCTAGAATAAAAGCAGGAGGTTGGAAGCAGTAACCCAAATGACTAAAACTAAGTGTGATTTCATCCATTTTGAGAGAGTTATTTCTCTAAGTCAAGGGAGGCATTTATCTGTAGTGAAGCAAAGACCAGTTAAGGGTACATGAGAGTGGGTCAAGGCAGCTAGAGATGGTTCAAAGTGCAGCTGCCTGGAAGCCAGTCTTCAAGGCATGTGATATGAAAGATATCTGAGGGCCTGATGATGTAGACATGCACTTCAAAACCAGAATATAATCATCTATCTGTATCTTTAGGCACCTAATCATCTTTTAAAAGTTGTCATATTACTAGAAGTGAGGAAAAAAAGACATATACCCATGCACAACCATTCTGAATCTCAAATTGGTGTTTAGATCCTAAATCACACAGCCTCCACTACAACGTGGCCAGGAGCTCTACCATCATTAGAGTACAGTAACATAATGCTTCCCACCTCTTCCCAGGCTGGCATTCAGCAATAGTTTGGGGTTTGATTGCAAGGCTGTACTCAGTTTGGGGTTTGATTGCAAGGCTGTACTCAACTAAACCTCCAGCACATCCTCCTAAGGGCAGATGGGTTATTTAAGACCTCTGCAGCAGGTTGGAGATGGTTGTGTCAGCTCTCCATGAGAGCAGCACAGCAGTGGCCTCCCATCTTCAAAGCACTCAGCCTTTAATGCAAGAGACAAGCAGATCTGAAGAGGACAGAACTAAAAGCCTATTTTGAATACTGTTAGACTTCATGATTTCATTAAACTACTTAATTATGGAGTCCACCATGGCCCAAAAGCTCCTCCCATGTCTCAGCTTCAGGCAAGAAACCATTTGCATCTTCCTCAGCAAATGGCTTGAATTTTCTTCTGCTCAACTAAACCCAAAACTCCCTAGGCCTTTGGAAAACTTGTACAGGAGTTCATCAAGCCAAATACAGACGTTCAGCCCTTTCGCCATCCCCAGAAATGCATCGTTCCAGCTCTCTGTAAGAAAAGTTGAAGAAAGTAAATAAACAGAACCCAAAGAAAGGGATAAAAAACATCTGCCAGGGATCTCCAGGCTGCTTTTCCTAGAATGCCATAAAAGCTGAGCTAGAACACAATCCTACCCTACATAAAAGTAGCCCAACCATACAGCAACAGATACACAAAGTCCTTAGACAAAACAGCCCATGCTCCTGGCAAGTGCTTAAAAATAAGGAAAAAAAAGTCACTTTCTGCTGCAGGATTCTGCAGCACAATTTCATTCGCATGACACCGTTTTGCTCATTTCACCCCCCAAAAGCCTGCCAGACTTTAAAAGGCTCAGTGTTTCCTGGCTTTTTATTCTCCAGGAGATGGTGCAGGCTGGTTGGAAGTATGACAGTGAAAAACCCAATGCCCATCACAGATCTCGCCATCTCCATCAGCACAGGGTACACCTTTAGTGCACTTTTCCCATGGTAGACACTCACAACCTAGCAGCGCTTTGACATGCTTCTCCCTTCCTTTGCACCAGGAAGATTCCCTGATTTTTTTCCCTTTAAACAGTGAGCTTAGACTGGAACAGACCACGTTGTTTTGGGAGCAACCCCTGCCTAATTTCATACATACACGTAGCAACAGATTAGTGGTACAAATGGTAGAGGCTGCCTGTTGGAAGAGAACCCTCCTATTTTTTCCTTTCAGTGGCAACAAACACCTTTCACAGCACATATTCCTGAGTTACACTGAAGACAAATCAGAGCATCATAGAGGGGTTTGGCTTGGAAGGGACCTTAAAGCTCATCCAGTTCCAACCCCTGCCACGGCCAGGGACACCTTCCACTAGAGCAGGTTGCTCCAAGCCCTGTCCAACCTGGGTTTTGTGGCACCTCCTCCATCCATTTGTGCAGTGTTTGCTCCTGGCCAGGGAGAACTTGTCCAGACTTTGAAGTTATTCCAAGAGGAAGTTGTACTTCTTCATTTCCTCTCCCTGGTAACTCATAGAATGGAATTCATCCCCCCCACACCCTCATGTCCCCCCTTTCTTTTCTTCTAAAGCCTGTATTCACTTATCTACCAACCCTTTTAAGGCATGTGTAATTTCATAACCACCTGCTGCTTTATTCACAGGAAACAGATCTATAAAAGATACAATAGCCCATTGTTCAACAGAAAACTCCATGCTTTGTTCTTCTGTTTTTTTCTCTTTTTAATAAGAAACCAAAATTACTTTTAAAGGAACAATTTGTTTTAAGCAACCATTTTCAACTGAAATGATGTAGATAGTTATTCGCATAGCAGTGGCCTTTATGAGACCAAGATATGAGGCAGAACATGCCCCTGTTATCAGCAGGTCAGCTTCCAAGGGATATCAGAATGCATTTCTCCCCCGTTGGCAAGCCCTCAGCAGATACACAACAGTGATGGAAGAAGACTCCTGCTTCCCATGGAGCAGTGAAAAGAGTCTCAGCATTTACTAAACAAGTAGATGATGTTCTATTTTCTGTTCCTGTCTGTGCGCACAAAGCCCATTTAAGTCAGCTCTGCAGAGCAGCCAGGCTTTGGAAAGATCCAACTCACATCAACTTTCACAGGATATTAAACACCTCCCAAGGACTGATCCAAGTCCCATCTGATAAGAATGAATGCTGGACGCAGCTCAATGCCAAAATCTGGTACTCCTCATGCTTCCCTTATATACATGGTGTTCTATCGAAAACAAGACATAAAAGGGGAAGAACGAGAAAGACACAATTTAAGACTCTGCAGTCAACCTGCCATTACAGCCATGTCTTTTATATACTAGGGACATTCTCCAGTGCTTTGTCTGTCACCCGTTATTGCTTTGGAAGCCAGTGCAGAGTAACTGTATTTATCTGATCAGTGCATCTGAGGGAGTGTGCAATAGAGGACCTGGGAGCAGTTCATTTCCATTCGAGCTGTACTGAGAGATGAAGGAAAAACTAATTGAAAAAGTGACCAGAATTTTGTATTAAAGAATAGCTTTTTTTTTTCCCTTTTTTTTCTTTGGCTTGGTTTTCTGTGAAAATTAACTTCCCAAGGTGTCTGTGTATCCATCTACGGTCCTCTTGCACCTTTGGAACCCAGGGGCCAATATCCATCAACCTGGAGGGAAAGAGAGCAGCCTGAAAGAGGATTATAGTCCTCTAACTTACATTAAGATTGTTTTGACTAGAAAAGACCCTTATTATTGCTCCCAGCAAAACAAAGAGCTGCTGTGCAAACCAGCTCTAAACCAACTTCACAGCTCATTTTCTTCTGCATGGTAGGGAAGAGAACAAGGGATATGGGATGCAAAACTGTTAGAGATAAATGCTCTTTTGTTCACAGAGGAGCTCACGTTGTTCTTCTGAAGCAGGCTGTGATTTCTTCCTTTAATTTCAAAAATCAGGGACAACTCTTTCCCCATCCTAGTGAGGATATGCTTTTGTACATTAAGTAAGGTTTAATAAGAGTTTCTTGAAGCATAACATAAGCTGTGTCTTCAGCACAAATAGCATTTCCCAAACACCTTCACTTTCATTTACCTCTTCCAAAGCATCCTCCAAAACAAAGTCCATACCAGAAAGGTCCCTTTTCACTCAGTGAGCCCTCTCCAGTGCTTTTCTTAAGCAAGATTTGAATTCATAATGTTAAAAAACAAAAGATAGAGAAAGGGAGAGACAATTCCCTTCCTGCAACCTCTCCCACCTGCGCAAGCATTTTCAGACAGCTTCATCACTTCAGATTTATAAAGAACCTGGCAGGATCAACCACGAAGCTTCTCACCCCCCCTTGCAGGTCACATTTGCACTCACACACATGCACTATATGTGGTCATTTTGTGCATAAGGGACAAGAAGAGTGTAGAAACCAACTCAATGAGATTATTATTTCTCAATGATTCTAGTGCCTGAAATTACGTTATTAAAGTTACATTTTCCAACCAGTCTGGCAATTTCTCTTATTAAGCAGCACAGACTGTACAGGGGAGAGTCCAACAGTAAGCTGGAAAGATGAAATATTGCTGACATACTGCATTGTTTGAAGAAAGCATCTTTCAAGAGTACAAATTCAAGTGGAACAAGATACATTTTCAGACTGATCATTCCTGAAAGTTATCCAAGTGAGAATTGGAATATGGTAAGAAATGACTGACAAAGTCTAACACTATTCCCAGGGAAGAATGCCTCTCTTCTTTATTAATCCATGCAGCAGGCAGCAGTAAATCCTAGCTGGCAAGGGAATCCCCACTATTAACTTCACATAAGCTTCCAAACTTTCTCTTGACTATGGAGGTGGATAAGGAACGCAGCCTGCTGCATCCAAACCCTGGGGCTTCCCTTCTTTCAAGCACCAAGTGCCTTCTAAGTGACTGTGGAATGAGATCAAATAAAAAAAGGCAGCTCTATTGTGGCTTTTCAATCAAATGAAATTAAATACTATCAGTCTATTAGGCTTTAGCACTCAAAGCACTGGTGCCACCTAAACCCAGCAGCCACTATCAACCTGCTCGCTGAACTTAGTAAGCTTTTATTTTTGACCTATCAATAGCTAAAGCAAAAAAAGATTTATCAATGTCCCTATTACAAACTATTTTGCCTTGGGTTTGGGGTTTTTTCTATCTTGGGCTCCTCACAGAGATCCAGGGAGGAGATAATCGAGACAGGAGCACCAAGAACTGAGCACCCTCATGGATAGCCTGGGTGAGAATATGCAGCACAAATCAATAGGCTTGGGGACAACAGAACAGGCAGAAGTCAGGACTTTCACCCTTTGAAATGAAGATCAATTTGCTGCAGTGATAGTAAATTCTTTGACTTCTTTTCCCTTTTACAAGCTCCCTTTTGGTCCCTATAATTTATCTTAGCTTTAAAAATGGTACCTGTTGTCCTCCATCCTTCAAGATCTTATAAAAGAACTGTCAAATCAAGAGGTTGCTAGCTTCTATGGGAGGGAAAGTGTTTAAGCAGCACAAGATAGTGCTGCACTGAAGAGAAGGGGAGAAGGCAATCTGATCTGGTGCAGGAGCATGGCAACATAGCACATAACTCTTTCATGGAGAACTAGAGGGCCAGGATTTAGGAAGGATGCTGAAACATGTGCATGTCCTCTCTTTACACCAAATGAGACAAATTAACCTCCTCAATAAAGTGTTACAGGATGCTTCTCCCAGTCCAGCAGGGAAATCACCAGGAGCAAATCTTTTGTGGCAGGCAGCAGATAGGGCAGAGGAAAACCCATTGGATTCAGCAGAGAGGAAAGATGAGATGGCAACAAGACACTATGCCAACGCTCCACATGGTAATCCATATTGAAGAGGGACTCACTGCACTTACAATACCTTTTTTTCTGTTTTACTCCCATAGCACTTCTATGAGACCCCACATTACACGAGTAAATCATGTGCTCCCAAGAGCATACATAAAACTTTAGCATCTGTACTAAACTTACAGCATGCAATGTGGAGAGCAACTAAGAGTGCTAATCCAATCTGGGATGGAAAACCATCTAGAAAACATAAGTCCTTAGATGAGAAGCTGGGGAGAACCTCTTCCTACATCAAATCACATCCTGCTTCCTTGCTGAGCAACATCAGTTTGCATGGCCAACCCCTGCACCAGCAAGGTTTATCAGAGGGTGGGAAAAGGCAGTCCAGCAGAGCTGCTGCAAGAAAGGTCACCCTGCCACTTGTCCAGGCTAGCACCCTCTCGCTGCTCCCAATTACAAGCCTGAACTTGTTCAGGAAAAAGGCACAGAAAATGAAATGTGGAATCAAATCTGGGACATTTGCTGTGCCGGTTCAAGAGGTGGCTGAGATTTATGCAGGTTCCTGCAAGGTGCGAATCAATCTCAGTGCCAGCAGCAATAAGGAAATCCATGCAAACCACAAGAAAACAAACCCAATAAAACAAAAAAAGACCCCGGGCAAATCAGGCAACAGAAGAGGTGTTCTTCAGTGCAGTAACATTTAATAAAAGCATAAGCCATGAGGGATCAAGGGGTGAAGCAAGGAAACAGATGTATACAAAACCTAAAGGATGCCATCAGCACCAGTATAAAAACGCCAAACTAGGAAAAGCAGATACCAGAGCTGTCTGTGACTTCATTTGCTACTGCACTGATCTGATCATCTCAACTAGACTACGGCTTCAAAAGGAGCTATGGAAAACCAGAGCTCTGCAGGACAACCCTGGTTAACTGTAGCCTGCAGCTGGACATGTGCAAGGCTTGGAGGCTTCATTGATTGCACAGAGAGAATAAACCAGCCTGACCTAGCAGCAGCAGACACAGGAAGGCCCCAGCTTGCTTTGAAGAAAGGAGGGGACTGTATTTCCAACAGCTTCTTCCATCATCCCATGGGCCAGTGCACCAAGGTACCTCCCACGGGATGTTGCAATGGGGCAATCCCCCAAGTGGAGCCCCCAGTCCACAATGCAGCCCGCAAGGTTGGAGCTCTTTCAGGAGGACTGCAAAGACTGCTGGAAAATAGCACCAGATGAGAATACATTCAATGCAGTAGGTTGCAGATCAGGTGCTTTATCCTGGATCTGCACTGCATTCTGATGCAAAGTGCTCTAAAACCAGTGGGAGTTAAGACATAAGGAAGAAGTTCCAGACAGCATTAACTATTTTAGAAGAAAGATTTCCAGCACTCCATTTAGACTTGTTTCCAGCTTATCCACGAAGCTCCACTAAACCTTACTAAGACTTAATTCCCATAAATGTGATTCTCCGCTCAGTGTTCAGCAAAGTAGCAACGTCTCAAGAAAAGTAAATACCAAATGGTGGGAGTTGGGTTATTCATTCATGTGGTAAAATCCATACTCTATGAATACATACAGATGTTCTCACTTCATGACTGATCTAAACAGATGTAGGTTTTAGACTGACACACAAACCATCTATTATGCAATGGCCCGTGTGTGTGGCTGGGCTGCTTTTATTCTTGGCTGTGTCAGGAGGATTCACAAGAGCTGTGTGAGAGATGGAATAAGCTTATAGTTAAAAGACTAAAGAAAGTTTAAGCAAGAGCCTTGCTTAAAGTGAAAGGAGGGAGGGAGAAGGAGAGGAATCAAAGAGCCAGGCAATATCAGATTTAGCAGGACAACAAGATGAAATAAGAAAGTTTCAAAGCTCAAAGTTATTTGATGTTGGAACTGGTGCAGTCTGACCCCATCAAACCAGCTGTTAAAAACTTGCCTGAATTGCCCATTAAATCTTGCTTCCAACAAGCCCTGCTCCTGGTTTTGCCCTACTTCTTGCTTCCCATCAAGCTTTGCCTTGGCTGCGTGCTCCGCTGACATCCCACCCTCCAAAGAGGCTGGTGTCTAAAGATCAGCACAGCACCACTGCGATGAAAGCAAACATCTGTTAGCATGAAAGATGGGTAAGACCCCACTCCAGCTGCTTGATGTAGCTGCCTTCATGCAAACCATTGTACTGGCCTCCAGTTGCTTCACATTGCATGGATGATGCACAACCAGCACAAGAACTTCCAAAAGGCATGGAAACTCCTGGGAAAAATCAGAACAAATTGCTGCAAGCTGGGCCCTGCCACCCTCTGACAGGCTCACAAGAGATGCTTGCTCTTGTGAGTACCAGAGAGCAAACATCTTGGGATTTTCAGTGTAAACCCTGCTCTGTGCAGAGTTCAAGCCCCACCATTCTGTGGGTTAATTTTCCCTCCGGACTTTTTCATACATTTAAAGTCCACAATCATCCCAGCCAAAGGATTAGCTGGGAGCAGGGTGCCAGCCACAGAAGCAACAGGCTGGGGAACATGGACACTGGTTACAACAGCACTTGCAATTTGATGAGTGAGAGCCTGAGCTGTCCTGAGCATCCCAAAGAGCCAGAGGGACTGGCTCATGGCAGACTCGTGGCCAGGACTAGGAAAAGGCCATTTTTTGCATCATTCTAAGGAAATACGTGTTCCACTTCGGAAGAAGGGAAGTGCTGAATAAGGGCATCTGTCCCAAAAAGATGCAACACACACATGAAATGATGCAGCTGAGCGTTTTACAACTTAAAGAGGATAGGAAGTAGCAATGAACTCAGGGAAAACTCAGGTGTTGCTAAAGACTGCAGAGTCTTGGGAAGAGAGGAGATTCATGTGATAGCCCTTCTTCATTGAGGAACACAGATCATTAAGCGCAGTGCTTCACATTATGCTTCCCAAATACTCACTTAATTTTGATTCAACAAGGCACTGTGCTAATAAAAATTAAAACCAGCAGGTTCTGTGGAGTGTGTAATAGAGGTGTGGAAGAGCAGCGTACGCAGGTGTACCTAAAATTAACTAGGAATCCTAAAACTGACTATTTCCCAAACCTCTGGAAATCAGGGGAATGCTGCAACCACTGGATGTATGGATTCAGCAAGGTGCTGTGCAGGCTCCTGCCCAGCCCTTCACCACACCATGGTCCTCAGGGTTAGGGGGGAATATTCCCTTGCATGAGGCATCTCCATTCCCACCATGCTAACCTCTAGCTGGGAGACTGGATGTCTCCAAGAGCAGATATTGCCAAGGACTTACCTCTTGCCACTGCCTGACAGAACCAAAGGCAGTTGCCAAAGTTATATATTTCCACCTGCTCTGCACGAGTACGAATGTCTATGGGTTCATACTGGTGCAAGAGAGCTGAGTGTGTGCACCAGGAGACAGGAGAGAAGGGAGCAGCTCCGTGAATGTTAGATACAGAAGATCCATTGAATGATTAAACACACATGATTGTTTGCTTATAAAACGCAGTGTCACATAAATCTGCTAGGAGCTAATTGCCTATTATAGCCCATAGTACTGCTCAAGTCAGCTGCTGAATGATAAAGGGACTTTGAGAAAGGAGAGAAAGGAGCTCCGCTTGCTTGCTTCCACTGCAGCCTCCAAAACGTTTTATTTCCCAGTTCCTGCAAGGTGAATGCTGATTCCCCCTTTAAGTGATGGGGGGAACTCACTTGAGTGGGAAGATAGGGGTAACTGAAACACAAGGGGAAAGGGGAGCTACTGTGATTCTAAGTTATTATTATTAATAACAATTTTCTCTGTTGTATTGTGTCTCTTGCTCAGCTTTACAAATCAGAGCACATTCGCCACCGCCCCAACAGATCCAGATCTGTATGTACCTGAGCATCTTCCCACTGATTCCCTCACATACACACACATCAATGGCTTCATTGTACACTGCAGAGGAGTCAGCTGAGAGTGAAACTGCAGAGAATCTGCCTGGAGGCATCATGTGTTGTCCCCCCCGTGCCTGGGGGCTGTTGGGCTGCAGGTTCCAGGCACTCTTGCAGCATGAGCAACAGAGCGCAACGTTTCAAGTCAGGAAGGAATACGATCTGTTTACACAGTAGGTTATATGGGAAATGCATTACATTATTGAAAAGAAAAAGAGAACCTTTACCAAAACATGTACATTCATCTTATGTCAAAAGTTTAACCCTACCCAAACAGTGGTGCATTCCACAAAGAAATTACCCTATATAAATCACCAGGGCAGGAGCAGGCCATGTCCCCCACATTTCAGGCTGAACCATTCACTACAATAAGGAACATACATGATCAGCTGTTGTGCTGACAGCAGGAAAGGAGGGGATCTCCACTGAGACCTCACAGAGAAGCAGGTTCATTACTGGGACAACTCCACCGAGGCTGGTGGTGCAACAGCAGGGACCTGTTAAAGGTTTGACTCAGACCTTCATCATTTGTACGGTCATGCACATGGTTGCTCAAAGACAGAGAAGCAGATCCATGAATTAGCTTGGCTATTTGGCTGGGGCAAGCAGCTGACTGGAGCAGTGCCAACCCACCCTTGCTATAGTGAGAGCTCCTTCAGGGCAGGGGATGGGTGTGCTGGACCTGTGTGCTCCCTGGGCACCCAGAGGGCTTGAAGGACAGAGCAGAAGCTGGAAGGGAAGAGTCATTTGGGATATCAAGCAAGTCAGTTAGCTTAATAGCTGCAAATAACTTGGCATACAAGAGCCAAACCAGCAGCAGACACCCCATCAGGGATCTGCCTCCCTCCTTTGGGAAAGAGAAGGATGCAATGAAGCAGAAGGACGCAGCAAATCCCATTTTCATCCATACGCCAGGGCAGCAGGGAGCCTGATCTTGCTCTCACCAGCACAAGTTCCTGCCTCCCAGGACAAAAGCGTATTTATTCTCTTTGTAACCACTGCACAGCCCTTCTCGGCAACACTGCTCTCCCCAAACCTGAGCCAGCTCCTAACTTACAGCTTCATTAAGATATACCACACAAGTATTAATTATACATTGAGATTAGAAGCCAAAGTACTGCTGGGAAGAAAACCACAACTCCTTCCACCTCTCTAACATGATTTCATGAACCTGCACAGTAAGAAACAGATCAGCTGTGAGGCATGATTAAGCAAGATCATCTCTTCATATCTCAGCTATACTAAATAATTTACAGGGCCATTTTGGGACTGACATGCAAAGCAGTTTAACAATGGTTTAACAGGAGAGTCTGGTATTCCATCCTTTCATGGTTTCCAGGTGTTGGGACCAATTTATTTCACAGCAATTTTCATTTCTGGGCCTTTTCTTTTTCCCTCCTCCCCACCTGCAGCTGCCAACTCTGCTGGCATCGACAGCAGCTAGGAAACGAATTTCCCTGTGAAGCAAATACTTGCAGGATGAATTGAATGAAGGCAGAGCTCATAATTGCACATTAGTGAAAACACTTCTGAGGAAAAAACTGGCGAGATATTTTTACCCACATCTCCAGTTGAAAATTGCTGGGAAAGATGCTTTTGAAAAGCCATCGCCTCCAAGCGTGCAATTATCAGATCCTTGCACAAAAACACATGGTCAAAGGGAAAAAGAAAAAACACTTCCATTGAAATAAACTCGGGGATTGCAATTGTTGGGAATGGAAGGAGAGAAATTTCTTCATCCCCTGTGATTTTGCACGTCTCGAGTTGCCAGACTGATTTGTAAGCGCACGGATTCATAAATCTGGCAGCTGAGAACATCAAGCTTGGTTGGTGCCTTTTTGTTATGAACAGAATAATAATACTACTTAAAAAAACCTCAAGTCAGAAGCAGCCTGGCAGTCGGGCTGTCACCAACCCAGGATTCCTTAACTCCCACGTAAGCACGCTTGTCTTGAAACAGCATTCTGTCACCTTGAATAGACAGCCATACAATGACCTGGGGGTCGCATCGAGGCTTAAGACTGTGCCTACCCTGATGAGATTACTCACATGCTAAAAATTAGGCAGTAGCTGAACTGACAGCTGAAAAGAGCTTTAAACGCGCTTATGCCTGGTAGCGTTTAATAATCGATTGATGGATGTTGCTAAATATTTATTTTTGCTCTACTTTCTCTGCTGCAGTTCTGTGCCAATACCTCTTTCTGATTATTATTACCTGTTAGCTTTAATTGCTTCTTTTGTTTGAAACACCTACACATGCCTAAACACAAAAGCACAGGCACCCTTCCCTCCAAGCTGCGCATGCCACATTCTGACCTTCTGCGTAGGATTTATATCCTTGAGTTAAGAAGATAATATCACAAGCAATAAACTTTGGCATCCATGTACAAATATCAATTCTAACAGTCCATTTTCCAAATAAATTAAATCCTACATGCCCTAACACAGGCAAACACTTTGGCAGAAAGGTTATCCTTGGCTTATAGAGATTAACAAAACAGAACATTATAAAGAATAACAAACCTGAACATAAAGCCAAAAGCAAGACTCAACACACCCCATGAAATTCAGTCCCCTGCTATGGGTCACTCAAAGCTCACCTCTTCCAGCAGCAATGAGGTTTTCTTAAGAAGGTTGGCAGGAAGTTTAGTGTCTGGGCTGGAAACTGAACTCCAACAGTGCTGGAGAGAAGACCTAAAGAGCAGTTGCTCATTTGACTCTATAGACTGACATTCTGATTAAACCTACCTGATTTGCATCAAAGAACAGCCTCCTACTAACAAATGGGCACTAATGAGACATGCATAAGCACAACCTTTAAGAGGAAAAATCTCTATAACCTCCATACAGGAGGGAAAAATTGAATGAAAAGAATTCATTCCTGTAGGCCATGAAAAGTAGTAGGGAATTACTTGACTCTTTTTTCTAATATGAAAAGGAATTTTGGTGGAATAGGTTATCTCTAGAAAAGAGCAAGAACTCTGATATTAGTCAACAAAACTTGAGAGACCTGGCCACCAAAGTCCTGAAGCCATCAGCAGGTATCCCTAAGACCTTATGAAGGACAGGTAAGAAGTCACAGCACTGCAGGAGAGCAAAATGCAGTGTTCAACCTAAATCAAACCAAACCAGAGTGAAGGCAAGAGTATGACAAATCCATCACCACCTCTTTCAGTTCCTGGAACTGGCCATCTGTGTGTGGAAGCTGCTAAAAGACGAAGATGACTGAAAGCAAATCTGGATCTCCCACATATAAGTCATGCCCACTCAATTCGTATGACAGAGCAACATTTGTGGATAGACAGAAAATGCAAGTTGCTATATCTCAATTTTAGAAACGCTTCTGCCACCCTTTCACGTGCTATTTTTACAAGGATGTTTGGGAAGCAGGAGACAGATGATTACAAAGTGTTTGCAAAACTGATTGGGAAACCACACACTGAGAAAACTCATCAGTTGTTCACAATCAGAAGGGACGGATGTATTAATCCAAGTGCTGTGTGGGCCCATTCCCAGCCTGGTAAGACTCCAGGTTTTCATCAAATGACCCGGATGCTTGCAGAGAGATTGTTCCTATTAAGTTTGCTGACAGCCACCAGCTACGAGGGGCTGGAAACAGGCTGGGAAGTGGATTTTGAATCCAGAATGATTCAGACATGTTGAAAAACCAAATATACAATTCAGTAGAGGTGCATACGAGCTACCAGACCTGGGCAGGAGCAATCAAATAAAATATGGGGAAAAAACTAAGTGACAGCTGAAGAAGGACTCTTCAGATATCATGGACTACAAACCAAATGTAGTTCCATAATGCCATGTCAGCTGCAAGAAAAACTAACACCTTTTACATAGAAGGGTGGTTATAATCTGCAAGAGCTGTGAAACCATCCTTTTGCTTTACATAACATCGATAAAAGCCTCAGCTTGAATGCAGTGCCCAGGTCTGGGTACCACAGTTTAAGCAGGGTGTGATACAGCTGGAGTTCATTCAGATTGAATCAGTGCAGCCTGGTCAGACATCTGGAAGATCACAGCTTCTGGGACTGAGGGGAGAAATGAGCTGCCTATGATAAAGAGGAAAGAAAGTGTTATTGCTGTCGTCAGACATCCAGAAGAGTGATGCACGGAGGAAAGAAGTAATCTATCATCTGTGTTAGGACAGGAAGTGATGGCACCAAAAATGCAGATGCAGAAAGCTTTTCCTTAAGTCTAGTGAATTAATTTGAGCTAATGTGGTGTTTGCAGCACGGATATATTCAAACACAAGGTGGACAGACAGTAACAAAACTATAGCCAATGCTAGCTCAAGCCCAGACAAACTCTCTCTGCCCAGTTTTGGCTTAAGGAAATGAAGATCACTGTGATTCAGCTCCAGACCCAGGGATGTCTTTCTTGATACACACACCCCAGTTTCTTTTTCTTTTAATCTTTCATTTTGCTGCATCTGAGGCAATGCTGACAAGTGATGCAAGCAGCTTGATGAGCAGGAGTTATATTAAAGAGCACTATTGTGATAAATTCTTCAATAAGAAAGATAAAATCTTTCTTCCTAGGAGACTTATCTGTGAAGATTTCCTCCTGTCTAATTCTAGCTCCCTGCATTAGTTTTCCATCCCTTTCAGACATTTTTTTTTCTCTATTCCTCCTGTCTCTTTGACAAGTGGGAAGGTCTGGGGCTGTAGCAGAGAACAGGACGGAACAGGGGAGCTGATTCCCTGGAAACCAGCAAGCAGGAAGGGGTAAAGATCTATTAATAAGTCTCTTTTCCTGGCCATTCCCACCCTGCAAATAAAGGGTACAGCTTTGCTAGAAAAAAAACAACAAACCTGAACAGAAAAGCACCAAATGTCCTCATCTTCTTTTAGTTTTCCTTTGCCTTCTATACAAACCGTATGTTAAAAAATAAAGAAGAATGAAGTCACCTAAATGCATATATCTGAAACACAAAGGGTCTTCTGAAGCTGTCTCTGCTGTAGTCCATCAACCATTTAACTCAGGCTGGTAGGCGATGGGACTCTCAGCTGGTCACCTGGAGTAGCATGAAGGAGATTCCACATGCTCTGCCGTTCTGCCCACTCCTGCAGTGATCCTGCAATAAGGACTGTCTGAACATGAGGTTTGCTACAGCAAAACAGAGAATCTGCCTGGGCTTCAGAAAGGCCATAAAGCACTTTAGGAAGTCTTCTATCGCAAGATGAAAGGTCTCTTTTGGAAACACACGGGTACCATTGTGATACACACAAGCTTACTCTAATCAGAAAGTAAACAATTCCATCACCTTCCCCAAAGAATCACTGCTAGTTTGCATTTTCTGGTCCTTCTGTTCTGAATGACGAAACAAAAGCTCAGTATTATTAAAATGTCCCATCAGAAAACTTTTAAGACTGGTTGGAGGAGAGAAATCACCAAAACCCTAATGGTGGTGCACTTCTGAAACACCTGGATCCTCTTAGAAACAATCCATGTGGTTCCTGATTTTCCTATCATGCTTAAAATGCTAAAACGAGTGACGTGATAACAACTCACTTTATTGCTTCCATCTTGGGTGGTTTCCATATGAGATGAGTCTCATGAAAAAGCAGGTTATCAAGAGAAAAAAACACATTAAGAACCCAGCTGACTGACTAAAAGAGAGCTCCCTTACAAGCCAGCAGAGCCAAACCCAATGCACTGTAATCAGCTCTCCTCAAAGCTCTGTATCTATGCACTAAACTAAGAAGGGATGGCAGACATGAAACGAGATGGTTGCTCACCCCTCTCTCTGTCTTTGCTGGTATTAAGGATGGTCTTATCTGCAGGATACTGAGGAAAAGAGCACCATGTGATGGAAGTATGGCCTTGGTCCTCAGGAGCCCCACCAGCACAAGCTGAAAGGGTCTGATACCAGCATGAAGGTTTCCTTACCAGCTCCGTGACAGCATCATCCCTTTGTACATGCCAGAGCCATGCACAGTATTGACCCCAGGTTCTCCAAGAACTCATCTGTGGCTGAGAGCAGGAATATCCCTCATTCAAATACCCAACACCCTGACACCACCACCATTCGCAGCAACATAGTGATCACTGAGAACCGCATGTGTGAAGCACCAGATGATATGTTAGAGAAACTGGACGAACGATCCTGGTGGCATCCAGGAGACTCCTCCAGCACAGTCAGTGTCAACCACCTCTGAGGTAGGGCCCCAGCTTATGGCTCAGCCCCAGGAGCCATGGGAGCTCCTGCCAAGTTGTCTTTTGATCTTTTCATGGAGCGGCTGCATTCCTGCCCTGTTAAATCACACACCCAGACTCCCTCTGCCTACCAGAACTCATCGCCATGTCTCAGCCAGCCTAAAATAAGCCCCATCACTCCTTGTTGTGCTGCTATAGTAAGCAGATGTTGCATCTAGTCACCATTTGTGGTAGCAGGCAACCAGTTCAGTTAGGTTCATGCTTTAAGACATCTTGAGGCCAAGGAAAGGACAAAGTCAGTCCCACTACATCACTTCAGGCAATGTAAAATGATTCAGAAACCATAAATTACCTCTGCAATTCCAACTCCCATGTCTTTGCTTTCAGAAGGGAAATGCTTGCATCAGAGCAAGCTCCATGCAGTATATTTAGCTGCAACAAGCAGAGAGCTACAGCATACAACAAACTACCTGAATACTGCACCCCATTTGAAGTACCAGAGTGTGGAAAAAGACGAGGGTCTGGATTTGGTGACCGTGCCCTTCATAAAGGTGCCCTTCTACACTCATCTAACACACCCACCCTCCTGCAGAAGTGAAACAGAATTCTTTATACCCCGTGGCAGCAGTGAATTGCTCACCCCAGGCTTCTAAAGCAGGGGTCAGCAGCTCACTGAAGTGGCAGATTTCTAGCAGGAGCTGAAATATTTATTAGGCAAGGTAATAGTAGCTTACAGCGGAGGTGGGGGTGATGGCAGCAATCCCACCATGCTCGGCAGAATCCTTTACCCACATTTCCCCCCCATTCAGTCCTCTGTTCACCATCGCTGAATGCTCAGCCCATTTATTTACACACCGATCTTGAAAACTAAAGACCGACATTTAAAGTTGGGGGCTCCTTTTAAATAAAGCAAAACCAGCTCTAAAAGCTCCCAAATATCATGGGTGCCTTCAGAATAGCCCCTATGTCAGCCAGTCTTCCAGATGGAGAAGGGAGAAGAGGGAAGCACCCCAAAGGGGACTCTCCAGTGGTCACAGGGAGGAATTCTTTCTGGAGAAGCAGAGATACATTCCATAAAGCAAAGCAATTAAGTCACAGTTTGGATTTGTAAAACCCCTTTCAGTGCAGCACATGAAACAGTTAATGACAGTGGTTAAAGGAAATAGAATAAACCCCCAAAAGTAAACTACTGGAGGAGGGAGGGGGGGGAATACAGGCTCACTCACCAAAGTCTGACTGCAAATCCTTTTTCAGTCCACAAAGCATGTCTGCTGTTATCTATCAAATCATTCAGTTAATTGCACCAGCCGCTCCTTTCCCTCTCCCTGCCTGCACTGGAATCACTTTCCGGCCAGCTCAGGCTCACTTTCAGGGCTGCCTCCCCCAGCCGAGTGGAGCTGCAGGGGAAAACAGTGAAGGAATCGTCCTGGGCACTCCAGCTTGGGAGGACTCAGAAATGAAGCAATCCTTTAGGAAGAAGTGTCTTTACATGGCTGTTTCACGGGTGATCTGCCCGTCCGGGAGAGAAATAGGAGAATGAAGGGTATAGGGTCCTAAAAATCCCGTGTTAGTTCTGCCGGCTTGGCTGGCCATCAGGCATTGCAAAGGGAAAGTTGGAAGCGCGGTGATTAAAGGGAACAGCTGGTTGAAGGGGACGCAGCCACTGAACCCTGACTCGCCGGCAGATGCAGCAAATGTCGAGCGTGCGCTTCATTCCCAGCGGTATTCCACCTCGCACCCCACCGGTCAGGAGCGGACATCATCCCATTGAGATGTGCTGGCCCTTTGCTGCCCGAGACCTTCCAGGGATCTCATGGGGGCTACAGGCAGGGATAAAAGCAATCTGAATAAGGAGGAGGAATAAAGGAAGGGTCCCACTGCCTCTGTGCAGTGCTCGGAGCCAGCAGCAGAAGTTGGCTGGCAGCAAACCTCAAGTTGCAGCAGCAGCGGGGTTGAATGCAAGAAGAGGCTGGGACTGCAGTATTGCCTGACACACTTTCCTCTTTCCCCCACCCCCTCTTGGCAAGTGCTTGCAGAGCCTCCAGCACCTTGCAAGGCAATGTCAAGCTGCTGTCAAAGCATTACACTGCCTCCTAAACACACACACGCAGTGCTAGTAAAGGGAGTATGAAGCTGCAGTCTGATGTCCTGCCTACGGTGTTTTCTGTAAGCTCAGGTTAACCCTTTCTTAGGAAGGGCAGAGAAACCAGCACTGCCAAAACGCAGGCAGGTCCTGTGCTAGGATTTGGATGAGCAACAGACTGCAGCAAGGGGAGGCTTTGGGGCAATGCTGGTCATGGGGAGTCCTGCCTTCCAGGACACAATGCTTCATGGCTTGCCCAAAACTGCTGGTCCTGCAGATACGGTTTTTGGCCAGAAATAAATTGTAATAATAATAAACTAGTGTCTGCTTCCTTTGCTATTAAAATGAAAACCAAACTGGATTGTGTTGGAGATGCAGAGCGTGCAGGTGATGCTACTGTCCCAGCATGAGAGGCAGCGAAGGTGTGCACAGGGCTTGCATTCCACCTGCAGCACAACACAGGTCTCCGTTTCAGTCAAGCTGTAAGACAAACTCTGTTGGTACCAACCAGCCCAGAGCTTACATCCTGAAAGTAGTTTTCTCCATAGCCACTCTATTACCTCAGGAACTGGTATCACCTAGATTATATGGATGCCCCATCCCTGGCAGTGTTCAAGGCCAGGTTGGATGGGGCTTGGAGCAAGCTGCTCTAGTGGAAGGTGTCCCTGAACGTAGCAGAGGTTGGAATTGGATGAGCTTTAAGGTCCCTCTCAACACAAGCCATTCTAGGATTCTATGATTATACCCTCTAACAGTGAAGAGAGAGCAAGACAAGTATGTTTCAAGGCACAAAAACTCTTCTGAATGAGGGTCCAGTTATGTTTGAAACTTCTACTAGATTTGATTGAAAGTGGCCAAGAGGTTACAAATTCAGAAGGAAGCTCACAGAGAAGATGCAAGGTGATGCCTTGCCTCCTTAGGAAACAAATCAGGATAAATCAAACGGGCCTGAACACATCCAGATGTGCCAGCAGGAAATTTTGCAGACCTAGGGACTCTAACTCTGTGTGATCCATGTGGAGGAGGAGAACTGAGATTTGCCCTAATGCCAGAGCTCTTGGTTGGATTGAAATGCAGCAACATCTCTATTTTGCTTCAAACTCAGCTGTTTCATGTACAGACAACTAATACAAAAGCAGTAAAATTACTAAGTAAAAAAACCTACTTACAAAGAGATATTTTGGTCCATAATTTGTTTTTAAGAACTTGCTCAGTCTGACAATAGACTTAATTAGTAATTGAGCCAAAATTTATAATTGGAAAACTTTTCACATAGCTATTAATGCTTTTGCTGTAGAGAAATCTCATTTTAAAGGAAAAACTACATATACAACAATAAGTTGCTAATTTGGGAAGAGCCCGTTGCTTTGGATGCCACGAAATGGATGTCTTCAGTATGATGCTTTAAAGAAAAACTAAACCAAATTGTCCCTGTTTGTGCCACCATAGAATTCTTCCCAGAATATTTGTTGCATTAAGAAAGGGTACAAGAGGGCAGGTCTACTACATAGTTGAAGCTTGGTTTTGTGGGTGAGAACTGGATGGAGCTGCCCCATTCCTCTGCTGCCAGTAGAGAAATGAAAGCCACCTTGGCATTTCAAACCCAGAATTCCTTGTGGCATTCACTGAGCTGGCTGGCAAGAGACCAACACACCAGGAGCCTGGAGAGGATGTTTACTCTATGGTTTCTGGCCAAAAGCAATAAATGCAACACTTCCTTCATGTTTCAGGTGGCACTATACTACAACCAGTTGAAGCGAACAGCCTGAGTTTCTAATGGGGAAGGAATAGGGTCCACGCAATACACACCAACGAAATTAGGCAGCCCAGAAAGATATGTTATGACATTAAAATATACAGGTGTCAAAAGAGTGGGCAGCATCAACCTCAACTTGAACAAACTCAAGGAGCAGTATTGCAGAGCTTTGATTTTTCATGAACACGCTGTACATCCTTCTGTACCTCTTGACATAAGCTTAATGCTTGCCTGTTCGGAACTAGCAGCTCTTCAGGAATGCTCTAGTAATATTAACTACATTCAAGTCTCACCCAAGAATACCTGGTTTTTACCCACACACTGTGCCAAATGGAAAAAGAAGGGGCACATGAGGGGATGGGGGGATGTTTAAAACATCTTTCCACAGGATAAAAGAAAAAAAAATCAGTTCAGCTTTCTTGGCATATCCTGATCTCCTGTTACCATCCTAGGGGAAAAGAGAGTGTAGGGAACGCTTTTTCTTGGACCCCCCTTCATTATAAAATGCTGACCTGAACGACAGCATGGGCTTAGGACAGTCCACGGCTAGAACAGCTTCTGGGTTATCCCTGCTGGAAACACCCATCCTGAAAGCTCTTGGCTCTCACCCACTCAACTAAAGAGGTGCTACCAGTCAATAGGCAACCAGACCAGAGAAAAGGGTATTTACTCTTCTCAGGATCAGGCTGACCTTTAAGCAAAATTTATTAGAAGTAAAGAGAAGCACACAAGCACGCATGTACTAGAGCTCGGTTTACCCCTCCTTGTACACTGTCTTGCTTTTGAACTTCATAGATCTTTCCCTATAGCCAACTTACAAACCCTTCCAGAACAGTGGGAATGAAGCTGCAGACCTTACCTGGCTTTAATTAGTTGGGATGACATTTACAGGATACACTTTTATGCAAACAAGACAGGGAGGACAACAGAGGGAAGATCACAGGCTCTCCAGAATATCAATGATTTAGTCCACTGCTTGACGGGTTTTTGTTCCTGCAATTTAAACCATTACTTATTTAACCACATCCAAAAGCATCCTTGTCAGAAGACACAGGACTGCGAAACACTCCAGCAAGATCCTGAAATGGACCGTTTATGCTGAACACGCTCTGAGCCTGGGAGAACATGGAGATCTTACATCACTCTGCATTAGAGAGTCTCGGGAGACTCTCTGAAGGCAGCTGAATGAACGTAATGAACAGTCAGCCACAGGAAAATGGTGAGGAAAAACATCCAACCACACTTACAGTGCCCAGAGAAACACCGAGGTTCTAACCGCATATGAAGTCATATTAATAGCAACAGAAATTGTTGTGGGCTAGGAAGGTGCAGAAGGGACTGATGCAGATGTTTCCTTTTAAATTTAAACCTTAAATTAAGATTTTACATCACCATCTCCTTCTCCCCATTCTATTTCTTCCATTTAAAAATACCTGCTAGCCCATCAGGGTCTGCCTAGGGCTGGGGACCCCTCTTTCTGCTCATCCACCCTGGCAAGGCTTGTTTCTGGCACAGCAAACCCAGTCCTTCCATCTGTCTTACCGGGAAAGCCAGTTTTTACTGGGAACTCCAACCCATCTCTCTGCACAAATTCAAGAGACTGGGAGAGCCTACGTCCCTCCTTCATTGACTTTTGGTTGTTGGAGACAAGGAGGAGGAGGGACAAGAGGAAGACTCATCACTCTCATGGTGGAAGAGACTTCACAGCTGATTACCCAGCTATCACTGGCTGTATGTTTGCCCCATTTCATCCGCTCCAATTCTACATAGTTGTGCTTATTTAGAAACCCCAGACAACTGCATGTCAGCCTGAGGGATGCAGCAGGGCCCATCTTTGATAAAAGCAGATGCCCTTTTTTTCCCCACACATCCCCAAATGCTGCTACACGTATATAAAGCACTGTTTTAATGATAAGTTTTCATGGGAAAGTGGGAATGGACTTTAAAATGAATCTTTAAAGAAAAGGGTATTTAAACAGTTTAATAATGGAGCCAGAGGAAGAAGTCCTTGATTATTCTTTCCTTTAAGTGCAAATTTCATAAGCCAGTCCTAAACATTAACTTATTACACGTAATGAACACTGAAAGATAAATTGACTCATCCAGGAGGCAATTACAGCCCCTGCTGCACACACACACGCAGAGCACCGAGATGGAGAGCACTGCTAGAGGTAATTCCAGGACCCCCATCCATTCCCTCCACCACCAAAGCACAATAAAATGGTTGCTGTACATTTGTCTGGGTAATCAGAGTAGGACACTACAGGGCTGGGGACTCCAGTGCTGATAAGAGAAATGGTGGAAGACAAATAGGCTGCAGCAAAGTACAAGATCCTTTATTCCCCAGCCAGCTCTAATGATACAAAAGAGCTCGTTCAGGGACCTTGTTAGCAGAGGTCATCCCAACAAAACTGAATCTCAGCTTTCCGAGGATTTTTGTAAGGCAAATGGAGATGAGCTTAACAAGACACAGCAATAAGCAATGCAGCAGGAGGTTAATGATCCATTGGCAACCACCTGCCATGCCAGGACAAGGTGGGAGTTTATGACCTGGTCCAAAAGGAGCAGAGCTCTGGAAGCTGCATGCACAGAATCTGAAAGAGAGCTCATCACGTTGAGCTACATAGAGCCTATTTCTCCCATTTTTCTTTATCTCTGTATTGTACAGAAAAGCGCTTTTTTCTGGGCAAAACACACACCCCTATTTGACATGCTCTTAATTGGCTTTATTTTCCTCTCCCCCTCAAATTTGTCATAGCAATGTAGCTAGCAGATATCAAACAACTTTGGGACACAAGCAAAATCATCTTGAACATGCACTGAACCAGCTTAGGGAACCATGTGTGAATGGAGAAACCCTGCAGAAACTGAGACCAAGAACAGCATCATGCAACTGAGGGAAACCACAGTGCCTAAGAGCTCCCACATTCTCAGCTCCTAGTGATCAAGGCAACAGAATGATAGGAAGTTGTTTACAGATACGAAGCTGGAGGGAAAATAAGAGTCTAAGTTCTTCAGTGGTGGAACTGGATCCCAGTTTTAAGGTCATTAAACCACTCTATACTGAATGTGTGGCAGCTGTACTTGTCACCTCAATATCAGCACCAGTAAAGCCCTGATAGAACCAGCCTATGGTCTCTCCTCCTCACAGAAACACTGTTTATATTTTATTAATATTTTTAATATTAATATTAAAATATCAATATTTTGTTGGTAATGAAAACAGTCATGGGTCTGTATTAGCACCCAGCAGTATCCACCCTCCTTCCCCACTATGGGTAGGCAGTTTAGATGAAACAGTTCCAATGCATAAGACCACGTTAATCAAAAACACAAGAGAGGAAATATATCCTGCTGTGGACACTTGGATAGGACAGAAAATGAGGCACTGGCACTTCAGTCCTCCAAAAATAGAACAGCAGACTCCAAGCCCAATCAGCCCAAATGACAACATGGAGATGCCCTGTGGGAGCAGAGGCGTGAGTGCATTGATGGGGCTGCAAAGCACATCAGCATCCCTGAACCCCTTACTACATTACACTCAACAAGAGCTCAAGTTTTTCCAGTAGCAGGAACTGAACACTTGTTCCTCATGATCCTAAAAGTCCCCAGTCCAAAGTAAGTGTCCTTCTAGTAGCAGGGATGTGGCCATGCCTCATCAGACTCCAAGAGAGAGGCAATGCTACAGCTTACTGCAGCCTGAAGGACAAGTCTTAACACTAAGTCAGCATCCGACTCCTCATCTCTGTGGAAACAAAAACCTCTGCATCTTCCCCCTTTAACAGATTTATCTTGGCACTGGTCTTTTCAGAGGCAATGCTGCCAACACAGATGGAAAAATAAGCAAGTGGGTCATCAGTCTTAGCAGTTGTCACACAGTTTCTTTTCAATGAGTAGCAGTATAACAATGCATTAACAATAAATGAAATGCCATGTTAACACTAATTTACATAGTACAGAGCCACAGTGCTTTGTTTCCTCCATTCTCCTTCCAGACTCTCCTGACCTGCATATGAATCGAGATGAAATTTAATTGCTGGGGCATTCAGTAGAACCACTGAATTCCTGCTTAATGAGGCTTCATTTGTACTCCTGCATCAGACACCTTCTCTCCAAGGTGCTGCATTAACTGGTTCAGATGTAAAATATTTTCCAAGGCATATTTTCCTACGCATTTCAACAAAGAAATCGCAGGAAAAGCGCTGACTGCAAAAAGACAGTATCAGTAGCTTGATAAAGCCAGTGAGATCCCAAGAGCACCAAGCTGTATTCCTCAAACAAGAAAAGCTTTAATGGCTTTTATATCCATTCTTACACACTACCATGCAGTATCTACGCTGTGCAACTCTTCTAGAGGAGACAAGGCAAAGCTAGGTGGGACCTGGCCAACATCTGCATAGAAGACAGCCAAGAACTAGGAGCAATACCAATGGTTTTCATTACTCAGAGAAAGCCCACGTTGCACCCAGGAGTCAGAGCTCTGCATGGTTTTCCACTGAGCTTGCCTCACTCGGAAGTACTTGGCCGTGGCCAGAGGGCTAATTTCCATGTCAGGCACCTCAGCCTATGTGGCCAAGCAGGTCCTTAAAAGATCAGCCTTTCTCTTTCTTTTGCTTAGATGTAGCCCAGCCACTACCAGCAGCATGGCACAGCTGTGTTTCAGAGTCACGCATAGTGACCAAAAAGCCACAAGACCCCTGAAACACAGCCGATCACATTAACCTGTGGTAGCAGGGGATGCAAGGCTGCACATGTTGTGCAGACAGGGATACCCACTCAAGGGGGGACACTGCAGTGGCCAGCACTGGATGAGACCACAAACTGGCTGTTGGCTCCAGCCTCAGCCTCTCCCCATGCTGGGTGTGCAGCACTGAGTGATGCCAGTGCTGCGCTCGTGCAGTAAGTGCAGGGAACATGGGGAGCAATCACAGCAAGCATGCAGAGATGGCTATCCAGCACGGGGTGAAACCAGGTCAGGCTCCCTTGCTGCTGCAGGAAGGCTCCCGGCTCTACCCAGACACCCTGAGGAGCAATGCAGCTCTCAGAAGCGCTGGAACACGCGGATGCCGTCGGATGGAGCCGCTCAGCCGTGTGTTCTGGGGTGAGGCATTCCCATCTGCCCACTTGGCTCCTGCTCCAGTATGTGAACTTTTACCTCCCAAGCTGGGCCAAAGCAGAGCCACACACAGCTTCAGGTAACCCCCAAGTACTATATACCAGTGATACAGAAAGAAATATTTCGGCTTTAGGGCGTGCACAGCTCCCCAAGGGACTGCAAATTACTTGTTATTGCAGGCTTGCAAGATGGGATCAGCCTTCCTCCTCCCACCCCGGCTCCCCGGGAACAGTTGCGGCACGTTCATAGCAGTGTGTAAAGGTTTGTCCCTTTTACTCATGAGTTACAATAACCCATAAAAGTACAGCTTAGGGCCCATCCCCAGCGTGGGTCCCAATGGCAACAGTGGATTTGGGCTAGTTGCAACAGGCCGGAAGACGGACCACGAAGCCAGTTGGCCATTTGCATTATAAGGTGAAAGAGTGGGAAACAGGGTATGGTGCAAGGCAGTCCTCATTATCCCAGGGTAGCTAATTACAAAGGATGTAAATTGACAGAAATAAACCCACATGGTCAATAATAGTATATTTTAAAAGCTGGAAATTTTAGTCCATTATCTTTCCAGCTGAAATACTTTAATTGAAAATGGCTAATCTTCCAGTGGGTTCAGGAAGGGTTTACAAGCTAATTGCTCTCTTTTCTTTAGGATTAGCACTGTTCTGTGAATAGGGGTGGAGGGCAGCAGATGTGCAGCCTTTACTCTCTTTAATTCAAATGCCCCCACGGCCACGAATGCTCCCAACGCTGTGCGGTGGCACAATGGAATCGCTTTCTCTCACACAAAGTGGTTGTTGTGAAATCAAATTACAGCTATCTATTAGGAAAGGAACAATAAATCTCCTTCAGCACACATCCCCATCAGGAAAGACACAGCACTGGCCTATAAAAATCCCTGATGGAAGTGAATCTCCCAGGAGAGAGAGCAGCTAACAAATGAGTTTACCATTCTCCTTTCGCAACTGGTAGTTGGTGTCATTTGAACGTGGGCAGGAAAATCATTATCCCATGGAAGTCAAAGCACGATCCCACAAACTTCAGGGTGGCCAGGACCTAGCTGCTAAGATCTAGGTTGGGGGAAGATTTAAAGGAGCTGGTGGAGAGAACAGCTGCCTTCAGTGTAAGCAGAGAGAAATGGCTTTTGCTTTGCTAACCACAACAGCAACTATAACCTATCGCTCTTAGAAGCCACTGGTAAAGTTAACTGGCAATCTTGACTACCTGGAGTAGACGGGTTTTGCATTACATGAGAGAAAGGGGTTGGCTTGATCGTGTGATCACTCTGGTAGAGATGCACTTAAGAAGGGAGAGGGGGATCCCTAATAGCAAAGGCAGAGCGACTCCTAATTCTCAGAAAGGGGAGGGGAAGAAAAAGTGTGTTGAAATGCGTCTGAAAATGAACAAAAACAGGTCATGGCCATTCAGCTCTTGCTGCTGCAGGGCAAGGAGGACTGAGTCCTCCTTAATGTGACATCTGCGCCCCTGCTGCTCAGAAAACCAGGCATCTGGCACCTCCTTGCAAGATCCTACCAGCCCAAAAAGAGTAACACACCCAGGAGCAAAGCATTCTTTCATATTCCCATTATCAGATTGGGAAATGCCGCACCATTAGGAGCAACAGTGTGCCAAGCCACCCTGCTTAGACTGCAGCACAGAAAGCCAACAGAGCTCCTGGGCCTAGAAGGTATGGGGAGGAGGAGGAAGTATTTAGTGTTTGAATCAATAGGAAGGTAAAGCTAATGTGGTTTTTCACAAAGTCTCAGCAGTGCTGCTCAGAACAAGCGCAGCACCCTTCAGGAAGGCACGAGGGAAGGGATCCATTTCCACCTATATGAGCTGTCTGACAGGAGAGCATCACCAGGGCTTCCTCTAGGATGGCCAATGAGAAAGACATCTTGTCCTAGAGAACAGTCATCTCAAATCCCTTGGATAAAGCTCCTAACTTTAGTAATCTGTAAACTAGAGAGAAGATTCATCTCTTTAGACAGAGCAGCAAATACAGCTCATTAACTGCTTCCCCTATTCCTCCTCCCTCTAAAACCTAAAATTTCCTGCTGAATCACTATGAAAGGGAACACACTAAAACCCAGTGAGGAAGCAGTGCAAACACCACCCATACAAGAGTGTCTCAGTCAAACCCATGGCAGGAGACACAAAAGAACAGGGAACAGGTACTAGACACAGAAACATGAAAAGCTCACCTAGCTGAATTTGTATAAAGTGCAGCTGAATACTACCTTTTCAAACCCATGCCTGGAATAGTCACCAAGCTGCTATCCTACATCAAGCCTTTCGCTAGCTAGAGAAATAGAATATTTAGTGGTCAAATGAAGACAGATTGTTGCCAGTCAAAGCATCCTATCGCATTCAGCCGTGATCTCTATCACACAGAGTATTTACTAAGGGAGAAAACCTTCAGAGCAAGCAGATGACAGACATGCACATCACAGGCATATGACAGCATTCAAATCTAGATGGATGCTGAGATATTAATGGCATGGGTTAGGAGGGGGTATTTTCAAAACTCTATTAACCCAGTGACCCAGTTTATGGCGAAGACGCCTCTTCGTTTGTACCTTTTGATTACACATGAGAAGGGGCAGCAAGTACACATTCTCTGCTACCTCAGCAGCCATTTGCATGCTGAAGCACAGTAGTTACAGGTGCAATACGGCATTAAAAGTAAGAGATTTATTCATTTTTGCCATAATGTTCAGAGCAGAGCTGTTCCCTCAGTATCTTATTTTCCTGTGCTCTCCTGGACATTGTTTCTGCTACTCAAAGGCAAGGCAACTGCTGCTCAAGTCCACTCTCCAGAGCTACACCTCCTACTCCAGGAGTGTATTCCTGTGCAAGGGCCACTGGGAACAATACTGAAAGACCCATGACTGCAAACCTTATTACTCCACAAAGATGAACTCGCAGAATCCAGGCCAGAATCAACACTGGATGAATCATTGCCAAGAAACCCAAGTTTTGAAGCTGTACACTTGGCAAAAAAAGATGCATGGATGCCCCCTTTTTTTAAAGATGAAAAAGGAAAAGCATAGAAAATTATTTTCTGAAAGCTCTAAGAGCTATGAAAACCTACGTTTGCTGTCTCACACCTTCATACTTGCTGACATCTCTGACACATAGTAATAACCAGACCTACTGCAAACAGGAACTAACATTAAAGGTTTAAGAGAGCTCCCTAGAAAAAGGTTCTCAGAAACATTCTGCACAATGACTTATGGAATGGTAATTTGAGAATATTCTCTAAAATATATTGTACTGTAAAACCCTTTTACTCAACTATTAATTCGTTGCTAAGAAGCAGCGCAAGGCTTAAATGGATGTAGAGATGTGAGTGAAAGCTATGGGGTTGCTCTCTATAGAGCTGAGAAATGATGCATGTATGGGTAGGGAGGACAACAGGAAAATAGGTCTGGATCAAAAAGCAATGAAGCCTGCAGGTGCTCTGATCCAACAAACACCTGAGGGACAGATCACCAAGGGAGCATTAAAGCTTCCTTGCACAGTTTCAGGTGCACCCCTGCAATAACCACATGCCAGGCAGATGGTGGCCCAGGCATAACTAACAATAACCTACATTGCCTATGATTTTTCCAAGGTAATTAAGGACCAGATTCCTTTGCAAACAGCATCTGCCTCAAGTGAACTGGGGTGGTATTTAAGCAATACTTGTACCATTGCAAAGGATGTTTGTGATTTGAATTGCAGCCGCATTAAATGTGCTATTAAATATACAAAGCATCACATAGCTTCAGTTATCTCCAGAATGACACATTCCTGATGTAAATGGATTTAGCCAGAGCAGAAAGGTGGTGGAGGAGAAGGGTGCAAATGCTCTGTTCAAATCATCACAGATTCACAGGTTGGGTTGGGTTGGAAGAGACCTTAAAGCTCATCTAGTTCCAATCCCCCTCTTCCACTAGAGCAGGTTGCTCCAAGCCCTGTCCAACCTGGCCTTCAACACTGCCAAGGACAGGGCAGCCACAGCTTCTCCTGTTCCAGCATCACATCACAAGTCATGTGTGTAGATGTCACACCAGTCCTCTCCCAAAGCCACTCTCTCCCATCTTCTCTGGTGAAAGCCTCCAACCAGCCTCCTCTGGAAGCGCTGTCCCTATGGACAAGCACAAAAATACTCCCCTGACTTGGGAAACATCTGACAACATAAGTGTTTACTGGGATCATGTGGGGTGAAAGGCTGGGAAGGTGGATGGCCATGGCTATGCCTGCCCTGTGCTGTTAAAAAGGGAGATGGGCACACTCACATCAGCAGTCCCTGTTTCTGCTCATCCCCCAAGGGCTGCACAGCTTGGCCTCTTGGCTGGATTTGCCTCTCTACAGGGGGCAATCCAACTGCACCAGCCTCCCTTGCTCTAAGAAGATGATATTTGGCAGGATTCGATGGTTGAGCATAATTCCAGATGAAACAGGCCAGATTTTGAAGGATTTCTGCATAATTAGGAGTATAATACTGTATTTGAGAGCCTCCTAAATACCCACAGTTAACAGAGGGCAGCATGCTCAGCAGAAGCCCATCTCATCACAAGGGACTAAAGCTGGCACTAAGCGGATGCAGATCTTCATTTTCTTTAATACCTCAGCAGCCCAAGAGCAGCAGCAGACAAAAGTCCTGCCCAGAATGAGCCAAGTCCACAGCAGACCTCAACCAGATGCCCCAGCTCGGAGGCACCTGATGCTCCCAGAGCAGCAAAGCAGGTACCCAGGCTCTGGGGGAGTTTCTATAGCAACAGGGTGCAAAGAGCATGTAGGTGTTTACATAGTGCAGCTGATTTACCCCAGTGTGCTCATCGTTGAGGCAGAAGAAAAAGCCTCTTCATGCCCACAACAGTTTTCAAGTCTCAGATTTTGGGTTGATGGGTCACTTTGCTCTTATCTCTGCCATGGAGCAATGTGGATGGCTTTTTTTTACACTCCAGCTGTTAAAGGTCTAAATTTCCAAGGCTTCAAAAAGACCTGGTCCTGACAGTATTGCAAGACACACTCTTCTCCAAACAGATGAAAATATAGTGATACAGAGCAGTATCGCTTCTTATTGCAGTGGAGGAGAACAGGACAGTTGTATATACACATCTTATAAATGTACATCCAGATTCTCTGCCAGGTTGCACCATCAGCTCCTCCTGCACAGGTATTGTGGTGCCAGGGGAGCTGCAGGGTAACAGACATCTCCATTGAGACCAGCAGCAGCTGTAAGCCAGGAGATCACAGATTTAAGGCTGGTGGGGACCTTTACAAGTGTTTTCTTGCCAAGCAGCAGACCCCTCTCTGTGCTAACCTCATCCTCGCTCCACTGTAAAGACACAATTTCTTTCCTTAGTAGAAGCCCCAGGACAGAGCTGCCAGCACTGCATCCTCAACAGGCCAATCTCAATGCTCACAGGTGAAACCTTCTTGTCACCCCAGTACTACACTACAACATCCACTCCTCCACATGCTCCTGCTGCCTCTGCCCCTGTCCATCTGCTTCCTCAGGAGGGATGAGTGTGTACAAGCGTGCACTGAGAACACACAACACACCGTCACAACAGAGGCAGCATCTATTTGAGGCTCTGCTTTCATTGCTGTTTGCAGCCCTGCATGCCCTTTACGTTACCAACAGCACCACACGTCCCTGAGCCCTGGGGTGACAGAGCAGATTTATGGGCTATGAAACGAGATGCACACCTTTACCATGGGATGGAGCAGCTGCAAAGTTCACCCTGCCATTAGGACAGCTGTGATTTTTCCTATGTCAGTATCCTGTCCACTTGCTGTCACAGCTTCACCTTCCTGCATAAAGGGGCTTCATTCAGAGCTAAACTTTGATTATGGCAAATTGGGAATTTCACATGCTCTGGTTTTGAAGCAGCAGAAGTTTCAAAGCAAATGAGAGATGACCATTCATAGACCTTACAGATTAATGACCATTCATTCAGGCCTTATGGATTAAAAGCTTCTAAGAGACAGTGCCACAAAGCCTTTTTTCCCTGCAGTGCCACCTCCCTGGAAACACTTGCTGGAAGACAGGGAAAATAAAGGAAAAAAAAATAAAAATCAAAGAATCAAGCAGTGTAAAGGACAGGCAAGGAAGGGGAAGCATGGGGATTGAGGAGACAGCAGATTAATAGCCTGGCATTTATGGCAGTTTAATAATAGAGCTGTCACAATAGGAGAGATTTACTAATTGCAGAGTCATTTGCTATGGATCCCCATCAAGCTGCCATTTAAATCGCTGTGCAGCTTTTAAGATGCCTTTTGAAAGTGGGGAAGGGGGGAGAGGAGACAACATCCACAGTACTTATGCTGCTAAATTTAGGAAAACACCATGTTTTCTTGGGGATGACCAAGTGGATGAGGAAGCGAGGAAGGAGCCAGCATTACCGTGAGCCCATATGAGTCAGTGGCAGGTACATCTCGGGGCAAAGCTCTCACCTCAAACCTGTTGAGTTTTACACAGCTTTAACCAGTGACTTACTAATGCCTCCAAGATCTCCCCAGGCCCTGGGCTGTAGCTCCAGCATGTCTTTCTGTAGAACTAGTCAGCGCCAAAGTTAGGGGCAGAAAGTCATGTAAAGCCACAGAGATGAGAGTCAGGATCTCTCAAGGCTGTCAGCAGGGAGGAGTAAGGTTGTTCTTCTATTGACTTTAAAGTGAGCTCTAAGCTCCTAACTCACATGTTCTCACCACACAAAGCTTGCATTATGCAGTGTCTCAACCCAAAGCACGCATGGCTGTTATTGCTGGAGAAGCCTGGTGGTAGCTCACTGCAGTGAAGGAGTGCCCTGCATCCCATCTCCATGACTCAGCCCCTCTCCATCAGGTCTCTGAGGCCACCAGTGCCAACCCAGGAGTGATTCACACAGTGCTTGGGTCCTCCTGGACTCATGGCACCAGGGCTGTGAACAGACTGAGAAGTCCTTCAGGGAGGAGTTGTAATCTGGTGAAATACCTCATTCCAGTTACATCCAATGCTCCTCAGCCTTGACCTGAAACCTTTCTGGCACAGCCTGGAGGGAATTAAAACCAACCCACATGCAAGCAAGAGAGCTGGTGAATAAGGGAACCACAGGATGAAGAAGAATGCTCTCAATTGAGCAACTTATCCTGGAGCTTTATGTCTTAGAAGAAGACCCTCAGAAGACTGCTCTCAATTGAGCAACTTATCCTGGAGCTTTATATCTTAGAAGAGGACCCTCACCCTTATGGGAAAGAAAAGGGCATCTCTCAGTGCTAGCAGGAGCGGTTCTGCATCCAACAGTCCTCTTCCTCCCCAGCATCAGCCAGGTGGCTGAATACCAGGCTCAGCTTGGAGTGCAGCCAAGGCAGAGGAAGATGCTTTTGGAGCCCAGGGCAATGATGCCATCCTGTCTCAGCCAGGAGCCCAAGGGAATGTCATGGCCTCTATGTCACACGTGCACTCATGGCTCAGCTGAGAAGCCACCAAAAAGGCCATTTTATTCCTTTTTTTCCTTTAGGGAAACAGGAATCTCGGAATTTCAGGCAGGGCTTTTGCCTTTGCACATCATCAACAATCAGCAGCCTACATGAGTGCACAGTTGGGCTTTCGAGGCACTTCAATTCTGCTGTCATTTAATAATCACCAGTGACTCAGAGGCTCCTTTTCCTCCCACACTCTGTGGCCCAGAACTCCCCATCTTTTTCATTCCTTTGAATCCACTGGTACAGAAGATAAAAGTCTATTAAACAAGACTGCTTGAGCACTACATCTGCAGCTAATCTGACACACCAAGAGCACGATTTGAGCAGGTATTACATTTGGGACCTTTCCCAAGACTTATTCAAGTACATTTGCAAACAGGATGCTGTATGAAGGCCATATAAGGCTCTTTCTGTACCATCAAGGATAGGACAAAACAGTGCCAGCTATCATCCAGTCCCAGAATCTTAGTCTTGCTCCAGCTGTTTCTAAGTGGGTTTGGTCTACCAGGGATACATTTAGACATAGATGAGAAGTGTAACATAGCATTTTCTTCTCAGAGGCACAATCAATCCCCATTGTACACTCAGTAGAGATAAGAAGGCTGAGGCATAATTGATTTTATTTTATGGGATGCTCTACCACGAGCATCTTTAAAAAGAATTCAGCTATAATGAACATACAGTACAAGATGAGTCCTCACTGAGGGAAATATCAAACGCCTAGGGACAAGTTTAGATCTAAGCAACTTCAGATGCATTACTCTGCATCTTAGACGAGGCTCTTCAGTTATGTTAAGCCAAGCATGCCAACACACATGTTCCCTATATGTTCTCATCAAGACAAGGGCAATGTTTACCACCATCTCCCTTGCTAATGAAATACCTCCCTCTGTGCCTACTTCACTTTAGGAAGCCCTTTTCCATCTGTGTCTTCCTGTCTCCTCATCTGTGGCACCTTGGGAAAGCTCTTTTCAGGCTTTACAACGAAAGTTGGATAAGATGGGAGAAGTCAGCACCACTTCTTCTTCCTTCCACACAGCATCCTGAAGAGCTGCCCCACCACTGCCCAGGGTTTGGGGTGCTTCTTACACTGCTCCTGCTTGGAGTCCATGGCTGATAGCCCCACTACCTGTCCCTTCTACATCACCATAAGCACCCATCAGCTCTGGAGGAAAGGGATTGCTTGTTTAGACAAGTTCACTCCATCACCCTGGGCTCTGGATGGTGCTGCTGGGGACTGGCTCTGCTCCAGGAGCTATTGAGACACATTTGCATGTCTGCACTAGCACAGCTACCCTAAGCACCACTTTTGTCTGCGACAAGACACCTCTGTACGGATTGCAACACCAAGGAGTTAGTCATCCAGTCAGCAGACAGAGAGCAAACACAACTAACCAGGGAAATAAGCTTTGTTCCATGAGAAAATGCTGGGCTTGGGTAGGGCAGGAAGAGGATGAAAGCAGTGCTTGAATGAAATACGTGAGCGGTGGGGATGTGAATTTGGGAAGCCCCATTTCAAAGCAAGTCGCAAGGCTGGTAAGGTAAAAAATAGGGGGGAAGTCTGAAGACTGAGAAGATACAGAAAATGACTGAGTGCAAACACACACAAAACCTGGGAGGTTCTTGCAGTTTGCTTTTGCTTTGTTAGTTAGTTTTGGCCAAAATCCATTACTCCTGTGTCAAGGTTGTGCTTCAGGTTCACTTTCCTCATGCGTGGAGCAGGGGAATGAAGCAGTAAAGAGAGGATCTGCTGGCCAGCAGAGCCTAATGACACTCTGACAGCACTGCACTGAGTTTAGACATCACATACTAATACGAGCTGTGTCTGATCAAAAACTGAGCAATTAGAGCAGCCTGGAAGGTTAATGGCATGCTCCACCTAACTGTCAATGCAATAGAGGAAGGGTCGTAATACAGACACCAGGATTGCACCCCATGATCACAGACTCACACTAGAGACACTCGGATAGATGACAGAGCTAACTACAAACCCTACTGAAGTTGCATAGGAGAGCTGCTCTTCAATCCCATTCACAGTAGGGTGAGGGCTGTGGGAGATGCCAACATGCTTTTGAAGACTGAGCCATGCTACCCTCCATTTTAGATATCCACTTTTTCTTTCCAGGAAACTCAATTGCAGGAGGGGGCCAAAAATGCCATCCCTATTCCCCAATCCCAGGAGAAATGCCACAGAATGTAGAGTTGTCCATTCAAGATAACTTATTACTGGACTTGATGGCATCAATGAGACCCAGAAGGCTTTAGGGAAGGTTACACACAGTCTTACCTAAAAATCACACAGGTCAAACAACACAACAGTGTCTCCTGTCATCATTCTAGAACTCCAATCTGTTTAAAAGCCTCAATATCCACATTCCTGCATTACCTGAAAGAGCAACCACCAAGAGGTGACGAGGAGGCAAGTCTCCCGCTGTGATCATTCCAGCTCCTTCCAGGCAATGTCACAAAAGATGCTCTCAAAACGTGCCGGTACGAGCAGCCCGCTGAGTACATGCTAGGAAGATGTGTTCATTAGCAATGACACCTTTGCTATTTTACATGCAAACAGGACCTGTGACCTGCATTTGTGCCAACTGTGTAGCTTAGAGCAGACATTTCTTGGGAAGTCAAGCTCAATACATCATTACCAGCACTGCTCCAGCCACTCTTCAGCTGCTAATTAACAATCAATTTATGTTTTCAATTCTAACATCAATATTAATATGACGCTTTTATTAATGCCATAGCGAGACGCCCATGAGCACACATGGGTACAGCTGACCTTTCAAAGCAACTAGAGAAGGGTCACAAGAGATATTCTTGACTTATTTATATATCCCCCCAGGTAACATTGGTGCTGAAGGGCACAGTCACACGATGGAGTCACATTTGTGCCGACAGCCCAGCAACTGTCACAGCTCTGACTGCCACCAGTGCCAAGGGCAAGGCCAGCTCCCAGTGCCCCTTGGTGGGTCCATGAGCTGGGGATGCTCAGGAGCCATGAGCCAACTCTGCCCTCTTGTGATTACAGGCAGGCTTCCAACCTCTCCTCCATCCTCCCTCTGTGTCAGGAGAGGAGAGGGCTTTTCTCCAAACAGGTACCTACTTCCATCAGACATAAGAAGGAACATTTGTTTATTGAGCTCTCTAAGAGATGGAAGCTGCTGGATGATGGTAGGATTTAGCAAGTTCCTCAGCAGAGTAGGAGGCACTCGGGGCAATACCTGCTCCTCGCTGGGAACAGCCCAGACCTAAGGTTTGCTCCATCTCTTGCAAGAATGATTTAGCCCCACGCTTGGCAGTGCCCAGCAGCAGACAGACACTGCAGACATGGGGCTGCCTGCAGGGAGCACATTGGACATGCAGGTAAGCCTCTAATATCCTGAGCGTTTGGGTCTTCAGGTCAGCTCAGCACAAAAAAAAGGCTGAGAAACCTTTCTCCATCGCCACATCCTCACCTTTCCTTACCCACCCACCCACCTGCCAAAGCCAAGCTGGCTCCACAAGCTATTCCCACATTTTCCATCCCAAGGCGAGTGCTGGCTGGAAATTAAAGACAGCAAACCCCTTGATTCCATCACCTGCAAAATCGCATTTTCCCTTCCTAAAAGGAGCATCACTTGTTTCAGAGGCTACTAAACCAGATCCTTTATACACAGCAATCCTGGCCTCGCCTGCAATGCATGGTGCTCCACGAGGGAGCAGCATGTACTTTCAGTTGAGTCTACAACTCCTTTTAAAATGGCTTATGGGGAGAACAGGGACAGAAAGGGATACAATTGAATGCTTTTATTTTCACAAGCACATATACGGGGTCGCAACATCACCCTGCAAGAAAGAAGGTGCTGCTGGGATGCACAGCTGATTATTTCTTGCTTTGAGGCTATGTAAGCTGAGCTACCAGAGCAAAGAAGGGTTAAAGGAGGGTTAAAAGAATGAAAGTAAAATAACACACAAGCAAACCAAGCCAGTAAAAACCACCCCAAAACCAACCAAAAACCCTGAGAAACCCAACTGTGAGGGAGAGTCAGGCTTCAAAGCTGATTTCAACCCCATCGCACCAAGCTCTTCAGGAGTTACAGGTCAGCTATTGAAGCCAAGAGAGCCTGACTTGGCCGTTGTAATAATGTGCTGATATTCCAAAGGAGTCTAATAGAAACACTGGACACCCCTAATATTCTTTCTCAGCCTTGTGGTAGGATCTGCATTATGGTAATGGTTATGTTGATGTTCAGATTTCCCAGCTTAACTTCCAGCTGATCCTCACATCCAGGACTGCTCAACCTACTGGGTCACTGCCCATTCATTTGTTGTCAAGGTACTATGATCAAGAATATTTAGTTGGTGTATGTTGGACAATGAAAAATGACCACTAACTTGTAAAGGATCTTGGAACTCTGGCTGAGCATGGACAAGGGAACAGAGAGGAACACGGCTACATTCCTGCCTGTGAGCTCAGGAATAGCCCACAGAATCCTCAGCATAGCTTGCTGCACCAGCAAGCAAATGTGGGAGAAACATGTAATGCATTGAAGTGCTAGTAAAATGTATAAACACATATCTACCTACATCCATCTCTCCACAGAAGCTTGTTACATACATTTCCATCACCTTATATAGCCACTGCATGTCACTGCCTAGGCAAAATGACCAAGATTTGAGCACGGGTTTAAAAGTCCTGCCTGAGATAAGGATAATGGGGGTGCCCTCGTCAGTGTTGGGAGAGCAAAGCAAGGAAATAGAAAGATCTCAAGGGAAAAAAAGCAATAATAATAAAAATCAGCACTTGCTGCTCACAACGCTACTACAGAAACTGCCTGAGAAACCCAATGCTGAGGAACATCACCCACTGCAGGGGTTACACAATGATTTCTTGCTGGGCTATTTCACAAGGCTGATTTGCAGAACAGCCACTCTGATGCCTGGCCCAGAGTCCTGCGACAACATTTGGTCATTGGCCAAACACCTTTTCTCAGCTCTGCTATTCCGATAGCTCATGCATAGGTGTTATTTTTCCTGGGATATTCACTATTCTTGCTGAGGTTTGTGAAGCCTCTCTCCCCTATTTCCCCCCAACCAGATATACTGGGGGGAGACAGAGCAAGAACTCAGCCTGACAGATGATTACTTGCTGGCTGCCCTAGCCCCTAAAGATGCTCACACACACCCCACCTTGCGGAACAGTGCCATGAATTAGCATTCAATCTCAGATGTGTCAAACCCAATGAGTGCAGATTAATGTAGCCTTTTAATTAATGGATTTTGTCAGGGGAAAAAAAAAAGGGAAAATAACATTGCCCACACTACTGCCATAATTGATACAGGATGGAGAATCAGTTCCCCACTCCCAGAGCCAGCCTCTTGCAAAGCCTTTCCTCTACCTTTCCTGATTTCAGCTACTGGAGTTAAATTCCAGTAAACCCAACCATGCCATCCCACTCCATCAAAAACTCTCTCACACAGACATCAGCTGAAAGGCTGCCTGACACTTAGAGAAAAGCCTTTCAGATCAAAGCACACCAAGACTGCTTAGACATGCCTGCTTTCTAAACGACTTGTCTGTATATCTTCCGATTAGCTCCAAGTCCAACGCAGGTCAACAGCAGATGAAAGGCAGGTATTTAGCAAATACCCTGAACTGCTATGAGTCTTCACTGCCCAGCTTCTTACCCACTCCTGTACCTGCAACTGTGTTGCTCCAAGCCTCTTTACTTACATCCCAAAAATCTGGATGTCAACAGGTCAAGGGCAACGGTGATGCCTCTGGTTAGGACTCCCCCCGTAGATATCCTACTTATTCCTACGGCACACAAAGTCAGCTAGCTGTACAAGGCACTCTAGGTCACTTGGAGAGGCTATTATTATTTTACTTATTATCAGTATTATTACCAAATCAGTGGTTAACATCCCCAAGATGTTGGTCACCCCCCTGTCACTGAACACACACAACAGCAGAGCCCAACCGTCAGGGGACCTCTCTGAGTGCCATGCACTGTACTGTATGTAGCTCCTCCATAGAGGGATGCTTCCCTAGTTAGAGGGATCACAGTCTCCCATGGCCCTTGGTAGCCATCAGAGTACATTCCTCTGGGGGCATCGCTCTCCTTGCAGGTAACATCACACCATATCATAACCCCTGCAAAGCAAAGTTCATGTCCACAACCAAAAGATTCCTGGCCTCCCTACGCAATCTCCACATGGAGTTGAACCACTGAGTGACAAAGGTTCAAGAAGGGCAGCACTCGTTTACAATCTTGCAACCCCAGCATGAAGAGCAAACCGCAGGGAGGAAGCAAGCACTGCTGGCAGTGCATGGGAATCTTGCTATAGGAGCATACAAAGGTATGTTTTTTCTACAACAGTGTTATTAAGGAGGTGTTTCAGATATCTGAGGTCCATAGCAAAGCAATAAGTAGTAATTAGTTAGATAATGTGTACTACATGCAGCTTGAGAACAGAACAGCAAAGGATGAAGTGGTAATTGTCAGAAAATACTGGGGAAAAAAGAAAATAGAAGAAGGGGAAAAAATCACTGCACTTTAGCCAGATATCTCAGGGAGTGAAAAAGCTCTTAATTCCTGCAGATTTCAAGATAAGCACAAAATTTGCTGCCATTAAGGGATCCAGATATGGACGGACTGGGTTTACTAAGGGCTATTTCTCTTGTGCCACGGCTGCAAATTTGGATTCCTTGCCTTATTGGAGGTGTCCGCTATTCCAAATAATCAGCACGCAAAAGGCTTAGAAAGCTACAAATAAATCTTCAGCTCAGGTTCAGCAACACCATACCTGTTAGAATAGCGACCAAGACCCTGATCTCTGTGTAAATCCAAATTTCCCCTTACTCAGCAAGAAACATCTCCCCATCCCTGTGTCCTTGCCGCCCATCCCAAAGGATGGGGATGACTGCAGTCCCCACAGTAGCAGTCCTCGGTCCCCACTTGGCTATACTTAAGCCAGTTCCTCTGTCAGGAAGAGTATATGAACACGGAAAGCCTGTGTAATTTATGTGAGCAGTAAAACATCCAGATGAAAAGATTACTCAGTACATTAAAACATAATTATGGCCAGTTAGGAAGTTAAAGCACAAGGATAATCATTTCAGATGTCCAGAAGAGAGAGCATTGCAGTTTGGCTTTCAGCACAGCACGTGGCTGCTTGTCCATGAGCATGACAGCAGAGAGACCTTTCTAAAAAGGACAGAGGAACATTCGGAGGTGTTTGGCAGAGGCAGCTCCCTCCAGTTGTTCTGTTAAAACCCACACGGTTCATGTCACCTGTAAAGTGCAATTCTTGAGGTTGTTTTTCTCAGCCTTAAGAACAGCAGGAACCAAAAGCTTAAGAGGAAACAGAAAGCTCAACAGAAAGCAGCCCACACCACAGTGGAGTGTTCACCCCTGCACTGACTCATGCAAGGATTAGATACTAGTTTGCAACCGCAGTCAAGCAGGACGCACGGTCCTGCTGTTCCAGGAGAACAAAAAACAGAGTACAATAAACTCATGACTGCTTAGGGATGACTCAGGTCAAGCTCCCACCTCACCAATTCTTCCTTCACTTCAGAAGGAGCCAGTGTGTGTTCACAGCACCCCACCATCCCCAAACCACTCCATGTCTGCCTAAGGAGACAGCTTCCCACAGCGTTTTCCCACCAAGTCCCAGCTTCTGCAGCATGCTGGATTTGACCATGCTGCTGCCTTCAAAGCATCTCAGCAGCACCATCATGCTTCAGATACTCTTAACCAACAATGAATACAGGTTAAACCTATTGCTTTTAACAAACAAGCCCCGGATCTGGTGACAGAAATAAGCCTCCAAAGGAAATCAACCTTATTATTAAAAGCCCCTAATAGTGGGGAGGACAGACACAACACCTCCTTTGCCTTTCTCTACTTAAAAGCACCATCATAAGGCAGACAGGACATCATAGAAGTTTTTGTTCAGTTTAATGAAATATCAGCTGATATATCTGCAGAGGAGCTTAAACCCAAACCTCAGACATGCAGCTCACAACCCGCCCTGCTCCCTCGTACAGAGGGAAAAGGAAACCAAATAATGAGAGGTTAATTAAGCCACAAAACAAACCAAGACTCCAGCCAGCAGTACAATTACCTCGGAGTGCCCTCCACCGGAGGAAGGTCTGCAAGAAGTGCATGCTCTTCTTCCTCAGTCCCGGAGGAGGTGGCAGCATTAGCAGGACCAGGTCTGCTCCACCACTCACTCACCAGCACTCCAGCATTCCCAGCCTCCTTCCACCCCTTTGCACTACCTTGGTCCAGCCTTCTGAAGAGTACCTGGGTCTGCTCTGCTAATCACTGATGCAGAGTCTGGGGCTTCTCTCTCTCATTCTCTCTCCCTCTCCAAATAAGCAATTAGCATGAATAATTACAGCTCTGATAATAATACCCAGCCACCTTTGAGCAAGAGGGAAAAGCCTGTAATTAACTCTTTCTTAGGGATCAGAGGAGGTTGAAATAGCACAAGCCTAATTATCTTCTTCTGGGATGCCTCCTGGCTACCAAGAAGCCTTGGAAAGAGTGGGTAGCAGAGGTTAAGTAGTATCCTTTTAGGAACCTCTCCATCCAACCCTATTTTATGTGTCTGCTACCCAAGTATTCATTAGATGTGCAAATTTACACAAGGGGGGAAAAGAACCCACAATTTCCCAATTGTGTGCTTAATGGGCAGCAGGTATCCATGCACAGACTGCCTGCAGCATTATCCCATGATGAATGTTTGGCCACTGGGGACTTTGAAGCCATTCCCCATTCCTGTGAACAACACATAGCCACTACCCTGGTGGGTGGCTACCAACAACCGTGCCCAGGGCTCAGGAGACCTGACCCCAGGATGGAGAGGGAATTGATGCATAACCATAAACCGAGTGCACAGGCACTCCTACCCCAAGCTTTCTTCCTGCCCCAGCCCCCAGGTCACAAATCTGGGGGGAATACACATAAATAATGCAAGAGATGACTCAAGATCAGCTCAGGAGGGAAGCTGGGGGAGCACATTTAATAGTGCCTTTGCATTAAACTGGCTTGATCCCCTTCCCAAAGCCTCTCCTGGCAGGCAGGTGGGACAGACACACGTGTACATCCTGCTCCCAGTTTCTTCTAAGAAGCAAAACACACAGCATGCACCACCCCACAAAGGACTTAAAATGAGTTTAGAGACTAAACCAACAGATGGTGTCCCTCTGCAATAACTGCCCCAAACCTCCCAAGGCACCGAAAGGTGATGGGGTTTATCCAGTTGCTATAACATGCTCTCTTTATGTTACTGGGAAAGTGATTAATAGAGTTCTTATACAATCTTGTCATGCTTTAATGCTATTGCAGTGTCTGGAGATGTTATTAGAGAGTGCCGCAGCATGAGCGTTGCGTGCGTTGCCCTCCAAACACTCCAGTCTCTTATTAAGAGAGCACAGGTTTTGTTAACATCTCCTCTTGTACACTCCATTGACCTGCCATGTTTGAGAGGGGAAAAATCACTGTTTATGAAACCTCCTCACTGGTCTTGGGAAACCTGCTGAATCTTTTATAAGTCTCCAAGCATTTAAGCATTCATTTTCATACTGCAAAGGCTCTACATAATAATTCTTTCGTGTATGACATCAAGGTGGCTCAGGAGACTGTAGAATATAATAAAACACATTAAAATACAATAAAATATTTATTTAGATAGTAATTGGAAGATTTAATGATTTTGTCAGCAGAGCTTTACCAAGAAGTTCTATATAATGTGTATTTTACACTTCCTTACTTCATACACTCTTTTATTACAGAACTTTTGGGAGCAGAATGTCTTGAAAAATGAGAAGGTAAATATATTCTTAGAGACAATCTGAATCCCACAAGTTATTATGTGTGCTAGTTTCCCTGTAACATGAATAATTCCACAAGCCTTAAATAGACTAAGCAATGGTGGAAGGTGAAGATTATATATTAAGACCCAGTCTTTGAAATCGTAGCTATTAATAAATAATATGACCAATATGGCTTCATGGTTATGATATTGGGGTCTTCAAAGCCTGTTTTATTGTGATGTACCTGGTGTACCTGCACTTCTGGTGCGGTCCAATATGATTTGAAGACATGGTTGAGTCTGAGAAAGAAACAGGGCTTGAATTTCATTTTTACCATGATCTAACCAGCAAGGCAGCAAATCCAGCCTCTGCTCTGGATTCTTTCCAGCTAACATATTACCCTCAGCATCTCTGACCCAAGCAGGTTATTTATGTGCTATTAATGGACGCAGGAGGCACACACTATGATTCTCCAATCGCAAACAAGATGTCATTTCCATAAGCTGAATATGGCCCCAGGGATGGGGAGGCCCTCAGACCCCATCACACTGTAGTAGGCAGCTCTTGCTCACAGGGATCCATTGTTGCCCACCTGGGAGGTGTTTGAGATCTTGGATCATGTTCAAAGCTTTACAATGCACAGACAATACCTTGAGTAAACTGGCTTGCAGGTGGGGACCTGAGCATTAAAAACACAGACATGGGGATGTTCAGAGGATTGAAGCTTTTGTGGCTCTGTCGTCTGGCTCAAAGTCTTAAAGATGTGATTTGATTAACACCTTTAGGTTACTACTGAGCTTCCTAAACAGCGAGCGATGCAGCCTGCTGTACTCTGGTCTGTATACTCGGTACCAGCTGCCTTCAGGTGTTGTTTCACTAAAACTTCCAGCACTTTCAATTAACATGTATAAAAAACATCAGTCATTATGTCTTCCTGACAAATAATTGCTTTCCCTGGCTCCTTTCCTCATCACTGTAAGCTTCCATTTAATTTATGGCCCCATATAAAACACAGAAACCCAGGCTAATGTTTCATCAGCTTCCTAAGCATAAAGTAATCAGCTTTCCCAACACCCTTGGTGGGGAGGAGGGAAGTTAGACAAGATGAAAGGGTGGCTCATCCAGCAGCAGACAGGGTGAAGGACAGGCTCGGACTCTCTTAAGTCACATCTGCAGGGCTGGGACACGAGCAGTGGCTCCCAACCCCGCTGCAGTGGAATGTGCCTGCTTACCCCTTGGCAGAGCCTCCCACGGTCCCATGCTGTGCAGGGCACCTGCACCAGAGGCAAGAGATGAAAGGAGAAGGATGCAAACATCAGAGGAATGGGGAAGATGGTGTCATAGAGAAAACACAGTTAATGCTTTGCTAATTATTCAGACCTCAGGCCTGCCCTAGCCAACAGTTAGGGCTTCAAGCAGGAAGCACAGCCGAGGATGCTCAGGGAGAGAGAAGGGTGCCTTCCAGAGCTGGAAGGACCTACCAGTCCCCCCTGAGCCACTGGTTGCAGGTGGTCCATAGGTGCTGAAGCCTGGAGGACATGTGATAGCTCAGGTGTTACAAGCACTCAGCTCACCCCATTCAAAACACAACCCCTGTACAATCACCACTAAGTACAAATTCATCCTGCACCAGTCCTCTAGCACCTAACCAGAGCAGCAAGCATAGCGGTCATCCAACATCTGCTTCACCATGGGCATAAGCCCCTGCTATGTGCAGGAGGGTGTCTGAGCACTGGGTGCAAAAAACTTCTTTGCACACATAGCTTTATAGAATCCAGGTAAGAAGCAACACCCCCAAAAATCAAACAGCTGAAGAAGCTATGCCCAGGTGATCACAAAAACATGATGCTCTGTGCTTTGAGGTGGTGCAAAGGGCTTGCAGGGAAAAGCAAAGAACTGTGAGCCTCAGCAGAAATGGGGGTTGTGCTATTATACCCCAGTACCAGGGGAGAAGACTAAATAATTAATCACAAAAGCAATGGAGCGTTAACAAGCCAAGCAGGATCAAACCGCATGAAAGATGCAAAGCTCCCCCCCCAACCCTCTTTGGTGTGCTGACGAACATCATTTTAATAACTCGACTACCAAAGCCAAGAGGATATGCCACAAATAAACCAATGGATCCCAGCCCATCATGACTTGGGTTTCTGCTGGGGATCAGCTTGACATCTCCTTTGCCACCAAGCATGGAACCAGTTCAAAGCCGTGTTTTGAACATGGGAGAACTGGGAGAGCAAGGTGTCCTGGGCTTTAGGTGGTCACTTCAAGCCCAAGTATGCAGGCAGGGGGGTTCTGCATGTGTCACCCCACAAAAGCCACTATTTGTCATTTAAGGGAAGGGGTATCATGCATATGGAATGGGAAAAGCAAATAAATAATGCTGCTTCAGTGCCATCCCCAAATAGCAGAGTCTGACTGTGCAGAATTGAGCAGCAGCATCCAGTAAACTGGAGCCAACGGGGATAACAGCCTGTGCACAAGATGGGAAAGGAAACACATGAGCTGGGCTTTGAGAGCTTGAACTGATAGGCAGAGTTCTGCAATCCGTCACTGAGATGCTACAATCTGAAGAGAAATAAGGATCCTGTTTAATGGCCCAGAAGGATTTCGGGGTATTCACACACTCAGTGCAGGACACATGCACACACCAGCTTCACAGATCCTCTCCAGGAGTCTGGTTTGGCTCTGGTGTCTTTATCCTTAGAGTGTGAATAGGCTGATGCCTATGCAGCTGAGTAGGGAAAGATGATACAAGCCAGACAGTGAGACAGGCTTTTTTAAAGCATCTGTGTGATTACAGAGCATCAGCCTGATGAAAAGATCCATGTGCTGAAGCTTGAAAATTCCTTGTAATAACACCCTTAGCCCTCTATCCTCTACCATGACATCAACACCACAAGCTTCAGTTAAATTAAGGAAAGTCATAACCTAAAAATAATACTCACACTTATTGCATTTACATCTCCAATAATCATTTCAGAATACTATGGATACCAAAACACCCCCATATTACCTTTAATCCTGTGTATTTTATCAGAAAACCACACCAGACTGAGATTACCTCCTCTGCCCACATCTCTTACTAACACTCAGAAAGAGCAAGGTGAATTTTGCAGGCTTCCCCTCAAGGCACGAAAGCCACAAGACACCAACAGGGTGACAATTTACCTGGGATAAGAACCCTACAGACAACAGGATGCTGCAGGATGTGTTCGCAATTACAGCTACCATAGCGCAGGTTGGAGCAGAGAGCTGAGACACAAGTCAGCAGTTCAGATTTACTCAGGCACTTGATGGCTGGGAGAGGTTTTGTTGCAACACTTTAATGATACATGGGCTGAATATTTTGCATTTCTGTGCTTTAAACCCCACTCGGTTGGAATGGGGTTGTGTCCCTTGTGGTACATCATTTACATCAAAATCTCCCCCACTTCTCAGCATGACTTTCATGTCCCCCCACCATTTAGATAGCAGAGGCATATATATGTGTGAGGATAGACAAAGGGAAGAAATAGCTTTTTCATACATTCATTGAGCTAGAAGTGTGGAAGATGCCAGCATACGAAGGGTGCAACTGATGTGGAAATGCAGCTCTTTGAAAAAAGGGAACTGAACACCAAAACTGGTTCAGTGCAGCTAAATTGGTCCCCTAAGGGCCAGTGGTAACAGAAACCTTCAGTCCAAATAAGAACGAGTGAAATATTCAGCAAACAGCATTTGATGCTTATGTGCAGGGGAAAAAAGTAGTGCAGCTGTTGGAAAATGGAAATATCATGTTACCTCAAGCTACAGTAGAAGTGGCAGATGAAGGGAGGTTCAGTAACTCCCGGCATCTCCCAAGAGCATGTCTAGTTCTGCCACTAGTCCATCACACTGACCTGCTACTCAGACTGGTCATGCTGGGTTCCATCCAGGCACCATGGCTCTAATTCACATTCCTTGTGGTGAGGAGTCACTGAGCATGGACCTGAAATGGGCCTCAAAGGAGTAACCACAAAGAATTCAGGCTCTGACCCACACGAGTTGGTCAGACCTTCAGCTTCAACAGGATTTTACAGCTCCTTTTGGGGAAAAGACAGTACTAGGTGGGCAACCTTAACTTAGACCTAGCTCAATACTTCAAGGCTTCAAAAGGCTCCAGCCAGATTATGGGTGGCCAATCCAGGGTTTATAAAGAAGCCCCTAAACAAAATAGGTCTTGGAGCAAATCCCAGGCCAATGCAGTCAGAGAATCCTTGAATCCATGGTCCTTGAACCATGACACAAGTTCACATCAGCTTTTAAAAGCTGATGATATTCATGCTTGGGTTGAACTTCATCTGACACCTAGAAGTGGGAAATGCACCAAGCTGTTTGTTATGTCCATATGGATTACAGTAACAAATGTAGCCAATCCATCTGCATTTACCAGCAGTACCATGTATGTGCTGCAGGGTCAGAGGCTTTGCACGGTTTAATTCACCCCTGAGGTTCCCCAAATTCAGGTGGACCTGGCCATTGAGGCTTTAACCATCAGCACATCTCCTATGCTGCTTGCAACCAGCCAGATGATACCACCGCAGCCAGACAGACACACAGACAAAGCCTGAACTTACACAACAAAAGCTCAGCTCTTGACTGTTTTCCGAGAAAAATCTATCAGAAACACTAAAATCATTTTAATTTACCCCATGAGGGATGTTAAAATTGCTTTCTGTTGTTCAAATCACTCTGTTTTATCCTCTCTATAGATTTCTTCGGAGTTTCTTCCCAGAAATGAATGTATAAACAGGATTAGTACAAAGGAATATGGGTGCTCTAGGACCAAAATGTCTTGAATCATTTTAATATCTATTATTATGATCACTGCTTGAAGACAAAACTGTAAGCCATAGCTCTTGCCAGGGCAGGGAAGCAGCTCATCAGAAAACACAAGAATAGACTCAAAGAAAAAAAATGCATAAGAAATTAACTGCTCAGGGAAGCAATGCTCGCTCCACAGGAGGAATGCAGACAGTGTATTATTACTATTTAAATTCCTTGCTTTCTGAAAACTTCTCTATTTTTTATGAATGTTCAGCTTCGTATCATAGAAATCAAAAGGAATTATTCCTGCTTTACCAATCTGAGATGATTTTGTCGGAGAGAAGACCTTGCTAGTATCTCTGAGATATAAGGCCGTAGGTGATGCTAATATATGAGGACAGTGACTGGTATCTGGCCATGACTTTATTTTCCAGCTGGGATCAATGAACAGGTATTGGATAAATCAATGCTCAACCTTGGAGCCCTCACAGATAGAGGAAGAATTACTTCAGGAAGAGAAACCTGTGCTATTGGATTCATATCGCCATGAGCATCTCTTGTTGCACTGACAGCAGATTTGAGTGGAGAAGTATTTTTTGTCTTGCAAAAACTGATTCTTTTCCTTTGTGATGATACAGAGGCTGTACAAATCATAGCTGATAACCCGAGATGCCAGTTCCATCTCCAGATCTAAATTGGGCACAGCAGGGATCAGAGCTGGAATCTCTACGCTTACATGAATGTCCCAACCACCCAGTCACTGCCTAGTGCTCAGGGAAATGTCTCTTCCTCTTTAACCCGACTGTGGTTATAAAGTTCATCTTCCATTCAGGAAAGAGCTTCTAATGGCAGGTACATCAAAACTAAAGATCCTGTAAATCCCTGGGTTCTAATTCTCCCTTTAAACTAAAAAGCTCCCAACCACCTCCGTTTCTTGGACCATTCACACGGGTTGCAATAGATCTGGGAAGAAATTAGATGGAGAGATAGACTCTGTCCTCCTCACTGCCAGATGTATCAGTTACATTCCCAATTTCCCAAAACTTTTAAACGTGTGCAAACACAATTTAAGCAAAACAAGAGACAAGCAAGTGGAGATGGGCAAAAAAATACCTTCAAGGATGATATGCAAAGCCTTTGAGTGAAAGAGAATTCTATTTCCTCCTTTGACACACCAGTGAGCAGAGAAAAGACTACATATTCTCACTGACAGGATGAGCCTCTGGGTAATTTGATGTCCAGGCTAAGGGACCTTGTGAAAAATATCCTCACACACAAGTACCTCAGCAAGTGTTGGGGTTTCATCACCTTCATTCTTTTATTTGGTGTTCTGCCCTTGTGCAATGGATGCCGATCTGAGACAGCAGTCACAGCAACAGCATGAAGCAAACAGCTTCAAGATTCTGGACAAATGTCCAAAGCACTTGTTTTTCTTCCTGGGCATGTTTTCTCAGTGCACAAAAAAAAGTGTTTTCTCCTCAGACATATTCTTATGACTGTTCCTTTACAGTCCAATGCACTCGGATGAGAAGGGGCATGTTGGTTGTGAAGATAGACCATGTATTTGAAAAGGCAGTTAGTTTCCTTTTGGTTTTGTGTTTTCTGAAGTGGACTGAAAAAAGGAATTGTGGAAAGATGTCTTGGGGCTTGCTAAATGGTGATTTGGTAAGGAGCACAACCCTTCCCCTGCACCCTCCCACTATCAGTTATCAAGCCCCGCGTTACACGCTGCTGTGATTTCCATGGCTTTGTGTGATGAATCTGGCTCTCCTCTGTAAAGCAAAAAGAGCAAGAGAGAGGAAAGCAAATGGCTCACATAAAACTAGGTTACAATAGCCCTCAGGAGCTGAGTGAAACCAAGAAGAGGAGAAAAGTTCAGCACGAGGCTGGCAGCCTGGGCAAGGACACAACCCCAACTCCAACGTGTCGGCATCACTGAGCCTCAAATTTGCACTACAGCATGTTTAGAGAAGAATCTTATACAGCCTTATTAAAGTAAGAAAGCAGAGAACTTGGAATCAAGGATGAGGTGCATGGTGCTATTTTCCTGCTCCTGAGTACAGCAGGATGTAACTAGCTCATACAAGAGACCAAGGTGAATGGAGGGATGCTGTCCACATCCTGTCCAGACACAGGGTGAGAGATTGCTTCTTTTACCCAAGCTAAATTAGCCAGCATAGTGTGTCAGGGAGGAAAAGCTAAAGCAGCACTTCTTGTTATTAGTTAACTGTTATGTTAGGAGAGCAGCTGGTGACCACCAGATGTGTTGGAACTGAAAAATGACCCTAATTTTAGCCTACAGCAAATGCCAATGCTGCTTTGGCTGTTTGTACCTGTTTGTATCTGTAACTCATAAAAACATCTCTTTTTGGCCAGATTACAAGAACATAAATTAAAACACAGACCTTTATACCTTGCTAATATGTACTCTTGTTATCATCTCAGGGCTCCAGTGCCAGATGCTGAAACCTCACTTCACATTATTTTTTGTGCTTTTATTCTTCTGCAATGCACTGCTAAAGCATTTTGTTATTTAATAAATCCTTTTCATAATACCATTACATTCAAAATAATTCCATCAAAGTAGGAAATAAAAACCTAGTTCCTTACCAGGTATTTACACTGAGATGGGATAGAAAGCCTAGATCTGCCAGCAAGGTATAAAACATCCCACACTGGTAGCATCATCCTGTAGATAACTTGAGTTCCTGCCTTTCTAGCACCTCAGTTTTTGGATTAGGTGGCTGTAACAGAAAAAGGGGGAAAAAAACACGTTGACTGATGCAGGCTTCTAACTTTGCCTAGTTGCTTCAGATGTCACCCTGGGGGCACTGAACAGCCTGGTGGGAGCCCTGAGTTTTAAGGCTTTGATGAGGAGGGAGAACAGCATCACACAAAACCTATTGGTGGTGACTTGGTCATGGGGTGCCATTCTGTCAGATTTGGGTTGATTTGCCCCAATTAAAGCATTTCCTGACACACTGAGGGAGCAAAGCAACTGAGAAGCTAATCGACCTAAAACCCCTTGGAATTTCCTCTACATGACCCTGGGGCACAGGAGCAGACTGGCCTCCAGACAGACCTACTGCAGATCCCCAGTCAGTTCCACAAGAACTGAAGAAGTGTGATTCAGTGCATCCCCATGAGTAACACAAAGTCAGACTCCTGTCGACGAGGGAAGAGATACTACAGATAAAAAGCTCTACAGGTGCAGGGGAATAGGAGATCAAGGTATTTCCTTGCCTGTTTGAAATGCTGACTTCCAGGCCGCTTTGCATTATTCACTGACTTAGAAGAAGCAGGCAAAAATCTCACATAGCTTTGTGTGAGAAATGGAATCAGGAGGAAAGTATCTCAAGCACTCAACAGGAAAAACAACTTTCTGTGCTACAGTATTGCGCTCAGCCTTAGGTTGCTGAGACCATGGGCTCAACCTCTGTGCCGTAGCTCCATTTTGGGGTGAACTCTGGCTTCTGTGTGCTGGTTGCCCATTGCTAAATAAAAACTGCTTTGTTTTACTGGCTACTCCAGACCTGGAGGGTAAATGCAGTAATGACGACTGCTGCCTCCTCCAGGAATAGATGCTACGTAGGACTTTTCACTCCCTCACTTCACTGTGGTGCCCTAGACTTGACACCACACCACTGGATGGAACAGATACCTTGCTTAACCATCTTTTTCCTCTTTTTCCCCTTGTTTTCTCAAACATTCCTGGGTTTTCTGCATCAAGCAAATCTTTTGGTGACAGAAACCCCCCATGGCAGAAACACTCCCCGCTATGAAACAGCCAGGATACTTTACAGCTCAATACTGCTGTACAGCAAACAAGGCAACGTGGCACAAGAACTTGTTGCTGATTCCTCAGATAGATTTCCATGACACTGTGCACAATAAAAACATGGAAATAAAACCAAACATCAGGACATAGCAACTGCTGTCTAAAGGACAAGTCAGGATGCCTACACACACAAATGTGCTATCTTCAAAAGTCTGGATCTTGCTGTAAAAGCTGCTGTGCCAAAATTGGTCCTTTCATTGCAAGTTGCATCCTGTTTGACAGTGTTTCTGAACATATTCTTCTAGTTTGTTCCTGGGGGGGTTGGGTGTTTTTCCTCTGCTTACTTAGGTTCTCAGCTCCCATTCAAACAAGAGATGAAGAACCAAACCAAAAAATAGTCAACATGACTCAGTGAAGCTTAAAAGGTTGAAAAACACAGAGGTAAGGAGAAGGAAAGCAGAACATGCATTTTCTTTCACAAATCGTGATGCCTAGCATGTTCCAAATGGCAGCTTTTGACAAAGCGGCAGCAAAATTGACTTCTATTGCTCTAACATCATCACACCACACACTGGGAAGAATTAGAGTGGACAAAAATAAACATGTTTTCAGCATCTCAAAGCAAGATTTTTGCTTTTTTGTATTTTTGCTTCTGCTATAGCAGTGGGGTCCAAGCCCCTTAATACCTGCTGCTGGTGGCTCAGGCAGCTCCTGGTGTCACCAGCTCTTACAGAGCATCCCCTCCCTTTGGGCTGCAGACTTAGAAAGCAGAAGAAACAGTGAAAGTGCCTTTAAATTGCCTAATTTGCTACTTTTCAGGCCGACACATGTACCTGGTTAATTATTTAGGCTCTCCATCCCTTCTGTTTACTTATTGATAAAATACAGCTGATTTGCTGCAGTAACTGGGGGTTATCAGGGAAGCCAACCATCCACTACCACAGGTCCAGTTCGAGCTCAGCTGAACATCAGGCATAGCCATATAGAAATGGGATGCATGGCACTAACACAGGGGCAACCACCCTTCAAACAGACATTTGTTATATGACATCTACAGCATGTTGTTTAGCTTTTCCAATGGAAAAACCCTCTAATACTGAGGAAGTTTAATTATTGCATTGGACAAGTGACTATTTGTTCCTTGGGGGTTTTAACAGCACCTTCTGCAGAGGGTCAAGGGCCTTTGAAGAGGAGTGAGGAGCCCTGCAGCTGTATGAGCCCATGTTGGCAGGCAGGGAAGCACAGGCTGCCCCCAGCCAGCCAAATGAATGCCCGCTGGATTAACTGCAGATGTTCCCCATGCCAGGAAAAGCTCATGGGCTCAGCAAGAGAAGGAAAGCAGGAATCCAAGAGGACAAACAGCAAGAATTTCTCTCTGAAGTGAGGGGATTAGCTGGGAAAGGAAAAGAAAATACAGCAGAAAGCAGCGAGTTGTGGGAAAGCTTGCCTAAGAAGTGCCAGCCTGTGGGAAGGGGTCTGTTATGAAGTAGAGAGTAGCAAATGAGTACAGGGAAATTAATCTTTATTTCCATGAAGATGTTTAAGCTTAAAACTACATAAAAGTAACAGCAGCACCATAGCTGAGATTTGAACACATCACCTTACAATTAAATTACTAGCAGCTCTGAGCAGAAGGGTATCTCCCCTAACAAGCATGCAGCTGCAGAGCCAGGCAGGGCACATGGGTTTAGGATACAAGGTCACATAAATGCCTGGATCAGAGGACACACAAGTTACTGGGCTGGGGTATCTGCCACTTCCACACATTCCTCTGCAGACCCCTTCACTGTGTCTTCCTTTCTGTCTTTGAAACAAAGTTGAGGGGGGATTTTTAGTGCCCAATAACAAGTGCTTTTACCAGGCCTGACCATCCCCTCTGATGCAACAGATAGCTAGTTACTTTTTGAGCATTTACAGATGGGAAATGCAGCAGAGTTCATTACTCACTAGCATAATTTATATCAGCTCCCATCCTTGGTTGCTGCCCAGTCATGATGGGCCCATTCTGGTAGCAACAGTGCCAAGGCATCACTTATTATTACTCAATCTTTTGGGGATGTACTTTAAAAATCAGCTGCTCCAAAGCACCGAAGTAACAACGTCTCTCTCTGGCTGCTCATTTCAAAGCTGTAGCCCCAAAAGCCAATTCCATCTCAGTTTAATCCTTGATCAAAGCAGTACAATTTAGCACTGGATTAGCGATTCTCTCATTTAAATCTGTCACTAAGAAATGCAGGTGATTTCAGTCAATTTTAAATATTTCAACCAAAGCCACCGAAACTTAATCAAGTAGTGCAGGGATAACATTCTTTTAACCTCCGTTACAATCTCAAGCTGCATTTCCACAGTGTTTTGCAGGCACAAATGCATTTACACCCCCTGTGTCTTAACACTCACTGCTAACTTCCCTGGAAAACTGCATAAGAGAAAGCCCTCATGTTACAACATTATTGTCAACTCCTTTAGGAAGCCTGGGCAAAAAAAAAGTGCCAGGAAAAAGAACTAGAAACACAGAGCATCAAATCTTCTGGTATCTCCCCACTATAAAGGGCCCCACGGTTGTGTTTGATCCAAGCACTTCCAAGTGTCACTCTAGAAACTGGAAAGCCTGCCTGTGCCACCCTGTTTGACACAACATGAAACTTCTTCCAGTGCAGAGAGAATCCCATGAAGCCTTCAAACCAGGGAAGAGAAGAAGCAAAGAGATCCCAGCAGAAACTGTCAAAGGCGACTGCTGCCAAACACATATTATTACACCTGAAATAAAGCTCCCCTTGTGTGCAGCAAAGGGCACAAGAGACCATCCTGGTGGTGCCTCTGCATGTCCACTGACCACAGTAGCAGGAGCATGACAAGGCAACCATAACCCACGTGCTGTCTTAGCACCCAATAATCGATATCAAGCGCAGCAGCCCTCAGGTTCCTGCTCTGTGCTCAGGTATGTCCCACTGAATCACAACCCTGAGCTGAGCAAATACTTGTTACTTGCCAAGGCAAATCACACAGAGGAACTGAACTTAAGGTCTGGTCCACCTCAGACATACACAATTTGTTCAGGCCCTTCCCTTTCTACCTGCCAGTATCCTGACAGAGATCCTGAGCATCAACACATAGCCCCTGCACGAGTCTTTCTCACTTCGAGTAAAGCTAACAACTGAGTTTGTTCATTCCGTGAAGACTGAAATCAATAATAACTAAGTTACACACAGGGCCCCTAAAAGATGTTTATCGTTAGAGGTCCCTGTAAAAACACAGGTCATCTTCCTTTACACACAAGGACTTCAATCTGCTGCAGGAGTGCCACCAGCAGGAAGGGCTTGCACAGGAGAGCAGAGCTCCCAGCAAGGGCTCCAGGCCCCAGGCAAACACAAACCTGTCAGAAATCAAAGGCAACAGCAAGAGGACTGAGCACCAGCAGCCGCAGCACCTTCCACCATGGAAGTTCACAGACCACCTAACACACAACTGAGCCAGGGGGCACAGACCGTGGGATCACAGCCTGGTGCAGAAAACTCACATGCAATGCTGCAGAACTCTGAGCACAGAAACTCCGCCCTGTGTCCGATAACTTCCTCTGAGATACACTTAAAATAGTCCTCAGATCTTCTCACCGTTTGTTTTCTCCCTGTTATCCTCCCAGTTTTCTCATCCTTTCAATCAAACAGTCCCAAACAGTTTGGTGGCATCCGACAAACACCCAAGTGCTTCTCCCTGCAAAGTAACAGCTCCTGCATGGGAGATGGGAAACCCGGTGATGCTCTGAGGCACCTTTAAATCTACTTTACTGCAATAATAACCGTGGCAGAAGGACAGAATTAAAACCCAGAGAATCAATGGGGGAAAGAAAACCCAGCCTCTGAAAAACGTGTGACATGCAAGAAACTAAACCAACTCTGCTCCCCCCCCTTCTCGCCAATGTACATCAGGAGTGATAATCAATCACAGACCATGCAGGTGATTTCCTCCTGCCCAGCTAAGGCAAAGCAGACGCTGAAGCCAGTCCCCTCCGAGCCCGTCTCTCGCAGGCAGGAGCGAGCTGCCCGCCTCTCACCGTACCTTTGCTCCTCCGTCTCAGCACCCCGAGCCGGCACTTGAGCGAAACAGCGAACATCTTCCCCGAGCGCCCGCAGGCTCCGGCGCGGCGCTCACATGGCTCCGTGCCGCTTCCCCCTCCGCACCCCTGCTCGGAGCTCATGCATGGCCACAGTGGAACGGAGCCGTGCTTTATGTAGTGGCAGAGGGAGCGGGAGGGAAGGGTTTCCGTGGGGAGGGTGGCAAAGACAGAGCTAGAGGGGACACAGCCCCTTTCCAACACTTTGAGCAAAGCGCTCTTGTTACCTTGTCCAGACTGAACTCACTCATCGATGTTTAGAAGCCTATCGCCAGTCTCCGGCTGGGAATCTGGTATCACATTAACATATTAATTTGCCAAGTAACACTGCTCCTTAGCACATACGGGTTCATGCTTGCACTTCACCAGAAAGACAAACCACAGCTTCCCACAGCAAAGGAAATAAAATTCCTTGATTTTATGGGACCTGTTCACCATAAACCCAGCACCGGTGCACATGCCATGGGGGTATGTGCTGCTAACAGCCCCAGCACCACAAGTTCTGCTAAATAACCTTTCTGCTAAAGAAACTATCCGCAAAAGAGCTTTCTGTGGCTGTAGAAACCATCAACAACATCCCACAGATCTGAGATTGAAGCCACCATCCCAGGGACAACACAAGCCACCTGCTGAACATCAGCTCCCCAAACAATGGGCCTGAATGTAGCCCAAGTCCCACCTCCAACTTGCAGAATGGGATGATGGATCTTCCTGGATATTTCTGCTGGGGATGGAGCAGCCTTGGAGCAGTTCGGGGCTGCACCTTCCAAACTGCTGGAAAGCTTTTGCCTTTATAAGCTGTTGCATGCAGCAGAGGACAGCGGGCAGGTTCTCCACAACCAACCCAGGCTGGTTCTCCACAGGGTTATTGACTAATAGAAGACACCAAGCTTATTTGGGGCAGATTTACCAGGGAATTTAGGAAGGCCAAACGGATGCCTCGCTCTTGGCAGGACCACTCAGGGTCCCCACAAGAAGCCAGCCCCATACAAACCCTCACCATCAACCTCCGATGCCTCACCTTTCTGTATCTGCACTGAGTTACCAGGCAATTACCAACATTTTAGGCTGGAAAGACACATGCCCAGTTTAAGTAAATTCAAACTCAAAGGTCTAAGTTTGGAACCAAAAGAAGCTGTAACACAGACTGACCCAGACAGCTTTCCAGCAAGGAAAAGGGCTAAAAGAGACCTGCTCTGAACACGTGCTCATGAACACTCTGGCAGTGTTCAAGGCCAGGTTGGATGAAGCCTTGGGTGGCATGGTTTAATGTGAGGTGTCCTTGCCCATGACAGGAGGGCTGGAACTGGATGATCTTAAGGTCCTTTCCAGCCCTATCTATTCTATGTGGCAGCGTTCACAGCACAAATGGCAATCCCAGAGCAGTAACACTGAATTATAGATACAGGAATTCCAGTTACAGACCCTCAAAACTCAATAAGCCCTCAGTGCCTCCTTTAGAGATCAATCTTTATGTAACAGCACCTGAGATTCTCTTCTTGACTCCTTGTTGTTTTCTTTAAAACAGAGTTGAAAGCAGTGACAAGTGTGTATGTGTGTATTACATACAGATAAACTTACATGTAACATGTATTTAAAAGCCTCTTAGAGAAGATAAAGCCTGAGTGTGTTTGTACTGCATGAGAAACATGCATGTGGGACTAGAGGAACCATGCCACTGCATCCTCTCTTTAGGTTCATCACTGGGATTTAAGCATATTCGGACACAAAACTGAATATTAAGATCCAGTTTAGCCTCCTCTGAAAGGCTCAGAGAACATCTTCAGCATGGGGAATTGCCTGCATGTCCCTAGAGAACTGGGTTTACCTCAGAGGAAATTCCAGTTGCAAACAAAACACAGCTGCTCCTCTTTGATACTGGAACAACTGTGTTTTCAGCTCTCCCACACATAAATCTAATCCTCATTTCAGCTAAGAAAATGACTGTGGGGACACTGGTCATCACGAGCACACAATAGGAGGAGTGAGAAATGCAGCAATTAAGCTAAGCGGATAAAAAAGCATTTGTGTAATGGGAAATCTATTACCATTTATCATCTCCAGTATTTGAAGTGGCTCTTCCAACCTATAGAATCCATGGCAAATAATGCACAAGCACAATGAAAACAGATCTACACCAAGTTTCAGAAAGATAAAGTAAAACACGGTGTGATTAATGAATATGCAGTATTCAGAATATACGTGTCTACTGCTGCATTTGTCTGGCACTGATTACACCTTTTCTATAACAGCAAACTGTGGAGATACATTAAGGAAGAAAACAGTCTTCTTTTTACATAGGCATTTAAAAACATGTATTAGACCAAAATTAAAGGAGCAGAAACTATTCAAAGTAGAGCTCACATTAAATTAGCTCATTTTTCCCTTGAAGATGCCATATAGTTTGTTTCCTTTCTCAGGAATAATAATGCGAAAGCCCATGTGCCTAATATATATCCTGAAAATTACACACTGCACTAAAACGTGTTTGAAAAGGCAGTATTTCCTTACTAACAACTACAGTTATGGTTGAATGCATTAATGTTACAAATACTGATAACACTGGCTCTGTGTATTTGTTCAGGTTATTTTCGTTTTCTCTTCATTAGTTTAAAGGATGTTCCAACCTTACATCTACTTCAATTCTGGATGCCTATAGGTAGTCAGCAAGCAGAACCATAAAACTGGTTTCTAGGGAGAGAAATGCAGATTCCTATGGAATGGCAGCCTTTTTTTCCCTTCTCTTTTCATTTTATATTTGCACATTGTCTGCAAGAAGTAAAACCAGATTATTGCCAGATACTGGGTTAACAGGCTTTTTTAGCATCACTATAGATCAGACCACATTAAACTGGCTAACCAGTGTACAGCTTCCATTTAAAAAGAAAGCAAAATAAACAGAGTTCACTACGGATGGTTTTGCTCTATAAATAGACTGTAAGTAACTTCTCACTGGAGTAATTTCAGGGATCACTAACAAAATCTATGGAAGAGCCTGCCTTCTTACTACACCACTTTGTTAAAGTCTTGCCCTTGGTGAACAGATTTTCTTGGATAACGCTGTCCAGGACTGGCCAACAACAGAATGTAGGTATCCCAAAAGTATTCCTGCCACAGTGCACGTTAAGATATTTCCCCCTAAGAGTTCAGGAGCTCTCCAAGAGGCACAGAAGCAAATAACATTGGCCAAATGTGGCATTAAAGCATCTGGAGACAAAGAGTCTCTCTTAGACAAGCAAGTCAGATCAATGCTGAAACAGCAAATGCAAAGCAGTAATGCCTTCAGCCAAACTCAGTGTGGGCTGATCTATAAAAATCAGATATCCCATAGACTCCTGGGATGCCGCGTGTCAGTGATGAAGTACTCTCCTTCCTGAGGAGTGAATTCCCACTGAATTGCCCATATCCTCTCATAAAGCAGAGCAGCACCAGGGTAGCCAGCAGGCAGAAAGGTGCTCACCCCTCCTAAAGTGACTGAACAGACCCCCAGCTCCAAGTTTATTGCCTCTTGGTGCCTATTAAATACAATGCAACACTGACAAATACTGTTAGTTCAGGGCAGGGGGTCAGACTAACAGCTTGGCAAAGCCGATCTGAACTTGTTTGTCCTCGTGTACTGACGCTGTCAATAACAAAGGGTTGGGAGAAGATGCTCAGCCCACACTGACACTCGTACTGCTTAAACTGATTACCGTTAATAAATGATCCTGGTGGCAGCGTGAACGATGAACCATTTCATTGAAGCCATGCTTGGTTAGTAGACAATCCCCAAAAGGATATGGTCTAAATTATGCTTTACAAGTACCTTCCTGGTCCTAATTAGCATGGCTACAGCTTTCCCCTGTGTGGTGCCAAAGACTCCAACAGAGTAACATCAGGGCGAGAAGTTTGATGTGGCACTATTAGCTTTAATTACCCTGACAATAACTTATGAAGGTGGCAGTCTGTCATGAAACTGTATTCAGCTAAGTAGATGAACAGGCTTCAGTCATTAACCTTCACCCTCAGCATTTTGAAAGCTCTTCTTATTTCTGCATCCACTCTGATTTCTCTGACACATGCTCTCAATATGCTGGGCAACTCTTTACAAACCCACAGAGGGCCACGTCGTAAGAAATGCCATGTCTAATTTCTGCCTATATGCAATTATTTCCCTTAATTAGAACTTCTCCAGACTCTCAACGTTCCTTAGCATCAGCTGCAAGAAACCAGCAAGATGCTCTTTGGAGAAATACCCTGTTCTCACCATTGTATTTGCTGATACCACAAATGCAGCAGTGTGCATGCACCACAGTCCCACAGTTCAAGAGTAACACTCATGGGGACTGTGCTTCCAAGCCAAACCACTGAGATCCTGGTGGTCTGTATTTAGATTAGACTGAGACTAGAACTCAAGGAAGATTTATCTAAAGATGAGTGAAGGCCAGGTGTGAAAGCTATGTACTGATGATGTCTCCCTACTTGTCCTCTCCATAATTCACACCCCAGATTGGCAGGAATGTCTAGGATTTTATGGGCATTTTTCTGCAATTCAAGTAGGTGAATGGCATTTGGATTATGTCCCAAAGCTAAGGCAGGAGCTGATTTAAACATTCACATCTTTGTTCCTTTTTTGAGCTTCCAACTTGAGCCCTATCAGTATTACTTAGACACCTCCTCCTCCTAAAATTATTAGCTCAGAAGAACAGCTTAACAATTTCTGTGTAAAAGTAGTCTTATGTTATTCCCTTGTAGTATTTCAGTGATGATGCCACAGCCTTATCAGCATGCAGAGCAAACCAAAAGCTCAGGTGCTTGATACTGAGCCCATCTTTTTTTTCCAGCTTCTGCACAGGAGAGTGTAAGAGGAGCCAGGTCCCTACCTGGAAATGCTGCAGTGAAATAGTAGTAAAAAGAAGCTATTTAACTGCAAGAAAACATTGCATACACTTGGAAACAGGGTTATGAGGGCTGTATTACTCCAAAGAGTGATGACAAAAGTGGTACTGCCTGTTGCTTGTGGTACGAAGTGTGGTCCTCGAGGTGGAACACTGTTGTTGGGACTCAGCCTAAGACCATGGTTTATTTTGCCAGGAAATGCTGAAGCCATTTGTTAATAATTAAATGGTCCAGTATGTTTGTTCAATCTGTGAATCCATGGACAAGGCATCAGTCTTTCCAAGGAGACAGCTGAGTCTCCTGAAGCAAGAAATTAAAATAGTCTTATCTCCATGTGCTGTATTGCTGCTCACTCTGAGTGCCAATTTACTTAGAAGGAAGAAAGCCTCTTGCAAACACTGACTGCAGATGCTAACCTAGACAGGGGTCACACTATGCCTTCATGTATGTACTCCCAACAGCCTTCACACTGGATTTTACACCACTGTTGTGCTAATGAAGCAATTAGCTAGTAACACCCTGAGACACATTAGTCTGCCAAAGGCCAAAAGTCATTTTCCTTTTAAGCAGGTTCTCCTTACCCAGTTTAAGTGCCAGCTGCAGCCTGTTACTGTGAGCACAGTAAAAAGATGGTTCACAAATCTGACTGTTACTTACAGTAACACCATCTTACTTAACACCATCTGTACTTAGAGAGCACCATCGGTCTTCCCAGCACCAGAAAGGACGATAGGAAAGCTGCAGTAAGTGTAACGTGCAGCTTAGCTTTGAAACCAAACAAGCCTCACTTTAGACGTGTTATACTGGGGAATGTAGAATAATCGTGCAGAATCAGTACTGTTTCTGCTAGGAAATACATGTGTCTTTTTAAGCAGCATGCTTGTGCTGGTAGATTTGCTGTTTACTGGTATTTAGCCCCCAGTAAAAGAAACTACCTTGTTTTTTAAGTAAAAGGCTGAAAGCTAGAATTTACACAATTATTAATAAATAGCAGTATCCAAGAGGTCTTAAGGACTATTTGTGTTTCACCCACAGGAACAAATTACTGCAGGAAGGAGCACATTATCTATGCTCTGGTCTCTTTAAATCAAAACCAGATGTCTGCTTCCAGAAAACCAACCAGAAGGTTTGCCATCTTGCCCAAGTTACTAGAGATACACAGATGAAGGTTTTGGCCTGTGTTTGTACAGGACATCAAGCTAAATTATCCTTGTCCACCATCAAATCTAATGACCACATCCACCACGACATACAATTGGCATTGCTTTCTTGTCTGCAAAACAGCCACACCAGTTTACTCTGGCAGAAAATCTGCTCATAGTGGCTTGCCCAGTATTGGACTGGGAGCAAACAGCAGAGCAGGGAACTGAGACCAGCCCCAATTAAATGCATAAAACCAGCTCAAAACTTATCAATTTATACTACCTTAAGCATTTTTTCATTCACAAGGCTTGATTTCCTTACCCTGTTTGACAGTAGGTAGAGATTTGCCAGCCCCTTTGGTTACCAGACCCAGAGCTGCACCGTCACAGAGGTGGCCCAACATTCACTCTTCCAAGAATTGACCGTGCCCGTAATTCACAAGAGATCTGTTTGGGAAATAGCTAAATCACAGTAATTATCACTGAGATGGCTTAATTAAAAATGGATGAAGTCTCACTGTCAGGCGGTGTTTAGAAAAGCACTTACCAGCAATGTCATATTTCCCACTAAGGGAGATATTTACTTCTGTCATCCAAGAGGGATGTTAAGAACTGCAGCTCTCAAGTCTACTCTATTCAGACTTCATTTATTATCCCTATTTCTGAAGTACTTTCCTACCCCAATACCCTGCATGTCCCTCCTCCAGAAATTGCCACATTCATTTCTCTAATCAGAAGATACCAAACTCAGCTTTTCACAAAGGCTACAATTCAGTCTATAGCTTCTACTTTATGCTGATGTCCAAAACCAACAAAGCTGCATTTTACAGTCAGGAAACCTAAAAGTCTCACTATCTGCATTTCCTTCATGGATTGGGCCCATCATCATGTGAATGAGCAGGAAAACACTTTGCTCCAATGTCTGTGTTGATGCACCGTACCAGCAGAGCTGCAGGTTGATCAAAGACAGTACCTGGAGTTCCCTAAAACTCCTATTCTGCCTGGCTCTGCTTGCTGATTTTCATTACACAACTGCAAAAAAGCTGCAAAAGCAAGTGCTGCACAGTTAGCTCAGCACATCTCTGCTTCCCTAGGAAATGAAGCCATTGGCCTCCAGGCTCGCCTGTGCTCATCTCATCCATAGACTAATTCAGGATCCAGTTGCATAAAGGACTAAACCGCCCAGCTTCTGCACCTACTTGACAAGCAAGCAAAGTGTGCCTATCATCTTTAATCATATAAGCATCTATATACTTGCTCTTGAAGAAAAGGGCCATCTGTCCCATTACATGTTTTCACTCTTACCCCTTTCCTTGGCCCTTATTACAGGTGACACCAAGATGGAAGGGCTATACTGACTCTGATCTCTGAAAGCCGAAACCTGCAGCTTTGATTTAGCCTCTCTCCAGTACTTAACTTGATATAAAAGGTGGGAAAGGCATGCAGAAATTCATTAAAAACTTAATAGTAAAGAAGTATATTTACTGGGGCAAGATTACAGAGATTTAAGGAGCTCATCGACTTTTCTTTTTGCAAATATTAGCCTTCAGCAAAGACATGAAAACATTTGTCTTTATTCTAAAGAGGATGTTATCAACTAATTAATTTCTAGCATCAGTCTAGATGAAGAAGGGTTTTAATTGCTGAAAATGTTGAAATAGAATATTTTCACAGTGAGATTTATGTTTGGTTACAATGGATTGATTCCGTTTGATCAGAGCTCTCTCTGACCAATTGTCTGCGCTGGAAGTTAGAGATCCCATAAACATTCATGAGCTTTCAGTCACCTTTGCACCTCCAGCATATGCCAGCGATCCCCTTTCTGCAGCCGCTGCAAGATGGGCAAGCGGGGTGCCCAAGAGGAACGATAAATAATGCAGCTCCATGACCCCAGTAGCAAGGAGGGAGTTTGGAGGTGCTGGGGCTTTGAAAGAGCACTAGGCTCCACTTAAGAAATACAGCTTTCTCCTTCTGCTGGTCACCACAAGGGAAATCACTTTGAAAAGCTGAAAAAGGGCAACACTTTCTAGCTCAATAGACCATTCTGTATCTTGCAGTGTGACCATAACTGCTAATAATTGCTCACTTACAGTGTGCTCACTACCATAGGGCAGTAAGGCAGAATGAGGATTGTTATGGTCTCCAGCCTGTTCCCTTTCTCAGGATCCTTTGTCTTTACCTACAGATATCCCTGCCCCAGTGCTATTAACCTTGACTTCTTCAGAGCCACACATTAATTCCTGCTCTTTGGTTTTCCCTTTTCTATCAACAACAATACTGCTCCCACTAGGAGAATGATGCCATGCCTCAGAGTTGTCCCAAGACCTGCAGCATGTTAAACCTCAGCTGCTTGACTGCTCCCTGTAGTACTCCATCACCATCCCCAGACCAGGACCAGGCACTGCAGCACACATACATCCAGCCTGGTACCAATGCTATGCCAAAAGGCTCTTTTCCTGTCTCTCCGCCTTCCCTGACACACAGCTTTGTCCAAATCACTTCATCTCCTGAATTCCCAGATGAAAAAGTAAGCACTGATTTAGGGGTTCCTCACACTACTTTCGTTATCACTTTTCCCAAACGTGTTCGCACACGGGGGTACGCAGAGCTCCCTGAACAGCCACATTTGAAGAAGAGAGACATAGGAATGAACAAATCCCTTTTTCCAGCATCTGAATTTATGGCTGGAAACGAAACTATCAGCTTTGCAATTATTTACTGCTGCACAGTGAGACCCATGGGATATAAACAGAGGAGACAACCCGGCAGGAAAATCAATTGCCACAAACCAAACTGTCATCACTAAATGTATTAAAGCCATGTGAAAACGACCCTGTTGATGGGACACAGAGGGCCTCATGGCAGCTGCTCTTCTGCTATCATGAGGTATAGGCACCTCTTCAAAAGCAAGCAAGGGGGAGATGTCCATCCCTGACCTCCTCCACCACCACCTACAGCTCTTCCCATCTCCTTCCCTGCCCGGGGGCTGGGACACCCCACTGGCTTCTCATGGCCTTGGCTTCATAATGTCAGAGCATCTGCCCCCAGATCCTGACAATGAGACATTTCTGAAAGGCTATGAAGCTTCACCTAAAGCACCCAAACCCCTTGGACAGCCTGACCATGCAGTTTTGAACTCTGGCGCAGGCACCTATCTGAAGATGTTTATCTTCAACCCCATGGTTCAGATGGGACAGGACTGGCTCTAAGAGAAGCCCATCAGCAATAACTGCAGCTCCTGATCTTCATCTGCCAGAGCTGAGTCTCTGTGGGCCCTTGTGTCCCTCCCAACCCCAGCACTCATGAACTTCAAAGCCACAAGAAATGCAGGAACAACTCTAGTGAGCTCAGCCAGTGGCTTTACAAGGATGGCTTGGTTTTAATTATGTGCCTAGGGGATTTCTTGTGGGAGGATGAAGCAATGAGGTCTGGCATCATTTAGCAATGAAAGGGTACGAGCTTAACACAGGTGATCCGAAAGGCTGAGCAACATCCCTTTGAATGGGTTTATTGAACCCAGAAATTGAGTAGGTTTGTTTTTTTCTAAGGTAGCCAATACTGGGTGGAAAATCAAAATAATAAATAGACCTTAGATATCAGAAGGAAAAATATAAATCTCCAGTATAAATCTTAATTCCCCAAAACATTACACGACTTGGATGTGGGTTTATCTTCAGAGCGACAGCCCAGTGCAAAGAGAGCTATGATAGATGGCACGCACATCTAGGTCACTGGCAGTCCCCCTTCCCATACCCAATCTCTCTCTCTGCTGAAGGTAACATGAGATTTTTCCCAAACAGCCCCTTTGCTGAATCTGCCTTTCTGCTTGGAGACCACAAAGCCAGGCAACTCAGCACTGCTTTGAAAGAGGGGGGGGAGAGCACACAGCAAAGAAAGCCAGAGAGACTGTCTGCAGGGAAATCCAAGGAGCTACCAGAAGATAAAACGAGAGGCAAAGAGGAATCCTTATGAAAATGCATGAGACGTGGAAAACTGACAGGCCAATTAAACATGCCTAAATACAGTCAGAGATTATCCCAATGCCACTGTGTCCTATTGTTCTCCACCCTCCCTTTTGTTCCCCCTTCTTCAGCCTCTGGAGAAGCAGCTCACCGGCATCCCCCAACCCCTCCTCCTCATCCCTTCAACCAGCACAACCACACACGTTTCAAGCCCATCGCTCCTTGCTTTGTGCCTGCACAAACTGCTTTTCTTCCCAGCCCTTGGCCAGCTGATGGCATTTCTGCTGCCTGTGCAGTGCTCCTGGAGAAAGCACAGGAATGCCAAGAGCCTGCAGGGAGCAGGGGCTGGCTGATGCTTCTGTAAACACCATGCTAATCTGTTTAAGATATTAGGCACCCGTATATGTGTTTTTAATAATAAAGGCAACATTTAGATGCTGCTAAAGCTCAGAGAAGCAGTAGCAGACACAGAAGAGCCACCTCCACCGTATAAACAATGGAAAATACTCTCTTATCTTTTCATGCCACTAGGCCTCCGGGCTGCAGAATAAATGATTGCATTCATTTACATTTTATTGTGGAGATACAAGTGGCTGGAATGACTGCCAACAGAGAACCCGACTGCAGGAATGCACTATTTTTCTCCCCATTTGCCTGAACAGATGCTTTTTCTCCCTGGCAATCCATCTCTGCCACTGCTGCCTAGATGGCAGAAGGGGCATTGACCCACTACCTATCTTGCATTGAGCCATGGGGTCAGCTTCTTACAAAGACAAAGGCTAAAAATAGAGACTCTGAAAGAGGGGCTTTTCACCTATAACATATCCAGGCAGTAGAGCCAAAACTTTCTTAGACGGTCATATGTTCACGTCACAAAGCCCTACAAGCCCAGGAGAGAGATTTTCATCTTATCCAGTCACATATACTTCCTTTTATACTCAGCAGAAAGGAATACACTCTATGGACAATTTATCCCACAGATTTAAAATGTTGATTTTAGGCTGAGAAACACCAATTCTTCTCCTTTCCCTGCTAAGCAACCTGGACACAGAGTTCAGAGGGAGAGGTCCATTCTGTACATCCAGCTGACAGAGACCCATGCCATCTAACTAGCATTACCCATACAGGTTGGCATCAACTAAAGGCTCAAAAGAGAGATGGCAAGACACGCTAGGGTACGATTGCCTGGTTGCCATAGTGTGATTAAAGAAGACACTACACACAAAAGCACTAAGAGATGGTCTGGTCTGTGCATGCTATCTTCACCTCAGTATTTTCTGGCTTTCTACCACTAACCCACTTGATACGAACAACCTTTGCAACACAGGTTTTTAGCAGAAGGCATTTTTCATGCAGAAGCTGAGAGCGATAGGCACCAGAATTCCTTATCATAGGCTTGGGTCTCAAGCTCAGTGTTCAGCCTTGCCCCAATCCGTGTAGCCCTGGGCAAGCCCTGTGCCCCTGGCCCCCAGATGGAAATGAAGCTGTCCAAGCACCCAGATTCCTATAAAAACGGGGCCATCAGATGCTCCAGGACAGGGTCAGAAAAGCAGTGGGTGAGAAGAGAAAGAGCAAGCCTGTGAAATATTCAAAAGCTATAACAATACCATTGCAAACAAACTACAAAATGTGACAGCAAAAAGAACAGTGACCTACATTAGACATGAGCATAGCTTCATCTTAAATGTAGTTTCATAAGCACTTCATAGCCCTTGGACTCTGCCAATGCAGAATGAAGGAAGCTGAGCCTGATGACCAAGCTTCACATTTTAACTCTGCTGTGTCACAGCTACTGGCAGAGAGTTCAGACGTGCTGGGGACATGTCAGTGATTGCTGTAAATGCCCTTTTTGCCACATTCTGAACTCTTCTCATTTGGCTTTTTTTATAGATAGACTAAAACAGAAACATTTTCAGTGATATTACAGCCACCGCATCGCTTGCTTGGAAGAGAAGAATGGATATAACAAACCTCGATCCAGATCAGCTTTGGCTGTAGCACGCTTTTACAGACAAAACCATTCCTCAGATGAAAAAACAAACCAAATTTGTTCCTTTCCCATTGCTTTTTTGCTGCCCAAATATACATAATACACATCCAGGCTTCAGTATCTCAAAGCACAAGCACACATACACCAAACAAAAATCTCAATGAACTACATGCTCTCACTACGTTTTCAGGAACACCATCCTACTGGAAAAGAGATTCCCTGCTGCTCCCACTCCACAACTGTACAAACTGCCACCCTTGCTGTCAAGGGGAGGTTCATAAAGGAGACCTGGGAGTCCCACCAATGTTTTTCATCCCTTGACAAGCACAACAGCAATGGCTGAGTCTGGGAAGCTTTCCTGTCAAGTAAAGCAACGGATATCAAAGAGGCATGTTATCTCCAGGCAAGCAGAGCACCCCTGTTTCCTTACCACCAGTACAGAGGTGCAGGCGGCACAAACCACCCATGTCACAGAGTGCCCGGCTCTCCCCTTCCTCCTCCACCTTCAGCTCCTCTCTCCATCTCTTCCTCCTCCTCGAGGACTTGGTGAGGATCTTCAAAACCCTGCTCACTTTGTTCATTTGGTCTCACGGCCGCAGAGAGGGGATGGGATCTCCCCAACTCCTGCTCCTCAGCAGCTCCAGCTCCCTGGTCACTGGGAAGCACAGAAACTCTCGTGTGTGTATGCATGCGTGTGGCTGTGTCAAAAGCTTCTTTCCACCCAAAGAGAGAATTTTGGGTGGCGGCAGGAGGGGGGAAGGAGAGAGAAGGATTTCTTTTGCCTCTGTCCATCCACAGCTCTTGCAGACAATGAGAGCAGGCATTTCTTCTCCCTGATGACTTAGGAAAGCTCATAACTCACAGGGGCAGCAGATCCTGTACAGGGTTTTCAGTCCCTGGTTTTGACAATACATTCATTCTGGCAGATTTCAAATGCTCCTCAGGCGAAAAAAAGCCAGCATCAGCTCAGAAAAAGCAGCGACTTCAAGAAGTCTGGCTTCATTTCAAAGATTAGAAATAGCTAATGCAGACAGCAAATAATATCTGCATCTATGAGAAAGGCTAAGTAACAGTGTGGTCTGAAAGAACCTTGACTCTCCTGGACTTGCATAATTACTCACATTTATCCAGCACCTTTCAGCAACCCCTTTCTCACCAGTATCTTTGGAAAAAGGCAAGTAATTTCCCTCGTTTCCTGCAGACACCAAGGCACTACAAGGTGAAGTGACTAGTCAAGGCATTTTTAGTGCAACTACTGAATACACTCCTGCAAATAGCTTCTCTCCCTATTTCTAAAGTAATTTAGAGATTCTGAATGGTCTTAAATGACCCTCTGATACTTTTTAAAAGACAACAACGTGCAGCTGCAGCATCCACCCAGGGCCGTGGCTGCTCTCAACCACCAGCCAAACCACTGGGAAGGATGCAACAACCCTATGCAGGAAGCTCTGACAGGATCTTCTTTCCATGGCAACCTCCAGAAGATGGAGACCTCAGAGTCCTTCACACTACTGCCATCCTTGCATTGCAAACCAAGGCATGGGTGGGCAGTAAGAGCAGTGTTCCAATCATTGTGCTTGGTAAATGAGCTCCAGAGTCAGGAGGCTAAGGGGAAAATAACCCTATGGGCTTGGGAAAGGCTGCCTGGGAGACAGGCAGATAACAAACACACGCCTCTACTGCTGGCTTCTCAGCTGTAAACCAGAGCATGAGACATGATTCAAGGTAGATGTTTATTAACCCTCTTATACCCATGAGAACCAATGGCATAGGCAGATTATCAGTTCACTAATAGTCAGGTCAACCCTGGGAGAGCCTACAAAAGGTATTTGGGAGTCTGGTTCCTATTTGAAAGACAAGCTTCCCCTGGAAAACTCTGGGGCTACAGCTCCCACAGGACCCCTTTTGCCCTTGGACCCTGCAAAGAGTCCCACTTCCCCACACTGATGTCAAAGAAATACCCATTGTGACCAGCTCCTGGCCATTTCAGGGAGGAAAGGTGATCTGGGGTCACTGTCTATCAAGTTGGGAGGAGCCCTCTCCAACCAGGGCAGTGGAGTTAGTGGAACAGAAAGGTCCTTCTCCAAGCAACCATGTGTGGGATGGATACAGCTGTGCCTGGCAGCAAAACCGAGAGCCCATTAATATGCCTGGAACTCCATTTAGAGCGATATAATTAAGAACAAACCCTGCAGTAGATAGTATTAATGGATGTACAAATTAAATTATCACGCACTTCAGTTTGAGGCATTATAAATAGAGCCATTACTCTCACCACTGAGCATGATGCTGCCCACATCCACCACTCCCATGCAGAGGCCAGTGCAGGCAGAGCATGGTCCACAGTGACAGCCACCTCCTTCCTCAGTTAACCCCTCCAGGCTCGACCTCTTACACCCAGCTGTGGCCACATCAGCACTGCCACAGAGCAGACCTCAATGGCAAACTTGAGGGGATGCAGGCTTCTCGGCTCATTAAGGCCCAGATTTTAATGAGATATGGCCCCAGACAAGCAGTGCTGTGCAAATTGCACCACCTCAGGTAACTGTGCCCTTCCCGTGCATCCCTCTGAGGTCTAATTCTCCTTCCATCTTCCCCTGGGGCAGGAGGTAATGTGCACTGCCTTGTCTCAACCATTTACCATGGTCAAAGCTGACTCAGCTTCCCAGGAGCAAAGGCAGCTCTTCCACTGAGCAAGGATCTCCCTGCCTCCCCTCCAGGGCAGGATGGATGCACCTGCTTCCCCTTCCTCCTGACCACAGGCAGCACCCAAATCAGAGCCTGCTCCTGGCAAGTGCTCGACCCAGTTTGCTTCAGATTCTGCTATTTACAACCCCCATGTTAAAGCTTTCAAACACCCTGGGAGATGGGCAGGGGCTTGTCCCAGCCTCACACAGCAAAGAAATCCTTTGCAGTGGCTCCCAGATTAGAAGCCAAGCTGGCAGCAGAGTACCAAAGGGAATAGGGAGGCACTATGCATGCAGCAGAGCTTAAAGGTGATACAGTACATGATTCCTGTCAACATGCAGGACAACCCAACCTTATTCACCCTGGCCAGGGGCAGACCTTATCCCTAAGTCCTGCTTCCCTTTACTCAGGATCCTTCTTTGCACAATCTTCAGTGTATTGGCATCCTTCCACAAACTCTCCTCTGCCTCCATCTCTCTCCTACCCTGGACTCACTCCATTTCCTCTCCTTTCCTATGGAAAATGGATGTAATCCTTCACTTATTCCTCATTGGCGAGATTTATGAGCACAATTCAGTTTTATTTTGATGGTTAATTCCAGCACTAATGCTGCTGTCATGTCTACATAATTAATAATGAAACTAATAATGCCAAACCAATCCAAGAGTCACTTTATTGGTCTTCAATGTCATTAGTTAGAGCTGACATAACCAATTCAAATTGTCGTCTATACTGAGTCACCATTACCACTTCTACAGAGAAAACCAACACAGATTTGGGGCTGTACTGCAGCCCAGGCTCTCAATGCAGCAAGTAACACTGTAGAAGATCATCTGAGGGAGATCCCCTTACTCTAGAGAGCTGCAGCAATACAGAGAGCAGAAGAAAGCGAGGCAGCATGGAGCAATGTAAAGCATTTTGCTGGGATGAGCTCTCGGGGACCAAAGATACAACTTGTACATTCCTCAGCACTGCAGATGCAACTTGCACTCAGTCTATTCTGCATTTTCCCACCTGCCACAGCATCATACACATGGATATGGAAAACCAGCCTTTGATGCACTGTCACTGTCTGCCTTAGCATACAAATGACTGTAAAGCTGCTGGTGTCTGCAGCAGGGAGGTTGGTGCCCACATTCTTTAAGCAGGGTCTGGCTGGTCGCTATAAGAGGTGACAGGCCACCATAAACTGCTCATGTCTTGCAAGCTACTATTTCCACAATTAAGTAATCAAGAGATCTCTCAACCTATTTGGAAAAGATTGGTACTTTATGGCTGTTCATTCTGGGGCTGCTGGTCAATGAGAAATTGAACATGAGCCAGCAGTGTGCGCTTGCAGCCCAGAAAGCCAACCGTATCCTGGACTGCATCAAAAGGAGCGTGACCAGCAGGTTGAAGGAGGTGATCCTGCCCCTCTGCTCTGCTCTCGTGAGACCTCACCTGGAGCATTGTGTGCAGTTCTGGTGTCCTTGACATAAAAAGGACATGGAACTGTTGGAACAAGTCCAGAGGAAGCCACGAGGATGATCAGGGGACTGGAGCACCTCCTGTATGAAGACAGGCTGAGAAAGTTGGGGCTGTTCAGCCTGGAGAAGAGAAGGCTGTGTGGAGACCTCAGAGCAGCCTTCCAGTATCTGAAGGAGGACTATAGGGATGCTGGGGAGGGACACTTCATTAGGGACTGTAGAGATAGGGCAAGGGGTAACGGGTTAAAACTGAAACAGGGGAAGTTTAGATTGGATATAAGGAGGAAGTTCTTTCCTATTAGGGTAGTGAGGCACTGGAATGGGTTGGCCAGGGAGGTTGTGAATGCTCCATCCCTGGCAGTGTTGAAGGCCAGGTTGCACAGAGCCTTGGGTGATATGGTTTAGTGTGAGGTGTCCCTGCCCATGGCTGGGGGGGTTGGAACTGGATGATCTTAAGGTCCTTTCCAACCCTAACTATTCTATGATTCTGTAAGTTGTACTCACACTGCTTTCAAAACCTCTTCTGCAGCAGAGCGAGTTGCTCTACTCATTTGAAGGCCAATATCACTGCCTCAAAGCACTCACGATTTCAGGGGCGAAAAATCCTTCAAAGCAACTCACTAACTACTGTAAGTGCTGGGTAATCACACACTCTTATGCCCTATTCCCACTTACCTTCACCTACCACTTCTCACAAATTATCTGAAGCTGTTTGATTAGAGCCAAGTTTTGGGTAGAATTTAGGAAAGTCCAATAATAACAGTTTGGTATTGCCCAGTTAATCCAAACTATTTACTTCTCCCTCCTTTTCCAATCACAGCCCTAAAGTATAGCACCTATTAAGTGTTTTCCAAAGCAAACCACACATGTTTCCAATTGGTCTCAATTCAGCAGTTTTATTTTTGTGTTAAATGACAGGGAACAGCATTAGCAATGGGGCCATTACGTGAGTCAGCAGCATGTGGCGGCTGCCTCCTGCCCAACAAGACTGAGAGCAGCCTCCTGCTCTACTTCAGCCCTGGAAATCCTCCTGTCCTTCATGCTCCTGTTTAATTCTACCTGACAGCAGAGAAATCCCACCCACCATGGAAGAGGCTGCTCCCAAAGCAGCAGTATTGTTGGGTATTTCTCAGCATTGGAGCATTGAAGGTGGTGGATTTCCTGTTTGAAATCAATGTTATTGCCACTAAGGTTTATAAAACATAGGTGCAGCACATCTGCAGCAAACAGTTTTACAGCAGGAAGACCCTAAGGAGTCATGAATGCAGAAACATAGCCCTATCTGCCTATGCCTGGCCACCCAAGTCACACCTGATAGATTTAAGCATACCCCAACCTCCGGCCTGATTTCTGGCAGGCAAAACTGAGGGCATCATTCTCCAGAGGTAGTGCTTGGAAATAAGTTCCCAAAGCCAACAGATCAACCCATGCATCACTGACTGCTGCAGTAACCACATGGGTCTGCTGCCGCGTACAGACTCCGCATCCTCATTTAACACTGAGCAAATGCCTCCAAATCAAGGGGATGCAAACTACAGCAAGCACTATTTCACTGGTAAGCCCTTGCCTGATCCTTCTCTACTGCTGTATGTTTTGCTTGTTGCACAGACCTGAGTTTCTGCTAAGCTTAGTGAGGCTAGAGATGGCACAAAACACCATCTCCCTTGCTGCAGTTATTAATCACGCCATGCAGCACTGCGGTCAGGCTTCATGACATGAAGCCTTCAATCGTTTTAACACCCACCTGCAGCACTGACCCCCTCTGCAAGTTCCTGCTGATGCCCTGCCATGTAACTCCCTTCCCTTAGATATTTCCCTGCTGTTTCAAAGACCATGGGCAGCTTTGGAGCAAACAACCACACGGTGTCTTGCAACTGCTGCATTTCAAGTGGATTAGCTTGGGCTTTTGGTTTTATTGCAAAACAATAAACATGACAATAAATCAAGGCAGCAGAGGAAGAGGGTGGTTTTGGAGGTTTGCCACTCATGGGCAGCATCCTACTAGCTTGACTGCAGCTACAGAAATTAAAGTTGGGGATCTCAAAGTCTTCAAGCAATAGTGCTTGGCAGAGCATTAAGGATTTGCTCAGCCATTTCGAAGCATTTCTACTAAGCTCATGCTTATTTCAAGGGAATATGGTTTCGAATTAAAATCACCCCATCCCCTTGGCAGGGAAGTCGATGGCTTAACAATAGGAGAGGTCAACGGCACTGCTTCTAGACTTGTGCAAGGTGATGGGCCACGCCACATGGTGCCAAGCCAACCCTCTGGAATCTGCAGGACTTCTGCCCCAACCACCCAGCTAAAAACAGGGATAACAGCACATCCCACCATCAAAATGCTCCTGAACACAAATACATGCAAGCCCTCAAAGCGCTCGGATGGCACAGCGATAACGGCTGCAATACAGGGATCTAGGCTCATTTAGGAGGGAAAGCAATTTCATTTGCCCCTTTGAATTAAGGATTCCTGTGGCCAGGGTTCAGCTGATGACGGATACAAGAGGAAAGCTGTTCCCAAGTTTCTCACTGCCTTCCCTCTCTTCCCATAGCTTCCACCCAGGATCTCAGCTTATGTGCTAGAACTTCCCAGCTAGCTCATCACTCCCTATTGAATACAGTCTCTCCTGACCCCTGAAGTTGCCACCCCCAGCGAGAAGCAGCCAGCTCACTGCTCCTAAACCCTATCACCTTCTTAATGCTCTCAAGAGACAGCATTTGGAAATGAAATCAGGGGCTTATTGCAGCTGTTCAGAGCTCTCCTGATCGGTACCAAGGGAATTGAAACAAAATACTCTGAAGAGATGGCACTGCAAAGAAAAGCAAAGCAATACAGAGCAGTGCTTCTGGTAAAAGGAGCCGAGTTACCTCACCAGCATCTTGGACAGAAGGAATATCATTTCTGGACCAGATTTCCCTCCTTCATTTACTTCTTTCTCCAGTGCCTAACCCCAGGTCAAACCCAAACTTCAGTGCGATTTCCACTTGATCTCTGCCATCAGTTTTCCTTTGCTTCCAAGTTGAAGTCATTTGTGAGCAGGATGGTTAAGGAAGGACATTTCCACACCAGGCACTGTCGGTACAGATTATTTCACTTGCTTAAGCTCCTTGGGGGTGTAATTAGCAGGAAGCCCAAATAAAGCAGATATCTAAACCCCGGGCTGGTGGAGGTAGGTATTACTGAAGCCTGTCACCAATGGCAGTGAAGTTTAGCATATTCTCCCCAGACATTTAGGTTCAGTCCTGTAATCACTGGATACATCGAGGTGAAGTTGAAGCTCTCACTAAAAATACAACCACAGCAGCTCCAAACAAACATCAGTTCTTGCTAGAGAACTTCATGACAGTAAAAGCTCCCTGGACGTCATCAGGACCAGGTTTTAGCTCTATGGCTTCCTCTCTGCCCCCAGAGAAGCATTCACATGTCCATGCTGTTTCATGGCCTTGCATTCTCCCAAAACATGCAAACTTGGGATGTTTGTGAGGAGCTGACAGCCCAGTACCAGCACTGGGTACCAAAACTTCAGCATGGAAGTAAAGGAACAGGCAAAGAGAAGAGTGGGAATGGGAATGAGGAGATGGATGAGTAGAGAGGAGTAAAGGAAGTTCCTGATTAAATATGTGTTTTTCCAAAGGACTGGCAGGTTCTAAGAAGATATCATCTTTGATAGAAGCAGCTCTATTTTCATGGGCATCCACTGGGGTCTTGCTCCTTCCTGGCTCTGCTGCAGTTCTCCAAGGTTTCTGAGTCCATGTAGCCACAACATAGACAATACTCACAAACAGACTGGTTTAGGAGTCTCTGTCAGGGGCCCAAAAAGAGAGGAGGGATGGAGTCAGGTGTCTCCTAGATGAGGCTGTGCAGGGAGTCTGGATCAGATCAGTGTTGGAGGCTGAAGAGCGTGCAGTTGTGTTCTCACTTCACACATTACAAGCATGTGTCACCGTGGCCAAACTGATTGTGGGGCTAAACAGCCTGCTCAGCCCTGTCTGACACTTGCAAGTTAATTCCTGGCCTGGAAGCACAAGGATCCATGGAGCCGCAGAGGCTGCAAGCCCCAACAGCTGCAAATTCGACTTGACATGAATTTTCTCAGTCTTTTACTGCCTCAAGCTGAGGAGCTCGGAAGAAGCTGACACGAACAACACCAAGTTCAGGTCAAGTCCCATGGAAATGCCAGTCAGCAACGACTCCTCTACATGAAAACCCCACGCAGTGTTTTCATGAGGAATATTGTGACATTTCCACTTCTGGGGAAAATTAAGCTTCTGTGTGTTCTGATTCCGGATTCATTTTTTGTCCCACAAACCTCAGAGAACATTATGGAAATCAACTTCTCAGTGAGCTTTAATGCAAAACAACCTTATCTCCAAACACCTCTTAAGATCTCATGGATTTCCTTCACAAATATTCACAGCAGCAACCCCTGCAGAAGAACAGAAGATGCCACATCCATTTCCAGAGAATCTGAAGAACGCCCTTGTCCTGATGAAGGAGGAAGCTCTAAACTTTTGAAGGAGAGAATTAAGCCTGTGGCAGTCAAGATTTATTATCAAACAGCCCCAAACAGTGTATTTCAATGTTTCTGGCTGACTTGGCTGTCAAGACCTGCCATTCAAATCACTGCTTGTAAGAGCATTTACACACAAGTGGGGCTTCATCCAGCAAAATGGTCCAGCTCCTGCTAATTAAATAGAACCACCAGTATTTAAGGAACTGTGTGCTGTGGGAGTCAGCCCTATACATGGAAATAATGTTTCTAAGAACTTCATCCACCAGATATTCTTATGGAAAAGGATGAGAAGGAAAAAGGGGACAAAGAAATAGTCATAAGTTTGGGTTTAATCCAAAATTAATTTAACAGCTGGGGAATTCTAAGGGAGAAATAGAAAAAGCAAAAATAATTGCATTCAAAATTACTATTTTCTTTTTTTACAGGGTTTGAAAGAGAAATGCAGCATAATGATTATAATGATTCACCTGAGGGTGGTGGGTTTTTTCTGCTTTTCTGGAAGAGATATTTTGAGCTCCTGGATGGCCAAAAGCCTTATTTAAACAGTTTAAAACCTACAAAACTTCACCTGTCACAGGAGAAGGAGGATGCTCTTGCATCTCCCCATTACACAAGACACCAACGCAAGCCAGGAAATAAGAGAGGGCTCCTATTTCCTTGTGGCTGGAATAGCAAAGCCAGCTCCAGTTGCCAAGCAAGCTTGCTTTGACTTGGACATGACGTCTCCATTTGCTATACCCCTCCAAAACAGATGTGTGGTGTGGAGCGGCCTATTCAAGCCATGTTTATTAAACACTAGTCAAAGACTTTAAAATAGCTCAGCTATCCTCAGCTGAGAATTAACCTATAAGTTTCTGGGAATGGCTGTGCTGTTACTGGCTGTGATCCCTGATAACCACTGATGGACAGAGGCCTGGAAAGCACCATCAGAAGAAATCTGTGAGCCCAACACCCATTACATGATGGTACAACAGCTCCATGCCCCATTCCTGTGCTACCAGCAAGGCATTAATTCCTGGTGGAACAACAAGCCCATCAAGTAATCGTGACAAAAAGCATTAATGTCCTTGCCTTTCCTCATGCCAAGGCATTCTTAATGCATATAAGCACTGTGAGTGATCGACACAGCTATAAACACAAGCAAGAAAACCCCAGTCAAGTGAATATCACTCTGTTATTCCAGAACTTCTGACAGCATCCCATTATGTCAGATTGCATTGGGTAAGGTCATATAATCCATCACAACTTGACTTAATGAGGCAATTAAAAACAAATGCATTTCATGGACAAACTGCTTGCTATATAGCCCTTCCCTGATTCCACTTGGCTTCACATTTTCTTAGGGGTGACAAGTCCAAGACAAACTGAAAGAAGTAAAGGAATTATTTAACTTCCTTTCAAGTACATGAAGCATAGAAGTGATGCTCTCCTTCAGACATCAGGTAAATAGCTATGTACCCAAGGGAGGGCGGCAGCAGAAAGGTTTGTTTCCTCGGGGCTGAACAGATTAAAAGCACACAACAAAAGATGTTTTAACACAAACACCCCCTTTTGTTTCAAGTAACATAAGAGCAGGATGACAGCCAGGCTTTGCAGAAGGACTGAAATAAAACACACTTCAAGAGCATCACCGCAGACCCACACTGTTCTCCGTCACCACAACGGGACCGATCCAACCTGAAGCCACATCTGCAAACACATCCTAGGAAGGATAGCACACAAGGCTCTTCTTAGTCCCAAGGTTCCTCCTACACCTGTACAGGAGACCAAGCTCCAGGCTAGAAGCTGTTTGCCTACTTGGAAATGGAGAACCTCTCCCTTCACATAACACCCCTATGTGCCAGTACATCATCGGGCAATCTATTTTTCCTCTAAAACATGGATTATCAGTCAGTGCAAGGGATAAGGCTTCAAGCCAGTTGTACTGACCACGTGGGTGGGATCCACTGTACTCTCTCAGTCACTTGGAGAAGCACAAGCAGCAGTCTAACTTATCCAAAACTCCACACGTTCCATTTCAGGCGATTACTAGGAGAAGATTTGTCATTGAGGAATGTGCAACCCCTGGGTTCATCTGTCACTTCAGCCAAGCACACCAGCAGAGGAGCACCCAAGGGCACACATACCTCTTGCAGCTTCGTTGCCCATTTCTTTGCAGCTGTGTAATCACTGGTGAGGGCTCCTGGCTCTCTCAGTCTGATTTTCCTTGGTCATTTACAGGTATCAGAGGTGACAATAATGCACTGCTCTTGCTGGTGAAACTTGAGAGCAAAACTCATTGGCAAGATCCCCAGTTCCTTCCTCATCCTGAACAGCTTGAAAGGAGCAAACCTGGCACTTCCAGCAGCCAGAGCAACACAGATACAGACTCCAAAGAGACCCCAGGGCACACACAGCATTCATACATACATATGGACAAGTTCACACAAACAGGGTCTATCCATAGCCATAACTAATATGCAAAACATGAATCAGGCAATTCTGTGCTGATACAGACCAGAAACAGTTTTGCTAATTTGAAGCTATGGCAACTTTTACTCCTAGCATTGGGCATCTATCTTTCTGACTGAGGCCACCCAGACAATAGTTAACCAAACCCAGGTTTAACACAAAGGGTTCCTTTGGCCAAAAATGGCCAGGGATGTGCACGCTGCTTCAACGCAAATAAAGGACACTTAGTGGGGGAAGCAGTGGATCTGTTCATCCAGCACTTCGTAATGATTCTAAACCCTAAGTTTTGTTCCCCAAGCTTGACGAGGCAGAAGAGAGGGAATGGAAACCTCACTCCACTCATACAGCCCCACCAAGCCTATCTCCCCATTATAAACTACGAGGGACGAGGAGGGTGGAAAGTCATATTCCCATTTCCTAGCAAAGTAGTTACTGCATTTATTTTGCCCCCAAAACCAGAAAACTTCAAATGAGCAAGAATCCCTGAGTCCTCAAATCTCTTCGTAGCTGTTGAATTGGGTGACCTGAAAAGCACCACTCACTCAATAGAGAAAAGGGATTCTTACAAATACGTGTAACAGCAAATGAATATTTCATGTTTCTGTATATAGCAGCGTTCGGGGCTTGCAATATTTAAGCAATAAGACTTGTCAAAAATGTAGTAGCCATGAGATAATTGCATCCCTGCAGTATTTTGATGCACAAAGGGCAGACAAGTGCTTGTATTATCTCGATTGTGATAGTGTCATGATTATAGCATCATATAGAAATAGGTTATTGCTAGCAAAAAGAAATCTCTACACAATGACCACTCCACAGCTTTCTTGGCTCATAAAGACAGCGTGTTCTTCCATTATCAAAAATACTAATTACACACTGTACCAGCAATGTTGCCATTGCAACTGACACAATATTTTCATCAGAAGCTGCGATCTGCAGTTAAATACAATATTTAACACATAAGAAATACTCAGCCCAACACGTTTTCTCCTCTTTGCCCCTGAATTTAGAGCCAGTTTTACTTCTAGCCAGAAATAAGCCATTTCTCAAGTGTTCCTTTTAGCCCTTTCTGCTCTTTCTGAATAAAAATAAATGTCTCCTGTCAGCAAAATGCTAACACATGGGCTTTAGGAAGAATTCAGTCCCAGTGAAGTGCTTTGATGAATCAGGACCTAAGACATTTTTTAGGTACTGTAAGCCTAATTCTGCCCTCCTTTTATGGCTGTGTCAATCTAGACTAACCTCATTCCCTTCAGCTCAGCTAAATCCAGACTGACACCAGCACAGTCAGACCCAGCCTCCTCCTGCTCTTTCAAAGGCTTTCTCACTGCAGGACCCAAAGAGAATCTGTTGCTAGGGCAAACAAGTCCCTTGAATCTCTTGGTGTGGCAAAGCTCTACCTTGCAGGTCCAAGACCTGACCAGGGCTGCGTGTGAGAAAACATCAGAAGGCATCACCCATGCACAGGTTTGGCAGTGCTGTGGGCTATTAGAAATACATCACTTACAGGACTGCCATCGAGCTGAGCCATGGGGGATGCTTATTTTCATGCAAAGGGAAAGCACCAAGGCCAGTACTGATGTCAAAGCTTTACCAAGCCACATTTCACAGAGGATCTAAAAGTAAACCACCTGCATAAGGGGCAGTGATGTATCTGCAGCTCCTCCTTTTGCTAGCCCGGGTCTTCACAGGCACACAATCCACGCCAGAGGAGAGCAATACAATCAACACCACTGCAGTGGGGATGACTGTTAAGAACAGAGCTGTGATTTCCAGCAGTGTTTCTCCCTGCCCTTATAAATAAATGACTTACTGGCTGTTTGACCAGCAAGTTGGCACTTCCCATCCCTTTCAGGGTGATTTTCACCAGCCCTCTGATGGGTCATAAGTCACACCATGAGCAGGAGAGGAAAGATTTACACGAGCTGCATAGGAAAAAGCAAACAAACCATTTGCAGCTTCCTATAGCAGCATAACTGACTGCAAGCAGCAAAAGACAACAGCCAGAGTGTCACCCCTGAGATGGCTTGGCACATCATGGTGCTGTTTTTCAAAACCAAGAAGCTGGGACAATTCATCTTAGAGGACCAGACTGTAATCAAATGGGTTTCCACCCAGATAAATAAAGCTAATACAAGGGCCAAGGAAATTCTGCAGCTGGACTACAGAGCTTACTGCTTTGTCCCTCTCAGTTCGGCCCTGATCCTTTGCCTTTGATTCACACTCAATTCCCCAGAGCATCCTGAGCAGAGAAGAGTAACTTTTAAAGTGCCAAAAGAGTAATAAGGAGTGGCAGCAACACTTGGTTTTTTCCCCTATGAGAAAGCACCACAAAAAAAAATTATCAATGTTATTACAGAAAAATGTTCTCTTTCAAAGCCATTTTGTAAGGGGAAAGGAGAAGATAACCCGGTTTCCCAAAAGATATATAAAGAAAAAGGTAAAACTCTCTTATTTCCTGCCCATTTGCAGTAAAATTGAGCAAGCAAGTTAGGGGCTAAACCTGCAAGATGCTGAGCAGCACACCAAGACCTCACACCCCTAATGAATGAGTCAGGCCAGTAAAGTGCTCTACCCTCTCCAATGAGGTGAAGAGAGCGCAGCTGAGATTCAGCCGCACAACTGATACCCTCAGCTTGCTGGAAGAACATCCCCTGTGCGGAGCAGGCTCAGATCAGGACTAAGCATCACCATGCCAGGACGCAGGGAACCTGATCTGCTGGCAGACAGGCTGGCCCCGAGCTGCTCTGTGGCTGCCAGCTACACCTCCTCTGTGCTCATGTGCTAACACTGTCACTGCCTGTTGTAACCTGTCCCTGAGCACTCCAGACACACTGCATGTAAAAACCACATAGAAAAACAGAAGTGAGTGCAATATTAAAAGCTATAAACTGTATGATGAAAGCCTTATGAAGAGCACATTTAAGGGTAGGTTTATTATTTTAATTCTGTCTCTGTATGCATAAATATGGTTTTAATTATCGGATATGTACTATTTTTAACGGAGGGTCTTCTTAGTCTTCTCACAGGCTAGGAAAATAGGTGCTGTTCAGCCTGGAGAAGAGAAGCTGCACAGAGACCTAAGAGCAGCTTCCACTATTTGAAGGGGGAACTACAAAGATGCTGGAGAGGGACTCTTCATTAGGGACTCTAGTGATAGGACAAAGGGTAATGGGTTGAAACTGAAACGGGAGATTTAGGTTGGATATAAGTTCTTCCCTGTGCAGGTGCTGAGGCACTGGAACAAGCTGCCCAAATGAGTTGTGAATGCTCCATCCCTGGCAGTGCTCAAGGCCAGGTTGGACACAGGGGTTTGGAGCAAGCTGCTCCAGTGGAAGGGGTCCCTGCCTGTAGCAGGGGTTGGAACTGGATGAGCTTTAAGGTCCCTTCCAACCCAAACCATTCTGTGATTCAGTGGTTTAATGCTGATAACCAAACAGGCAGCTCTTCCACACACTGATGAAACCACAAAGCAAGGGGCTTCTCAACCCTGTGCTTCAGCAACACAGGGACCATGCAAGCTAAGAAATCTGGTTCTGTATGTGCAACTAAACAAGATTTTTCCTGTGATAAAATATAGGCCAACACATTCCCTTTGCTCTCTTCCCCAGGAGATGCAAAACATTAATTCAGTCATTTCATTAATTCAGATTTCACACATCAAAGTGAATTGCGCTGGGTTTGTTTCTAGATGGGACTGAAGATGCTCTGAACAGCAGAGCCCAGCGGGAAAGGACATCTGAGCCTCAGTGCGAGTGCATGTGGGCAAGGAATGCCTGAAGATGGCAAAGGTGCAGCTGAGGGATCCTGAGCAGGGGGGGGAACATTAAGGCAACTGCCCTTTAAAAGGGGAGGAAATTCAAGTTCATTTCATCATGTTCTTTTTACGGTTCACTCCATGACAGCGTCATGCTACAGGCTGCTTGCACCCTGCCGTACAGCTCTCAGGTCCTGTAGATGTCCAACATGCTGCTTAGTTTCCCACCTCTGTACAAACACTACAATAACTGCACAAACTACTATCCCTTCCCCTCCTCCCTAAGTGCTGGGAGATCCTGCTTAAGGAAAAGCTCTACTGCTGCTGGGCCGGTCCCGTGGAATAGGGGAGACCCAAGAAATTGCAATGTATGGCAAAGACAAAGAGATAGATGTGGAAAGCAGCGAATTCCAAGCACAGGAAACTCACTTGTCACAGAAAGGGTTTCAAATAGGAAAAACACACGACTCGTTCATCTCATTTCTGTAGCATCAACGATGCTGCAGATCCTTGCACTCACGATGCATCAACATCACATACACCCACATACCCCAACAGGCTCCTTGCACACACAGATACATCTGTGCCCCCATGGCAGGGGGGTTGGAACTGGATGATCTTAAGGTCCTTTCCAACCCTAACTATTCTATGATTCTATCTCTGTGCTCTGCAGTGACCACACTGCTCAGTGTCAGGTGAGACAAGGAACAGGAAAGAGTGAAAGCGACCTGGAAACAGGGTAGCTGCTTAGAGAAAACCTCATTTTCCCCAGGAGAACTCCTGAACTCATCATTTCCTTGTCTGCATGAGGGAAACAGCACAGCCACATTGCCTGTGTGGTGGGAACATCTCTGCTAATGCTGGTGCCAGCCCAACATTGTGGTTGTAAAACACTGAACCTGCGTTGCAGGCACAGCAGTTGCCCTGCTCATAAGGAACAGGACTGTGAGAGCTGTTTTCAGCATCCTCAGGACTCCTTGCTTTGCCAAAAGCCACCTTGGCTTCTGTAGCTCATCTTCCCCTGCTTCCCAACATTAGGATACGCAAAGCTTCTGCTGGCAATGCAGCACTCAACCTATCTGTGCATAAAGCTCTACAATAGCTACAATAGAGTTCCTGAAAACAGCACCAGCCTAGAACTGTGTGTTCAGCTCAAAACTGTGTATTCAAGTCCTCACTGCCGTCCTGAACGGTTACACAGCCAACTGCTGTGCCTTTTCCATCCTGCAAGATTATGAGTGCATAAAGGTATATTTGTCCCACCTAGGGACAAAATCCATCTGGATTCATCACTGGACTAACAGCAGAAAACAGTGGGGAGAAAATAGAGGTCCTCCGAGAATAGCCTCATGGCCAGTGCACTCACTGTGGAAAGCAAGTTGTAAGCCTGTGCACAGAACAGCTTTAGTACAGTGAATTGAGCCTGGATTTCACACACATGATGCACAGTTCCTATGACAAGTTTTGGAGCCTTTCAGAGTCCCATCATCTCACTTTAACCAGTAATTTCACCAGGTTCTATGCCATCACCACCATGCACTCCGCAACTCACTCTCATGGAATACAGCAAGTGGTAAAAATACAGGCAAAAAACCACGGTGGAAAAACACACCGAGAGGAATAGCTGAGGAAGAAGAAAAACCTCAAAACTCCAAAATGATGCTGTAGAAGAAAGGTGACCCTGAACCAGCATCAAAATGAACTGCAAAAAGACTGCATTGAAAAGCTCTTGTTCTAAGCTCCCTTGTCTGAAGAACAAGGAGCCTGAGCCTGCAAAGCTGAAATTGAAACAGAAAAAGGACATTTCACAGTGTAAGAGGGAGATTTCCAAAAAACACAGGAAGGAAGGGGAAAAAAGTAGGTTTGGGAGAAGTAATTAAGCATTTTCCATCAAACTTGACATTTGGCATCTGCTCAGGTGTCTGCTGAGACTCGCTTTGTTTCCAGTTAATGTGTACGACATAATGTTATTTAGCCTTTAGCTAAATAACTCAAGAGCCCAAATTCAGGGAGACAGGCAGGTTTAGGGGAGGGAGGGAGATGGACAGCATCTTATTTACTTTGATTTTAAAAGCATAGCGCCATGTGTCATATAGACATAGCAGAGAAGCAGTACAGCCACGTCTCAAATGGGTTAGGCCCTGGCTAAATAGCATGGCCCCAAGTGAGCACAACACAGATGAGAACATGCATCATATAAGACTCAAAAAGCTTTGTTGTCACTGGGGATGTTTGTGATTCTATGACACAGTTGAAATAAATGAAAGAATTGATCCTACAGCTGATTATATACATCTATATTTAAATTCACAGTCCTCTTTGCCATGGAATGCCCAATCATAGAATAGTTAGGGCTGGAAAGGACCTTAAGAGCATCCAGTTCCAACACCCCTGCCATGGGCAGGGACATCTCACACTAAACCATGTCACCCACAGCTCTGTCCAACCTGGCCTTGAACACTGCCAGGGATGGAGCATTCACAACTTCCTTGAGCAGCCCATTCCAGTGCCTCACTCCTTCCTTATGTCCAATATAAATTTCTCCTATTTCTTTTCCAGCTTCTAGCCCCGAGCTTTGCAAACCCAGGGAAATAGAAAGTAAAGACTCTTCCAGACCTGTGGTGGAAGGGAAGCAAGCCAGCCACTGCCAAGTCACACAGTAAAGCACAAGTTCTGTCTCCTCCTGTAACTTACAACCTTCCTTGTGTTCTGCAGGCAGACCTGGCCCCACTGCACCAGCAGCCAGTACTGCCTGTTTGCTGCAGTGGTCCCAAACCTCCCCCAGCTACAGCCCAGCAGGTACCTCTTGCAGAGGTCATGGCTTCCCAACAGGAAGATGAATGGGTAGGTTTGAGGGCAAAAGCAGCAATACAGTCACAACCTCATGAAGTACCCAGATGAAGAATAACTACCAGTCAAGAAGACTGTAATGAAAGCTCTTGGCATGAGGAATAGAGGTAAGCCCTTGGAAGTCACCTTCCTCAGTGATTCATAGAGGACAGGTCCAGAGCAGAGCCTGGTGGATCCAGGCTTTTTCAGCTGTCAATCCCTGCACTCCTGATTTGTGCCATGAAGATGTGGGACCATGCAGCCCTTCTCAACCTCAGCCATACTTGCTCCATTCCCTGCATCGACTGCCTGGGCCATTGGCTTGATGTTCCTCATCAGCTACGTGCTTGCAGCAGGGAGGTAACTTCCCAGGCTGCCAACTCACAGGGCACAGGTCCCCCAACACAGACAGCTAATTAAAGCAGTGGTCCTTAATCTTCACCTCCCTCCCTACTCATGCCAACGAATTGTGTCATCCGTATTTATGGCTACAGTTTTTCCACAAATACTGGGGCTCCAGGAAGGACACAAAAGCATTTTTTTCTGTGGCCCATAAATAAAAAATAATTAAAATAATAAAAATAAATAATAAAAAAAAATAAAAATAAATAAAAGCAGCCAGCCACAGTCCCAAAGTAAGGCATGAGTGCCCAAAACAAAGATCTATCTCACAACAACAGTATTCACCAGTGCCTGAGATGTGAAGGACAAAGGAATAAACCACAATGGAAGGGAGAAGTGCAGGATTTGCTCTGAGGTGCTTGCTGCAGGCTGACAACATCTGCCTCGAGCCTTCCTGAAAGGGTCTTTCATCTGGTTTTCTGTTAACTGCGTGATGCTATTTACATACATCCAACTAATTCAATCAAAACCAAACTCTAAATTGGTCCTCAAGGGAACCCTCAAAACCACTTTTTTTATCTTCATGCAGAAATGAAGATCAGAAGGAAAACTGGGTTGGAGAACTGCCTCCCTGCAGCTCAACAGCAAAACCCACCTTGGCTTCGGGCAGACACCCAGCTCAGCACACAGAGCACTAGGGAGGACAGGGGCTTTGAGATTATGGTGACAAGCAGTAATGGCCATGTTCTTTACTAGGCAGCTCCTGCTCCAGAGGGGCCCAGGCATGACACCTCTTCCTTGCTCTCAAGATAACTTTTCTGTTGCCTAGCAGAGAGCTTCAAGACAAAGGATTTGAAAGACCACAAGTACTGAAAAAGGAGAGCAAACAGTGTATTAAGTCCTATTTCTTCCCTTCACCAGGTTTTGCTCTTCCTAAGCACTGTTAAAATCCCCCTGCTCTTCTCAAAGCCAAAGTGCAGAGGGCAGCATCTTCCCTTCATCCACAGCATGCTAAATTACACAAGAACCATCTGCCCTTGACTGCTCTTTTTCTTTGTTTTAATACTTAACTTCAGCATACAAGAGCTCTACTGGGCTGGAAACATGGAAGGATAAACTCCATCTTATGACACATAAGGCAGCAGCAAGATAAACCCTTGGTGCCTCACCTGCCATAGCCAACACTGGTCTGTAGCACCAAAATCCTGCTCTCAGTCCTTTGCCTCTCCCACCAGTACATCCAGTTATCACGCATGGATCTGCCCATAAGTGAAAGAACAGAGACCACCAAGTCATTTCACACAAACCACCCAACAGCCATGTTATGGTGAGGAACTTCTACAAATAAGCTAGTGACGACCTAGAGTGAAAAGGCATCAATCCAGCAAAATCCCTTGAAACAGTGATTATGGTACTCAATTACATCAATGTCTTAGAACATTGCAACTTATGATGCAGATTTCCCAGCCTTGTGCAGTCACATCCTTAGCATTTCCATTTGCCTTCACAAAGAACAACCTTTAGAGTGGTTTTGTACAGCAACAGCAGCATTTCTAATGAAGAGAATACAAAGGTATTAATGCTAGAAAGACCTCAGTTGAAAAGAGGCTGCTGTGCTAAGCAGTGCTGTATTTGGGCCAACTAGAAAACATTACAGAAAGAAAACTTGAACAGAAAGGAAAAACAATACTGGATGAACAGAATTCATATGGGGAAAAACACATCTGCTTTGTTTCAGACAGGCTTAGTGTAGGTTTTTCTCTCTAAGGTGCTGATGAAAACTGCTATTGACTGACACAAATTCCCCCTTTTTCCCAGTTCCTCCTATGACAGCCATAAAATAAAAGACCTGACAGCTAAACAATGGCTTTATGCTAACCTTAATCCTCTACTGAGTAATTCAGCAGTTCTCCAACACTTAGAGATTAACTGAACTTTACCATTGCCTCTGACCATCAGAGGAAGCATGCCCACTGCAGGAAGCTGGCTGAGGTGGAGGGACATTGATGTTCAATGGCAAGAGTAAAAAAAAAAATCACAAACTTATAAAAATAATCAAGAAATCCTAAATTCAGTCACTAATTAATAAAAAATTCTCCTGTTTCCCAGTAGCCAACAAAGGATGCAGCATCAGCTGCACTGACCTCAAGGCTCCATCTAGATTGGGGCACTGTCTTCAGCAGTGGGCACAAGGACATCCGAGACCAAGAACAGGGCAGGTGTGTATTACACCTCAAAGTCTCCCAGGCTTCAGATATCTGGATTCCTCTGAGCCTAAGCTTGATTAACACATGTCTCTACCTGGCACTTCTCCTAGGTGTAGGGAGAGGAGAGGGGAGAGGAGGTCTATACAAACCTCCTGGCACTTAAATCTTTTGGAAAGGAATTCTACAAGGTTACTGTAAACCACCTCTTTTTGCATGTAGAATTTCTCCTGTTACCATCACAAAGCATGTATGGGTTGAGATGGGATAGTCCAAAATGGCCTTAAGCAGCAAGAATGGTTATGAAACAGAGTCCAGTCCAATTTTCAATGCTGAAATTCTAAAGGAAAGACAAATGCATTTAATGAAGTACAACTGTTTTACCATTAAACTGTTATTTCATTTATTTGGAAGTTAGACTGACACAAAGCAGCTGACTACTGCAGAAAAAATGTATCATATAGCGGAATTTTGGGGCTGAAACCTTATAATGCACAATTTCTGGTCGTTAGCTAAATGGAAGCATACTGAACTGTTTAATTGCTAAGAATAAGTGCAATAAAGACCACAAATTGCCACAGATCTTTGTCAGGTGGATCCAAACAAAATACAATAAACCAAACCCAGTAAGTCTGAAGTGGCAGCTGCTATGAGGATCTAAAATAATACTAGAATGGCTAAAGGCTTGGAGCCACAGATCATGCCAAGAACTTCCACTGCCCTTAATAGGCATAAAAACGACTAAAACCTATTAATTTATTAACTATTAAAATTAACAATTAAAAAGTATATTCTCAGAACTTCCTTACATCATCTCTACCCTAATCTTAAGCACATACTTGCTACCAAGTACTCCAGATAGAGCAACCACAGTCTGCTTACTCCTGTCCACAGGTACCTAAATCATCTTGGTAAAGCACTCCACTGCTGTATGGCCAAGGCTGAAACACCCCCAAAATCTCAGTTTCTCAGAACAGTAACTCTTCAATTGTTTTCAAATCAGATTTGGAACAATTACTTTTTTCCCCTTAAAAAGCCTTTGCTCATCATTGACAATTATTCTTTTTAACAATACAAGAGCTTCTAGAGGAAGGTCCAAACCTGAGAACGAGATTAAGATGCCTGCATCACCAATTGAGGAAAAGGACCCCTGAAAGTCCTCTGTTAGCTCTTGCAACAGATGTGTCCTCAGGTCTGCCTTATTTCTGCAGCTACTGAGCTGTTTAGGACCCTGATTAGGATTAGATGCAACCAGATCGTGCAACCAATATATAATCACTTTGTGTCATTCCAGAAACCTTGGTTCCAACCAATATAAACTGTGATTATGGGGCCTGTCAGACATTGCTACTCATGTCTGATACCATCTGGTAAATCTATCTATCCATTAAATCGGCTGGGAGATCACACAGAGCTCTCCCCACAGTGATTTTTGAATGCAGTAGAGCAGAACATTAGTCTTGCAGCTGGCCTGAAGGAAATGGGTGAATAATGTAGCTGACATCCCTCCGTGCTCAGCATCACTTCCCTCCCCTCCTCGCCTTTTTGATGGCATTTCCTTCTACCTGTAGGGCTTCTCGCTGCCCATGCCCAACCCACCAGCATGCTGCCCCATTGCTTTCCAGTCACTTTGAATCAGGAAAAGCTTCCAGGTTGAACTTTAAAAAGGGGAGATAATGCAGTGCTAATGAGACATTCTCCCAAAGAAGCTTTCTTTAAGGAACAGCGCACCTGCTTCTTCCCGTAAGTGGAAGGCTTCAGGCAGAAAATCTACCTCTTTTATCTCATTTGGTCTTTGCACTTTGTGCCTGTATCCCTGCACCCTGTAGCAATTTAACACTGAGCCTCAAGGGTTTCCTAATCATCTATCTTGCAGAGTAAAGGATATTCTTGGTACATTAAAGTGGTGAGACACTTCAGCTCACCTCTATAATGGAGATTATCCTTAGATTTCCAATGAGCCAGTCAAAAGACAGACTGCTCCCTTGGACAACTACCAGTCTGTTCCAGGCAGAAATTCCTACAGAGCTGTCTTTGCACCAAGGACAAAGGAAAAACAATCACTATGTATTTATACTACAGTTCCAACGAGATAAAGGAATTTATTTTGCTCCTTGTTTCTAAAAATCAGAACTGATCAGAGCAACTTCCCAGAAATAAGCCAGGTGATGTGTCAACCTTGGAAATGCTGTGCCCTGGAACTGATGGAGTTTCAGTGCTCATCCTCACCACAGCTCCCCAGGAACTTAATTCTGGGGTTTGATAATCAACTCCTTTCAAAGACTTAATAAAAAGATTAACTAAAAAACACTCCAAAAGCCCAATTTCTTGTCTTAAACAATACATCAATCAGCACTGCAGGGAAGATTTAAACTGATTCTATTTTAAAACTAAGTCATTCCCCTTCCACTATCAAATGCATATGAAATATATAAAACTCATGTGAAGGTCCAGAGGACACAGCATTCATTTTACTCAATCCAATTTCTCACTGAATACAGCTTGGAGAATACAGCACTAGTCTCAATATAACACTGTAGGCAAGAGGAAAGAGAGCTGCTTCTGCTCTCTCTTCAGATGGGTTTGTTGCTGTATAGCTGTATACAAATACAGGGTAATTGGCAATGATTTTTACTGTTGGTTTGCTTTTTAAGAGGCACAGGGATATAAAGCCATCTATATTTGAAGGGTCAAATAGACCCAAATAAAAAGAAAACAGAACAAATTGAGACATTATTTTTGACAGTTCCCCTTTCTGTTTGCTGTTTGTCACCACACAAATTGCTGCCTTTAAGACTTCGTTCTCCTCTCCCCCCTTTCTGGCACAAGTTACTAACCCTGTAATTCAGCACATGCAGCACAATGCTGCTACTCTGCACCCAGATGGGCCCATCACCATTTCATGTGTTTGGAAACCTTTTCTCTTTGAGAATGCCTCCTTTCACATTAAAACTGCATTCTGAAATGTGTTAAAATGCATTAGTAGGGAAGCAAGCAGAAGCCAAATCCCCTGCACTCCTCAATCCATCATCTTCCCATGCTGAAACACAACTCCCCCATCAACAGGGCTTCCTGGGAACAGACCCGCTCCAAACTTAACTGCCCATCCTTCAAGTCCCGGTTCCTTAAAGTTTCCAGTTCAAAGGCTGCTCTGGCCACATGCAGATGACCTCATGTTACTGGGAGAGTTATATATCACAGCTATTACTCTCTGACCTACCCTCTCCCATCGCTGCAGTTAGACTGCAATTGTTATTCAGACAGTTGTATTCCTCTCCTTTGAGTAAAGCTATCCTACTGCTATCATATCAATATTGAGACCCTCTGACTTATATTGTGGCTATTATTTGTATGTTTATGCTTTCCTGTGGGTATAGTTACTTGATACTATTATCTGTGTAGTTAGTTATATCTTCCTAAGGGTGTACTTACTTTCACCGGCTGTATTTAAATTGTCTTCCACAGCTATAGTTACATTGTCAGATTCATATAAATAGTGTGGTTATGCCATACAGTCAGCAGGCAATGCTTTCAATGCTGCAATTATTTATACAGCACTAGGATCCCACTGGTATAAATATCTCACTCAGAGGCTGAGTTACATTGTTCCCTGTATAAATAATTGGTGAGAAGGTGGCTCTTGATCACATTGCTCCTACATCAGAGCAAAGCATAGACAGGAGATAGGAGAAAACCAAACCCTGGGCATGCACATCCACAAGGGATATGCTGGCCTTAGGCCTCCAAATTCCTAAAATTTTCCTTTTCCAGACACAAAATGTCTTGCTCTGTTCAGTATCACAGTTTTCCACGTGAACTGCTGGACCTGCCTGAAGGACTTGCACAATTTCCATCACTGCAGCACCTCAATGACAGGTCTCATAAAACAAAATCCACCAGAATACAGGCCTAACTAGGAGCAACAAGGTATGGTGTGACAGCCAGCCAATACCACACACAGGGAAAACAGGTTATTTGCTCCTACGAGATGTGGACTCTCATTGTTCCTGTGCTACCAGTTTATGTTGATGTAGCAGGTCAATAAACAGGAGATCAGATCCGAGGTTCACCTAGCTCATCATACCTTCCTAAATAGCAATCACACATCACTGCATGAGAAAAAAGATGAAAGCTGGAAAAGCCTATACAGAAGCTATTCCTCTACATCCCTGCCTTCAGTCCTGGTCACTCTTCCCAGTGTATATTCATGTATCTGCCTCAATTAACATCTGCTGTACAAGGCTGCAAGAGGGAGCTGTACTTGTATAGATGTCTGGGATAGGAGAACAGCACTAGACTGCACTAGCAACTGCTACATCATCGTTTCCTACAGGCAGCGCTTGACTTCCATAGGGAAAATTATATTGAGCAACACCTGCTGCTCTGTCAGAAGCAGTTCCCACTAATACAAATCACTGTCCTTTCTGACAATGTTCAGATCCACATGTATCCCAAGAATTGGCATTACTACAGTGAGCAAAGCCAGTATCTCTGCAGTGATTTGATAGCTTGACAGGGAAGTTCCTCAAGGGAGCATCTCAGTGAAAAAGACACAGGAGTTCAATGTGATGGGTCTCAGGAGAAAGAGACACTTCAATGTTCCACTTTAAATGTGAAACAGCTTGGAGGTGGCACCCTCCAAAAGTGGCAAGAGCCCCTCTACAAGCCTACAAAAGGGCTCACCTCCACCATAGTGATGCCACCAGTAGGGTACTTAGCATCAGAGAGGAGTATTTGCAACTCTCCTGTGCAAGGCAAAAATTAAGAGTCCTTCTTCAAATAGGAGAAAACCAACCAATCATCACTTACATGCAAATGTAGAATTCAGGCACAGGTATCTAATTCTCTTCTAGTTTCGCTGCATCTTTCCATTGAAACATCCCCAAGGGCAGATACCATCTGCTATGACAGATAAGATTGTCGCACCATGCAAAGGATTGCCCCTTTGTGATGCTTTCTGCATATGAGTTTTCTATTAGAGGATCTCAAAGCAAAGCAACTAATAATATTAAATAAAATTGCAAGATTAAGTCTTTATAAAACAGGGGATCTCAAGAAAGTATCATCAAATTAAGAAGTAGTAATAAATTATGATGTATGTTTCTTATTACAAGGGAGACATCAGCATAAGTGATTAGTCCAGGCTCATCAGGTTTAATTCACAGCTCAGATCAGCTCTAGCTCCAGTATTTAATTTTAAGCACTAAACAATAGATATTAGTGTGTTATTGGCAGAAAATATATGTTTAACTATTAAGGAACAGTTGAAGTATTCCTCCTCACCTGGCACAATGTACCCCCAGAATCTAACTAAGGAATTAGAGATAAAAAGAAGAAAAAGCCGAATGGAAATGTTAAGTGTGAAAAAGTCACCCCTCTTCAGAGCTAACTTAGACCTGTACTTCCAGCCCATGCAGAAGACCTAGAAGCATTACAAGAAAATGCCTTCCACACCACCATGTACCAAGTCCTCAATTGCTTCAATTCATAACCGCTAAGGCCAGGAGGCACCATTTGATAACTGTGACAACTCTCTTCTAACACAGACCATTACTTTTTGCCCAGTTATCCTTACACTGAGCTCAGCAGCACATAATTTCCTGAGAAACATCTTTCAGAAAGTCATTCAGTCATGATCCAGAAATGGTGACTCCACTCTATTCTTTATCTCCTTAATCTCAATGATTACTTTAAATTACTCTTTAATTCACCACCCTTCTGCTGTAGATTCATCTGGCTCCATCTTTGAGCCATTAGTTCCTGTTATGTCTTTCTCCGCTAAACTAGTGGTTTAATATCCAGTATTTTCCTACACTACAAATACTTATTTATATCCTGTAATAAGCCACTGCAAAATCATTTTGATAAGCAAACCAAAAGGACTCAGACAAACACCTGAAACATCTAAATGCTTTCCTGCCTTTGGTAAAACAGTTTGAAACTCAAACATTACAGGCAGGAGAAAAGAAGAAGAAAAGGTCTTTTCTTGTACATCTGCTGCAAACTAAACTACAGGCTAATAAAACCCATCTAAAATCTGGTTGCAGGCTAAACACTCAACCCAAACACACTACACACCAAAGCTACTATTATGCACTTAGCACAGCCACTGCCACCTCTGATAGTACACGACAGCATGAGAAACATCATGTCACATGTGATGAAGGTAGCAAATGCTGGCAAATAACCTAATATCAGGCAACTGAAAGCAAACAAGCAGAGGGGAAACTATCAACAGCCTCTGTAGTTAGGTCCTGCCTATTGAAACCTTTGATTGAATCTGTTTTCTAGATGAGGGGAAAAACACAAACTGATTTTACAAAGCCACTGAGAAGGCATCGTTATTTGATTTTTGTTCAATGCCAAGGAAAACAGCTCCTGATCATAAACACAAACACTCTTTACATAAGGAACACAGGGGGAGCAGGCAAAACTGACATCTGTGCTGCAGTGATGCCCAAAGGGATTCTGACATTGACTAAGATGGAACCACACTTGCCCCCCTAGAAGCAAATATTACTGCAAGGACCAACTTCTCTATATTCAGACCGCAAAGGCAACCTCAGAGGCCAATTGCTGCTTCCCACCTCGGCTTGGTTTCTCTCTCTGTTGCTACTGGACACGCTTTTTCCATGTGAGCACTTGTATTTGCAGGCTCAGTTTTGGAAAACAAAATTCCCTACAAGCCTCTTAAAATTCATCCCTGTTGGATGGAATGCGCCATCCCCTGTTGGATGGAACTCAAAGCCTGTCAGCGCTTAACCTGTCAAATTAAAAGGCTGAGGGTATCCCCAGAGTGGCCAAACCTTCATATTTTACTGGGAGTTTCACAGCATTTGGTGTTTCTTTCAAATCTGCAATTCCTAAAGGCAAATAATGATGAGAGAATCTGTTTTCATTTCTGAAACGTCACAATTACCAAGGAAAAAAAGCTCGGAAAACAAACTGAATGTAGCTTAAAGCAAAGAAATCATGCTTCACATCAAGGACTCCAAATGTATTATTTATACAGAAAATAATAATTCAATGTCTAAACTCATATTCTGAGGCATTGGGGACAGCAAGTGTGGCTGAAGAGAATTAATTCAGGGAAATATTTCAGTACCAGAAAATGAAAGGTGGAAGAAGAGTCAGAGCTAACTCAATTTTGCTTTTGCATGTGAGGAAACAGCCTCAAAAGCATAATTCAGAGTATTTCCCTAGCATTAAAGGCAATAATAAACAGGGAGACACATGAGGCAATGGAGAACATCAGTGAGGGAGAAGACAGTGAGACATAACATATGCCTCTAATTCTGGACTATGCCACCCATAAGGTTGGTTGCTCCAAGAAAAGGCAAACATGAATGAGATGTTTGTGAAGCATTTGTGGATCAACACCAGAGCAACCAGAGCCAGAAAAAGCTATCAGGGGACTTCAGCAACTGCATGTCCACAATACTGATAGGAGCTAATTCATTATTTATTACTTTGGTGCTCTTGCAAGCAAGGGACTAATTAGCACACCTAAGGATGAGGTGCTGTCTCACTTCTGAGTGCTTCATCACTGCTCCTCCAACAGCTCCACTCCTTGGTTGGCAATTGCTGGTGCACACCACCCCGTTGCACAGATGCCTCCATCCTCTGACAGGTCTACAGTGCAAGAAAGCCTTCAAGAGCCCCCACTGACATCCGAAAGTCCTTATCCCTTTCATAGTTACTGGTAAGGTCTTCACGTACACTTTTCACATATACCCAGAGGATAGAACATGTCACAGCCTCTTAAGTAACTTCGGTGCCTGCAGCCCTTTGCCACTCTTTGCCACCTAGGTTCATAAATCACCAATGCAAATACTGCTTTTAAATCAAGATTTGTGGTGAGGTTGCAAACACAGCAATAACTCATAAAACCATTCATTTCTTCACCACCTCCTGCAGCCACCTGTGGTAGAGACATCAAGGCACTCACTTCATGGATAGTGCCAATCCCAAATCAGCAAGAAGCTGCTCTTGAAGTGTCCAACCTCTTCTGACAGCACAAGGAGGGTATTTCCAGCTTTAAGTGATGCTATTGCGAGCGTAGGCTACCACCTTGTCAGCTGGAAAAGAGCTCCTGAAGTAATGAATGACTCCTGCTGTTCCTACCAAAACAGGGTATCATTCATCCTGACAGCATAATATATGTGTTCCCCACAGCTATGCAATGCATGGAGGCACCCGTACAGTTCAGAACCATTTTACAGGGGGATGCTAAGGGGTTTATACTTAATGTAGTTAAGCAAATTCTCTATTTCTTTATTGTTCATTCAACACACAAACATTTAGCCATTACCCAAGTAAAAAAAAAATAATGAGGTTTAGCCTCCTGGGCTCCTTTCTCCCTTGAAGAATTTGAAATGCACACAGTAAGAAAGAAAGCTGCTTCATTAGGTACTTTTCAAGGTAAGAAGTTAAGGGCAAAATGAAGTTATCAAGTCTCATTCAGATCTGATGCCCCAGCACATTTGACTCAGCTATAGTAATGAGGGTTTCTACCTGTAGGACCCCTTTTCATGCTGTGAGCATGCACACAACCAGAGATGGCTACAGCTGCAACACACTCAGAGTGCACATCAGCTTTCCTAGGACCCAAAATCCCAGGATTTTGCATAAACTCCAGGTGCAGCTTTCCAAGAACAGTACTTAGGACAAGGGGTAATGGGTTCAAATTTAAACAGGGAAAGTTTAGATTGGATGTAAGGAGGAAATTCTTTCCTGTCAGGGTGGTGAGGCACTGGAATGGGTTGCCCAGGGAGGTTGTGAATGCTCCATCCCTGGCAATGTTCAAGGCCAGGTTGGACAGAGCCTTGGGTGACATGGTTTAGTGTGAGGTGTCCCTGCCCATGGCAGGGGGGTTGGAACTGGATGATCTTAAGGTCCTTTCCAACCCTAACTATTCTAGGATTGTACTTACCAATCAGAATAGTACACACTTGGTTGCCAACAGTGAAGAAATTAGTTAATTAATAAAAGATTCTGTCTACACAGGGTAAGAGCAATGACTGAGAGCATGGACACCATCTCCTGAGCTGCCTATACTTGCCCAGAGAGATGGGCTGCCCCTGAGTGGGAATTCTGTCAAGCCTCATTGGGGTCCTTGGCCAGCCATTGACCATGCGAGCTGGAATAACAGCAGCAACAAGGTGAGAGAGCATGGAGGCATGAAAAACCCCACTGAAACCCAGCTAATTGTGTTGCATCTCCTTTACTTTCTCTGTTGCTCCTTCAGCAAACGCTGTGACTGACGGGGACACTTCAGCTTTTCTGCTGCCCTATCCAGGACCATGAAATCACAGAAAGGTTGCAAAGAGAATGAAGAAATAAATACCTTTCCATGGGATCTACCACAGCTCTCACGTGGCAGCTGCTGCTTCAAAGGCTCCTCTTTGTCCTTCTGGCAGCAAACATTAAAGAAACATCCTGGAAATTCAAGGCAGCCAAGGGAGACTTTGCACAGCTGGGAAGGAGCCCAGGGCAAACACAATCCCTAGGAAAGCAGACAGCAATGCTAACACAAAATCCCAGCTGGCAGAAGAGCTCCATGGCCAACTGAGCCCTATGATCCCATTGCTTTGGTCCTTCAGCATCCACACCATTACCAGCATAGAACAGGGCTGTCCACCATATCCCTTTCATGAGCAGAACCAATCCCCTGAGAGCAACTGTTAATCAAAGAAATTAAGATCCATGTCATTTGCCATTACTGCTGTTTATAGCACCTTCACAACATCAGGCCATTGTGTTTATTCAGCAACATACGATTATGCGACTGCTATGATAGGAGCTGAAGCATGGGGAGGAGAGCAAGGAGGTGGAACTGCATTTGTTCTCACAATGCCTCTTGGACAGAAACTCATTAAGGTTTAACTTGCATCCTTCCAAGCAACCATAAGACAAACATTATCCAATATACTGTGAAAAGGAGGTTTTAGGGGAAAATAGCCTGGACTTAGTCCAAAGAAGGTGGCACTGTGCCCATGGTTCCCATGCACCTCTTCTGTACACCCGGTGCTGCTCCACACCTCCCTCTGTTCAGAAGCTATAAGATCAGAGTCTCATAGAATCCCAGACTGGTTTGTGTTGGAAGGGACCTTAAAGCTCCTCCAGCTCAAACCCCTGCCACAGGCAGGGACCCCTTCCACTGGAGCAGCTTGCTCCAAGCCCCTGTGTCCAACCTGGCCTTGAACACTGCCAGGGATGGGGCAGCCACAGCTTCTCTGGGCACCCTGTGCCAGCGCCTCAGCACCCTCACAGGGAAGAGCTTCTGCCTAAGAGCTCAGCTCAGTCTCCCCTCTGGCAGGTTCAAGCCATTCCCCTTGGCCTGTCCCTACAGGCCCTTGTCCCAAGCCCCTCTTCCAGGTTTCCTGCAGCCCCTTTAGGCACTGGAGCTGCTCTAAGGTCTCCCCTTCAGGAGCCTTCTCTTCTCCAGGCTGACCCAGCCCAGCTCTCTCAGCCTGGCTCCAGAGCAGAGCTGCTCTGCTCCAACCCTCACAGCATCATCAGGGCCCCCTCTGGAAAACACTGGTTTGATTTTCCCCTTGGTCACTTTATATGGGCTGAGCAGACAGATGAGCCCTCCACATGTCACAGAAAAAAGCCTTTGCTGAGCAAAGCCTCACTGCAGTCAGGGTGCAGGAGGAAAGGGAGACCAAGACAAAGCTGCAATGCTGATACTTGCATTGCACACTTGATCAGCAGCAAAACCTATCCCTGAAACTGCTCTAGTTTATGTGTAAAACCAGCTGCAATCAAAGCTTGCCCCAGGCTCAGCAAGACATTAACATGTCAGAGGATGGAGGCAGAAGGGGCATCCACACCTGGATGTTCTTTGTTTTAACATGAGGAAAGGACATAAGGAAAAGAGCAGCCACAGGGAGCCTTGCCTGCCAAGATAAAGTCTGGGCTTCACAGTCAAAACCAGCAATCCCAGAAGTGCTATTCTACTTCCTTCTGACCTTAGAAAAGACTGAGGACACCTTCATTTTCAACATGAAGGCAAACAGGCACAGAACTTGGGTGCTTTAGGGCTACAGGCAGTATTTTCTCCATCCCTCACTGCTGAAACTAGGAAAGGCAAAGCAAAACCTCAGCAAACCTGACCCACAGACCTAGGGTTGGATCACCTAAACTGCACACAGGTAACTGAAAACTAGATGGAAATGAGAGTGTCTGGGGTCCCAGTCCTGCTGCCAGCATTTAAATACACCTTTACTAGAATTGCTGTGCCAGAGGGTGTAACACCAGGGCAAAGTCCATCCTCATCACAGCATCCTGGTTCCTCCATTCTAGGAGGGAACAAATGGAGTGAATCCTCAGAGACACCTCCATACTGAAGCCAGAAGGATGGGATCAAACTCTTGATACTTTTACTTGCATTCACCTTAAACCCATTGGGAAATTGTTTTATTTGTCCTCCTACTGAAGCCTGGAGGGGTTTAAATTGTATTTACTCCTCTCTATTATTAAACAGCTCATAAACCCAAGTCTTGGAGGGCACAATTTTAGTTAGCCCTTAGCTATGCCTATGTGAAAAGGGACCTCTCAGAAGCTGGCAGGGAGAGTTGCTTGGCCATGTGCACACTGAATAACTGATGCTGGAAACTGCCACAGGTTTATTCTCCTCCCTTTCTAACCTCAGGCCACACGGGGCACTTTCAGGAGCAAATCTGCTGGGGATGTGGAGACACCTTAACCAGGAACACCAGGAATAAAGATCTGTTCCCTTTGCCTGTGTTGATAGAGGTTGGATGCACAACCATTTGTGAACCTGCCCTGGCTGCCACAGGGGCAAAGAAACCAGCTACCTCTATTGACAAAGCTTTGGCTTTTATCCTAACCCTAGACCTCCTTCCTAACCTTCACCTCCCCAGCTGCAATTTAAGCTTGTTCCTTCTCCATCTATTCACTATGGACATGGGGGATGCCCAAAGCTTCTTTTGCCATCTGCAAACTAGACCTGACTTGTCTGAAAGATTATACATCTACAGACTGAGGCGACTTCCAAATTTAACTACAAATTTTCATTTTGGATGCGCTTATAACAGCAGCATTCCACTCTAGGAATGCATAAAAAGGCAGACATCACCTACTGAATACAGATGTTTTTCCTTAGTAATGGATAAGACATCAGAGAGTACATAGAGAAAAGCAAACGGTCTATTTGCTCCCTTTAAACATTAGTGAGCACTCTTTCCTGGGTGGAGAGCATGCCTGCCATGGCCATGCCAGCAAGCACTAACATCACCAGGGGAACATTCCTACAACTGCACCTTCATAAAAAGACCTTGTTCATTAACACAGGACAGACTAAAACATTAGGAGCCTTTCATTTAAACCTTATTTATGGATGTAAAAGTCTGGATCTTGTAGTACTCAGATGGTTCGTTCCCAAAGGCATTTCCCAAGCAGGCAGTGAAGGTCCAGCAGCCCTTAGGAAAACACAGCCTTAACTGCTCATCACTCTGCTCAGCTTCACATACCATTCCCTTTTAAATCTCCCCCAGTTTCTGGCTGGTGACACTTAGTGTTTCTTCAACACTGTCTTTAAAGCATTTCAGCTTGTTGGTGGGGACAGAGAACTGAGAAAGCAATTACATCCAAGTTGTAAAGAAAACAAAGAATTCAACTACCACAGTGCAAAAGCACTTGGTGATGGTTCAGCCTGGATTTTCCTCTTTCTATTCCCGTTCAGACAGCTGAACGTGAATACCTCAGTCTCCAGCTCCTTGCAGCAGCACACTGGTCCCCTGCACAGCTCTTTTCTCCTTTTCCTTCTCACCTTGCAGCAGAAAGCATCCATCATTATCAGCAATCATAGCAAAAGAATAAGCAGCCTTTCAAGTCAAGCAGTGCACTGTTACTTGTGTCCTTCCATGAACTCAGCCTACTTTCACCTCTTTAATTGCCTGCAAAGATTGAAACACGTTAACTGTGTGCTGACTCTGCAAACTACGTGCTGAAATGGGAACGCTTTGGAATAGATTATACTGAAAACTAACAGGTAGGCAAAAGAATTCAAGGAACAACTCAAAAGCGTGTGAACCAACAGGTCGGTTATGCCAGGATGCTGCAGCCTGTAATTTAAAGCCGCACGATGGTCCTTGAGCATCCCAGCATTGGGCTGTGCCTCTTGATTATTTGCAAGGCAGGAGTTGCTTTCCCCCTGCCAAGAGCCACGTACAACACCCACAGATAGTAGTAAGTGTTGGACCTGCTGCACTCAGGAGACAGATGCCATGGGAGGATAAAAGCAGGAATACTGTAATCTGTTCACTGGCAGTAAGAAAACAAAAATCAGTGTTGTCCTATTCCCCTCCACATGAAATGTGTTATTTTCAATTCTCCCAGTCCATGTCTCACAATCTCTACTTCGTTCCCCACAAGCAACAATTACCTAAACATCAGCCCATCAGTTGAATCAAAGCTTTTAGGAAGTCAAGGACCAAGCAGAGAGCACAGGGCCCAGATCTTTCAACTTATTTCTCTTACCACTGAACTAACAAACAGATGACAACAAGAAAGCAGAGCCAGGCAGCTCCTCAAGCTCAGCTGGTGACCAGGGCTCTTTTAACCAAAGATGACCCAAAAAACATCTGTTAGTGAAAGAGTTGTGCTAGGGTGATTCATAGTCAGCTTCTGAACGGGATCCCTTTTCCTGACTCCCAGTCCAGCTCCGAATTACCTGGAGAGAAGGAAAAAATCTGCTCCCACAAACACTTTGCAGATGGTTTTTGATTTTTTCCCAGGTGTTAAGCACACACAGTTCCCATTAAAGTCTGCTCAAAGCATAGAAGTACAGCACTAGACCATCAATTCCACCTCCCCATCCAGCTTCATTATGCTGCAGCTTATTTTGTTGCAATATTGACCTTAAAGCAATAATTGAAAGGATAAATCAGCGTGGCTCAGCCGTGCGCTCTGTATCATTCCTGCTCCCTGCTCAGCCCAAGCTGGATGCCATTGAGCTCTGCTTCATGGGAACACTTGAACTGCAATGTTTCATTAGATGATGTTGAAAAAGAGCTACCAAGAGGAGTTCTCACAAACCTCCTGTCCTTCTGCCACAGCAGGGTTGCCTTTTGCTCTGCAAAGGTGTGTTGCTGCTCCTTTCAACGACAGGAGAAACTTCAAACACCAGAGTCAGCCCAGGTGTGGTGGAAGCCTTAAGGTGGTCTAAGAAAACCAAGAGCAAAAGGGGTGGGAGAGACAAGGCAAGTTGTATACAGCTTGTAAAGAGTCTTCTCTGCATGGGAGTAGAGGATAAAACAACCAAGAACAGACTCAGTTACCAGTGTTTGATCCAAAACCAGACTCCTGTAGATACAGGACCTAACCTGCAGCACCAGGTAAAAATCCCTCTGAGGAATTCTGCAGCTAGGAGCACCAGCCACCTCCCACCAAACCACATGGGAGATTAAACCCCTCTTGAAGTCCTGTCTGCTGTACAAACAAGGGGCACCTTGCACTAAACCTGTTTGCATGAGGCTCGAGTTCTTGCCTCCCCGTACCTTGATCTAAAAACAAGAGTACATTTGTACAGACACACAACACAGACATAGCTGCAGCCACTGCAGATGTGCAGGCAAATGGGTTCTGCTCATCTCAGTTGCTATCTGCAGCTATGGAAACCCATTCATGAGATGCATTCATCTGCCATTAACATGCACCGGGAGAAGTCCACGGGCAATTTAACACAGCAGCGAAATGCCACAAGATGTAGAACAGGAAGCAAAACACCACCTGAAAGTATTAAATAATAGAAAGTATTTGCTACATTAACAAGAATCATTACAATACTCAGAGCATGCCTGGGAAACCGCATTTGCATTGTACTTACACATGTAACACAGCTGAAGGCTTTAATCACAGCCAAACATCCGCCAAATGATTGCCATTTCCAGAAACACGCCAGTGTCTCCTGCGGGATCTGAAGACCTCACTGGTCCTCATCACTGCAGGACCCACCATCCGGACACCCTCCACCCTCCCATGATTACCCTGAAAGCCAGAGAGCAAAAGGGAGAGGAGGGGGGAAATCCAACCCATAATTGGTGGAGACACCACCATTTACCACCATCAAAAGCTACCAGGGTGAAATGCGCGATGCCAACACTCAGCTAAGTAGCAGTAAGAAATTCGCCCCAAATGGGAGCATTCAGCATCACCCATGCCCTTTCTTCCTCATTACCCACTTCAGGAGTTTGTACTTGCTATGTTATGGAAGCAAGCAGTAACAATCCCCCAAAGCCTCCGAATTTTCTGATGAATTAATGGGGGAAAGAGCAATATTTCTTTGAAGCATTTAATTTCTATTCTAATTTTCAAAAAACCATTATTAAACAATGACCTCCTAAATACTAAGGAATTCCACTCTAGAAAAATCCTGATTATTATCTTTCCCAAAACACTAATATCTATCAGAATGGTACTAATTGTTTTTATCAAATCAGTGCCTGAGGCATAAAAGTAACTGCCATCCCCAAGCAAACATTTCTCTAAGAAAAATACCACTAAATTCATGGTAATAGTTTAAAAGCCAACTCACGTGAAGACTTGTCCATACAGGATCACTGACGTGAAAGGGAAAGCACACAGCAGTATTGCCATCTGCAGTTTCAGTGCCTCCAACAGCTATGTGCAAGTTCACTTGCATCCACGCTTTCCTGGCTGGAAGTGAACATCCCTTTCCTGCAGGGTTTAACCAGACCTGCTGCAGCCTGCTCCATATACAAAAGGCTTGGACCACAACAGATGCAAACACAAGTCCTTTGAGGCAACACTGGAATTTGGGTCTGCAGAAATGATGAGTATTTGGGGCCCTTAATAACCTTCCAGGACATGCTCCTGTAGCACACACACAGAGTCAGGCTGTGGCAAGTGTGATCCAGCTTGACCCTTCACAACCATTTTCTGGAGCTTGCCCAAGTCCATAAACATCTGCCCTCTGCAACCTGAAACCAAGATTGGTTTTCAGGAGGTTGACTCAAATCAAATCAAACTCGTTTTCAAGACAGTTTGCAGCAGAGGGAAGCAATCAGCTTTTGATTTCCAGCAAGGAGAAAAGTGCATTCCTCAGCCCATGACTCCTGTGCCATTAGCTGTTACTATAGGTCCTCTGCCAAATACAGACTGAGAGCAGCTACTCATTCAGATACACCGGGTGCTTGCTTTGCAATTCCCTACCTGCTGCTTCTTTTTCTTCTAGGGCTCTTAAGAGATTCTTCAAAAGCAGCCAACTATTCCAGGAATACAGGGTGGGACATGTTGTCTAACCCACTTCAATGTTTTCAAAATGTCACCCAAAATGTGTAACATTAGACCTGAACAAGCAATTAGTATGATGTCCTCTAATAATAGCCTGCACAATACAATGAGACATAAATCAAGGTTGGGCTTTGGTGTTAAATACAGCACTTCTGAGATGCTCAAGCATCCCTGCTTAGGATTTATCTTAAAATGTGGATACAGTCTTTCAAAGCAATCCCATCATCTTAAGAGCACAAGTCAGACAGGGGACTCTTTGAAATGTCATCTCACATCCCTGTACCCAAAACAAGAACTGATGTGGGGAGAAATCAGAGACTTGTTCAGCATGGCCTAAAATGAATGGGACAAATGCCCACTCAGTGCATCTCATCTGCTTTTGTGTGGCTGCTGCTGAAAACAGCAGTCACACCATTTACCTCCACGTTCAAAGAGGTTTCTACCACCTGGAGCGTGAAAGCGGACATCAACCAAGACCAAACTCTCCTTTAACATCATCTCCTAACACGATTTACATGGAAATAGAGACATCTTTGTGCTACTTTTCCGGCCTCCATCAAACATTGGCAAAGACCACCTACAGGTGCCTTTGATTGGTGTTGCTTTCTAAATAGTAAGAGACTGGCAATCCCAGAGCAAAGTTCACACTAATTCACTAATCACACTGTATTTATTGAAAGGCTTATAATCCCATGAGCAAAGACATTCAAGAGGCTTAAGGAAGGGAAAAGCTGCTGACAGGAGGGCATGCGAGGAGTCACTCATAATGGCATCTTAAGAGGGTCTGTAATCAACAAGATACACATGGCACAGAGTGTCAGATTAAGCAGAGCCGTCTTGTAAAATGATTTGAGCTCTGATGTGGCCATGAAAATAAGGCAGGCAAATAAAAAGCCTATAAAAGGGGGGAATTAAAGGGAGAGACAGGTCTGCATTATGATATTATTCAGGTCACCAATGAACATTGCAAGTCTGAGAGTGAAGCCTGCGGTTTCCCAGAGGTTCCTCAGATGCTTTGACTAAATGGGATTTTTCTGGTCATTTGTCAGCATTTGGAGCTGACTCACTCTTGTTTCTCTTCCCTTCATATGCCCTGTGCACATTTTCATGCGGGTATGGCATGTGCACGGGTGTGTGGCTCAGCACATATTCACACAAATGCATCCATGTATTCTTGTCATTATTCTGGTTATTTTAAGCAGAGAAAAGAGCATTTTGGCCACAAAGCAGCTGCAGACCGTGCCCCAGCAATGTAATCTCTTCCCTCTGTCCTATCAAGGTACCTTACATTAGATATCCTGAAATCAGAAGCCATCACTGCCTCTAGAGTTGACAAGAGAGCAGTCTTCACAGCCCATTTCACCTCTCTATTTAAATGGCAAAGGGATTTTTTTGTGATGCAGACATCTGTCCCAGTAGGGACTAAACCAACACTTCCCAAATTATTCTTCCCAGATTACAGAGGAGCCATCAGATGGTAAAGAGTTCTCTCCCTGTGACTCAAGCTTTGAGTCACTGCTAGAAAGATGAAAGCTTTCCCACTTCAGGAGACAAAAAGGAGAGAAATCATCTCCTTGTGAAGAGCAGAGCACACAAAATGTCTCTGCTGCTTCCCAGGACACAGGCAACATCTGCGAACAAGCAGGGAGCTGAAGTGCTGCTCAGGCACTCCTGCATCACTCTTGAGGTGATTCCTCCCAGCATCCCAAAGCTCTGGGACCATCAGGGTGTTAAAGTCCTATGGGAGGTTTGTTCGGGTTTGCAGAGATCACCATAGAGCAGAATTTTACCCTTGCTGCAGCCAGAGGTTGAAAACAAAGGCAAGATTTTATCCCGAAGGTTTTGTGGATCATCCCCACCTTGCAAACATCACAGTTAAGAGAGGAAAGGGCACATTGCCTCTTGCCCACTGGCTGAACGAGCTCCCTTCCTACATGGTAATGAATGCTCTGTTGTAGCCAACACAAAAGCAATCAAGTTTCCCTTAGAGAAGCTTTCCCAGGGCTTTTTGCTCCTCAGAGATCCTGGTTACTTAAAGCCAAACCTCAGAATAACCCACACCAAGAACAGGAAGGCACACGTGTGGGCATCAACCACACATTAAATGCATGGAACAGTCTCTGAACCCTGTAACCCTATGTGGCACATAGCCAGGATGGCCAGAAAATCAGCCTGACCTGCAACCTCTTTTCCTACCACCTTAAAGCTGGGGGAGCCCTGAGCCTTGCAGCCACACACTGATTGCAGTAAAGTCTCCTGTCCTCACAAGCACAGTCTCAGCCACATTTAACTGTTTGCCCTCTGCAAAGAGTCCAGATTTATCTCAACTATTGTTCTTAAAGCAAAGCAGCAGTTATGTATTGTAATAACAGGATTTGCCCAGACCCAGTACTTCACACTATCAGAAGGAACTTTGTGGCACCTTAATGACTTAAACCACCAAGCACTCCCCAAAGAGAAACAGGCTCGCTCTCACTGTAGACAGGAGACTAAGACATAAATTCATGCCACAGTAGAGAAGAGACTAGCAGTCCTTTAGTAGACACTGCTGCGAGCAGAGCACTATCATGGTTCACCACAGTGCCCTCTGACTCTGATTTTAAAGCACCCCACAACACCATGCAAAGCACACCCATTGAGGTAAGGCATCCATTGGTCCATGTGGGAAGGGAAGGCTATTCCAACAGACTGTCTACATTTACATCCTTGGCACTCTTGATTAGGATTTTTAAGTTACAAAAGGAAGGGTATGAAGGAGAAAAAGTTACTGGAGCTTGCACACAAGAGGAGATGAGATGTGCTCCCAGCCCCACTCACAACAGCAGCCTGCATGGTGCCAATTGCTCACCCAGTGCTAAAAGTATCTCCACTACTTTCCTGCCTCAGAACCTGAAATTACCACTGAGTCACTCCATGTGCAGTGACTGAAGGAGATAATTCTGCAGTTATGAGCAAGAGGGAGCGGGTCTGTCTGCTCACAGAGCATAGGGAACATAATCTACAAGCAAATGTCTGCCTCAATACGTGTCCCAAATTTTTAACCTGTATCTTAATTCATTCCTCCAGCTCACCCCTATTAACTCCATTCTCAGCAGCATCACCTCTCCCCGCTCACCATCTTAAATACATCCACATAGCATTCCCAAAGGAGTGCTCGAAGCTGCCATCCTAATACTGCAGACAGGTAATTGAAACACAGAGGCTAAGACCTAGATTCAGCCCCAGAGGTTCCCACATCTCGCTTTCCTGGGGGCTGTATGACCTAGACCCAGCCAAGAACCACCTCTAAATGCAAAATCTCAAATGGGCTGAGGCTTCCTTTGGTCAGTTATCCAAGGACAGAATTAAACCAACATCCTCAAAACCCAACCAAGCAACCTCCCTACTAGATCTGTCATCTTACTATATTTCATACAGCTAGTGCTTCTTTAATGTAACAGTGACCACTAGTGTACTCGTGTCTCCTGACAGCACAGGATGTACTAACCAAGCCTGGGCTCAGCTTGACCTTCCATTACCACTCATAAATCAAACACCTTCTGGTGGCAAATTCACCACTGCACACAGCCGTGCTGGGACTGGAACCTCCTAGAAATCACAGGTTTCATTCCCAAGAGGAAATACCTGAGCTAGCGCCATGCCCCTTGTACAACAGTCAGTCATTTGCCGCCCAGTATATGTCACTTTGCAGGGCTGCTACTTCTACATCCCACCCTCCCTCACCCCCCAAATTTAGGCTTTTTAATAATAGGAATGTCAGTACCAGCTCATATAGCTTGAGAAAACATTTGGGAACAGGACTGGTTTAATAGGCAGAGAACAATTAAAAGTAAAAGCTAAAATGTGTCCTTTGAACCTCTAAAAGTGATCAGGCTGCCATTAGAACACATAACCAAGACTTCCACATATCACAGACTCAGTCAAATGTCAAAGGTCTTGATCAGAAGAGATAATGGCAGTAATTCAATCAGCTCTGAAAAAGCAACAGACCCCCAGAAGCTTCCTCTGACTTTTTAACTCTCCCAGAACTTAAAGCATCTCAAAGAGAGGTGGTCCTGGAAGACTCCAGTGTCTGCTTTAAGCTGAAAGCAGGGATGCAGGGTCTGCTGAAGTAGTCTGCACAAAGGGCATCACTTGCTTTTTTTTGCTGCAGTTTCCCATTCTACGGACTAGAAGGAAAAATGTAGATTTAGGGAAAGAAATTACACTGATGCTTTCAACACTATACGTCAAACACTTCCCTCCAGTGGAGCGATTCAGGATTGCTCTTTTTTTGTCACATACCCTCTCTGGCTATTTTAGCTCATACAACACATGCTTGTTTTGCTGGAGAAGACAATCTCACTTGTGCTTTAAGGAAGAGCTACAAAATGATTAAAGAGCCTGATTACTGAAAAGGCAAAGTGGTCGTGGGTTTACTTCACAAACCCTAAAACGCTACGATAAAAAGCCAGCTAAAATCCAAGAGCTTTGTTACATCTTCACAGCAGCAAATAGAGGAATTTCAATCAGTGCCCTCCAATCTGTGCCAAGGAGTGAGCCCTTTGCCCACTCTGAGGCTGAAAATAGAGCGCGTCCATCTAAAAGGCTCGGAAATTCATTCATAATTTGGTTTTGCTTTTCTCCTATTACCCAATGCAAAGGGAGTGCACCCTCAAGTCTCTTTTCATGTTCATGTCCAAGACAACAGCCAGTTCAGAAACCACAAGCACCCAGTCCTCATGCTCAAGCTCCAAATAGCTGGAATGTCAAAACAGGGAAGAAATGAAATGAGAGCTAGTCTAAGAATGATGTTTTCCTGGAACTATTGCTGGTTTCAAGCAAAACTGGGAGAACCTTTGAGGAAGGTGTCAACACTGCCTCACTGATGTTAAAAATGGGTCAGACCTTAAGCGGAGTCTGTGGAGATTAGATTCTGGCTGATGTTAAAGGCATAAGCTCCTCCGGGGTTCCACAATCATAAATGTATGGTGGTGGAATAAAAGCATCAATCCTAAGTGTGGAAATGGGGATCTAAACTTACACACAGGTGTTAATCCATCACTCCCAGAGATGTCTGCAGGCAGAGAAACCATATTCTCCCACCATTGCTATTTAACTCCAAAGGTCACCGAGGGCCCCTACACTGCATCATCAGCTCGACAGCTTCCCCTATCAATTATTCCATAGGGGTTCCTATGTAAATAGTCAGCATTGCAGGAGCAGTCACAGGCTCTTCCTCTACTGCTTATTCTTCTTGATAAGGCTGTCAGTAGCACCCTAATTATTGTCAGAGCAACTGGGATGTCAACAGAGGGTTTATTGTGGCTTCAGGTGGGAATAAAAGAAGATTAACTGTTACTTGGGACATGCTTTTCCTGCAGTGTGACTAAATCCAGCCTGGCAACCTGCAAAGCAAAAACTCCCTCATTACTCGTGCCTTCAAGTTCACAAGACCCACAGCTCCTCAGTAAAATAATGAGCCTTTTAGTTTATTTTAAATCATTATTAAGCACATTTTGAAGTTTTACACTTCCCCTCCATGGTGACCAGATTTGGTTAAGCATAAAACCAGACAAGCTACATGAGCAAAGATAGGGTTAGACATGAAAGCTCAAAAGTGTTTCCACAAGCTCAAGGCAGTGACCATCACAAAGGCTCTCCTGGGGTCAGGCATCCTTACAGATGAAGAGCGTAATGGTTTCAATTCCCACTAAAACATGGTTCATTACCAGTTACCATCCTCCTCAAAGGCCCCTGGAGATATGAGGTTGTTTCCTCAAGGGGCTATGCTGTATTGGCAGCCTTTTTCTCCATCACCTCCATGGACATAGTGTGATAGGGCAGATGCCTCAGGGGGGTGATAAAGGCATTATCACAGGAGGCTGAATATCCAGCCACTGAAAGAAACCAGCTCTGCCAAGGGGATACCTGCTGCAGCAGCAGCTCTGAACTTATTACCCACAATAGGTCTATACCGCAGCCTCGCCATCATTTCATTGTGGATTTTACTTCCCATGTAGCCTTTAAGCAAAGGTGCTGTGTGCATTCGGCCCTTTGCTTGTACAAACTAACAGAGCATTTGTGTGCTTGACATTTCACATGGCATTACCACCCTATTCCCCATCGCCGGCAACAATGTGAAAGGGCAATCAATACAGGCAAGGAGTAGGAAGCACTGTTCCAATAAGGCCTTTCAGCTACCCAAAGGTGCTTTGCTGAGTATAGTGATAGTGAATTAAACCAAGTTAATGAACTGATATCTCTGTCATCTACATCCTTCTGAATTAAAGAAAACAAGCCTCCCAGACTCAAAATTCATGATCTCTCTGAAAAAACAGACAACATTCTGGACCATGAACCACAACTCAAAGTCGGCAGGAGTTCCTCTACTGATTTATGTGGGCTTTCAATCAAGCACTGAATGAAAGCTCAGCTCAGAGGTGTGATCTTCATGAAAAACTAAAACTCTGAACACCTCTTAAACTTTAACAGCCAAACAGTGAGAAGTGGGGCTGGGACAGGAGCCCCATTCATTTCAGTGACTTATGATCTAATAACGCACGAAGATTTGACTTACTTGGATTGGTGGCATCTCACATACTGCCAACCACACTGTGCTCCTGAGAGCCACCATCTCAGCTGAGCACCAGCTGTGTACTCCTAATCACAGCAGCATGATGGCTACAGGAAGACCAAAACCATTGCTAGCATTTCACTGATCCCGAGGACTTCTTCCAGGCACCCTGTTCTAGATGCTTCAGTTCTGAGTGAGCTTTGCCTGTTGGGTCCTTGCTACTCAGAGGTTGCTTTTCTCTTGGACAATAATGGAGCTCTCAAGACTGGTTTGAGAACCAGCTACTAAATCAGTTCAGGAGGGACTGGGAGACAGAACACTGCCAGCAAATGGTCTTAAACCCTATAATTGGCTCCCTCTGAATTTCAGGCTAAGGAGAAAGGTCTACTTGCTCCTGCAGTCAACAGTCCAGTCCCACCTTATACTCAAATCAGCATCACTACAGTTACCTCCAGATCCTATAGCATTTCCTGTCCGGTATTGACCATGTCTGGTAAGACATCACCACTGTGCAACTCCAAAACCAAACTCAAATAGCTTTTACTTTCCTTATTTCTTTCCCTCCTAATGATTCTCTCATTCCGTTTGCTCCATTTAAAGTCTCAACATGATTTTTCCTGAGCTGACAGCATGCAAAAAAGCTAAAGCTGGTTATCAGAGCAGAGGGGAAGAAGGCGAAAATCAAACAACTTCCTTTCTGCTTCATGCATCATTGCAAACATGTTATGTTTAAAAAATCAGAACTACACTGGCTTTAGCATTAATGATACAGACAGCAAAGAGAAGACAACCCCCTCTTCCAGGGCTCCAAAACAGCAGCCCCCAGCACTGAGGAGCTGAGGATAACAGAGCCTGTGATTTTGCCTTAAACACTAGCTGGATGTTTCTTTGAAGTTCAAAACTAGCTTAAGACCATTGGTTTTCTTGTTGATGTTTGTGCTCCCTGTTCCTCTGCATTTCCTGGGACTATCTAGGAAGGAAAATGCAGATGCAGAGTGTGCAATCTCCCTGGCTAATCCTTCACTGCTCATCAGGATTTGGTTTTCACTCCACTTTTCCTCCCTGGCTGCCAAGACTCAAAGCCAACCATCCATACAGAGACAGCTCTGCCACGCATGACGTTGCAGGGCTGTTCGGAGGTGAGCAACAAGAGATGTTCCACAGCTATAGGGTGAATGACACACACAGAAATCAGTAATATTGACCTGAAATGACCAAATCCTCCCAGCAGAGCCAAAAATAACAGATTCAAGCTCGCATATTTCACCATCCTCAAAGAACACAGTGGTTTATTAGAACAAAGCCACCTTTTCCTCCTATCTGAAGAGGAGGAGACACTCAAACAAGGGACAAGGAGATGCAAGGTCCCTCACCCCTGGAACAGGTTACGCTACTGTTAAAAGCCAACACAATCTAAGAGAGAACAGTAGTGACTGCTCATAAATGACAGCAGGCTGTGACACAGTATGTCGTAGGCCCACAGGACACGTTACCTTAGCTCCTCAGGGGGAACATCTCTGTGCCATGGAAGCTACTGGCACATATGACTGGTGGCCACACAAAAACTTGGGATGTGAGCTACTTCAGTACTCAAGGGACAAGGGCTGGATTTAACCCTTCAAGTCAGCTCTAGCACCATGGTTTCAAGCTTTATTTTCCATCTAAAGAAACCTTTCTCTTGAGGTTTAAACTCTTATTATAAGGCTTTTCAACTCAGGAGTGCTGGATGTTGCAGAGGGACAGCTAAACCCAGGAAACTCCTGCTTTAGACTGAAGTGTGAAAGATGCAAGCAGTATTTTGGTGTCACTGATCACAAAACCTAACAAAACTACCCAACACCCTCCCCTGCAAGAAGGGAATAATAGGGAATAATTATGACCTTTTAGGCAGATGGACTTGGAAGACAGATCAGAGCAGTCCAAGCACTGGGAGGGCTACTCCAAAGCCTGCCCAATGAAGTGGTCTGAAAGGACAGCCCTTAGTGGAGGAGGGAAAGGGGGAAATGGATAAAGCACAGCAGATTCCAGCCTGCAGCAATGCAATGACAGTGACAAAGCTCTTAACAAGCTCTCTCTCCTGGCATGGAATCAAACGCAGCACCAGCACCACCCCCATCTGGACAAAAGGGTATAAAATAATGTAGAAATTGAGGAGCAAGTAGATAAAACTCCTTCCTTTCTTTGGGAAGTCTGGGATGGCAGCTGCTGGCTATGGAAATACAAACTGGCTGTTAAAGCAAGAGTCAGTAATGGCAAGATGACAATTTGCTACAGTTTCCGAAGCCTGCAGGGGTGATGTTTTGTGTTAGGTGATGCACAGACACAAGGAGACAATGACAGAGGCAGAAAAAATATCATCCATCTCTTCAGCTATCCTGAAGCCCCAGTGCAAGAGTCAAAGCAATTACTTCCACAGCTTCACAAACCTTTGCACCTCTCTGTTAATGTGTCAGACCTTGTTACATTAATTCTACCTTAGTTTGCCCTGGGAAGGAAAAAATAACATATGCAGTGATTTGTTTAGAGAATAAATAAGAATGCACTTCCATTTCCCTCTTTTATGCTTCATCTTTCTGTTCTACTGCTTGTTTTATTCTTTGACCAAACATGCTCCTGCAATGACATCTCCTACTCAATGTACCCTCTTCTCTCCAGAGGCACCACAGTGCCAGGTCAATATTCATTATCATCACAAATGCCTTGTAATATTATGGTGGATGATGCCAAAGCATGTCCTAAAAAGAGGATCAACATTTGTATCCATGATGGGGAAACTGAGGCACGGGATGGTTAACAGACGGTCCAAGGATGCTCAGGAGACGAGGGGCATCCCCTGCTTTCACCACACAGCAGCACAGACATCCCAGTTAGCACAAAAGCATCCTTATAAATAGGATGGAAATCATCACCAAAGAGTGGATAAGTGCCAGAGATTCAACTCTGTGGCTTGATGAAATGCAAAATGTATCAGTCCTTGAGGCCTTTCCAGCCTTTTCCTTCCATCTTCTGCTTCCCAGTCCTGCGCTACTGGAGCGGCTAAAACCAAGCTGTTCCCACAGCACTCATCTACTCCAGACAGCAGTTTTGTTCCTTGATAAAATATGATGTGTGTGACTTAAAGCAATAGAGTTGCCACAGTTTAGAGCTGCCACAATTTCCCACAGCTCTGCTGATATCATGTACCTTCCTCACCCACCACAAACGGAAGTAAAACCACCTTCTGGTGTGAGCAGTGAGAGAGAGCCCAGCCAGCCAGCAGGCTGCAGGAACATCACACCTCTCCACCATCCATGTCCCCTAAGGACCCCATGGGTTCAGCCATTTCCTTCTGCTCTATCAGACACTGATCAGGCTGAAATCCATTGTCCTCTTCCTATGCATCTTTATTTGCTCCACAAACTCATAGAACCCCAGATTGGCTGGATTGGAAGGGACCTTAAAGCTCATCCAGATCCAACCCCTGCAACGGGCAGGGACCCCTTCCACTGGAGCAGCTTGCTCCAAGCCTGTGTCCAACCTGGCCTTGAACACTGCCAGGGATGGGGCAGCCACAGCTTCTCTGGGCACCCTGTGCCAGCGCCTCAGCACCCTCACAGGGAAGAATTAGTTTCCCTCTCACTCTTCCCCTCTTGCATTCAAGCACAGCAATGCTGTCAGCACTGCATGCCCCCAAGGACTAATCTGCGCCATCCTCTTCCTCCTCTCCATCTTTCTTCACACTGAAGTCTTCCTCACAGCACCACCTCTAATGCTTGGGCTTTACAGGTCAGGCAAACCCACGTTTTACACCCAGCCACTCAACTATTTGCAGGCTGCACATTTCCAGCCATACAGCTACTCATCTGCAAGCATTACGTGCAAACACACTGTTCCACATTCACGCTGCTGTGGTCACATCTCAGGAAGCGCAGCATCGCCAGCTGATGTATGTGGTGAATAGCCACAACGTGAATCACAAACAGCTTGAAGGAGCTGTTCAATTAACTTCAGGCCAACAAGTACAGACCAACAAAAATGTGTTATTAAATGCGAGCACTGAATATGCATGTAGATTTTGGTATTTCTTTGCATAGAAAAAAAAGAAAAGCTTAGAATAAATTCTGAGTTATAATTTTCCTCTTTCTCCCTCCCACGTCTTCTCTCCTGTCCCCTGTTGAAATACATAATTTGTGGTTTTGGTCCCTTCACCCTTCCTGAGTTCTCCCAAACTCCTGAAATTAGTTTCTTGCTGAATGTCTACAACACAATTTCATTTGGAGGATGTCACAGAGACTGAACTGAGCCATCTGCTTCCTAAGACAAAAAGAAAATGATTGCTTTTATGCTTCTGCCTATGGTTTGCGGGTCGCCAAATTGAGATTATTCAGGCACAAAAGCTTTTAAGGATTTGTTATTTTTGGAAGAACAAACACAGATTTCTTTTTTAGCATAATTAACAAGCTCGTATTAAAACAAACAAACGAAAGGAACAACCAAAGTTCAGCTGCAAACTTCAATGCAGATGGAGACGTTCCTCCAAGAGGGGATGTCCATGCTCTGAAATCCTGGTGATGCTGCTCATCCAGGAGGAAAGGCAGGAGATGCTGTATCCACACTATGGGTGCAGCGTGGGAATGCCCGTGCTCACTGCCTGCAGCAAACTGAGCTTAGAGCATCACTGGAAACAGCAAAACCTGCAATGCTGCTGCTAACCGCATTCTCCTGCTTCTCTGCTAAAGGACAGGAACATAGGAGCAATGCAGCCACATAAAATGTGTATCATGTGCCTAGGAGCCCTAGTCCTAGACAGGATCATGCAGGCTCTCTTTTGGTACAGTGAGGGGTTTTCATCCAATTCCTTATTTCTCCATTGGGAATGCAAGAAAATCTCCAGCGTCCATCTCTCCTGCTCTGCCACTATTACCTTTGCGCTCCCCAGCAACAGCTTTGGGTGTCTCCTTGCGCAGTTGACAAGACCAGGTCTTTAAAAGCCAGGACCAGTGTCCAAAACCAGGACAAGCAGCCAGCATCCTTTGGCTCAATGGGAGCAGGGAGACAGGCTGGGGAGACACTGTGTGACCAGCACAGAAAGATGACCAGCCACTGCCAAGCATCTCACACAGGACCCATGCTTTCCTTGAGGGCATCCCGAGTGACTGCCCCACAGCAGCCCTCAGAATAGGGCAAAGACTTGCCTGAACGCAGCTGGGAGATGGAGCTTTCTGTTCATGTTTCCCAAAAGGATATTTAATGTGTTGGAAAGCTTCATCCTTCACAACAGAGCCAGAAATGAGAGCAGAGGACTGAGACGTGCTCCTGCTCAGATCCTGGATGCAGCCACAGCTGTCAAAAAGCATCAGAGCAGGAGGGCATTGAGGCCAGGGGCATCACACAACATGGTCCTTCGTCAAGGAGCACAGCCCCAGCAGGCAAGCCTGTGGGTCCACTATGCTTCAAGATGCACTGCCACATATCCAGTGCCCAAAAAGTCACTCTCACAAGCAAGGACAAATCCCAGTTCAGCATCCCAATAGGGGAAAAGAGGGAAAGACACAGAAGAGGAAAAAGGCAGCTGTAGAGAACAAAGCAGAGCAGTGATCAGTGCTAGTGCATCATTCCCTCAAAGAATGAGGACAAGTAGCAAACCGTAAATAAACAGGAAGACATGCCTACAATGACAGTTCATCATGAAGAGAGACGTTGGCACGCAAGAACACATGCACGCACCAACAGCTGGGGACAGAACCCAACCTCAGCTCTCAGTTAATACAAGGTATGTTTGCAAATAAAGAGAGGTGAGAATAAACCCAGAATAGGGCCCAGCAAGGACATGGCACACAACTGAACACAAAAAGGGGAGGTTTTGGATGAAGCCAGACATGTGTTCTAACCACTGAAAAAGAACATCAACCAAAACAGTACTTCAAACACCAGGATGATCTCCAACAAGTTTCTAGAGCTCTGCTGAAGATGACTAGCAGCTACCTTCCTGCAACATCATAGCTGGAAAGCCTTTAAAGATCAAGGATGGAAAAGATACTTAACAGAATTCAAAATGCTCTGCAGGTACTTTGAAAAGCAGGGACTTTCTTGCAGCCATATGAGAACACTCACGGCTAGTCAAGCTCAAACACTTCAATTAGCACTTTGTTCACTCCCTAATGACTAATAAATAATAATTAATGAGTTCCACTCCATCTATTACCTCCTTCCCCTCTCATTGTTATTATTTGTACCTGAGGCCCATTAAAACCAGCTAACTAAGCACTCGTAAAACGCATTCCTTCCTCAGATGATAGGTGGAAAGAAGCATAAATATGTATTAGCACCCTAATCAAAACAGAGATGATAGCAATGCTCACAGCCAGGAAAGGCTGTTTCAGAGGGGTTACACCACAGCTGTACAAACCACAGGATTATGGCTGTTGTGTGCATGTGTAACATCCTGCACAAAGGAACCACACATGACCCTGTGTCTTCTCCTTACACATCTTGCCTGCGGCAGGCTCTGTGCTGCAGGCAAAAGGCAGAATCGAGTCTGCAGTGAGGCACAGCAGTGTGTTGATGCTTGTTGGTATAGCCTCCTCACCCCTGTCCTGACAGCCCTCTTGTGCTCTAGTGCATCCATCCCCACCTCCTTCCAAGCTGAGCCAACATGCATCGAAATGGAACCAAGATGTTAGCGGGTTTTCAGGAGCAAAACTGAGCTAAATCTGCTCCTTGTCAGCATCTGCTCACAGCTCAGTGCTCTGTACCAGCCTGGAGATGTTAATTCAGTAACACCAGTGATGTTCTTGGGCACAGACATCCAGGACTGCCTGGCAGAAACAGACTTCCCAAACAGAACAGTGTTGGATAAAAAGACATCTCCTGAGAGACAGGAATTCAGTCATGCAGTCGGCTCTAGCTCAGCTCACAGGCAGGTGTTCCCAGGGATCAGGAAGGATGGTACCCAACAGGAAGCAGCAAACCTAACTCTGCACAGCACCATCCACAGCTTCCTGAGGTCCAGCTCACTGCCTTAACCTCAAAACCATCCTGCAATCCATACAAGAAACAGCCACCAGCATGGGAAGGCAAGAGGCCTAGGATTTACCTTTGGGTCTGCAAACCCACTGCTCACGTTGGATGCCTCAGTTTCCCCATGGCACAAACCATGAAACCCGTACAGAACCATTTCCATTAGAGGAGATCATCCCCTGGCTTTGGTGCCACCAATTTCACACTATTCATGTCAAAAAGTTATGCTGAATGCTTGCAAAATGCAAATCAACAAACTTTGGTATAAGGCATGAGTTAGAAAAAAGCATCTGACATGTTAAAATGATGGGCTGCATCAGAAGGAGCGTGACCAGCAGGTCAAAGGAGGTGATCCTGCCCCTCTACTCTGCTCTCATGAGACCTCACTTGGAGCATTGTGTGCAGTTCTGGTGTCCTTGACATAAAAAGGACATGGAACTGTTGGAACAAGTCCAGAGGAGGCCATGAGGATGATCGGGGCTGGAGCACCTCCTGTATGAAGACAGGCTGAGAAAGTTGGGGCTGTTCAGCCTGGAGAAGAGAAGGCTGCGTGGAGACCTCATAGCAGCCTTCCAGTATCTGAAGGGGGCCTATAGGGATGCTGGGGAGGGACTCTTCATTAGGGACTGTAGTGATAGGACAAGGGGTAACGGGTTCAAACTTAAACAGGGGAAGTTTAGATTGGATATAAGGAGGAAATTCTTTCCTGTAGGGTGGTGAGGCACTGGAATGGGTTGCCCAGGGAGGTTGTGAATGCTCCATCCCTGGCAGTGTTCAAGACCAGGCTGGACAAGGCCTTGGGTGTCAATGGTTTAGTGTGAGGTGTCCCTGCCCATGGCAGGGGGGTTGGAACTGGATGATCTTAAGGTCCTTTCCAACCCTAACTATTCCATGATTCCATGTTGCAAGGTGCTTTAACAGCATCTGAAACACATGAGCATTCACACCGTTAATGAAAACCGAGCAGCAAAATCCCAGCTGTTAAGGAATAGATTCAAATGATACAAATTTGGACATATTCACTCTCCCACATGCACACAGCAGGTACAGACATACACTGTGACCTGCCCAGGGATCAGAGCACACTGTCCCGTCCACTCCCAAAGGAAATCTCTGATCACAGCTGCTGTGACAATATCCATAATCTGGCATCTTTCACAAGCAATAAATTCATATGCAAATTGCATAATGGAGCAAGATTAAATAAAAGGAGAAGGAGAAGAAGATAATTCAATGAGACACAAGTTCAGTGGTTCAAGCTATCAGAAGATCCTGATCAATAATGATCTCATAGCTTCTTTAACATCACCCTGACAGCAAAATGCTTATGGTCACTGAGACATCCCTACCAGTGCGTCCCTGAGTTCTCTTGGGCTTCCCTGGCCGAAGACAAGGCCCCTGGGATGGACAATCCATTAAACCAAGTACATCCCAAAGTAAAACCCTGCTTTACTTGAGCAGAAGAAGCAGCCCAAGAGGATGTCTTCAGTCCTGCAAAGCTGGAAAGCATTATTCAGGTGGGAATGCCTCCTCAAAGCTCTCAGGATCACAACAAAACCAAATGCACTGGAGCAGGGCATGGTACAAATACGATTCAACACTTGACCAAAGACTCAAAACCTCTGTGAGGGTCTTTCTCCAAAAGCCCCCCTGAGAAGAGCTGAGATGGGTCCCATCTCCAACATTAACATTTCCCTGATTACTTTTCCATTTACCTCCTCCAATTTGAGCTCCTTTCGAGCACAGCTCCAGAGTCCCAAAGCAAGGCAAGGCATAAACCATATATTCAGATTTGGTGCTATTAACAGGGACAGTGTGAAAGCTTTCACACCATTAAACCCCCTCTGCTGATCTCTATCATTTCATACGCTACAGCCATGTTAAAGACAGGATGGCGAAGTCATGTTTTCTGGGTAACCTGTGTTTCTCCTCAATACAAAAGCCTGCAGGAGGAAGGTAATGGGATGCTCTGCCCAAAATAACACCGATGCAACAGGATTTCTACATGTGCAAGTGTACAATACAAAAGAGCAAAGAGGCTGGGACCACACACAAGAAAAACACAGGATAAACAATCAAGAAGTGCAACAGGAGCTTATGTGGCTTTTCCATGGCAATAGGCTTGAGGAGAAGAGTCCTCATGGGTCATTCTCTCAGCTCAGTGCAAGGAGGGGGCTCTGCCAGGTCCCTGTGCAGAGAACCCCACCATGAACATCAGTAAGAGCAAGCCTGGAGCCCAGATGTGGGGCTCAGAAGGTTGCCAGCCTGATCATCGCACTGGGTGAGGCTGGCAGAAGCAATCCAAAGGCAGTGCTCCTAAAAACAAATCCACCCTTTCATTCTTGGAAGAAACGCCATTTCTTGCTTTTGCTTCTTGATTTTCCCCCATTTGAAGCGTGGCCAAAATTCAAGCACCATCCTCTCCATTCAGGGGGTGGATCTGCACCATCAGCTGCTCTGTGCCCAGTTCCCTGCCTTGCAAGGGGGCATTTGGAAGCAAGACAGGTAGGACATGTCCTCTAAGAGCGCCATTTCCCTACCCCCTAATAGTGATAACCAAGTCGCTGGTGCGCAGGGTAAGGCTGTCATCTAGTGGCAAGCAAGAAGCCTGCAATTAAACCTCATTAAGCAAAGGACCGCAAAGGCAGGCGTGTGCTATGTCATGAAACCATGCAACCTCTTTGCCATCCTCACCTCTCTTTTCTCCCTGGTGACCTGTGCAAGGGAAACCGTGAGCCCTTTTGTCATTATTTCTGCAAAGAACTCTTTTAGTACTGTCTGGACTTAAAAACGTAGGCTCACCTCCAAGGCTGTCCATGCCCTTAAAACAAAGAGGCTTGCTCCTTAGGCTGGGAACAAGCAGAGGTATTATCCTGCAGGTCTCTCCTTGGAAAAGACCAATTGCCACACACAGCTTTAGGTTGTTCTGAATGGTCCTGGAAAGTCCCACAGCCACCCATGAGCATCTTAGCTCAGTTATCTACACAACACCCTTAAATGCAGGGTCATTTCTTCTCAGCATGCCTTAGCTTCCAAAACAAGGAAACAAAGGAAAAGAGAAACACAGGGACCACAGCCTCTGCAAAGGGGGACTCTGAGGCACCAGAGCCACCGCAAAAGGGGATACCCTCAAATGCAGCAGCAACTACAGGTAGCAGAAGCCTCTTTACTTCCCCTGGAGACAAGCCTTCTCTAAGAGGGCAGCACAGAAAAGCTACTTGTGTTAAGGAAACCACCTTCTTTTACTGAAAAGCTTCCAGAATTCATTTTGCTGGCAAGACAGACCAAGGCCAGCTTTTGGTTGGGCCTTTGCAAATACTTTTATAAAAAACATCATAAAATCGTTAAGTCCATTGGCTTTTTCTCCCTTCAGAACAACGATCAGTGCCATAAGAGTCTCACCACTTCGTTACTCCGACGCAGAGTACAGGACAGCAATCTCTATGAGACCCAAAGCCCTCAGCCATTTGTGTTCCCACTGCTCAGCCACTCTCCCTCTGGCACCAACAGCCCCACAACCACAACCCTCAGCGCCCTTAGGGAATGCCCTCATTCTCCAAGAGATGTGATGGATTCAGAGCACCTCGGATGGCTTTCCTTTAGGTTATAGCTGAGAATGTGATCAGTTGCCACATCTCCCCAAGCACACATTAGAGGAAGGGTTAATAGTCACCAAAGGCAGCACAGAAGAGAGCTGTTAATGAGAACCACTGCAATCTTCATAGCAATAAACCCCAGTGAAACAGAGGGGCAGGCAGAGAAATGAAATGATCTTCCTGCTGTCAGGAACCAATTCCTTCCTGCAATCTGAACGCATTTTGCTTCTCTGACCCCACCACCCCTTTCCCCCCTCCATCACTGAGGGTTTTCTCACATCATCCCATCTCGAGGCAACTCAACAGCTCCGGGGTCAAGTGCCACCTTGACTTTGCTTTACAGAAACAATAACTCAACGCACATGAGCTCCATCACCACCTCCCCATGCAGATCCCCTTGCATTGGGGTTTAGTGGTTTACAGCAGCAGAATCAGCTCTTACGTTCAAACCTCTCCATGCTGGATGAATGAAGCCTGCTGCTCTGAGGCATACACAATCAAGAGCTAATGCACGTAGCACAGGCACAGTTTAACTTAAAAGTGAAGCCTTTTAAGGCTGGTCAATGGTTTTCCAGCAGCATCTTTTTTCCCCCCTCCTAAATAAAGGAATTCCTACCCCCTTAATAAAAGGAATGAATAAAAGCGGACCACTTCTGTGGAAAATACTGCCAAAGCTGTATCTTCCCCCATCTTCTACTGCCATTTTTTGCTGGGAGAGAATTTCCATCCAGCTTTAGACATTTTGTCTCTGTCAGGTCAAATTGGATCAGCTCAATGAGCACTGCTTTTATTTGCAGTCACGTTTGGAACAGATAAATCAGACCAGACCTTAATGGAAAAATCCCAATCAAGTGAGAGTCTAAGAAGAAAAGCACGTGTTATTGCAGGGCAGCAGCATTGGAACACATTAGCAGGTTTCCTGCTTCTTATGAAGGACGGTGAATGTACCTTTATTGAAGTGGGAGCAGCGAGGCATCCTATTAGCCTCAGGAGGGAATGACGAGCAGGAATGCCTGTAGGAAGAGTCAGCCAGCCCCACTGCTGGGCATAACTCAGCAAGTCATCACATCTTCACAGAGGAGCTCATCTTCCTTAGCCCTGCTCTCATACCACCTGGGACAATTCTGTACCTTACAAGACACCTGAGAGCACACAACCCATGACCAGAGCAAGAATCAGTATGGCTCCTACCACCCTGGCAAAGCCAACATTTGTAACAGCGACCGGATGCTTCTCTTCAGGGCCAGGAAAAATCCCAAGGGACAAGCAGGACAAAACAGACACTTGACTTCAGGTATCTCCAACAACTGCAGTACATTGTCCACCACCACACCTGAGCAATCCCTGCAGCTACTTCATCACAGGCACAGATACAGCAGGCTAAAGCAATCCTTGAGAGATTGCACCACTCTGTGGAAAGTAACTGCTCATTATGGTCCTGTGGCTGTGTGCGAGGGATGATGAGAAGAATGAGAACCGGTCCCATTTGATGACTGTGGTTTTCCTATCATAGAATAGTTAAGGTTGGAAAGGACCTTAAGATCATCCAGTTCCAACCCCCCTGCTATGGGCAGGACACCTCACACTAAACCATCTCACCCAAGGCTCTGTCCAACCTGGCCTTGAACACCACCAGGGATGAAGCATTCACAACCTCCCTGGGCAACCTATTCCAGTGCCTCACCATCCTAACAGTAAAGAACTTCTTCCTTATATCCAATCTAAACTTCCCCTGTTTAAGTTTGAACCCATTACCCCTTGTCCTGTCACTACAGTCCCTAATGAAGAGTCCCTCCCCAGCATCCCTGTAGGCCCCCTTCAGATACTGGAAGGCTGCTATGAGGTCTCCACGCAGCCTTCTCTTCTCCAGGCTGAACAGCCCCAACTTTCTCAGCCTATCTTCATACAGGAGGTGCTCCAGCAAATACGCAGCGAAGCAAATAGCCTCTTGTCATTCTGTCCTCGATCAAATTAAGAGACAATGGACTAAGCCATACAACAACAACAAGAAATAAAAGCAAACATTTTCCTGGTGAACACAATGCAGACTCCAGCTGCGGAACTCAACAGTGTCCAACACAGAGTGGAAAGCTTAGTAGCTTCTTTCAAAAATCTCATAGTTTCAAATAGTTTTTGATCTGATTTCCGACTCCTGAGGCAGAGAAAAAATCTCTCAGGCTTTCAGTGCTTGGGCTGCAGAGCATGGACGGCATTGGGTGGGATGAGGCTCACATTCCCTCTGCCGCATATAAAACTTAAGCTTCTTAAGACCTCTGCAATTCCATAAAGAAACAGTCTCTAAGATCTTCCAGATTTACCTGGCCATCTAGATCATGAGTCCACAATGCTCTCGTATATCATCTCCTATGATTCTATGTGCATTCCCGGCATTAAACACACACACACATTCCCTAATCCAATGTGACTTCAGAGGGCTGAACTATATGCTATTTCTGGAAACATGCCTTGAGCAACACTTTCATTAATGTACAGCTGTTTGAGCAAATTATTAAGGCTACAAAGCTAGAGATCTTTTCCCTTCAAATCAGGCATAATTGTAAGTGAATATTTATTGTGGGTTTGGAAGTCTGCTCCCGGAGCAGGAAATGTGCAACAGCCACTCCAAGTACAATTTATGGTTGGATTTTAAACATAAGGAAACAGCGTAGACACCCTATGTACAACATAACTGGAGCATCAGCCTTAGACACTCAGCAGATCACCTTCCCTGTACTTTTGCACTTAAAACGCCCTCCGTAAAGCACTCTAAATCTCATCAGGCTCACATCTAAAGTCTTACCTTGTACCAAACGTGCCTATCATAGCCATAAGATGATGCACTGACAAGTCTAACAATCATTCTACTTAAATCTCTGCCATACTTGTTTTTCTTTTCCAGGCATAGCAGAAAGTGTCTCCTCAGGGCAAAACCTCTCTCTCATTACATTTAAACGTGGCACTTGACACAACAGAGATTCCTTCACAGTGCCAGCAGGTTCTCCATGAAGCCAATCCAGGAACCCACCCCAAAGCAGAAAGCCTCTGATGTCTCAGCTGAAGACAACAACCAGTTCCTGGAGATTAAGAGCACCCTGATGTCCTACAGTTCACCCTAACCCTGAAGCATCCTGCATCACCCGAATCTTAAGAGATGAACATCAAAAGCCTTGTTCTGGTAAGTCCCATACGACCTGCTTCAGAGAGCTGGAGGGACAGGAACCTCCAGGAGTCCAAGGTCTGGAAGCGACACCAGCTCCATCCTGTAGATACTCCAGTCGTTGTCCCTCTGCTGCAGCCTCACCTGCTACCCACACCATTCAAGTCTTGTTGCCTTATACCATCCATGTTTCACTCATCCTTCCACCTGTATCACACCCTTCCCATCCTAATCCCTCTTTCTTTTCCTGCTTCACACTCAATTCTTGCCTGCCTGGAGTGACTTTAATCTCTCCCACGCAATGTCACACACAGGCAGTAATCCTTGTTCTCCCGTATCAAATGCTGTGGGTGTAATCCTCCTTTCCATGCATATAAGGAACTGCAGTCTTCCTTCTGCACTCTCACCTTTCCCACCCCTCCCAGCCATGAATGCTCATGTTGAAGGGCTCAGAGGCTGGTACACCACTCAGATGGGCATGTGGGATGTCTACCTTTTCCATCACACTTGCTGCCTATAAGCCCATAGGTATGTTTAGCTCATGCTAAATTTACTGTCAACCTTCCCCCAAAAAAAAGCTGAGACTCCTTGTGAACTGCATTTACTAATAAAAACATATATGAACAAATCTTCATTTTAAAAAGCACCATTAACCATTTCCTTACAGTCCCAGATTGACTGCTGGGTGCTGTGGCCACTGCTCTGCAGAAGCTTCCTTTTGCCATCAGAAATGCCTGGGAGCAACATGGCATCAACAGGATTTCCGAGGGGATAGATTTGCCTTCTCATCTCTTCAGATTCTTCTTGTCCCTTGCTACTTGTACCACGAGAAGTTTTTCCTTGCTACATCATTTGAGTTCAGCAAGCTGCTCAGCATCTCAGAACACTGATCAATACAGCTGCACAATTCTACAGCACCCCTCACACAGACTGGAGACATGGTGAGACATCCACTGAGGGCTGTACTTTGAGGATGTGGATACAACTCTCTCCCTGCTCTTTTGCAAGCCCAGTTGACTAATGAAGGATATCACAGTCTCCAGCAAGTGTTTTGTGCTTTGTTTCCTGTCTGATCCAACTGCTTGCTGCTTAATGAACTGGATTAAAAATATGCCAATGGAAACCTTGATCCAAGCTTCACTGAATTTAGTGAACTCATATCAGCAGAGATTTTAGCCAACAGCTTACAAATATCCTAATAGTTGAGAAAAATAAGGTGCTTGTTTTGATTCCAGCTATGCTGCTTAAATCCAGACTGCTTCCACTGGATTAATTCTTTAAGGTGAAGGGGGAAAATGCTTTTAAGTGTTTTCTACAGCTAGTTTCAATCAAGCAAGGGTAACGTACGTCCCTTCTCACAGAGGATGGTATTCTCATAACCTTACTAACCCTTCAAGCTCCCCAGTGTCACTTAGTTATGGTCCTTAATCCTTGCATGTTGCCAGTGGGAGAATGGTCCCATAACCACCATTGCTCTGATTTTCTCATGTACTGCTCAACAGGACCACCATGGTGCAAATGTAAAGGGCAGGGTTGAAAATAAGACACCTAACATTAACAAAAGCTATTCCCTTGTGCAGGTTCAAGAACCTCTTTCACACTTTACCCTTTCTGACTAACAAAATGCATGAGGCCAAGGGGACCCCATATAACTTCTGTTGCCATTACCACCACCTTTCCTGGGCTCAAAACTACTCATTTTCCCAGCCAGACTACCAATCCTACAGTACAAAGGATTTAAGGTTTCTAGTAACATCTCACACTGCTCATCTCTCTCCCTCCTGTTTGAGTGACCTGCTTGTCCCAAGAGCTACTCAGCAAACCACCAATACAGGCCAGCATTGGTATCCCATTATATCAGTTCCAGTTCCTTCAGATGAGGCTTTTGTTGCTATGCTACCATGATGTGTGAGCACAGAGACAAGGTTGATGGGATCGAGCCAAGATCTCAGCCAAGTTCAAGAGTCTTGACACTTATTTTCCCTCTAGCTAACCACAGACAAAGGCCAGACATCTTCAGAGGCACCTTGCTGAAAAAGCAGCTTTCTCAACAAATGGCCCTTTCACACTTGATTAAGAACATTGTACAGCACCTGGATGCTCAGAATTAGGAAAACAAGCAGCAATTAGATGTTAATGAAACCCTCTAAGATGACAGGGAATGAAGATGCAAGCAGAATCCCCTCATACATACCACACAACAGGCAATCACATATACAACTTACTTGGATAGAATGGCTCTGTTAATTCTCCCTCCCCACTTGCTGGCTGCTGGTGTTGGGAAAATTTGCTACCAGATTCCTCTATAGCCCAGGTAGAGCTCAGATTTTTCATTATCCTGAATCTTCACCCCTGAGCCCTTTAGCATTGCAAATGAGAGCCACAATATTCACAGCTGAGGATTCATTCAGTGCTGTCTATCTTTAAGAATTAAAAATGACTGGAAGGAATATTAGCAAGGCCAGCTTGTACCACCTGGGTCTGAACTGATCCATCCTGAGGAATGAAAATCCAAACCTGGGACCCTGACTTCAGTTGTCCTCCTTTTCCTCCATCTGCTGTTCCCTCTCACTGGACCGATGGGCACATGCAACATACAGCAAAAAGCAAGATTAAAATTCCAAGTAGTTTCCCAGTCCCAGCATTAATTCCTTCACTGCAAGGTCCAAGGTATAAAACTGCAGCCTGCTCTTTCTCTCCATGATTTTACATGCTACATCCAATGCAACTCCTATCCCCCTCCATGTTGGTGACTCTGCTGTCATGCCATCACAACCCCCTCACAACCACCTAACTAGTACTGAAAAGCAAGACTCCACATTATAGAATAGTTACGATTGGAAAGGACCTTAAGATCATCCAGTTCCAACCCCCCTGCCATGGGCAGGGACACCTCACACTAAACCATCTCACCCAAGGCTCTGTCCAACCTGGCCTTGAACACTGCCAGGGATGGAGCATTCACAACCTCCCTGGGCAACCCATTCCAGTGCCTCACCACCCTAACAGGAAAGAATTTCCTCCTTATATCCAATCTAAACTTCCCCTGTTTAAGTTTTAACCCGTTACACCTTGTCCTATCACTACAGTCCCTAATGAAGAGTCCCTCCCCAGCATCCCTATAGGCCCCCTTCAGATACTGGAAGGCTGCTATGAGGTCTCCACGCAGCCTTCTCTTCTCCAGGCTGAACAGCCCCAACTTTCTCAGCCTATCTTCATACAGGAGGTGCTCCAGTCCCTGATCATCCTCGTGGCCTCCTCTGGACTTATTCCAACAGTTTCATGTCCTTTTTATGTTGAGGACACCAGAACTGCACACAATGCTCCAGGTGAGGTCTCATGAGAGCAGAGCAAAGGGGCAGGATCACCTCCTTTGACCTGCTGGTCACGCTCCTTTTGATGCAGCCCAGGATACGGTTGGTACCACATCTGTGGTACCAGATGTGTCTTTCAGCTTGCTCCCCAAGCAGACCACCTCCAAGCACATCCCCTTCCTGCAATGTGGGCTGTTAAAAAATCAAGCAGGATTAACAGTCCTGCACTGTCTCCCAGGCTTGTCTGAACCCTTGGTCTCTCTCAGGATTGCTCTGCTCCAACCCTTAGTCACTGCTGCCTAGAGACTCCTTCTTTCCTGCTGAGGAAAGAGGGTTTAAGACAGCACTTTCTTCAGTGAAGCTGAAAACACCATTCACATCTTTTCTGGTATTATCAGCATCTGCTAATGGGGCACGGTTGCTGCAGACAAGTTCTGGCACACTCTTGAAAGTGTTATTTTGATCCTTCCTGAGCCCATCCACAGCTCTAAACTTCCGTACATGCCTAAACAGAACTCCAATTCATCCACCTTGTCAAAAAGACAAGGGGTTCCCCGTCTTCTTCAGTCCATTGGCTTTTCCAAACCTCATTTCTAATACATTCTGCTGGACACCATGAGCAGCACCACAGGCCCCCACAGATACCTCAAGGCTGTCTGTTTCCCATATCTTCTTTTCAGAGCCCATGAAAGAGGTTGAGAAGTCCTGATCCGAGCATAGAAGCTCATGTACACACCCTACAGAAAACAGCTCAAACATCTGCCAGTCTCTCTGGCCACAGCCTGGTATAGTACAGTTGTTCCTCTACAACACAGGCCAGGAACAGTTCTCCCTCTGTCAGAGAGGTTATAACAATAACTGGGGTTTGATGGCTCCCACTCCAACGCACCTGGAGTTGCAGTTTTGGCCACAAGCTGCAGCACCCAGGACAAAGCATCTCCCTGCTAGTTTAAGTCTTCTTGATCCCCTAAGTTATTGTTTTCACCTACACAGCACCCTACAGACTCCCAAGCAATTCACCACTTATGGACTACTGATGACTAAAATCCTATGTGGCAGCCAGTAGCAAACACTGGTGGCTTCTGTACCACAAAAAGCTACCGCTTAAGGCCACACACATGGCTCTCTATTATAGCTTCTAAATCTTGCTGTGTTTGAAGAGCACATTGAAACCCGACTGTCACAATTCAGAAGAAGCCATCAAAAGCCAGCCAGGAAGAAGAGCAGAGAGCTTCTGCTTGCTTAATTAAAACTGGCTTCATAATAGAAATTATCATTGTTCATATCAAATAGCAATTAAGAAAGCAGGATGTGACTGCTGGCTTTGCTCAAAACATGAGCTAAGCCTTTTCTGGATGCCAGCAAATCCAAATAATGATGACTTAGCCCAGTATGGAGCTCACAAACTCAGTGTTGTCAGTCTAATTTTATCTCAAGTCTCACCATACTTACATTTTTTCTGTGGTCCTATATTTGCATATATACGCAAAATAGCCTCTAGTTTTGCAAAGGAAATGACAAAAAAAATCTTGAAAATATGACCCAAGGCATAGGAAAGTTTTGAAACCACTAGAAAATAAGAAGAGAAACCAGTTCTTTTTCTTTAAATCCCTTCATTTTTAATCCTGTCTCTATGTTTTAATGCTCTAGCCATGAGTTTTGAACTGGCAGCCCAGGGGATGGTGATGGACAGACTGAGAAGGGCAGAAGCCTGGCACTGCCCATTAACTCCATCAGCAAGGGCTTCAGCCTAAGCCAAGGCAATAGCTAAAGCCACTCTGAAGCCCCCAGAACTAAGCTGATTTACACCAGGTAAAATCCAGCCACGGGTGCTTATATACCTGTCAATACAATTACACATCCCTCTGCTCAGTCTCTCTGAAAGGACCAAGTCATAATACTCATAACCTGGAAACGGTGCCCTCCGTGATACATTTAGCACAGCCCAGTACATGATCTGTTCAATATGGGATCCATTCATTCCTCTCAAGTCACTGGCTCTGTAAACTGTGCTGGGAGCACTCTATTTTCCATTGTAAGACTGTCTTTTGTTGCTTAAATCTCCCCCAGATTCAAATGGATTGGGATGACATATTTCATGTCAAGTGTTTGCCTCAGGATATACATACACTCGCACATATATCTGTGTATAAATGTAATTTGGGAGGAAGGGTGAGATTTGACATGAAGCAGTTCAGCTGTTCCTGAAGCTAATGGTGGGAGAGTTGAGTCCAACCACGTCCTACACACGTCCTTCCCACCCCAAACAGCTCCAGCCTCCTCAACACATTCCCAACTTCATTTTTGTACTAATTTACTTTGCTCTCCAAGCATCACATACTGCAGCACAGCATTTTAGACACCAATTACACAGAGCATTCTCCTTATCCCAATAACTAGTTGGCTAGCCATCATTTTGGGGTGCAATCAAGATCTTAATTTCCATCAGCAGCTGAAAGCAGAGAAATCTCTGCATCTACATGTCATTCCCCATGAGCCAGCTGAAATGTGAAAGTGTTATGGTTGGGGTATGATACTGGTCACAGACAGAGATGCTTGTAAAGAATGGGAAGGAAGGACAGCACAGAAGCATGTAAAACCATTTGATGAACATCATTTGGGCCTCCATGGGTGAGGGTAGTCTCTCAAAGGAGATGAAATAACCAATAGTTTCACATTCTCCTACAGAGAGTGAGACTATGGCTTATAAGGGAGCCAAATTCTGCTTCTTTTCAGCACAACCAGCCACATGCCTTCATCAACAGCACCATCAGCACCTCTCCACCACTATAGGAACACTGTTCATTGCTGCTCAATAACAAGAAATTACTGTCATTTAAAGAGAAATGGCTAGTGAGATTGAGAAGGGGTGTGTGGAGAGGCAGAAATAATGGAAAAATGTGAAAACTCAATAGCGAGGAATCTTAAACACATTAGATATAAATCGCTTCCAAAAAATCATCATTGGAACTGATGGAAGCAAAGTAATTCTCTCCCACAGTATCAGACGTTGACCCAAGGTGCACATTCATTTATCCATCTGGTCTTTCTGCGGGTTGGGGAGAGAAAAGCAATAACTTCCAGAGCCAGCTCTCACAAATCACAGAAGGATCCCCACCGGGAGCCTGATCACATTCACATCTTCCAGCAAAGGGTCCAATTTGCCATGCAATTATACCTGAAAGGGTGAAGGCATTCTACTAATGACGTTCTCATCCCAAAGACTTTGCATCTTACACTGAGAGATACACACTAAAGAAGCTAAGAATCAAAGTACCACTGCTGCTAATTCAATCAACTCTGTAAAGTTTAAACAAGGGTTTAAAATCTCTTCCAGGGCACATCTCCTTCTCACCTTCCTCTCATGCAGTCCCCAGGGAACTGGAGGTGGCAGCACCTCCCTGACTCTGAGACTTTTATTACATTAAACCACAGCCCTAATAAAAAAGTATTTGTTCCCACCTTGCTTTTCTCTGCTGCCATTGGGACCAACCTTGTTCCCATGCACAAACACACAGAATGGAGTGGACTTCAGACACGGATATTGAAAAGAGATAAGATAAACTGCATAAAGAATTAGAAGAAGCAGGCAATAGCTTGTGATGTGATTAGACTGGAAATCAAAGTCTTGGGCTTTGAAACCGGAGATTTGACCTGGAGAAGGCTCAGGGAAGACTTATAGCAACCTTCCAATACCTAAAAGGGACCTGCAAGAAACATGGACAGGAACTTTTTACAAAGGCCTGTAGAGACAGGACAAGGGGAATGGCTTGAACCTGCCAGAGGGGAGACCGAGATGAGCTCTTAGGCAGAAGCTCTTCCCTGTGAGGGTGCTGAGGCGCTGGCACAGGGTGCCCAGAGAAGCTGTGGCTGCCCCATCCCTGGCAGTGTTCAAGGCCAGGTTGGACACAGGGGCTTGGAGCAAGCTTCTGCAGTGGAAGGGGTCCCTGCCCGTGGCAGGGGCTGAGTAACTTTAGGGTCCCTTCCAACACAAACCACTCTAAGACACATCCTGGGTACAGAAGCAGTTGCTCACATGGGATAGGCAGGAGCTGGACCAGCCACAAGGACATAGCCACTGCTATAGCTACTGCTGCATCCATGGGCACACAGTGCTTGGCAATCTCCTCCAGCCTCACAGTCCTGTGCTTCTGGAAGTATTTGCTGGTACCCACTGCTCCCTCCCAAGCACATAGTACCCTCCTGCACCAGAGGCACACACACACACACTGGCTGCATGCAGTATGGCGCCTACACAGTGCCAAGGTGATTAATGAAGTTCATTACCGAGTCTTGGTGTCTTGATTTCAGGAGCCACACTAATAGACAAAAGCAGCCATAAAAAGATACCAAGTGTGAGCATACACTACGTGAGAAAAAGATCCAGCAGTCAGAAAATAACCAATAAAAAATATCCAGGAAATGAGAGATGCAAACAGTGAGCAGAAAAGGCAACTTCATGCAAACTGAAGCAAAGACTCCATACAGACTGCAAAAGGCAATTAAAGAAACTAAAAGGTGACTCAGGCTGGCTTTGAACCTCATTTTCTTTTTCTGAGCTGCTGCTGCTCTTTTCCACTCCCCAAATCCCAATCAAATATTCAACTACACACTCAAAAGACACCACCTTCAGCATTCAGTGCAAGTAATCAGCAGGCTAAGTGAGAAGCATGGCCATGTGCCACAACTCTATTAGAGCTCATATAAAGCTTCAGCATTTCAAAACCTATTAACTTCCTGGGAATTGTTCGGACTTGCCAGTCTCAAACATCATGTCTCAGGATATCATAGTGTAAGGAAATACATCCCAGTTAATAGAAGCAGAGAAAACACATGTTCTGACTGCAGCCTCTGATACACTGGTGGAAAGAAGTTTGAGAGAATAGAAGGATTTCTACTCAGCAGAGAACAGAACTGTGTTTCTGCTCTTCTCTGGGTTTATTTTACTTGGTTAGTCTATCTCAGTGGCATTGCACGCAGTCAGATGAGAAAAACCACACTGCTTAAAGACTCTACCTCACCATGCCTTCAATCAAGTGTTCCGATGGGTGACACGAGATTGGACTGAAATAGCTAATAATTGCTTAGGTAAAGTCAAAGAAGGTTGGATGTGTCACTTGATACTGTCAGGTCAACCAAAACACACAGCAAAGCTAAAGGTTCAAATAATCTGTGGGTCTTGACTTAACAAGGAACAAAAGAAGAGGATCTGCACACACCTCCTGCCTTTAGGGAAGTGTCACAACTGCAGCAGTCTCTGCCCAGAGGGGTCACCCCCCTGCCATTCCATGTACATCCTCCTACCTTCCTATCACGGGGTAACAACTGTACCAGATGGACATGCGCCTCCCACATGTGCTTTACGCAGCACCCCTCTCCCGGGTCCATGCTTCCAGGTCTTTATTCCATTTCTATCAGAAATACTAATTATTAACCACATCAGGCAGAAGTCTGGCAAATGTAAAGGAAGGCGCCTCACATTCATCTTCCCTTGTGTCAGAAATATAAAGTGGGAAATGGAAGCAATCCTGTCACATTTGTCAGACCCTTCAAACCCCACATGGGAAGCTCATCCATCATTCACTTTAAACGACCAAAGCAAAGCAGTTTGAAACAAAGCAGCACAGGGGAGTCCTGGCAGCTCTCTCCCAAATGCCAAAGCCCAGCAGTTTGCAGATGGCACCATCGGTGATGCCAGACACCTTTCATTAAAGGTATTGTCAAGTTCTGTCACAAACCTCTCCTCCACTCCCTCTGAATACGTTAAAGGGGGTCCTGGTTTACCATTAATTATGCTGAGCCTGAAGCGATGCTCACAAGGCTTCGCCTCCCGCGCACGCTGCACTCAAGCAGTCTGAGCACAGACCCTTTGATCAGAAGGCAGTAGCTGAGCTGGAAACTGTGATTGCACTTCCATGGGAGCTCCTCTCAATGCCTGTCACCTACATCTTAAAAGCAAGCTGTTCTCAGAGTACATTTATATGTAAGTGTCAGGCTTGGATTTTCAGTTCACACTCTGGCCACTGGTTCCAACAGTTTATCCAAGGTCTGTTGAAGCTTTGCTGTGCTCAGGGCAAGGTTAAGGAAGTGATCTGCCCCCATTGTCTCTCCACTTCAGAATATACAGAAGATAATCTTTTTTCTATGTACCTATACCCTATTCTACTTGCTTAACTCCTCCCTATGAGAAGGTTCCGTGAGAGATTTTACAGGGATAACCAACACAAGGGACCAGAGACATCAAGCAAGTGCATTGCAGGAGGTCATGTCTCAGCTCTTCCATTAAATTATACATGGAAATAGATCCATGTAATAGCCCCCAGACAGACATAACATCTCCAGCCACAGAGAAGGAAGACTGCAGCAGGGTTGCTACAGTAGAGGAGAAAAGAGGAGAAAGAGTTAAAAATCAGCAAGCCCCCATACTGAAAGGCAGTGGCAGGACTTCCCAGCACTCCCTTCAGCTATAGACACATCTAAAAATACATTTCCATAAGTATTAGACACACAAAAGCTAAAAAATCAAAACACTGGTAAAAGGAGATCACCGACTCAGCATCATACTGATTACAGCTCCCCCAGCCATCCTCCACCCCAGCAGCAAACCTATGCACAACCAATGGAAGACCCTATTTTAGGAGAATAAAGCCTTTGTTGCTGATATATTTTGAATATTAGCACCATTAAAAGTAACACACAATAACCTTCCAGAAGAGCAGCACTAAAGGAATCTCCCACCACTAACTGCATTATCCCCAAGGTAATTTTGTAATAAAGGTTTTTATGGGGTTTTCTTTTTTTAGTCATTATTTTCTTTCTGGAAGGATTAAGTTTTCAACTAAATGCTATTTCTATGGAAAAAAAAATAATTGCATCGTTATAATTTCCACTTAAATACATTCTTGCATAGCTTCAGGGCAGCTTTAATGTCCTTCTCTATCTTCTTATTTGAGGATAGAGCAGCCTCACAGGTAGGACCCGTGTTGTTGTACATTGCACTGGGGCACTTCCCCTCTCACTTTGCTTTTCCAGCAGAGTTGCCTATGAAAGCACACATTTATTATTTCTGCTAGGTCATAGAGAGAGAATTTTGCTGTGCACTGATAAGGAACAATTAGAAAACACATTCGACAACAAAAATCAAAGTCTTGAATGTTTGACATTTTCAACAGATTCGCTGAAAAACAGGAATGAGCAACAAACGCGTCTTGCAGTAGAATATGAAAGACTGAAATAGCAGGAATGCTCAGTAATGTTTTGCTTCCCTGGAAAAGCCATTGCTCATAGAAAAAGAATCTTGATGAAAACATTTTAACTAGACAAATGGCCTTTCCGTGAGATAGCAGCCGTGTGGTACAATAAAGGAGACCGACTCCTGGCTTTCTCACTGGGGCTTTCTGCAATTTTCTTTTGCTTTCATTTCAAAGGTCAGCTTATAGAGGAAAACATTGGAACTGCTCTCTGCATGTGGGAAAACGAAAGAGGAGGGGAAAAAAGCCTAACAACTGTCAAGGTTCTGGCAGAATTAAATGAATTAAACACTGCTCTGTGTCTGACAAGTGCCTACCAGTCCTGGTCTACGATCTGTGCTCCTGCGGGATAGCCACAGAGGTATTCAGCAAGTAATAACATCCCTGACAGTCTAAATCCTTTATTTCTGAATCTCTCTTGCAGATCAATTGCCATCAGTGCAAAGAGTCAACTGCTCCCAAGAAGTATACTGTGCTTGCCACTGGGATGTCCCATCCTGAGCATGCTCAAGTCCAGAAGCACCAGGTAGCATTGGCTGAAGCAACCTCTTTTCTTGGCTGCCAGAGAAGGGCACAGGCAACTGCACATCCCTGAAGGAACTAGATCACATTCCATTTAATATCCTCCTCCTCACCCTGCCTCTATCAGGATGCTCTGCATTCGTGTTCAAAGCAACATGCCACTGAGCAGCACGTGGAGGGCTTGCAGGGGGCTGCATTTTGAGCAACAGGCAGACACATTCGATTTGCCCTCAGTCAACTATAGCTTTAATCTGAAACTACAACACCCCTGAATGAGAACATCAGCAGACTCAGCAATCCAGCCCCACCGAGCTGGCTTGAGCTGTCACTGGGTAGATCATTACCTGGGCCTCTTTAACAAACAGAGAAGCAAAGAGCTGGGGTGTTGAACTCTGGAAGACCGAGACATGCCCCTGACATCAGCTCAGCTTTCGACACAATCCAATAATTAATTTCCACCCTGCAAACAGAGCTCTCTCCAATTCCACCCCACATTAACTCAATACCACTTTCCATTCAATTTCCTCCGTGCCCAGGATGTCCCTCACTCGCTTCACCCTGCAGTTAATGACTGCAACGCATCCCCCAGCTCTGCAGGTTTGATTTATTTTTACCACAACAAATCACAGCAAGGGCAATGCAAGCAGCTCCCCCAGGGCCAGTTCTCAACCACCAGCATCTGAGATACGGCAAAACCCTCTGAGAAGAGGCCCCAGTCACTGTTCTGAGGCTTTTACCCAAAACCCCTCCTGCTCTCTACAAAGAAGCTGCAGCTCCTCCATTACTGGCTTACTCCAGAGTCACAAATTCCCTGGCAGGCAAAGCACAGGCAAGAGGCAGGCACAGCTGGGAGTATGGGATACACATATGGCAAGGGGTAGATGAGGAGCCCACTGATTTCCTATCACAGGCAGGAGGCACAGTCAAATCACAATGATTTTTCCTCCTTTTAGCACCCACATGGACAAGAACAAAAGGACGTGAGCACTCCAACCAGCCCCTGACCTCAATGCAGTACATCTGTGGTAGTAACCCCCATAACCCCTCTAGCCCAGAGGGCTCACATATCTTGCATTGGACTTAGCACGCTGGTGTGTTGAATGCACATAAAGAAATGCACAGCTCAACCTGGTACATCCATAAGCTACACAAGACAACAGCCAAGTCCATCCTCTTCTCACACCAAAACAAACCTGGGGTAACTCAACCAGTGCCAAAAAGGCTGATTTCTCCCCTGCCCCCAGTTTCTTACACTGGCTTGGCATGCACATGAGTTCACCAAGTTCAGCAGAGAAGACTGCTCTGCCCCACCAGCTCCTGAGCATTTCAGCACTATTCCCACAACACTTGAAGCTAGCATATAGTTTAAAACCTAATCCATCAACTTTAAGGATTAAATGTCCAGAATTTAATTAAACTCAACGCCAAACAGCAAGGAATAATACCCAGGGAGCAAAGAACAGGAACATAGAGCATCTCAAGTTGGAAGGGACCCATGAGGATTGAATCCAACTCATAGGACAGCATCTGCCTCTTCTTTGTTACGCTGAGGAAAAGGGAACCTGTAATTTATTACTTTTGCACCAAAATTCCTGCAAAGGCATGGAGATATATATATAAAAATATAAAAGCAACTGATGCCTTTGCAGGAATGCAGAACTTCTGCAGCTGAGCTGCTATTCATTAAGCAATTCTTCTGTGGTTTCAGTACAGCATAGGTAAAAGCCATCTGTGTGCACTTTGAAACTGTTTCCCCCATGGCCAATTGGGGCAGCGTATATATGTGAGCAGAGAGCAGCAATGCCCACTAAGGCAGGCGATGCTCCTGGCACACAGCAGTGACCCAACAGTGCAGAGAGAGATTTCTGCACAGCACAGCTGCCTGTCTCAGCTCCAGTGTGGCATCAACAACTGCTGGCTGTGTCAGACACCTCCTGGGAGTCTCCATGGCACTGTGCTCCCATCGTACCTGGGATTCCCTTTGCAGCGGTGCTTATGGAGGGAGGAACAACTCGCTACCAGGCAGGGCCTCAGCTGGCATCTCTGACCCAGCTGCAGCCTGGCAGCACAGCAAAGACCCAGCAAACCCTTCTGATGGGGATTTCAGTTGCTACAGATGTACTCAGTAGCTGTAAGGGAGAGGTTGGTTAATGAGGGGAATGGGTTTACTCAGCCACAAAGAGAAACAAACCTGCACAGCAAGAACAGGCAGTAAATACATTGCCACAACAGAGCACAAACTCCTCACCTTCTCCTTCCAAGGCAGTCTCCAAGACGTAACTATGCTGCACCTAGATGCAAGATCAATCAAATGATGGCTAAACTGACAAATTAGCCACCAGAGGGAGTTATGGCAATACAACAAACAGCCCACCTCATTGACAAGGCAGAAAACAAAGTGCTGTAGATACCGACACAAGAACTCAAGCAAAGCATCTTCCCATTTCCTCTGCACCAATCCGTCCAAGCCTGTAAATAACAGCAGGACAGATGTCCTGACCCACCACCTATATCCTGCAGAGTCAAGGCAGCTGCACAGCCATGGATGCAGGCATTGCCACAAACATGATGGTCTGTAAACGAAGCCCTGCAAGTACAAGTCAGGATGCCAACATCACATTAAACTCTGGGGAAAGATCTCTTAAAGAACTCTGCTAAAAGGATCACTATCACAACCACACCAAAGAAGCTGCTGATGCCACCAGGAACACCCTGTAGTGGTTCCTTCCTCTGGTACCATGAGCTTTATCTGCTTGACCCTTCATCCTCATTTGCAGCCACAGCCACCCTCTTCTCCTTCATACTCCTGATTTTACATCCCAAAGGGATTCTCTGAACCATGCTCAACACAGTGGAAACCTAATCAGAGGCCTCCAGACACAGCTGTGAGAGGGCTGATAAATAATTACTGTAGGGAACAGAGGACAAAACAGAGGAAACATGAATTTCCCATGACCATAGCTATGAAACAACACTCAATAATCCATGTACAGTGCTGGTCTATAACATCGACGTCATGATCTACCCTAGAACAGATGCTGGTTTGGAGAATAAACACAAGGTCAGATGTTACATGCAAATGGAAAAAGCTGGGCTGAGTTTGAAGGGGCAGGGAATGGGTCTCTGCAGGACTATTCTAGGTTTCAGATAGCAAAAAGCATAGAAAAAAAACCCATACAGATGACATTTTGGTTGCTTGTCTACATTCCTAAGGGAAAAGCAAACGTATTCCAACAGTACTTGGAGAAATGAGTTTTTCATGTATTTAGGTTGGACGAGGCCTTAGGTGACATGGCAGGGGGTTGGAACTGGATGATCTTAAGGTCCTTTCCAACCCTAACTATTCTATGATTTATTTCAGTTTCCTTAATGAAAGCAGCACAAAACCCAGGCTGGAAGCAGGCCATGGGTCACCCCTCTCAGGAAGCACCAGCTCTGCTCAACAACTAAACCCAAAGCAACCCTGCTTGAGGCAGGGGGATGGTGACACACACAGACCCCTTCCAGCCACGGTCAACAGGAAAGGGATGGACATGAGAGCAGCTCCCGGATAACATGAACAGCCTCAGGGGGGTTCTGGCCACTCCAAGGCTGAGCTCAGGATTCAGGGCAGGGAGACCAGTGGGGTCAGTCATGGGGACTCAAGGAGTGCTCCTTATTCAGGGCTGGACTCATTAAAATCACCATCAACGTCCTCACAGAGCAAAGCACAGCTGCAAAACAGCACCCAGCAATGTGCACTGGAGCTGCCGATTCACAGCGGGCTGACGGGCTTTGTGTCGCTGGCAGAACATTCTCCCAGGTCAAAAGGCTCATTGAAATAATTGAGCTCCTCCGAGTCAATGGGATGGAGATGGGGAATAACCAGGGTCAGGTCCTCTCAGTGCCTGGCCTGGAGGTGGTGGGAGAGAGCCAGCACAAGGGATGCTCCAACCCAGCTCCCATGGCCCTCACAACGCTTCCCTTCTCTCTCCTATTTTAGCTGTTCAAGTCCTAAGATGCTGTGAAGGACTGTAATGAACAGTCCTAAACCTTCCCCCTCCTTCAAGGAAATTCTGTTTTCAAGCCACAAATAAAAATACAGCATTCCTGATATAAAATATCAAGATACAAATCACAAAGAGGAAAACTCTTAATCCAAGGGATGTATAATTTCATGCCATCAGCTGTAACAATAGTTTTCCAACCTTGTTTTTCCACCTAAAGTTCTAGGACAAACAAAACCCCAACATTTGCTTTCAGGTCCTTCCCAGGAAGGACACTCAGAACCTCTTGGGTTTAGCAGCAGCCCAAATTACCTGTTTAAATGCATTTTGAAGGAACAATGCCAAGAAGAGACGAGGGAGATACAGGAAGGCAGGAAGAGAAGGGGAAAGCGTAATCATGCATGTAGTGGCACTGCACCAAACCTTTGTCCAGCACAGAGACATTTTGCAATTACTTAGCATAACAAATCAAAAGCACACAACAATACACCCTCTGGCTAAAATCTAGAGCAAACATAGGCATCTCCAAATGTCATCAGCTGAAAGAGTATTTGCATTTACATCTGTATTCTGTATCTTTATCAACAAAAGGACCTTAAACCAGCTCCTTGCTCCTAGTGCGGACATCTGAATCTGGTCAAGCCAAGCTCACTCAGGGTCAGCCATAACCAATGTCTTGAACTGGGGTGTCTCCGTGGTGCAGCAGCATCTCCTACAGCAACACACCTCAGAGGCAAGGAAACTGTCTGTCCTGCCCACAGCTTAGACTAGACACTGGGAAAAGATTCTTCCCTGTGAGGGTGCTGAGGCGCTGGCACAGGGTGCCCAGAGAAGCTGTGGCTGCCCCATCCCTGGCAGTGTTCAAGGCCAGGTTGGACACAGGGGCTTGGAGCAAGCTGCTCCAGTGGAAGGGGTCCCTGCCCGTGGCAGGGGTTGGAGCTGGATGAGCTTTAAGGTCCCTTCCAGCCCAAACCATTCTATGATTATCCCTGCCTGACTCTCATTAGCCATATCCATCTCTGCTAGCCATTTACCATCCATCCTGCCTTCCCTGGGCAGCAGGTGCCCAGCTTGACCCACATACAATATCACTCCCCTTGTAATTCTCACCCCTCCAAACAACAAGGACACTTAAATCATCTTCATGCCCGTGCCGCAGGGGAGTGATGCAATATTAACACAGCAGAGAGCACTCTTCTACCCAGCAGCACCATCGAAACCAGCACAAGGTGTTCCCCAAAAGCCATCCCTTTTCCTGAAGGACCCAGCCTGTCTCTGGGGATTTGCAGAGGAGAGGCTTCTGCATACCTTATGTTCCCAAAGTCTAGCAGAGAGATGAGGCTGTTCATCTCTAACCCCTGCGGGTGCATCAAACTCTTGACACCACAGGGTTGTTAACTAATTTAAAGCAATCTGGTATCCTGTGCTCTGCCATCCGAATTACAGCACTGCCTTCCAGGCAGCAGACACCTCTCCCATACTGTCTGCTGCAGACCCACTACTCATCTCAGTAACCAACATGATTTACCAGTAGCCTGGGACCAGCTTTACTGCCCTGTAATAACTAACCTCTTACTTGCAATCTCCTAGTAACCTTCAAAGCCCCTTGACGTAAGCCCCGGAGATGTTCGATAGCAGTAGCTGTCCTTGGTAAATCAAGTGGTCTTGAGACTTTTCCAGGCAACAATTTTTAGCAGATGCTTTTATTCTGGGTTTGCTGGGAGGCTGGAGCTGTGTCATGTGGCTGTTCAACCAGGCATCTTCAGGCCATTTTGGGATATTTGTGTTCAAAGTATAAAATAGCTCTGATTAGCATGGTAATTGTTGGATACAAGGAAGAGGGAGTTGGACTCAATGATCCTTAGGAGCCCCTTCCAACTTGAGATATTCTATGATCCTGGTATCTCAAGCACATCAGCTGCTCCCAAAGTGACAGAGAGAAGCAGGAAAGCAATCCCATCTTTGGGAGAGACTGCTTCAGAGCGAGCAATCCATGCATTTACAACACTGCCCATGGAGGAATTCAGCTCAGAGATGAAGAATCATGCAACACCAAGAGAATTTGGGTTTAAATCCCTCCCCAACATTTATCATCCCCACTGGCCTTTATCTGCAAATGAAGAAACAACTCCTTCCATCCAGGAGAGCTGCACATGGCAGGACATTAACCAGCTTTAAAGGTCAGACCAAACAGTGATGGAGGCCATCAGGCAGATGGACAGATAGACCGATTGTTTGATTGCTCTGGGGACGAAGAACCAGGCACTACTTTCCCCCATAAGATGGCTTAAGCAACAAACACTCGAATCCATTACATCCTTGCCAGAAACCTGTGTATATGGCAAATCCTGGGGACCTTTCCAGAAAAATCCAGCTTGTAAAGGCTGGCAGCTTCACCAGAAAGCTTTCCACAAGTGCTGGTCCACCTTTTTGCTCTGACCAGATTAGTGCTCTGTCTTCTTTCATTGCCTATGCAGGCAAACAGCATAAGTGGATGCACCTCGGGAAAATACAGCTTCAGATTCCACAACACCCGTGTTCTCAGTTTAACCCCCACAAGCATCCACATCCTAAATCTGGCCACAGCATAGGAAAATAAAGATAAGAATAGCATGCCAATCATGCCGCCTTTCACAGTTTAGATCTTTAGGATCATGAAGTCAACTGAGAAAGTAAGACCGTATTAACTAATGGGATTAACCCTGAATGCAGTCTCTTCAGCAGAAGTAAGTGGGAAGAAGAATAACCAAGAGATTACTGGCTAAAAGCTGGCAAACCCCATTTGCAACAGACAATTCTACCTATCAAAGGCACATATAAATCAATGAACTGTTGATCCATCACCTTAGTTTTCACAATTACTTCTTACAATGCATTCAGTTCTTGCTTCAAAGCACCCTTGGAGCTAGAGCTCCCACTCCAAGTTCCCCAGAGATCATCTGCTGTTGCAAAGCAATCAGATTTGTAGACATCTTGGAGTCTGCCTGCTTGGTTTTTAACGATGTACATCACTGTTCAGACAGATTATAACCCAGTTCCACCATTATCAATAATAACAGTGAGTTACTCGGCCCAGCAATGAAACATCAGATTCTTTTGTTTAGTTTTGCTACACTTGAGAACACTTCAGTGGCTTTTTCCTTCAAGAAGCACTAGACAGAGGGAGGGATAAATTAAACTGTAAATAGAAATGGAAATGTGAGAGCAGTCATCAGTCACCACAACTCATACTGAAGTTTGTAAGTCAGCCCCAAGGTGGGAGAAGGCAGGGGCTGAATCAGAAGACTGTTTCAGCTAACAGCAAAGGATTTGTACAGGGGAACAGGGCACCACATGGAACTAAACCAAGGAATACTTGCATAAGGAGAAGCCAAACCAGCAAAAGACAGACAGCCCAACTTGAACTGCACTGCACAAGGCTCCTGGGGTAGCTGGTTGTCACTGAATTTCTGCCATGGCATCCTAAAATGGTAAGGGAGACTATACAGCTCCGCAGCACAAAACCTGCCTGTGAGATTAAGGCTCCTATGAGCACCAGTGCTCATTGCCTCACCACCACGTTAGGAAAGGAAGTACTTCAACAGGGCAATAAAAGCATCCTTTCCTTGCTGCCAGCAGCTCACCCCAGCACCATAAGCCTTTGATGCTGCTGTGATGCTCACCAAGTCCCTGTGCAATTCAAGTCTTCTTAGACCACTATGGGGAGGTAACCCCACAGACCTCAGCCAGCAAGGTGCAAAACATATCTGCTATCCTTTTGTTGCTTATATCAGGTCAGCAAACAATGGCTCTGTACCCCACCTTTGCCCTATCCCATGCCATCCATTCCCTGCTCACTCAGGGTCTGCCTAGTGTTTGGGAACAGCCAACAGTGAATCATGTTATATTTATGATAGTATTACAGAGCTTAGAAGATAATCTTTGTGTCAGATTCTTGAGTTACAGAATCAGGTTGGGGTTTAAATGCGAATCATGGCAGTATACAGCCTGAGCTCACTTCTAAGCTTTAATACACGTTCCCTGGAAGGCCAAAGCACTGGTAACTGTGAGGTACAGTACAGGGCAAAAATAAAGAGAGGAAATGCCATGAAATACAGCCCCCCTGGAGCTCAATTACTTCTGACTCATCCTCCCAAACGAGTTCTTTGCCTCCATAAATCAGAGGGAACAGAAACACTCACATGGCTGAGAGAGGGTAATTATTCTTGAACAGTGTGAGGGGAAAAAACACACATGCTAATAGTGCCAGCTCATGAGACTGTGGTGATGACAGAGAGAAAACCATGCTGTTACAAACCAGAGGGACCCACTGCAGCCTGGGTGACAGCATTCAGTCATGGGAGCCCCCCAGTCCGCAATTCAGGAGCCATTCTGACAGGGTAACACTTGCCCTGAGCGAAGGAAACAATCCCAGCTCGGTCCAACGGCCAAGATCTTCAAGGCATCTGTCCAGTTCAAAAGTGAAATTAATTTGAAGATTGTTCCCCCTTTCCAGAGCTTCCTTTGACCTTTGTATTTTCATTAACAGAAATAAAATCCAGACACACTTCTAAGAACAGGAACTCACCAGCTTTGCTGCTTCCGTGCTAACATGCCATGACATAGCTGGCGATGAGAAGCAAAGCCAGTGGAGTCCAATCTTTCCCAGCCCTGCTCTGAACAGGTCTCAACAAGGTTAACAGGAACAGAACTTGGCATCTCATGTGCTACCACAATAAAGCAGGCCGGTGAGACACCCAGGTACCCCAGGAGATGTTCCTCCCAAGACCTCACTGCTCCACTGGGCTTAAGTCACGTCCATAGGACCAGTTTGCACCTATACCAAGACAGCAGGATGCCCATGGACTGAATGGTGGCATTGCCATTTCAGTAGCCATCAACTTGGGAACAGCGTATACCATCCTACAGTGGTATACAGAGATCAAATCAATTTATCTCCTCTCATTCATTCACCCTTTCCTCCCAGGACACATCTATGCCAATCCACCATCCAATTAACCTTACATTAAAGGCCTCCCAGACACTTACAAAAGGCCACCACCCCCATGATTGTAGCACTTTATTTCACATGCATTACTACAACCATGCATCCTGATCTACACTCCCCTTTGGAAGCAAAACTCTGACTTTAACCCTGCTCTGAGCCTCTTTCCAGGTCTCCTGGTTTGCTCCAGAGCCAGAAGACAGCAGCAGGCAGTGCAACCATTTTTCCCCCCTAGAACCATATAGAAGCACAAACCTAAGCTCTATTCCAGAACAGCTTCAAGAGAACACTCAACTATGCTGTACACAGCAGGGACTAAATCTTTCCAGAAGTGCTTATAATGCAGGGCAGGTATCTCTGTGTTACGAACATATAAAGCTGACAAAGTGGAAGCACGCTTCTGTAGCATAAACACAGAACAAAAGATGTGTCCTTTGGTGGCTTCAGGCTGAAAATAGGGCAGCAGCCCTTAGATATATCTATACATCAAAGGTATATCACACACATCCTCCAAGCTGCATCCAAGCACCCAGACTACACACAGTTGGGCCCTATGAGTAATGTCGTTGTGTTGCGTTCAAAGAGCAACTCAAAACCAAGGACTTTAGAGAGGGCTCCAAACATGGGCTGTGCTGCTGTCAAAGGGCTATGGGAGACCTCAACAGACATCCCCCTCTAGGGCAACTGGGTGCTCCCAAAGTTGCTGCACCTTCAGACAAGTGGTAACTCAACTCTTCCCATGTCCAACACTACATTTCTCAAGCAGAAAGCATCTCAACATCCAACTTGTCAATGAGAATTGACCAATAGCAGTACTGTCACATGCATTATGGCATTACTTTCCATGACGTTCTAGGACCACCAATCGTCTGTAGATTGTGATTTGGTAATTACTGGTCTGTGGGAAGCTGTTGCAGCAAGTAAACACGAGGCTTGTGTAATATCACCCTTTATTGCCTCCCTCAGGGGTGATAATGCAGGGGAGGAAATGAGGCTTCCAGTATTGACAGATTTCTTTACTAAACTTCTGTCTTTGACAATTTCCCACTCGTTATGCTGCCATAAATGCAGTATTGAATAATCAGTGCTCCCCCTGCTTCTCTCCTCCCCTCTTCAGCTAAGCACATCAACTCCAAAAGCAAGCATAGAATCTGTGGGTTTAACAAAGTTGTCCTAAATGTGCCCTTCGGGCGATGCTCTCCCCAAAGGATGATGATAATTTGTACATCCACATTCAATACGTGCAGCACCTGCATTTCCAAACACTCTGCTGTGCTGGATGCCTCACAACCACCACCACCACACCACAAGGATGGTCACAAACCTTCAAGCACAGCAAAACCTGTATGTGTACGTCAATGAATTGAGAGTCTCAGACTTCACCCACACACACATTGCAAAGGGGAAGCAAAGGATCTCACCAGCCTCTCGTCTGAATATATTCTTTGAAATTCATTTCTGATGTGTGACCTTTAGCATGGAAAACATTTCCTACACACCTCCCCTTTTATTTTTAATGTCACTTTCAGGAAGCGGATGCATTTCATGTGCTCTCATCAGAAACAACCAAAAAATCCAAAAGGAAATAATGAAAAAATACAGATTCCATAATGCTGACATTTGATGTTGGTATTTAGCTGTAATGTCACCTTTGCTAACTTCACAGCTCATCAGCAATGATCAGATACTGGGATCTTTCTACACTAGGAAGAAATAAATAACATGATTTCAAGAAGGTTTAAAAGTGTATGAATATACACGGCTCTCCAAGACTGAGAGGAGGGGGGGATCTTACCTTGTACCAGTGTCTGCAAGCTTTGGGATCAGAACAGGTAAGAGGAATGCAAAGGGTGGTAATCAAGTCAAAGACAAGGGCTGTAAAGACCTCACTGACACAGCTTCAGAAACCACTGCTACATCTTGCATCAGTATGAAGAGCACACCAGCTCTGTACCAAGGGTAAAAAGTACCTGAACTTCCTTCCCCAAAGGGACAATTCCAGCACTTCCCACCAGAAGTGATGCTTCCCAGGCTGCAAAAGTGGATTACAGTCAATGGAGCTGATGGCAATCGAGAGAAAGAAGGGCAGTTCATCTCCCGGCCCATGAAATTGCAGACTGCCATCAGAAGCTATTTCCTTCAATTCAGAATATTCCCTCCCTTTTTCCCCCTTTAACAATGGGCCCAGAAAAAGCCGGAGACATCTGTCAAGCCCAGATGGCTCACTTGGAAAACGACTGCGTGTCTGTTTATAAGGAAAGTGATAGAGTCAACAGAGAAGGGTTGGATATTTATGTACATTGCAAGCCGCTCATCTCTGCAGGGACAACTTGAAGTCTCCCATCTCCACTGCAGGAGGAGGGACCAAATTGCTCCTGCTCCGAGAGACCCCATTTGCAATGGGCCACACTCAGGGAAGGCGAGATCCTGTGGTTAAACTGCTCCTCCCTCCATCACCAAGGTATCACAGCCCTCCAGCTAGGAAATGCCCTTTGGGAAAAGGGTTCCCAGGGGATTATCCAGTGACTCTGCATGGGGAAGCGGCAGACTCCAGGTCCTAGGCTCAGCTGCAAATAAAATGGAATTCTGCCCTTTAAAAGCAAAGGGTGGCAGGGAAGGGAGGGGAGATAAAAAGGAAACATAACTCCATACTGAAAAGAGTAATTTCCAGGGGATTAAGCTATTGTGCTATTTGCTTTTGTCTCTTTTAGCTGCTGCTCAAGATGTTAACCTCACTACTCCCAATGAAGCAATGAAAACAATTATTGTGCTGGCAATGGGATTTACAGCTGAGAAGAAATGCCTGTTATGGAAGGAGTGAGGAGTGCCACTATGAATAACCACTTCCAGTCCCAGCAGTGTCCTGTAACCAGCAAAGAATATATTGTTCCTTATGGCACTTCAGGCTGGGTGGGCAGGGGACACACAGAGGGACAATACATCTGCCAAACCACAACCCACCCACAGAGCAGAGCCTAGATGTCACTGCAAGGAGAGCCTTAAATGAGTTTGGCATGAAGACACATGCCTTTGCTCCAAGACCTTCATTTTTACCAGCAGACACTACCAAAAGCAATGCTGTGACAGCAAAACCACGCAGAGGAGAAGCTCAAAGCCCTTAGAGTGTCCCTGTACAATCTGCAGTCACTTTTCTTCTAACCAAAACCCATTCAGTTTGCTGGAAGATGGGGAAGAGAATCAAATGCTTCACCTGATCCTGAGGGGACTCCAATCACAATGGTGCATAGATGCCCACGTTGCACACTGCCTGCAGTCAGGAAAAGTGCCTGGTGCTCCAGAAGGCAAATGAAGGGGATCCAAGCTGAACGCAGCACGCAGCCCTAATGGCCTTTCGAAAGCCCTCATGCTGTCAGCCAGCGATGTCAAGTAACTGCGCTCACAAAGCCATCACAAATTAAGTTAATTTAGTAAGCTGACATGATAAACTCAAAAAGGGGGGCAGCTTGCTTAAAAGACAGAAATACAACAAATAACTTCTTTCTTCCTCTTCTCCATCCAACCCCACCACCACCACCACCACCTGCCTCCCTGGCCTTCTGCTGTCAACAGGGTACCAGGATGCAAACATTATCCTACTCAACACTTACTCTTTAAATAGACAGGCAGCTTTTGCAGTTGCACAAAGAACCAGCAATGATCCTCCACCAGCACACAGCCAACAGCAGTAACACACTAGGGATCCTCACTCAGCACAGCCAGCCCCTGCAGGTATGAATACCCTGCCATCCCCAGTGAACCACAACCTTCTGCATCTTCCAATGGCACACACCATCACCAAACCAGTGACAGGCAGGCAGGAACCTTTTGTTGCATCTTGCCTGTTTCCTTTCTTAATACAAAAGGGGTCGCAGCAAGAAGACACAGCAACTTTGCTGAGCCCTGCACAACTTTGCAGTGCACCATCAAGCTTTGAAGGCTGCTCTGATTCCCTCTGTCACTGCTGGTTTTGCTGCCTATGCTGGGGACTACCAAGGGACCATGCAAAACACCACCTCTGTAAGAAAAGGAATATTCTGCAACATCTTTTCCCCCCTTATCTCACTGAAGACACAGGTCCTACTATATTTCCAGAAATCTGCCTACTTTGGAACAAGAGCATCAATTCCTTCATCTTTCCTCAATACCAGGACAATGAATGGAGTTGCTAATAGCACAAGACAAACATTTCAAGGCATGCTGACAGTCTTTTGGCTGCTTTAGCTCTGCACTGGGGTGCAGTAGCTGTGGTATAGGTGCTTTGCATTTCTATCCCAGCTTCAGTCACCTAGGGCAGGAGGAATCCACCATGAAAACCCCGTGGGACCACCCCATGGCTACCGAGGAAGAGCACTGCAGAGCATCCTCTTCTCTCCCAGCACAAGGTCACCAAAAGCCACCAACAATCTGAGCCCACAGAGCTCAGATCCTGGACGTTAACTTCTCCAAGGTCCAAGGAGCTCAGGCCTGCAAAGCTAGGTCAAGTCCAACTCAAAGCAGCATTTATTTTCTAGGTAAGTTAAAACATTCACGGTTCAGAATTACATTAAACTGAGAAGATGAGAATTCCATTAGCTAATCTAATTTAACCTCATCTGTTTGAATTTCATTAGATGGGGCTGCACTGGAGACTCAGTAATGAGACTCCAAGACACTGGGATCCTGACTGCTTCTAGCTCCATCTCCTGAGCTGATGTGGACAGCTGTAATGGTGCTAATTAGCTGCAGAACCTGTGATGTACTTCACATGAGCTCAGGGTGAATTAAAACAAAGCCAAATGAATGAGAAAGCACCAGTAGTTGTACACAACGTACAGGATGGGAATAGCACACCCTGCACACGCAGATGCCTTGACTCAGACAGGGGAGAGCATTGCACAGGAACAAAGTGTCCCTGGGTAGGATCAGTTAATTAGGTTGATAAATTAAAGGCTGAAACTGGAGCTAAAAAAGAGCTTTCTTATTTAAATAACCCCTCTATAAGTTCTCTCAGCCATCGGAAGCTGCACACTAAAGCTATTCTGGAAAACAATTGGAGCATTGTTATTTCTGTAACCCACTTGCTTGTTTTACATACAGAGAAATCATCAAGCTTAGATTTGTCAGCACTCCCACAGAGATCAAGAGGATGCTGGTTTGAATAAGCAGTGAGACAGCCTGGATGGCAGTGTTTGGTCCTGAGCCCTGCCCAAGTAATATAAAGGGCCCATGCTGCTCTTTGCTTACACTGCAAGCATAGACTGGGTTCGAGCTCTTGATCAGCACATACATCATTTTAGGTTTTTATGTCAAAAAGAACCTTTGAACTTCAATGCCATAAAGACAGTCTGCAAAACAAGTGATGCTTGCTGTTATGTCCATGAATGAAGTTGTACTGGAACAGGAGAAGCACAGGCAAACCATGGGAGCATTCAAGCTGCCAGTTCTCACACTGTGATGTCTAAGGAGGGATGCTGCAAAGCCACAGCACATCTGGCCTGCTTCAGGAAGCAGTGAGGTCCTTCCAGCCAACAAAACAAAAACCAAGTTAAAGCAACACCAAGTCTCATCTTTGGATCTGATCTTGGGGGGTTTTTTTTGCCAAGCTACAGCAGTTTGGGAAGAGGATGGAATGTTGTGAAATTGGCTGGATTCTGCCAAATGAGACATTCCAGGGCCAGAATCAGGACATTTTCCCACTGATATACATACATTTGCAGGACACGTGCAGCAACCCTTTACCCTCTGCACCTTGGCTGCCTTGCCAGGTCTCTGCCTTTACTGGGGGAAGCCCAACAGCTCTGCCCCCAACATGAATCCCAGGTTTTCTGCAGCACGGTGACACCTGCAGCACAAACTGACATCTCCAAAGGGCTCGAGCATCCCAGCCTGTCTCTTCCCTCTCTGCAGAAGGTATGGAGTAATTACAGCAGCTTTAACGACCTGAGGCAAAGCCAGGGCACTTCAAAGCTTTTCCAGCATGAGCCCTTGTAGTTCACCTTCACTACAGCCCCCAGCAAGCCCAGGAGGAGCCCATTGCAATGAGCTCATCAGGAAGACACTGAGGTACAAATCACCCCAGCATGCTCCTGCCTCAATTAATGCCTTCTTTGGAGCCTGCAGCAATGGGGAGCTTAAAAAGCTTGGAAAGCCATGCAAGAGCATGATTCACTGTAGAAGAACAGGATTCAGGCAGGGAGAAGGTTTGTAACCTCCTCTTGGCCTCTTCCACAGCCCCAGTGGTACCTGGAGAAGCCTGTGGGGACACAGAGAGGACTTGAGAAGCATCCAAAGCCTTTGAGAAATACAACCTCATGCAATTCAAACACTCAATACATCCAGTGTGGGGGAGATTTTAGTTATAAACTGGGGGGGAAATGGCCAGAATTAATCCAGATGGATCAAATCCGATTAATCGTTGTGGAATAGCAGCGCTCACAACTGTTCATGGCTGAACCTACTCTAGGCTCTCCCACTCCACGCAACCACACTGGTATTGATTTCAGAATTGCTTTCAAATTACAAGTGAGAGCAATAAAATTAACTGCATGAATTCTGGGCATTACACTTCTCCTGTGATTTCAATTATTGATTAAGTACCATGGCAGAAGCATTAAGCCTCAAAACGTTAACAGTGATTAGTATTTTGCTATTGCAGGACCGGGGGGGGACGATAGGGGTGTTTACTGGTATTTTCTTTTTTCCTTTTCTAATTTCAGGAGCAACATTTGTGCTGGATACTCTGGGAACTGCAGTTCAAATGCCACACTCCATGTAAAGTGCCTAAAAAGAGAGAAACCGTTCCCAAATCATGGAAATACATTGAGTTTTGATAGCAAACAGTGGCTATAAACCACTGTGTTTCACTGGCCTGGCTGGAAAAGCTTTATAATTCACAATGGATGGCCTCACTGCCTTTAGTATCAAGAATAGTTAGGGTTGGAAAGGACCTTAAGATCATCCAGTTCCAACCCCCCTGCCATGAGCAGGGACACCTCACACTAAACCATCTCACCCAAGGCCTCGTCCAACCTGGCCTTGAACACTGCCAGGGATGAAGCATTCACAGCCTCCCTGGGCAACCCATTCCAGTGCCTCACCACCCTAACAGGAAAGAATTTCCTCCTTATATCCAATCTAAACTTCCCCTGTTTAAGTTTGAACCCATTACCCCTTGTCCTATCACTACAGCCCCTAATGAAGAGTCCATCCCCAGCATCCCTATAGGCCCCCTTCAGATACTGGAAGGCTGCTCTGAGGTCTCCACACAACCTACTCTTCTCCAGGCTGAACAGCCCCAACTTTCTCAGCCTGTCTTCATATGGATCCTTGTGGATCAGCTGGTATTTACTGGAAGAAGCTGCACATACTCCTCCAGAGGTTACAGGCAAATGAGGTGTCAGGGGTTTATGCGGAGAAGCAAACAGGTTTTACAATCAGCCTCCTGTGCCAAATACACTGCTGGCACAGCTCCGTTGGCTGCCCTGGGTGTTTTCCTAGAGGAGAGTGGCCCTGGATTTTAAAACATAAAAGGAGCAGCTTCATCATCATCTGTGATACTGCTGAACACCTGCATATTTCACAAGCTGCACTGACAGAGCAATGGGAGAGGGTAACAGGCATGTCCCATGAAACAAGGCAGTCCTGTAAGCGGAGAACTGGTCAAAATGGGCATGATATTCCCTTTATAGGGATGCTTTGGCTGCTTGAACCCACCTCCTGATGCTGCCATCATAAATGCCCAGCAGCTTTCAGCCTACATCTCTCTAACACAGCAGAGACAAAACCTGGATGGGGAGCAATCACAGCAGTGCTTTATTCACCCTCCCCGTTTATCTTTCCAGAGCAGGTTTGGAGCTACCTCAAGTGGGAAAGCTGAGATACGGATGTGCTTACTGAGAGGGTGCATGTATGTGCCCAAAGACACACACACACACACCTGTGCAAGAGGATGGATGCGGTCAGCAGAGGGTTATGCATTTGCTTATCTGCAGCAAACTACTTAAAGTTGGAGCCAAAAGGATTTGCATGGTCTTGCTCCACTGCGCACCAAGTGCTGTAAAGCTCTGCTTGGCAGCTGCCTTCTCTAGGAAAGCTGGCCTCCATCACTCCTCTGATTTCTTGTTCCTCCTAACTAAGCTAAGCTGATAAGCTGTGCCGAGCATCACTCCTCACATCACTCAGCAGAATCTCACAGCGAGGCAGTTTCCAAGTTATCTCAGTGACTTACGTCTCCCTCTTCACTTCCCTTATGCTGCTTCATTGAAAACATCATTTGCACAAAGATCAAGAGCCCATTTCTCCACATTCATGCACAGTGCAAGTCTAACATGAACACCAGCCTGACTGCAAAAGCTACCACATATACACAACAGCAGCAGGGAAGAAGAGCCACACATGCAGAGCTGTACCATGCCCTTAAGGGCATACAAGCACTACAGCCCCAGCATGACAAACCAGCACCTCTCCAGAGTCCAACAACGCCTTTCTTACTGTGTTTGTGGGTTAAGAGGTAAATGCACATTAGGGCTCTAATGGGCTGTGCATTGTAAAAATACACAGGGGAACTGGAGCAGATTAAAAGAATATCCCATCTGAGGTTAAATTACAGCTTTTGACCACGAAACCCCACTGGAGGACACTGGACAGCAAACCCTGGGCTACTGACCCGCATGTTTCACCAGCTAGACCTGCAGTCAGTGTGCCAAGAGATGCTGCAGCTGCTAACCAGACCAGAAAGCTTTGCCTTCCTTACAGTGAGATACCAGATCCCAGGAGAAGGCCACTTATAGGCAAGGAGATGGGCAATAGCCCTGCAGCATGGATAAGAGGCTGTGCCCAGCCTCAGGTACAGGAGGGGACCTGGGCTCCTTCATTGGCTCCTGCTTCACACTTGCTCAAAATGGGAGAAAACACAGCCTGTGCCAGAGCCCCCCTTTCTGCACTCTCTCTCAGTATGGATGGTTTGACTAATCCACAAAACCTCAGCTGTTCTTCAGTGATAAAACCAGTCTGCACTTCAGAAGTGAGCAACATCTGACTCTGAGGGTAAGCAGTAAATCTCCAAAGGGCAGCAGCACGCATCACGTATGTGCACGGGCACACGGCATGTAAAACAAGCAGCAAGCATTCATTCAGAGGTTTGATGTTGGATCACAAGTCAGCTCTGAACCTACATTCCCCTTTGCCTCCTTGGGTTGCATATTTTGCCTACTTCACAGCCTGATCATTCATGCCCCAGCACTGCAATCATTTCCCTTCTCCTTGAGCAGTCTGAGCTTTTAGCTTGGGTCATGGGTACCCTGTGACTGAGGGCACACACAAGGACAGGTCATTTAAAGCACATCAGTGAGGCTGTTGTGCTTGCACAGCTTACAGCTGAACTGTGGAACTCACCAGCTGAAGGATGCGAGGGAGGCCAACAACATGGGTGGTTTTCAAAAGGACATCACCCAACTCAACAGCCAGTTCTCAAGGGAGGCAGGAGCAGAGGGAAGGCTGCACACAAGGAATAAGAACCCAATGCCCACACTAATCCTATTCCTCTTCTCTGGGCATCCTTCAGTGCTATCAGGATGGAATAACTGGGATAGACGGTCTGAACCAGTCTGGCAAGTATCTTATCAGCTGAGACCATTTGCTAATTCAAGCTTAAGCAAGCACACTCCAGTGCCTGAAGTGAAGACAGCAACTGAACATCTGAACCAGGTCTGGCTGGTCACCCACAAGACTAAGATCAGATTTAAATCATCCCAAAGAACACTGGAGCTAGTATGGATGTCTACCCTACAGCTAAGCATAGCAAGGGACTTCAATCTGATTTATCTCAGGAACAGGAATGCATCCACTAGCTCTATTTAAGGGAGAAGTCATCATTTACATGTTTTGGTCATATCACAGAGAGAGGAAAGTTATGAACACACATGAAGCATTTGGATGTGCTCAACTCCCAGAGATCTCCTAATGAACACAGCCACGACATTAGATCAGTGTTTCCCGATGCAAAGAGGATTTTGTTTTAACTAGGAGCATAACAAGGAATTATAGCAGCTGTGCCTGTCATTATTCAGCCCAGCCTGTTAATGGAATTGGTTTGCTAGAACCAAATGGTTTGAATTAATCTTTTGAACCCAGGTGGGTTTGTGCAGTAACTTCTTCACACAGCATCGAGGACTTTCTGTGGCCAAACTACCTCCACTCTTCCTGAGGACCTGCACAAGTTCCAGTTGCTCATCTTTGGGAGCAATAAAACGATCAAGTTAAACTCAGACCCTTGCCTGTGTGATAGAGCATGTTGCAAGGCTCACCTTAGGAGAACACCAGTATGCAGTGAAGGATAAAGGCTGGCCCTCGTGAGTCTTCTCCAAAGGATGGTGCTCCCTGGGAGCATCCTCCTTCACTGCACATCTCAAGGGAGATAGCCTTTGCATAAGACAAGCCCAGGAGGGCTTAGAAGCAACTTGTTAGTCTGAAGCTCATTAGCCTCAGAAAAGGAGGGGGATGTGAAGGACTCTTACAACTATAAGCAGACAAGTTTTGTATTTGGAGGGGTCATCACCATCTCTGCTGGCCGCACACAACCCAGATCCAACCCAGCCCATGTCACAGCTCTGATGAGCAAGTGCCTCCCGCAGAAGACCCAAGCATGGACTGGGAATCCAGAGCCCACAGAAGTGACCTGCTGATGAGGAATGTTTCAAGGAATATCTCCTGTGTGGAGGGTTTCAGAGCTACCTCTTATTTCCCTGCAGAGCTGTAGGATACTATAGCCCCACGAGATCCTACACACTTGTACATTACAGGCTCCCTTGGTTTTAGCAGCACAGGGGCTGACAGGAGAAACCACACAAATCACAGCTCCATAGAAGATCAACTGGGAGCCATGCAGCCAGGGGGGCTTCATTCACACAGGAATCTCTTTGGTGAGCACATCAAAAACCCTTTGCTTGTGATCTTTCAAACAGTGCTCGGGCACAAGCAGTTAGGATTAGAGCAGGGCCAGACACAACAGGAAAGCAGGCTTGAGCCCTGTGTTTTGTCATGCCCTCTCTCATTTCAGCTCCCAGAGGAGCAGAGGAAAATGGAAAGAAAGGACATCGGAAAAGTTGTTTTAATTTCATTTCTAATCTGAGGCCCAAGCGAGCTCCTGATTTACCAAACAGCTATAAGGTTCCCTCACAGCTAATTCCCATGCTTCACTTTGTTTCAGCCTCTTGGTTTATATGAAATCCTAAGCAACAACAGTGTTTGGAGGGGGTGGAAAAGGAGAAGATAAATGTACCTTCCTCATATGGTTATTAAAACCAAGGACTTAAAAGGTGCCCCAAAACCACCCCACAAACCACCAGCCAAATAGCAACACCCTCTGAAGTGACTGGGTGGTTTTGATTTCTCCATGGATAGAGAGAAAAGCTCAGGGACAGCCACGCCTTGGGTTCATTTCTATTACCAACATGTAAACATAAAACCCACAGTGCCTTCGTTTCCCCAGGGCAGGTACGGTACCAGGGTAACCACAAAGCGCAACACTCCGGATTTGGTAAAATCCTATCACTATAGCAGTACTGTTGGAAGAAAACTAGATTTCTCCCAGAGAGATGCTGCAGACATTGGCCACGTTGAGCCAATTTTCCTCTTGAACTGCATAATCTAGGAGGGTATCGCAGTTTAAGTGCAGTTTAAATCAGAACCACACAGCCGCTCTCACTCCCAGAGGGATGGGGAGGAGAACTGAAAGAATGCAACTCCCACAGGTTGAGATAAGAGCAGTCCAGTAACTAAGGTATAACACCAACCACTGCTGCTGCACCAACAGTAATAATGATGAAGGAAATAACAAGGGAAGAGAATACAACCACTCACCACCTGCCGACCGATACCCAGCCTGACCGAGCAGTGATCTAACCCTTCTGGGTAACTGCCCCCTGTTTACATCCCGGGCATGACGTGCTGTGGTATGGAATACCTCTTTGGCTAGTTTGGGTCAGGTGTCCTGTCTCTGCTTCCTCCCAGCTTTCCCTCCTTCCTGGCAGAGCAGGAGACTCACAAAGTCCTATGGCCAGTCTAAACATCTGAGCAGCAACTAAAACCATCGGTGTTATCAGCGCTGTTCCCAGGCTGAAAGTCAAAAACACAGCACTGAACCAGCTACTAAGGAGAAAAATGACTGCTACTGCTGAACCCAGGACAGAGGGGAATTCTGGACATCTTTGCAAAGCAAACCTTGTCCCTAATAAGGCTGCATTAATCAGACCTGCTCTGCCAAACACCCTAGTGTAGCATTAGGTGCAAAACATGGGTCCCCTGGGTGATGGAAGGTCCCCCTTTAGAAATATAGAAGAAAAGCTAGCTAAAACATAGTGTAACCTGAAGGAAGACAGCTTTAAAGAGCTGGCTCTGTGCATGGAGCAGATGGGGCTCTAGGAGGACCCAGGGTGAAGACAGTAACAAGCCTTCTTGTACTTACACCTTTACTCTAAGCTCAGCCCTTGCAGCGGAGATCACACAAACCCACCGGCAGTCACACAGTGCCTGTGCCTCAGATTCTACAGTTCTCAGCCTCCACCAAATCCAGCAGCACCCTGGAGGCAGCATTCCTGGGAGGAGCAGGATCTTCCCTGTAAAGACACTGCATAAGTCTGCCTTGCCTTTTTAGTTTTAAAGCCAGTCTCATGGATGTTAGGAGAATAGAGAGAGAAAAGGAATCACTGCCCAGGAACAGAGTTGTGCTGGGAACACGTATTTGCTCCTGTTCCACAGGGAATTACTATGTCCAGATAAAAAATATGAATTATTAGTAGGAAATCAGAGGGATTCTGTGACCAGGGACAGAGCACAGCATCTAAGACCATTTCATAGTCTACCAGCCAGCACATCAGGACAACACACAGGATGTGCATGGCTGAGGAAGGTATTCAGGAAAACACTGAATTGTAATGGAATAAAACATTTGAGAACCCACACAGTTGCTCTTGCATGGGTATGTGTGCATGTACATGGCTTGTGTTCCAGCTCCTGCACTCTTTGGGACTCTCCCATAGTGTTCTGCAGATCCCTGAGCAAGACAGTCATTAACACTCAGCATCCCCTTTCCTTCCTGTCTCTAGCACAAGAGGCTGGGCCTCACTGCTCTCAGGACCCATCTCCAGACTATCAGGCACCTCTGTCATCCCCAAACCAACCTGACTCAAAAAGCATGCAAACACATGTCTCCAGCCACATCTGCTGAAGCTGTGCTCAAACACTGTACTGAACCTCTGAAAAAGCATCCCAAGGGACAACTCTTACCAATAAGCTCACGTTCACACTCAATATTTGTTACCAGGCAGCAGATGAGGGGTTCGCATGCAGCCAAGTCGATGTTAGTGATTTTATTCACTTCTCAGGCATTTCTTTATGAAATCTAGAGATACCAGCTACATTAGCATCAGCATTCAGAGCTCACATCCTAGCCTCTTGCCTCAAAATCATTCCAGCATCGGAGAATTCCTGCTGCGAAATACAACAGAATAAGCAAAATCAATAACTGAAATCCCATCCACGGGCATGCCAGGAATGTTACCTTTATGCCTTATTTTTTCCCTTTATTTCTTTTTTTTTCCATAGTCTTTTCTCCCCACCCTTTGCTGCTTCCTGCTCCACATCTCCACAGCTAAAATAAGAAATACCTATTGAGTGCACTCCTTATAAAGCTGATTCCCATGATCTTCTCCTCCACAGGATGGGGTCGTGTTTTCCAGGTAAAGATGCACTCACAGTGACAGAAGAGTGCTGGGGGTTTTTGTAAAGCTAAAAACCCCCAAACCATCTCCTTCTAATGCAAGGGGGTAGTTTTTCAGCATAAAATTCCTTTCCTGTGCCACTAACTGGAACACCTTGGCCAAACACTCCAAGGAAACTGGTTTGGGTCCGTCCTGTTCTCCCCCCCGCCCATGGCAAAGCAATGCTATTGGTTTTCATGGGGATTTGTGGCTAAAAACAAAATAAATCAAACACATTGAGGGACAAATCTCTTCAAAACAAAGGAAAACTCAATTAGAAGAGTGTGAGATAACACCCAAATGCTTCATGCTATCACCCAGTGGGCTCTGCAGCAGGGTTTTAATCCCCTTCCCTCCCATTTTTAGTCCATGCTGAACCTACTACAGGGAGTTTTGCCCTAAATGCCCAGAATACCTCATGGCACATCCCTCCACCAATGTTTTTCTCATGTTTATAGCATCTCATCTTTCATCATTTAACTACACTCTTGACTTGTCATGTAGGTACTACATACGCACCACACACTCATAGAACCAGGTTGCTCATAGAACCATAGAACGGGGCAGAGCACTCCACAGCACCTCTGCCAACAGCCCTGATGTTGGTTAACAACACAGTTGTGATCCTGCTGCAAGGAAAGCACTACCGGATACTAGAGAGGGCTCAGAAATACAATAAACCTCCTTCCTTCTCTTCTTCATTAAACTTCTCTGCAACTGTGTGTCTCTCAACCACATCAAGAAGAATCTAAATCACTTTCCAAGCTTCTCCTGCTCATTAAAAAACTTCTAAATGCATTTTTACGGGCAAACAGAGCACACCAAAGAAAGATTTTGAACAAACAAACTAAACAGAGTTTTGAACTCATTCTTTGAGAGAGGGTTTCCAAAAAGAAAATCTATTTTTAAGGGCAAATGGGTTGATCTGTTGTCTAATACCCCAATGAATGTTTGGGCTGTCTCTTCTTCAAGGCCTTTTTCCACCCCTACACTTCCATAGGCTGAGGAAAAAACTACATCATGTTCATTTGTGTGCCTTCCAGAGCTCTGTTCCTGCCTCCATCACCAGGGCTTACAGCAGCCTTGTGCCAGCGGGTGCAGAGCTTCACCTCTTCCTTCCTCAGCTTTCCTCTTGCTGTTCTGCAAGATGTCAGCTTCACTTTGGCCACCCAGCCTGGCCCATGTCCAATGCTTTCTTGCAGTATGTCTGCCGAAGGCTCTCCTATCTCTTCTGACACTGCTCCAAGATCTAGGACCCACCAGGCTTGGATTTCACAATCAGCTGTTCCAAGATGACCTCAGTTTCCAGCAGTAACTCCATCCTAGAAAAGCCATTCCTGGTACATCCCCCATTCCCCTCTATGAATAACCATGCTAAGATGTCATTTGCTTCTTTTTTAAAGCCACTCACTTCCCTTCCTACCCACAAATCCCCTCCTTATTGATGCTCTTCAAGCTCTGCTGGCTCCCACCTCACCTCCCAATTAGAGGAGCCTGTATTCTTTAGCCATGGAAGCACCTTAGCACTCCTGCAGTGCCTCCTTGACTGCTTTCACCTTTCTTTTCCTATTAGGTGCCTCGTCTTGAACTAAAGAATTTGCTCAGCTCCTGAGCCTTAGCACTACTCTCCCACTGCTCTTACAGACATGGCACAGCTACAAAGAGAGGCAATAAGAGGCTGGAAAAAGAGCTGGATAAGAGGGGGAAAGAGAGCCCTTGGGGAAAAGGGACCCCATGGAGGGCTGATGCCTCTGGAAAAAGAACTCCATTTGAACATCCAATAGCAGAGGCAACACAAGAGCCCCATCCAGAGCCCCATGGCCCAACATTGATCTTTGAAGACCCTGAGAAGCAGCAGTCTTGAGCATCAGGGTGCGAAGAGCCCCAAAACAACCCTGTGTCTTCCACTTAGCGGCACATCCACAATGGCCTCTCTGCTCATGGAGGGAGCACTCCCACACTCATTAGGAGGGATGCAAACAGAGCACAAAACTATCATCAGAGGCCATTAATGTTTTCTTAATGCGTGAACTGAGCTGGAAGCAGCAGGAGAAGGCAAATTAAAAGCTTGCACTGACATTGATGGTGCCTCTGCTGCTACCCAAGCTTTCGGTGACATTAGCAGCAAGAGGTGGGAAAAGAGGGATACTCCTTGGCTTTCCCTTTGCTGCTATCACTGGAGAGTCTCCATGGGGAAAAGAGAGCAGGATGCTACAGGCTGCTCTGGCTGCTTTCCCATCTCACCCTCTCTTATCACTCAGAGCCACAGAAATTCACGTTAACACAGGATCTTTGCTCCCTTGAATAGCAAAGCTCCTTGCTGGAGATCAAAAGTAGCTTTTGGGGTATGGGATCTGGCTGTTGTAGGAAAGATTAAAATCATTACAGACCACTGCCTCCAGTCTGAGGCCGAGAACAAGGAAGAGAAACACACTTCAAAGCAACAGCCCACATTCACGATGACTGACCTCATAAGAAACAAGTTTTCAACACCTGGAAATAAGTAACATGACAGCAAAATCCTCCCTCAGTGAGCCTGTATAAGCTCATGTCGAACACGAGCATCCTTCATAAGGTACCTTGCTCCTGCCCCTACACACCCCACATCCCTGCAGATGCTTTTCATGACTCTGGATGCCATGGGCAGCGGGGAACCCTTTTTCCTGTGGGCTTGTCTTTCATTTGGCAGGTCCTTATTCATCCAGGGCAGTGAGAACCCAGCACCAGTCCCACGGGGCTGTTAGCACATGGCCACACAAGCCCAGCAGGGGAAGGGATGGCAGGCGGTGGGGCAGAGCCATGGGGCTGTGCCACCAGGGATGGACTTCACTGTAAATGCAGAGCATGGCCCAACACAAAGCTCTGCTCTGGGACAAGGATCAGAGGCAGAGATTGTAAACTGCGAGCAAACTCCTTTTAGGGGCTAATGGGAACATGAGATGGGATTTCCTGAACACCCTCAGGGCTTGTCTTCCTATAAGAGCTGCTTGTGTTTAATTACAATCAGTTACATTAGCTACATCAGTCGATTTAATTAAATTGCAAGGACACTCATAAGTTGATTTAACTCTGTCTCAAATGGATTTAGCAAAAAAAAAAGTTGCCAAGAAACTAAATCAACATCAACCAAGATTAAATCAACTGAAGAGCATCCACACAGGGTTTTGCAGCAATTTAGCAAAAAAACGATTTGAAGACCCATTTTAAATGAAGCAGAGAAACTCAGGCACAGGCAGAGGAACTTTGGGGATGGAAGTAAAGTGTCCAGCATTTCAGGAGCCTTTAGCAGACCTGAGCTGTGGGAAAAGCTCCCTCCTTCTCCATATCCTAGAGTTGGCACAATGATTTATGCTTGGAGTGACCATCACCTACTGGTCCATATGAGATGTCCAGCAAGGTTACACAGTGGTATAACAAGCTGGGCCATTTCACACATCACCCATGGTGAGATGTGACACTTCACACCCCAAAAGCCTGATCTGGTAAAGTCAATCTCTCAGGAAACCCTGGCAAGGAAGAACCAGAGGAGCAGACCGCTGCAATTAACAGCAATTTCCCTCCTACAGCATCACCCTGGGGTCATGCCCACCAAAGCCTCCTGACAGAGCAATGGGGGCAGCCAGCACCAGCATCCTTTCTCCATGGGCCTTCTACATGGCATTTCCCCAAGGGGCTCGATTTCTCCATGCTCTCCTTGTGCAATCAAGCATTAAGTATCAGTGGCCATCCTAGCTCTTTCCCAAGGGGCTCATTTCATTGTTTAAGCGATCCTCCAGCACACGATGTAAGGAGCTGTCAGCAGCACAGCTAATACAGTCATCATCCAAAAGCCAACAGCCCTGCTCTACACAGCTATTTATAGGTTAAATAATCTTCGACAGGATGCAGAGGTGGTGAGGGACTGAGATCTGCACACAAACAACATACACCCAAAAACCTCAGATGAGGAAAATGAATGATCAGCAGGGATACAAGCCACAAGGGAGGCAAGGAAGAGTTTGCTCCAGTCTCCTGCAGGAGACACCAAGCAGAAATGGAAGGCTGCTCCCTGTACAGCTACACCATGGTAAGGTTGGGAAGCACCGGGCATGAGTTCCCCCTCAAAGCTGCTGCCTCTTCAGCAAGCTCCATTACTGGTAGGTTTTCCCTGGACTTCCCTCAGCAGCTGACACTGGCTCTAAGTGAATCTCTGGGGACACTTCCTCTTGCAGTGCTGCTTCCTCCAAGCCCGATGAGGGTTTTGCTGTTGGCTCAGAGCAACAGTTAAAACTCAACAGCAAGCCCAAAAGCATCCCTTCCCCTGTCCTCCCAGGGTCCATTAATGCCTTGAGGAACACTTCTGCAGCATGGGACTAGAAGACAAGCACACAGTAAAGAACCACATAGAATCACAGAATGGGTTGAGTTGAAAGGGACCTTAAATATCATTCTCTGACTTATAAACGATGATGATTCTACAAGCTCATTACAGATTTACTAGAAAACCAGAACAACTCATGAAAATTCATCTTGGTTTGCTTTTTCCATATGTTTTATTTCTGGACGTGCTAGAAGGGACACCTTCCGTTAGACCAAGTTGCTCAAAGTCCATTCAACCTGGCCTTGACATCATTAAAAGCCAGGATCAACACCTTGCACCAAGCACAGAGAAGAGCAAGCCAGCCCCCCCCAGGGCTGTATGCAGGTACTGGCACTGCACATGCTGAACCCAGGCTCTGGGCACTGTCCCATGGCATTACCCACCCATCACACCAAGCTGGACACATCCACCAGTGAGCCACATGCTGTGAAACACTACAGCCCAGTCCATTTCTAATTCCACTTCATAGGATTTAGGAGCAGCACTAAATTGGACAACACGGCTCCAGAGCACCCTGGGACTCTGATGATGGCATCTCCCTACATGAGGACACTGTGAGCTTTCCTAGAGCCCATGACGAAGCAAATATCATGGCCCTCATGCCACCAACACACCTGACCTGCTTGACTCCTACTGTGCACACAGGAGCAGCTGGGTACAACAGCACTTGTTTATCCTGGTCAATAGGTCCATTTGCAGATAGATTCCATGAAGAGATCCTAGCATGAACAAATCTACTATCCTTAGAGACTCTGTGTACAACCAAGAGAACAAGAAAGGTCCCATCTGCCTTCAAGCAAACCCCATGCAATGAGCTCCTGAACTCTCTAACCTTCTCTTTTCACACAGACTTCACTGGGGCATAAAGACCACAGGAATGTATTCATTCTTCATTTCAAAGTGGATTAAAGCTATAAGTTACAAGCTAAAAATGAAAAACCCACACACAAAACACACCACAGCACATCCTGCTTAGTGCTCAGATTTCCAATATAGAAGAGATCACCCCATTGCTGCACACCGTGGTACCGGGTGAGGCACAGCTCCGACTCAGCCAAGCACTGCCTGGGATGAGCATCCAGGTAAACTGCTCCTGCAAAGCCAGGGCTGCCAGAGCAAAGGGAAGAGGCTCTGTAGACACAGCAGGCTCAGCAAAGTGGGTGTACAACACAGGAAACACTAGCCTGTGGTTACCTGGCTAAATACCAAGCAATTTGGACTTGAAAACCCTCCCTGCTATCTTGTTCCCCTAATCAGCTTTTATTACAAAGGAAAAGCCAATCTCAGCTTTCACGAGGGGACGGAGGTGACAAAGAAGAGGAATAAGTGACACAGAGGTGGTTGCTTACCAGGCATCACTTCTGACCTGCTGACAAGATCCGCTATACAGCAGCATTTAATCCCATACAGGAGCACAGAGGGACACCCCAGTTTGGTCTGGGGGCATGTTTCTTGCTTAGACAAGGTCCTCACCTCACCACACATTGCCTGCCCTTCTCATTTAAAAGCAGAGAGTCACATTTAGCAACGGGGGGGAGCTCAGTAAAGCACATGGGCTTTTGTGAATGAAGAACAATAGGAAGCGATGACAAGCACTGGAGCCACCAGCACACAGACTGCTTTTCCCACTGTGCCAATAGACTTGGATCAATTCATCTACTGTCACAAACAAACTAAATACAATACTGGAATGAGCTAAAGCAAAACTCAGCGCAATGGCATCCTGCCTGCATCCACTACTGCGGGAGATACATTTGCCTGGGGAAAATGTACGCTGCATAACATTGACACATGCCAGACCTGTACAGCCAGAGTGCCATTTACAGCTTCCACTAGGTGCTAAACACTGGGACTTCCATAGCTGAGACTTGTGAGCATGAAAGTAAGGGAAGCTCTTAGAGGAAGATAGGACCTCTAACACAAGATAGGACCAAGAGGAAAAACCTTTGATGTCCCAGTCTCCTTGAGAAGCTGCCACCCAGCTGCCCTTGGACAGGGCTGGCTCATCTTCTATCCAGGAGGCGCAGATCAATGCACAGGAATAGCTCTGATCAGTTGCTAAGAGGAAGGTAAGGGGGGGATGGCTGCTCAACAGCTGCACACACATCACTTGCAGCTGCTGTCAAACCTCTGAAAGACCCACAAGGGACCACACTAATCAATTTTTACTTCTAATTAAACTGATGCCTGCAGCCTGCTTGAGGAAACATGGGCAGGAGGGGCTGCCCTAAACGAAGAGGCAGCAGGACAGGGATTTACACCAAATAATTGGTCATTTGAGTAGAACAACAAATATGAGAGTCAATCTGTCAGTTATCACCCCAACTCAGGACACCCAATCTTCTCATTCATTTCTTCCTGCCCTCAGCCACCTTCACAGGCTTTGTGCTCTGACAGTGAGGTCTCTGAGGACTCAATAAGTGAGGTTAGGATATAATGGAGTGACTGGTACATCCGTATCGCTGATCACAGTGATCCACTGAAGAACAACTCAACCTTCACTTTATTGAACCTCCAGTTCCATTCCGTCCTGCCTCAAAGTCAGAGAAGATGCTTCCTGTGCAGGGACAGTCACCTTCTCTGGATGTCTTCACCTGCCTTGTTAGAACACCCCTAAGTCTTAAGAGAGGGTCTGGGCCCATTTATTACACCCATTGCTACTACCAGAGCTGGAGTCTGTAGTGTGGGTGTCTCCACCTCAAGGAGTGACCACTTCACAGCCAAAGGGAGAAGGAGACAGGCATCACATGGCTGGACCAGGTATCTGGATTGGGGCAAAAGGAGATAAATCACTGATTTACCTTCTGCAGTGATGAAGGGGGGCAGACAAGCAAAGCTGAGCAAACAAAGCCCATCCTACAGCATCTTCATTTGGTGCTTGCCAACAGGGAGAGCCTCCAACCATCTGCTTAAAATGAAGTGTTGGGGAAAGAGGTAAAAAAAGGAGCTTGAGAAGTAAATGTTGCTGATAGTGAATGACAACTGCCAGTGCTGTAGCTACATGTGTCTGGTAAGCTGAAGTTTTCTGGGGTGCGTGATGCCTCAAAGCCTTGCACAAGGAAGCCAAAGATGGGAAGTGTTGCCAGAGGACTGGGGCCCAGCAGACAAGCTCAGGCTGTCCGATGCTGTCAGGTACAAGGACAACGACAAAGGTACATGAGAGCAAGGCCAAGGCAGTCCTGAGCAATGAAGAAACGCCACAGCTGAGTAGCACCATGCAAGGGGGTCAACAATCCTCATACATTCCCATCTCCTTGTCTCCAACCTGAACTATAACGGTATTTCTCAACTCTGGCTTCAGAATTTCACAGCTCTCATCTAGGCAAGGAAGCAGTGATTAATGGTCCATTTTGGAGGACAGAATAAGCAAATCACCACTTTCACAAAGCTAAACTTCATCAAGCTCTAGCAAAGATTTCCCGAAGATACTCTACCATCTTTCCATCCCAAACCAGCAGCTTGTATCTAGACTCTTGTGTACCTTCCTGCATTCCTCACAGATTTTGTCTCTTCTATTGCCTCATCTCTTCAGCTCAAAGCCTTCATGCTCTTGAGAAAGCTAGATGGCCTCTTCTTTCTGGTCTTTGTGTCCCATCAGGGTTTTGGGACACTGGTGAAGACAAAATAAGGGCTTAGCAGACAAGAAGGTATAACAATGAGCAAACTCCCCTGAAGAAGCCCATAACAACCCTGAGAATAATGCGAGTGAGTCACATTAGACACTTCAGCATCCCCAGCATCAACAGCAGAAGGCAGGTAAGCTCTCAGGTCTGTTATGGGCTGCATAACTGCACAGTGAGATAATCTGGTTTACAGGTTGCAGTGGCCATGGACAGGCAAAGACCTGACCCATGCACTGGGGGCTGTTTTGTAACAATGGCTTCTCCAATGCTCACCACAGAGAGATGACAAACACTACTGCAATGGGCTAGATAAGGAGATTCTGTGGATAGGGAGGATTGAAATAAGTTAGACCAAGGTGGCATCCTGGATCCCAAAATCCATTTGAGACTCCAAGTCAAGAGAGACATTGCACTGCTTGGTCTCCCAAGCCAATTCAAAACAGCCTCAAACTGTCATTCCCTCTCTCTACACCCACATCTTACTACCAGACATAAGCAGTTTGCTGCAGATAAACTCTCACAGTGGGGAAAGACTACTTCAAGGTTTCTTAGTGCTCAAACCTTGTTCCATTCCTCCCCAAAACCATTGCTGAGAACTAAACAAGCTGTTAGCTGCTTGCAAGGGTTTATTTTGAGCTTTGCAGTTTATTTCAGTGCTCAGGTGCAAGCTCCTCTGTTTGCAATGCAGTGATTTATGCTGCTGGAAGCTGTATCCACTGCAGAGGCAGCGCTTGGGAGCAGTTTGGAAGTGCTTTGCTATTCTCTTTCTTCTTGTTTAAGGAGGGATTTCTGGTGCTTTGCTTGATACAGCCTACACATATAAAGTAAAATGACTATTTCAAAAGGCTCCCTGCTGTAGGTGTTCAGGGGGGAGTTGGGACCCACAGAACAAATGCAGCTACCTGACCTGACATCCCTTCACTGGGCTCTGCTTCAAGTTCCTCTTTGCTGAAGAGCAATGCACTTGCAAGAGCTGTCAGCTCTCAGCAGCAATCTTTCTCCTCCAGATGCCATGGGATTTCCATCACAACTCGCTGACAATGGCATTTTGCCTCATGCAACATTTGGTCCTCGGCAAGAGGATCAGCACCATCTCTTCTGCTCATCTCCTTCCCCGCAGCCTCCTCCCCTTCTCCAGCACTGGTGTTTATCCCTTTCACATAAAGGTTTGCAGCACTCAGGCAAGCACCATCATTCCTACCAGCATCCCACTGTGAGGTTTCCAGTAACAACTCCTGCAGGCTGGGAAAACCCAGGACATCCCATAGCCCAACACGCAGCTGCAGTTTGAGCAGCAGTTGCATGCAGACAAATACATAAGAGCAAAAGCATTTTGGTGTGTGCAATGTGTTAAAACAGAGATAGGTTTATGCTTGCTATATTCCTTGGGATAAAGACGGAGATGACATCCCACACACAGGTATTGCAGTGACCACACCAGCACTGCACCATTGCAATAAAGCTGGCAGAAGACCTATGCTACTTCCAGAAGAGCTTTAATGTGAACAGTTCATACCCCACTATCAGTTATGGAGAGACAGAAAAGCAGCAGCCTGGGAAGAAGGGACAGACCTGCTCAGCTCTGCATCTCATTTGCAAGATTGCAGCCTGAATAACACATATCTAGAACAGAGAAAACTAGAAGTACATTGTTCCATGTCACAGAGCTTCGTATTCCATGGGATGTACAAAAGGAGAAACTCAATGTCCATAGGATGCTGGGCAAGCCCTCATCTTGCCCTCCCAGGATCACCATTTCCCCTGCCCTGTTTCAGCTCCACACACAGCCACAAGGTCTCAAAGCTAATTTGAGAGCCTGTAACATTCAGGCAGGTGAAATTAGAGAGAAAAGGGGGGTTTCTAACATTGGGAATAGCTGATGAAGCAGACAGGCTCTCCTAGCTGGAGCTGCTTCTTGCAGAAGCTGGAATACTGCTGCATAATGGGTGTTAGGGGTGAAATGAGGGAGAAATTGGAGAGGCATTTGCAGAAATACCCAGGAAGCTTTAAACACTGAGAAGGTCAAGCTTGTATAACTGGACACACATCCCTCAGAGCAGCTTTGTACAGAACTGGGGAGGAGAAATAGATGCTCACTGCCAATCATGATGAACATGACAGAATCATAGAATAGTTAGGGTTGGAAAGGACCTTAAGATCATCCAGTTCCAACCCCCCTGCCATGGGCAGGGACACCTCACACTAAACCATCTCACCCAAGGCTCTGTCCAACCTGGCCTTGAACACTGCCAGGGATGGAGCATTCACAACCTCCCTGGGCAACCCATTCCAGTGCCTTGCCGCCCTAACAGGAAAGAATTTCCTCCTTATATCCAATCTAAACTTCCCCTGTTTAAGTTTGAACCCGTTACCCCTTGTCCTGTCACCACAGTCCCTAATGAAGAGTCCCTCCCCAGCATCCTTATAGGCCCCGTATGATGGCAGAGCACCCTCTGCTCTCCTGCTCCTCTTGCCCACAGGGATGGCAATGCAACAGAGAGCAAGGTACACTGCACTGCTTTTACTATTCCACTGCTCTTCACCTAATCACAGTGCAGCCAATAAGTTAGCCCCTGGTGACAGTAAGATTACCCATACATCAGGCACCGCAGACATGGAGACAATCTTTCATTCAAGTGAATGAAAACCATTTCTCCTAATGCTGGTGTCTGCAGGCAAGATTTTAACACAAGCATCCACACATAGGGAGGGAAGAAGCCACAAAACACCATACATCCCCACAAACACACACCACTCTTTCCTACTTCCAACCACGGAACATTTAGAAGGTTCAGAAAACCCATCCTCATGGAGTTGAGTTACTGTTAGGTAAGCATTTCTTCAATGCATCTGGTTTTGTACCAACCGCATGCAGCAGTGAGTGCATCCTCCTGGGAAGAACCTTCTTCATCTCTTAGGAAAAAGCCACACACAAAAGAATCTTTGCTTTCTTTTGGTAATTTAGAAAGATACTGAAAACCAAGTTCCTCACACAGAAATGTATTTAAGGACACCGTTTCACATCATCACGCACCAGAACCATACACAGTAGCAAGATTCAGGATTAAGTATTTTCCTGACGAGGCAAGTTGGTTTAAGTGACCCATTCGCCCTCTTCCCCCATCATCCCAGATAGGGCTATGGAAACAGTAAAGCCTTGTATGACAGTTCCACTTGGAAAACAGCAGCAAGAGAAACAACAGCCAAGCCAAGAGGAAAAACGCCAAGTTGCTTGCCCAAACTGTTCAACTTCCAGGTTCTGGTAACTCCTTGGTTCCTGTGGGACTGGAAACATTGGAAAGACTCCCAGGACACTCAGAAGGGATGACACAGGAGGGAAGATAAGTCTAAACTAAAAACTTTAAAAGAGAAATACAGTTTCAAGACAAATCACTGGAGAAATACGACCTCAAGAACCCTCTTCACTCGATGGGGTGCATTGCCAAGCAGAACAGAAGCACTTTCTCCCTTCACCTTCCTTTCTTCTAAGTGAACACCAGGGAGAAGACAGCAAGCCCTAATTCATACAAAGACCTTCAATCTGTTTGTCCGACAACAGATCACTATGCAAGGAAGCCCAAGTACAGTTTTCCCTTACAGCTTCATCCAGTCCGTCTTCCCATAGCTCCTCTTCCCTAATGGTTCAAAACAGGTTGAAGAAATTACCATTAGAACAAGCTCACGCTGAGGGAGAACATTCCTGGTTATTTATAATCCCAGTTTTGCTCCTAGTCATTGGCCAGTATTGAATATACCCGTTATCTGAGCACCTCCACAGCAGAGCTTCATAAAAACACTGAAAGATAACAATCGTAAAGGTCCAAAAACATGAATTACAGACCCATAACGGGAGGATTAAGCCTCCAATTCACCTGCACAAGAAAAGGAGCTATAAATTAGAAGAAATACAAGCTCTAGAAGAAAGCCTCTGTGTTGGATTGCACTTTATACACCCTGAATAAATTTCCATTTTAGACAGTGGCAGACCCGTTTACTTACTTCCCAGGAAAACAGATGCCACAGCATTGCTGTACCTAGGGCCTGTTACATTATCCCTCTGCATACCTTGCTGGATGACAAGAAAAACGCAATGAAAACCAACTCCCAAGGCCAGGATATAAACTAGGATTCACCCCACAGGCTTTTTGCTAAGAGCACAGGTAGCCACTTAGCAGGATATGGTGGCAAACAAACACAGGGATCCAGATTCCTTGGGATCATTCAGCTGAACCCTATTTAAAATCCCCTTCTCCCTCTCCACCTGAACTTCAAAAGCCAAAGGCTACAAAGCTCCATGGCTCATGGAGCAGTCAGTTGCCTTGAAACTTCATCTTGAAGCAACTCAACAGTTCCAACTGCCAGGGTATGGAGAGAAAAAGTCATTATTTCATAGTGATCAGAGGTGTCTGAGGTGCTTCAGAGAGCACAGAGACAGGAACAATCCCTGGAGACCTTACAATCCAATTAATTTAATTAACCATGTTATTTCCCTAGTTCCTGGTAGCTCCTTAAATCAATGAACTAAGACTTAATAGCAAAGTACATAACCAGGAGTTTCATTGATCAGATGTGCACACGCCACCAACTCAACTCCCCAGAGTCACAGCTTGGCATAAAACCTGTAAGAGACATTTCAGGAGCAGATTCCCACTTTATTATCCCAAAGCCCCATGTGGGTGCCAAAGACAGGAAAGAAGTGATCAAGAGGCAGGAGCTGAAATCTTAACAGCAAGGGAGCAAATAAGCATGGGCTCCACATTAATTTATGTTACAAGAAGCAAAAAATAATAATCATTATGGTTTTATCCAGTTTTAAAGCCAGAGTTTTAGGTTTGTTCCTCACTTCCCACAGGGAAGGATCCCAGGATACTTCACACATCAGTAAGGGAGCAGACCTGCAGTCATTCATTTCTCCACACCTCTTGCAGCTACCCTAAAAGCCCAGAGCAAGCAAGCAGCTCCTCAGCCCTGGCAGGGAGGAGCAGCGAGGGCAGGTACAAGGTCTGCCAAGAATGAAAGCTGCAGGGCATTTGCCTGCAAGGTAATTCAGATGCATGGCCATAAGCTCTGCACTGAGTTTGCACGGCCTCAGAGCCTTCCTTGAGCTGCCCTCTTTGTTTTACTTGATTCAGCTGCAGCAGCAACTTCTCCAACTGACCAGTTCCAGTGGTGGGACCAGTGAGGCGCTGGCACAGGGTGCCCAGAGAAGCTGTGGCTGCCCCATCCCTGGCAGTGCTCAAGGCCAGGTTGGACACAGGGGCTTGGAGCAAGCTGCTCCAGTGGAAGGGGTCCCTGCCCTGGAGCTGGAGGAGCTTTGAGGTCCCTTCCAACCCAAACCATTCCATGATTTTATGATCTCTGTATAGTACAATCATAATTTAAATGTGAATTTGTAATGAGCAGTTGCTCTACAAAGAGTGAGATACTTATGATGCTGGGGATGGACTCTTCATTAGGGACTGTAGTGACAGGAAAAGGGGTAACGGGTTCAAACTGAAACAGGGGAAGTTTAGATTGGCTAACTAACTACTAACCAACCCTAACTATTCTAGGATTCTATGACCAACACAATGCCAACAGTGCAGAGAAACACTGCCCTTGAGAAGCAGAGGTACAGGATGTGGCGGAGAGGAACAGCAGCACAGGATAGCAAACAACGAAACGCAGATCTGACACTGAAGACCCCACAGGTCCAAACTTACCCATGATCAGTTACAGAAATCCACACACAGAGCTGGACTAAACCAGTAACATGCCCATATAACAATTGTAACTGTGTTACTGTAGCTGGGCTAATAAAGATCAGACTCTTAGAGTTTCCATTACACTCACAAGAAGTTGTTGGCTTTTTATATATAGCATGTACTGCTTCTTCACCCGTGAACAAGACACACAGCGAGTGCAACAGCAGTGACACACAATATAGAGCAACAGCTATGGAAAGCCTCTACAGTCAGTTCATCCCAGCGTTGAACTCACGTTAAAAACATGCACATATTCATATACAGAGGGAATTCCTCCGCTGTTCTGAAACACCACAGAGGCAGCCCCATCTGCCCCGCTAATGCAAGGGCTGCTTTGTCAGTAGTGATTTTCCTTTACACCCCACTTAAAGAATCTCCCACAAGGAGTGTTGACAACATGCCCATTACACCAAGACCTGAGCCCAAGGGATCTCCCTACAGCATAATTCAACACTGCTCTCTCTGCATTTCCCTAAGGAAATCCCAGCTGCAGAGGGAGTGGACAGTAAAACAAGCCCCCTTGCTCCACACTCCTCCTGCTCCCACCCCTTGCTCCACACTCCTCCTGCTCCCATCCCTTGCTCCAATCTCTGTGCTGAAACCAAGCACCAAGTTTGCAGCTTACAATCAAACACCATGGCGTGATTCGGTAGGAGAGAAAAGCAGCACAGAGGAATGGCACCCTGAGGACTTTAAGCTCACTAGATAAGGCAATGAAGGGTGGTTGGGAATCTGTGTCTCATTGCCCTGCTGGGAAACCCTGGAGAGGAGCAGCTGCTTCAAGCAAGTCAGAGAAGCAGATGGGTGACAGAGGATGGTGCACCCTGGCCAAAAGCCACGTTCCTTCTTAATTATTCAGAGGCAGAAATTGGATTGCATTCATTGCAGCACTGCCTGTCACTGAATTACCCCCCAGGCAGCACAGGACCCTTGGCAAGGGGCAGCCCCAGAGGGCAGGGGTAGTGCTGGCTGCACGGGGTTCATCATGAAGCAAGCCTGGCTCTATGAGCTGGAGGCACAACCCATCCCTGGGCAAGGACACATCACAGCCAGCGAGCCCTAAAGACACTGAGCATCACAGCCTGGTTTACAAGCCTTTTGCTTTGTGATCCCCAGTATGCTTACTAACAAGCCCCCGGGTAAGCACAATGAAGGAATCGTGTTAAAGTAGGACAGGATATGCCAAAAAAGCCAATTACAATGGCTATTCCAAGAGAGCCCAACCCAAAAGCTATCCCTATATATGGCCAAACACCCCTGGCAGGCTGTGCGTGGGGGACAAGTAGGATAAATACAATTAGAGCAGCAAGACAGACAGCTCAGCTTTGTGTTCTGTTGGAGATGCAGCCTCCAGAGGCTGAGGAAGCAGCATGTCTGACTAGGGCAAACTGTGAGGTTCCTCAAAGGCAGGTTGCCTGGCTGAGCAGCCAGACCCTTGTTGACAGGAATGCTGCTAACAGCACCTCATTTGTTAAAGGATTATCACTTGATGTAAGGGATGGAAACTAGATTAGATAGCTGGTAAACTCGCAACACATCATTACTGTAGAAGGACATTTTTACACACTTAAACAAGATTTTTGCTCTTCCAGCTGTGTGCTGCAATGGATGCACAATCCTGTGCCAAAAGGGCATTTTCTACTACATTTTGGTCACTTCTCCAAGTATTTGGCACAATTCTGAGCGTGAAGGTGTTAAGCAGATAAAGAAAGCCACAATGTTACGCTCAATAACTGCACTTTCAGATCCATTTTGATCTGAACATCAAAACCTTTTAAAGCTCATTCGTTATCCATGCTCTGCAGATGCAAGGATCGGGAGACACAGAGGTTTGCAGACTGATGTTCTGAGCTCAGAACTCCTCAGTCCCATTCATTTCAACCCAGAGAATTCCCCACCACTGAGAAACTAAACCATGATTTATCCTGCTCAAAGCCCTGCACTCGGTCGGGAACAGAGCTTGGCACAGGACCACAAGGCCTGTGGCTTAATCCCCAGTACTCGCTAATTAAGTGTCAACCACACTGGAAATGCTGTCATTACCCCTGGACTACAACCTGACCTATTGGTGAACACAGCAGCTATTTGATGCTATGAGGTACTACTACATAAGATGCTCGGATGGGATGTAAAGGACAAAGCCAATGAACCTTGCTGGAATAGCAAAATAAGACCAGTAAATGGGAGCACGCTCACTGATGGAGCATCAGTATCTCATCTGAACACGTGCCATGGGATATGCAGCATTCCTGAACTTGGCTTTTGTTTGAAACCACCTAGAGGTACTGCTTCAGCCTCCAGCCCCATGCAAGCACCCTACCTACCTGCAGCTACCTCCCATCCCACTGAGAAGGAACCTCCACAACTCAGGGCTTCTGTGTTAAAGACCAATTTAAGCCAGATCTCCAAAAGCTGTTTGCAAATGTTATTTATAAAAAGGCAAGAACACCAAGTTGTTTCTTTAATCCTCATTCGCTCTCCAGCAATCGTATTGATCTCTGCAGTGCAGAGTTAAAGCAACTCCTGTCTTTCATCTCCTGCAATGCTGCACTTTTCCTGGGACTGAGCATTAGCTTTAAGCTTTGTTCCTCCACTCCCCATTCCCTCTTATTAGCCTAGAAAAACTTCCTTATTTAAGGAAATAAAACAACATCATGCAATTTAAGGAGCCTCAGCCATTGACAGGAATAAGGAGGCAAATGAGAGCTTTGACAGTTGCAGTGACAGTGACCATGACCACATCACCTCTAGGTATTGAGGTACAGAAGAGGCAAGGAGCAGTTCATTATGTCCAGATCCTACACAGAACGTGTGCAGGTCAACCACATACCAGCTGTGGGCAGCAGTCCTTCACTAAGCAGGCACCAGAGCTGCTCTTCTCCTGGGACCCGAAGGGATGCATCCCACAGATCTACCTGGCTTCCCATCACAGAGGTTCGTTTGTTTTATGGACATGACAGCACATAAAACAAGGAGATTGACTGCTCCCCAATCCAAGATTAAAGTCAGCAAAAGAACATTTAATCTAGAAACAAAGCAGTCATTCCAAACTGTGGGCTCTGTTCAGGATTAATACATAGCCCTAAGACAAGCTGCTATGAATATTTACTAACTCATCTCCCAGCTGTTTGCTAAATTCATCCCATTGACAGCCCCAGGGAATTTCCCAACTTCCAGTAGTCAAAAGCAATGGATCTGGGCTAGATGGTTTTAATGAAGGAGCCCCCACTCCTGGAATCATCATCATTTCCTGGAGCACACACAGAAGAGACTGAACCCAGGAAAGCACACGGGTACCAAGTAAGAAAAGAGCAAGTTGGCATCATGATTTCTGCAAACCTGTCACACCCCCTGACCATTTGCCTTAGCCCTTCTTTCTTCCTCATTTCTTTCCATCTCATGTGTTGCTAAATCTTCAAGACTTCTGCTGGAAAGGGATGCAAATGAAGACAAGCCCTCTGCCCCCACAACATCAAGTCTACACGCTGCTCCTGAGCAACTGCTATCATTGAACTGGGACCAAAGACAAGACAGGGGCCCTCTGTGCCGGACAATGTAGGTTAACCTGAACTTTGCCCCAAGAACAGAGATGGAAAGGTTTCACTGTTGTTAGTATTACTTTTAAATGGAATGAGATGAAAAATAGAGGCCAATCTCAGCTCCATCCCCCAGGACTCAAGTGAGATCTCTCAAGCTTGATGTAACGCTTGACTCTAGTAGCAGTTCGCCTCTTGGGTTGCACGAGGCAATACTGGAATGTGAGCCAGGACCTTTATTTCTCTGCACAGATGAATGAAGTGTCACCAAGCTGACGAACAGCATCACATGTGCAAGGAAAGGTGACAACATCTATAAGCCAAATAAATGCTCAGAATAGCCTCTGACTGCAGCAACAAAGCAGCAGCCAAGGTTAATGTAACTGCTATAACGGAAGCTCGGTAATGCCTTGTTCACAGCGAGAAATAAAGTTGTTCAGCAAAAAAGTGTGTTACTTCATAGAAAACTCAGGGAATGTAGAATTGAATTTATTCTGCAGCCTCAGCAAGAGGTTTCTACTCATCAAGACAGCAGTTTAGCTGGCAGGGTCACCAACACCTCTGCTTAGAACCACAGGTGAGATACAGATCTAACCACCTTGTAATGCAGAGCATTTCCTTGACCTCAAACAGCACATGCAGATGGGCTTTAATGCAAAATATTTGAAGCTGCCATAGGAAAATATGCTCGATTGAAGTGATTTCCCAGCGGAAAGCAGCTCTCCCAGTGCTATCAGTGGAATCAGCAAGTTTTGCTGGAGCCAGAAATCAGTTCTGGCTCCAAACTGAAAGCCAGTACTTACTAGATGCCAAGTTCATCTGACATTAATGAGGGGAAGTCACTAACAGGAAAATCACCCCAATTGTAAAGCATATTTGATTGAGTTATCTGAATTCATTCATCTTCCAAAGACAAAAAGAGGGGGGGAGAAACTGGAGAACTGGAAATGGCAATTTTAACCACAACCTCATCCAGAGTACATGCCCTGGTGGAGAGCCCCACTTTGGCTATCCCCCCATGAAGGGTCCGGCTGTGGGTACAACTGAGCAGCTCCCCTGCACTTGTGTCTGCTTAGAAGAGACAAACAGCAATTCATCCACCTCTTAACTTGACACACACCTCAGCTTACCCTGAGCAACCTTCATATCTCAGTGCAAGCCAGAGAACCAACAGGCCTTTGGGTCAGCAGCTGCCATCGCAGCTCAACACTGGAACTCTTTCAAAGAACACATCCATTGCCTGGGAATTACCCATGTGCTTTTCCACTATGCTTGGCATGAGCCCATAGCAACACCACCAGGTCTGGAGAACAACGAGCATGGCCTGAATCCAGCCAGATCTGGCAACTCTTACTCTGGAATTCTCCTGGCTACCACAGTTCATGGCTTCCATCATCAAGGTCTTTTGCTTCCTGAAAGGTTCCCACCACACCTCCCAGCCTTGGCACCTCCAAAGGGAAAACATGCCAAAGCACCACAGCTGATGCATCTGCTCCACACTGAGCAGCATCACTCAATGCTGCTAATAAAAACTCCTTTGCAAAAAGCCCTTAAACGAGAGAAAGCAGAACTCCATGCTGTGCATACAGCCAAATTCTGTGAGCACAGGATCACATTCAGGTTGTACCATCCGGCAGACCACTTCAAAAACCAAACCAAGGCTCAAACTCTGTCTTTAATCAAATTCCAGTGAGGCTTTAGAATCATTTCATTGCGGCTCCATCATCCCCAAGTTGTGCAGGACTTCTCAATCAGAGCTAAGGCTCAGGATTGCCAGAGTTCAGCATCAAAAGCAGCAGCCCAAACCCAGCACAGCATGACAGTGTGACAGGCAGCAAGGAGAGGAGCAGGCAAGCAGAGTGCTCAGTGCTGCTATTACTCCCTCACTCAATGGGTACCAAATCCACATCAGCATATTAATGAACGAAAAAGACCCCATCAAAGTCTAGCAGGATTTGCTCTGGCTGTCCCATCAGTTTGATGAGCGAACATTATCCCTTAAGCATTACCACCACAGCCTTCAAGCAATCCTAATTCCCCAGCACACTTCAGTGGAGGGTCAGAACCTCTATCTTTACATTTGGTTTAAAAGCAGTGGCCTGGATAATGAATATTACCAACAAACAGCAGCCCATAAATTCCTCAGAGCCAGGGGTGCAAGTCTTCACCCCAACAAAGCTTGGATGCAGCATAAAGTAAGAGTCGCACAAGCAGGCATATATTAATACACTGCATTCAGCAGACATAACAGCCCTTCAACACAGAGCAGTTCAATTGCACACTACTTAGCTGACAGCTATCCAGTCGAATTTCCTTACTGAAAATTAAGGGCCAGTACAATAGATCATGTCAGTGTAGGTTTGGACAAAAGGACTCTAGGACAACATATTAAAACCGAATAGACTCAACCTGACACTGAAAGATGGTCCTGGGATGACTCAAATACAAAAACCTCCGTTCAGTCCTTTCCGAGGAACTGAATGATTTCTGATGTGGCCATAGCAAACGCAAACACTTCATTTTAAGCAGCAGAATGGTTCAACTGCTCAAGTTACACACACCACATGGGCTGCAAGATCAAAATGTCTATGGGAAATGAACAAAAGATAATCTGCATCCTTTTTAACAGTTACTGTATTTTAGTTATTCCACACATCACAAACATGGAACATCGAAGGATGTTCCATATTTCTGCTAATCACTCAAACCCAGCGCATTCCCATCTTATTGGGATGTTTCTCCTCGATGTGTGTGATTAAGTAAAGAAGAATCCCATTTCCACCCATAATCACAGTTTCCCAGCGATGGAGCAGAACGCCCTGGTTCGCTCTTGTGAGGCCAGAATAAAGAGCTGATGCTGTCACATATTATAGCCCAGCTGTCACAAAACCCCTTAGGACAAACTGCAGCCATATTTTTACTTCCCCATCCTAAAGAATTCCAACAGCTCTGCTAAACCCATGAAAAACCACCCCCTGTAAAGCCCCCCCAGTGTCCCACCCCTGGCAAATGGCACCAGGAGCAAGACAAGGGAGATCTTGCAATGGGTTTCACTTTGCTGCCCTCATCCTGCACCAGGAAGGATTTTCTCATCCCCACACACCACAGGACACCTCTGCCCACAGCTGCACAGCAGCAAAATGCCCCTATAATGCTCCTACAGCTGTTTCCAAGGTAACCAGCACGGAGCCATATACAGGGGAAGGAAGCAAACAGCAGCAATGCAACGCTGCAATACTGTCACTTTTTGGAGCAGGTCTGAGTTTCCCCCTTTGCATCCACCCCATGCTTCATGCAAGGGGTGAGTAACTCAATTCATATTTTATAATCCCATCAGTCTTTCTTCAGGTTTGGGGTTGTTTGGGGCTTTTTTTAATAAAGCATCATATTGGAGTTTTAAGGCGAGAGTCATTTTCTGGTTTGACTGAAGGGAAAACATGTGGGGGAGGAGTGGGAATTATATCAGCTACCTAAATTTACACTCAAACTCTGTATTCCCCCCCAGGAGAAGCAGGAAAACATCTCAGGTTCGGCAAAGGGTGTCTGCCCACTGCTGTGACCCATGTTATACAAGTCATCTGCGTCTGTATTTCCCCTACTCAGTCTGCAGATACAGTTCATCCTTTCTGGGCATCCAGTTTCTACATCCACTCAGCTGCCAAGATCCCCAGAGACTTTCCCACCTGCCCACGTACATCCATGCTCCCAAAGCAGAAATGAGTCTTTGCTTCTTTTGCTATCGAAAGCCTCAGCAGTCACACTTGAGCACAGTTCATGTGTCTCTTACATTTCCCTATGTGACTTACCATTGCTGACCTTTTGAATACCAGCTGTGATTAATAAAGCTCCCAATCCAGCACTGAATGGCTGCAGATTACAAGAGATGCTCATCACATTAATATTCACTAACCAAAATACACCACTCTTCCAATCACAACTGTGTTCCTGCTGAACACCAGCATTTTCCCTTTGGAAACAGAGTGGTCCTCAGAGGAAGTTAAAGTGCTGATGGGCCACAGCACAGCTCAGGGAGAAGCTGCACAGATACCTGAAACGAAGCCTACCACATCTGCATAGCCATGGAGATGCCAACAAGAGAGACACAACTTGTTTTGAACAAGGAGACCCAGGAGTCAGTATTTCTCCATAGACTGGTTGGAGATTTGTCTGCAAAATCAAGATCTGATCAGAACCCTGCAGAGATTTCCTGACAGTGTTATACACAACACAATGTGAAGCATCTAACATCCAGTTAAGCCCTGTACCATACCTGTTAACACTGCAGTGCTACAAAAACCTCAGCAAACACCTCCTCTGTTACCCCTGCAGAGTTCTATGCTGTAATACAACCACCAAACCAGTCGTCTTGGGGAAAGGGGAAAGAAGTTACCTACAAACTCAGCATATTCTTTAGCAGGCATATACCTCCTCCTCTACACAGCACAGCAGCTCAAGCCTGCAAGATTTCTTCCTCCAAATAAACCACCCTGTGATTAATGATAACTTCCAAAGACCAACTACTCTTGAGCCATCCATGGCAATAAATGCTATGTCACCAGCGTAAATGCACTTGACGAGATGCACACCAGTCACAGGCTCACTGCAGTGCTGGGACTGAAGTCAGAGGGAGGGAAGAAAGGCATTACGTAGACCCAAGAGGCAAGAGGCAGTACGTACATATGAAGTCACAGATAAAGCAACCTGGCAAGCACGCCACCCCAGCACAGCTGCACATCAAGTCCTTGCTGCTCCAAGTGTTTTATAATGCCTCCAAAGCCACCCCTGGTCCAGCGGTGCATGTGCATCCCTTTCAGCTGCAGTGTTACAGAGCACTGCACCACGAAAGACCGACAGGTCTTACTCTGTCGGACAGGGGATTTACTCTTGTACAGTACAACAGCTCTGCCTCAGGTGGCTGGAGTGGAAGTCATGGTCCCCGAGGGGTCCAGCATTAGAAATACACAGTGGGAGCAAGGAAACAGCATCAGACTCAGCAGCTTAATGGCTGTCCTGCCACTCAACAGCACTATTTCTCTCCGTGCTCCTTAACCAGCAGGACCAGAAAAACACCCCCGATTTTCGCATTACTCACACCAAATAACGGCACACCGTGCGGGATGTCTATGAGCAGCACATAGTCTAGAGGCAGCCAGGGGAAGGGAGGCATAAGAAACACCTGTGTTAACCGCTTGCACCACAGCAGCTGAGGTTAATCAAGACTCACATTCCTGATTATTTCTGCTCAGCCCAAATCATCTTCACCTGTGCCTTAGGAGAGCACATGAGAACCGCGCTTTGTTTCGGAGACAAACTTTCCCCACCACTCGCATCCCCCCCTTCGCCTATAGAACAGAGCCGGAGCGCAGGGTTCAAGCCTCCCTTAGGCTGTGCCACCTCGTGGCTGCCTTCTCCTGACTTCCCCGAGCTGCGGGTCCGGCGTTTATTTAACATCACACTCCTGAGCATGTAAACAAACCCATTCACAAGCACAAGCGGCACAATGGGGATCGGATTACAGCGAGGCGGCAAATCCTCCGGGAAATTCACAGACCCTTTAGTCCCGAATTGGAGCTGGGGAAAAATGACCAGGTCAAAACAGCAGCAGCCTCCCAAAGTTACAGCCCAGATGCTGGAAGCCCCTCTTGGCAGGACCCCGCAGCCACCCCTCAGGGCTGGTCCCCACCACTTAGGGGGAGGAAATAAATAGGTAAAGGGGAAAAATAAAAGAATGAATAAAAAGGAAAAACAAAGACCAAGCCAACCGGGGGGTGGAAAGACAGATTCGCTGCAGCAAAGTTTACCGGCACGAAGAGCATCCCCTCATTCATCTCCTTCATCCGCGGAGCACCAGGCTAGCGGATTACCCCCTTTCCCCCCACACCAAAAAAAGAAGAAAGGGCAAGGTGGGGGTAAAGAGGATAAACCCAAGCACCCCCAGCGCTGCTCCAACCCTCAGCATCACCATCGGGAGCATCCTCCTCATCCTCCCCCCGGCCCTGCTCACCGTCCTCCTGCATCCGCTGCAGGCACAAGGCGAGGCTCTTCCTCCAGCCCGGCATCGCGGCGGGGGCAGGTACTGGTACTGATGCTGCCGCCCCCCCCGGGACAGCGGCACGGCTCCAGGGGCCCGGGGGGCCCGGCGGGAGCGGCGGTGCCGAGCGCGGCCGGGCTCCCGCCTCTTTATTGCCGGGCGGGGCCGGGAGGGGGGAGCGGCGCTGCCCAACCCCGCCTGCGCACGGCCCGGGGGCAGCGCCCGCCCCGCCGGCCGAGGGGGGGAACCATAGACCTATATGTATATATACATATGTATAATGTACGTTATATATTGTATATTCTCCCCTAAGGGGGTATCTGCTCACCCCCCCCGCGGGTCCCACATCTCCAGCTGCTGATGGGCAAACGCACAGCCGGGAAAGGTGCGGAAACCACTCTATTCCCAGCCTAACATCCCCCTCCCAGATCCAGCCTGGCGCCTCAGCCCAGCGCTGAGCATAGGCGTGCTCACTGAGCCGCGCCATCGGCCTCAAGTTGGGCTAAATAAAGTTGCACACCAGCCGGGTTGAGCTGTTCCGTCTCTCTGACGACCACCTGCAAGTAGCTGAAGTATGGAAGCGGACGAGACTTAAAAGCATCTTTGTCATTTCTTAGTATTCCAGAGGTTTCCGTGCTTTCACGCAGACACAAAGGAGATGTTTATTGCAGATGCTGGGGTATTCATGGTTTTAATTTCCTGGGGGCAACATATCTCTGCAATGACTAGCAGTTTGCTTTTTGTTCTTCATTAGGCCTTTTATTAGCTGGCTGCAGCTCTGCTTCCCTTTATGAGTGATAATATTATGTGCAGCATCTGTTATCATCTAAAATATTATGGACCAAGCTCTCCTTGGTGCAGCATGAGCTAATCCCAGTTTCAGAAGGCCACCCAGGCTGGACAGATAGAAAAGCAAAGGAATAGATGCAGCCATATGGATGCATCAATTTTCAGACCAGCTTTTCTGTCCTTACCTGAATTAAAAGCAGTTGGAAGGGGTGAGGATCCTGAGGCAACTGAGTTAAAGATATACAGTTAAATTAGTCACAAACATTTTATATACATACCTCCTTCACAGGCTCCGTCTACAGGCACACAGGAGCTGGGCTGGAGCAGATGCTTTACAGTTCCTATCAGGAGTTTGTTTTCCTGGTGAGTTAAGCTGGGATGATCATAAACCACGAGAACAACCCTCTTCATTTAAACATAAGAGCTTGCAACACTGCAGAGGATAGAGTGCCATGTAATGCCCAAGAACTGCAAGAGAGGCTCTCATCACAGCAAAGAGCAGCTCCATACAGGCTGACTTCCTTCCATGCTTCTACTCAGAGAGCCACCCATCAGTTTAAAGGGCAGTGATTGGAGTGATGGCACCTGAAGGCTTATTCCACCCAGCTGGAACAATCATTTCTGAGGACTATCAGCAGCAGGAGCACGGCTACAGCTCAGCCCTGCCTATCCCCCATTAGCAGCACAGAAAGATTCACAGGACAAAAACAGAGTGGAAGCATAGGTAGGGACTGACTCCCTCCCAGTTACAACTGAATCACTCAATACAATCCAGAGAAGCTGTGGCTGCTCCATCCCTGGCAGTGCTCAAGGCCAGGCTGGACACAGGGGCTTGGAGCAAGCTGCTCCAGTGGAAGGGGTCCCTGCCTTTGGAAGAGGGATGGAACTGGATGAGCTTTAAGGTCCCTTCTAACACAAACCAGGCTGGGATTCCTAAAGATCTCCCTTCTTTACAATAAAGGAGTTTGTGATGCACACCAAACATTCTAGCTGACAGCAAAACTCAGAAGATTTTTAGAGAAGGACTAACCTAAAGCCAGCACATAACCTGGTGGAAGGAGATTATGCTTGCTCTGGTAGTTAAAACCCAGCACACGGAGACAAGTGCTGTTGAGTTAGAGTGACTCAACCCTTCACGCAGGCACATCACCTGCCCTTTCTGTACCTTAGCATCCTCAGCTGCTCGATGATATTCAGGTTCTAGACATTAGAAAAGGATTCCCAGAAAAGGGGTTGTTATTGATCTAACACTGCTCTCAGGAAAAGCGATGAGAGTCTGAGGAAAACATGACACAGGCAAGAGCCTTTTCAAAGTAAGGTCAAATCAACACTTTTTGCACCTGAAAGCTCATCTGCTTTTGCTATTTACACTGGCTGATCTCATGAAAGACTTTCCCTTAAATCTCTTCAGACCATCATGGCTACAACAGCACTACTTTTAAAGGACACTGGTGCCACAGATATAATAATTACACATGAAAACAGCAAGCACATTGCCAGCTGAAAAGGTAGCTCAGGGCTTTTAACAATTGAATCTGACACATACATTACTGTAGGAAGAGCCAGCGCTGGTGCAGTGGGTGAGGTTTTCTCAAGCACTGCACGTTAGCCTAACTTCAGCACTCACATGGGAACCTGTCAGAGGAAACAAAGCACAGCTAAGGATACTGGCAGTGAATTCATAAGCAGAACCAATGTAAGACAGATGCCGTGGTACCAGTGACCCAGCAGCACATGAGATGGTGTTGGGGGGACTCCAGTATAGCAAGACAAAGCCAGGGGAACTTTGCACCTTCCTCACTGCTTGCCCCAAACCATCAGTGTTTAAGGAAGACTTAGAGGTCCGTGTCCCACCAACAGCATGGTTTAGGGCTGTGCAGTGCCCAGAGCTCCACTGCAGCATCGATTTCCAGGCTAAGGCATGGGTCAGGAATTCAATACTGAGGTGACCATGTACGTTATGTGTTACTGTGTGTACCCTCCAAATCCAAACAGCACGCAGCCTGCAGCACAAGCAGCTGATAGAGTTGCTTAACACTGTTGGTATTTGCTTACAGCTGTACAACATAAGGGACGATGCCATTTGGTCCCAGCCTGTGTAAAATCCTCCTCAGGACTGCCAGCTGACAGTGTTAACAGCTATGGGTTATGAAGAAGCTGTGTGATCTGGACTGTTATTTAGGAAGACAGGGGAATTTAAAAACAAGCCTGAACATACTCAGTCACAGCAATACAAGAGGCGCTTTTCTAACCTGTGATTGAAACTGCTGTTGCTGGGAATATGTTCTTTCCTTTTCAAGGCAGCCTTCAGGACTCCCTCCTTTCCTTTTCCGTTTCTGCTAATTACTCCCTTAGACACATACAGGACATCATCCATTTGCACCACACCTGAGCATTCACCTTCATAGAGTCACATAACCCTCTCAAGCAAGCACAGTGCTTATCACCATTTATCCTCAGTGAAGATCCCCACACCATCCCACTGCTATACAGAGGTTTTCATTCCAGGCACTCTCTCAGCAGCAAGATTTGCCTCTGGCTACTTAAGGTTTCATCTCTGCTCCTCATTGCAGAGGTGCCTCGGGGAAGTTTTACAAATCACTTAAGTGAAAGACTCATCAGGTACGGGATAGCTCTGCACTATGGAGAACTCCAGGCATCAGATGGATCTCAGCCTGAGAAAGTTTCCAGCTAGGACATGTTCTCTATTTGGTTTGATTTCCTGATTGACAAGCTTTTCTATATAGGGAAAGATCTCTAAGCTGCCCCTACACTCCCAAACTGCATCTTTCTTGGTTACCAGCTGTGCAAGTAAGAAAAGTTGCTCACCTGGGATTTGTCATTCCTCTCGGGAATAGCTCAGTGTCCTTTAACAGCCGTGGGAGAAGTACGTAGCAGAAGTACTTCTGTGCCATCTATTAACATGACAGCAGTACCTGCCATGCCCAGAGCTCCACTTACACCTACATTGGAAGGGAAGGGAGGACAAGATGAGCCATCCTGGGTGACAGGGTTTGATTCAGATTTGTTTGGGTCTTCTGATCTTAATTCATCCAGATCCTGCAAACTGGGAGCTGTGCTGAAGTAGTTACTGAGGTGAGATTCAGCTGTGCACCAGTGGGATGGCTCAGGACATGAAGACAAGCTTGGAGCCACCCTTCATTCATGCCACAAACCCAGGCTCCGTCCTGAGCTTCCCTTAAACCAGAGCTGGCCTTAAGCACTCATCTATTCCACTAAAAACCACTTGGAACTATTGCATTTGGTAGGAAGTAGAGAAACACCACCCATCTGTCTCTCAGAAAGGAACATCAGCATTTGCATGTCATCAAGACTACTTTCAATATTGCAACCAGAGAAAATTCAGGGTTTTCCTTTTTTTCTGCTTGGTGAACAAAAGCAGTTCAAGAAATGAGCAGCGAAAAGCAACACTACAGCTCTGTCAACATATGTTACAAGTCATTGCTATGACTGTCTTGCTTCCTCGTCCTTCGCATTGTGACCCAGCTCCAGCTGTCAGTAACACATTAATGACAACAGTCTACTGCAAATCACTGGTATTGACTGTTGGTCTCAATGGAAACGCTCTGTATTTTTGCACATACATTCAAAAGAGATGGGAAAAAAACCCACCCAAGAATTGCCATTTTGGTGCTCTGATCACTCCCAAATTAGGTGGCAAGAAACAAGAGCTGGGAGCAAGAGTTAAACAACGCAAAGTACCCTCCACTTCCATATAGTGCAGGCTCTCAGTGTTTCATAAAACACTGGAATTTACATCTTGTACGGCTCGTTGGTATAGCTGAGGAGTTGCTTGGCACTCATCAAGGCTTTAATAAAGCAATCATTGGACTTTTGCCTGATGTAGTTATTCATTTTGAAGTATTATTCTAGTTCTCATTTCACTTGTCTATATTTGACTAATGGCAGTGGTGCCACACACACTTCCAAGCTCTCTGTGTGCAGAGACTCAATATTTCTTTTCTCAAGTCTTTCTAAAATAACATCTATACTCACTGTAAGCTTTCTTTTGCGATCCATATAGCAACACTTCGGTGCATTCTGGGCTTCTCTTTTCAATAACTTTGGTATCAGGAGGCCTGTCCAGGGGGCTGGAGCCCTGTTCAACAACAGGACAGGGATTACTCAAGCAAAGGAAATCATGATTTCCTTTGGGTGTGTTTTGGTGATCCTGCAAAGCCCTTTTGAAGAATTCCTTATTTAATATTTAGTCTTATCCCTAGCAAAACCATTGTCAGCTGTGAGTGTGAAAGGGTGGCAGCTGCTACGTTCATGTAACTTAACATATAAGCACTTGTCCAACTTGTATTTCAGAGAGCTGGCCAGAGCAGAAGCCAAAACTCACATCCCACTAACGCACACAGAATTTGAACTGGCAGCCTAAAACCCAGCGTCAGCTCTTCCTGCAGTTCTGGGTTCCGCACTTGTCTTATTTCTCACCTACCTTTACATGTACGAGACTGGAGGAATGGGGAGAAGAAACCAATTTATCCCAGAACCATAGAATCCCAGACTGGTTTGTGTTGAAGGGACCTTAAAGCTCATCCAGCTCCAAACCCTGCTACGGGCAGGGACCCCTTCCACTGGAGCAGCTTGCTCCAAGCCCCTGTGTCCAACCTGGCCTTGAACACTGCCAGGGATGGGGCAGCCACAGCTTCTTTGGGCACCCTGTGCCAGCGCCTCAGCACCCTCACAGGGAAGAGCTTCTGCCTAATGTGTAATCTAAATCTCCCCTCTGGCAGGTTAAAGCCATTTACTCCTCAAATGCTGGAGAGAGGACAGAAAACTGCGGGGAGCGATGCTCATTTATGTAAGGAAACCTCTGCTAAATGCTCCCAGTACCGCTGAGATCTGAGCTACGGGGCTGCATCAACAGTCTCGTAGTGCCATCTACCGCGTTGCGGTCTTGTTACTCGCAGAGTGACGCCTCTGTGACATTGCTGCAGAGGGAAGCTCTGCATCAACAGCTATGCCTTTCTTCCATAGACTCTGCTCTGTCTTTTCCTGGGGCAGATTGTGCTCTACAGCCTTCCGAGCATCTCCTCAAACATGCACAGTGCCCTATTACTTTGTCCAGAAAGACAACTTACCTCCTTCACTGCATTGATAGGATGATGGATAGTAAAAGAACACTTTATTGCAGATAAATCGAACTTGAAAATAAACAGGAATCCAAACTGAAATGGATGGAGGCTTTGAGTTACAGTGAGAGGAAAAAATGTCTCTTGGTTCTGAAACACCAAACAGCAGCTTTTCACTATCAGAGAAGGAATATATACAGGATAGTTTTGTTCATAGTTTTGTTCTCCTGATATATTAATCATAGCTGCTACTTAGCCATCTATGCTGGCATATGGTAAATGACTGCTAGGTAACCAATGCCCAGATGGTAGAGAAACTCAATACCCAATTATGCTGATTTAAATCTCCCTGGTGCTTCAAGGTAAAAATGATCACATGCCAGAGAGATGTCCTGCCCAAGTATGTAGATTTAATCATTCCAATGTATCAGTAAATCACATGCAGAGCCATTATTTGCTCAATTATGCTAGCCCACCTTCTGCTCAGCGTCAAGAACTAGACCCTCCATGGAGAGGAAGTGTGCAGAAGGGATGTCGCCATGCCTGTGTCTCAAAGTACAATTAAAGGATCATTGATAACCAACAGAACAAGGGTTTATACATATATACTTATTCTCAAAGAGACACGTGCTTTGGCATTTCTAGCCTGAGGAGAGAGTGAGAAACCTCAGGTTAGTTTTCTGTGGTTCTAAGGAATACAACACGCTGCTTTATGCTGAAGCCCCACTCAGTTCACACTTTAATGACACCATCCCATACACGTTTAAAAAGCACCAGCAGCAATGCTATGATACTGCACTAGAACAAGTAAATATAAATCATCCCTCTTCCTCCTCCTAAGTAGTCCAGCAATGTGCTATGGGACCCAGATTCCTGTCACCATGTCAGAAAACATGGATTTCCTGCCACAAGCCTGCTGGTTTAAAAAGTTCAGCTCCAACAGCGGGATATAAACAGAAGCATTTCCCAAGCAGTGAAGGTGATATAAATATGGCTCACATCATCACCCTGACACTAACTGAACATAAATAACAGGGTTTAAACTCGAAGCTAGAAAGTGTTCTCTTTGGAAAGTCACAGCCACAATGAGCACATCTCTGTCTACCTGACACAATCAATTGCCCAGCGTTTTCTTTAGGAGAAGTAAAACAGAGCATGAAGTAGGTACGTGAGCTTCACAGTTCCCAGCTGTTATGCTCTGGTAGATGCTTTTAAATAGACACAACTTTACCACTGTAAAAGCTGTATCTGCTAGGCCAGGCTCAGATTAAAGACAAAGCTGCAAGCAAAGCAGGCATTCATTCACTAACAACATCCTCATGGAGATCTGGACCTGGACTTTGGAAAAGGAGCAGATTTCAAGTTAAAAATATGCTTTTTAATGGGAAAGCTACAATTGTGGGTTTCTTTTTTTAAATAAAATGTCATAAGTTTTGGAGTATTCAGCAATACCAATGAATAGTAAAAGAAACACTGAACCCAACCCCTTTTCATGAGCATCCCCCCGATTACAGCCTCACCTTCCACATATTCCCTTGTTGCCTTACCTCTGTCCTGCATTCTCCGCAGACAAAAACCAAGGCTTTTCCTCCAGCCTGGCATCCCAGACTTAGAGACAAAGAAACCCAAGTCTGTAGTGTCCTGAAGCAGCTTGCAGATGTGCAGCTGGAACCCAAAACCCGGCTTCTTTATAGGGCTACACCTTGATGGGGATCAAGTCCATCCGTGCTTGCAAAGAGAGGAAAACTCTGCTTCCTACAAAATCCTGTTTGTGAGCATCCAGGCTGCATTTTGCTGCAGGGATGGAGCAACTTCACATGTCCACAGCGAAAGAAACAGATGGTGAGAGAAGGGTGGACGGATGAATGGGTAAATCTCAAGGAGCTGAGCAAGTCCTTAAAGGGCATGCTTGCCTTTTATGCCAGCCACACAGCAACCACAGACAACAATATATTCACAATACAGTGTCATACAATAGCTTTGGGTTCCTGTTCAGAGGATGAAAATATCCACAGCCACCCCCACCCCCCCCCGCCCCAGTGTAACCGATAAACCAGTTTTCAATGGAACTTGCTTGCTTCTTACATCTCCAGTTTAGCAAATATATGTATTTATAACCCTTAGTACAGGAAAATAGTGACAAACCTCATCTTTAGAACTGGTACTCGTTTTTTCTTATGCCTATCAGAACATGCTCCCCAGAGGAGGAAGGGTTGTTATGCCCATTTTCATCAAGGCTTGCTAAAAAGCCTACTAAAAAATCATGGCTCTCAATAACAGTTTTCTAAGCTAATTCCAGTTGCAATAACTATCTCCCTCCCACAGGTTCTGTTTTAAGATGACATTAAGCCTATTTCTGATCTAAGTTGATGGATGCTCTTAGGGAATCCCTCCTTTCTAGCCGTGTTTGAGAGGAATTACAATTTCTATACAAGTGGCACATAACAGCACTCAATTTCTCACACCACAAAGAGAGAAGAGAGAACAATATTGTTGACACAAGACACGATTTCAAGTGCTTTATAAAACTGGACCTAAAATACAGGTTCCCACAGAACAAGGCTACTTTAGATCTCTTCTCAATTTAGCATTAAGCCACCACCAGATTTGTCTCCTGTGCTTCTTTTGTAGGCTGCAAGCAAAAATAAGCTAGCACAAAAGCAATCTGGCATTGCAGCTTGTGACCCAAGAGGCAAAACCATGCATGCAAGAAAGAGGTTAAACACTATTATTATGCACCACTTCTGGTTTCTGTTTTCTGCCTAAGATCGTGCAAAACTCTCCTTATCAAAGAAATACCGTTTTCTCCTAACGTGCACACCTGCTAATAACATACCCAGAGGATTTTAACTTCTGGTCTTCCTGCTAAAAGCAATCATCTATAATGTCCATCTAGGATTTGTACCAAAGGGCTTTCGGTTTCTTGTTTTGCTGAATTCAACACTTCTGAAAATGCAATGCTGAAATACAAAAACCTGGAGTATTCTTCAGGTCCCTATAGGAAAATAAAGGGAAGTAGGTTAACAAAAGGTATGCTGGGACTTGGGAAGAGATGGAATCTCTGCTACGGGGGAAAGAAACACTCTGGGATCTCTCATGTTACAAGAATCAGTAGTTTGCAAACAATTTTGCTTGTGCCCCAGTTGGTTTTGGCCTCACACACACCAAGACAAACAAATTCAATGAACTAACATTTTAGTATATGTACATATGCAAACCATGGAAAGCAAAAAAACCCTTGCTCTGTTTTTAAAAAGGCATTTATTGACACAGCACAAACACTTTCATATGATAAATTCTGAGATGAAGAGCCTGGAAAAAGAAAACCAGAAGGAATTTCTCCATTCCTTAGAGAAAGACGGATAAGTTGCCTTATGTCAAGTGTCTATGAAGTTGTGTGAGGACACAGCGCCCTAGCACTAAGGCTTATCTCACAAAACATTCAGCTGTTATTTGTCCACAGTTTTATTTCATCTTAAAGCCAAGATGTAGAAAGTGAGATAGAACATCAGAGCCTTAGGGGAGGATGAAACCTTCATGTCTGTGATAAGAGAATCAGTTTCACAACAGCAGATCTCCCAAACATCAATGTAATTTGATGTTACAGGGGCTCCTGTAAGTCTAGTTTGCGTAGAAATCCACACTGAAGCTTTACAACTGATTAATTCCATGTTTGTGCAGCATCTCCCACCAATCTCCCAAGACGCTGACACGCCACGGAGTCATCCAAAATCCCCTCGGAACAATCCGCTGCAATCGCCCGTCTTCCCCCAAAATAACAAACAAGCTTTTTGTGTTGTGCAGCTTTGTGGAAGCAAACACAATTAGGCCTCGTGCTAAATGAGCAGCATACTAATTAGAAATGTTGAATCAGTTTTTCCCCAGGAATTCCAGGCTATCTGCTAAGATTAGACATGGTAGTTTATAGAGTTTTCACAGGCTCCCAGTAGGAAATAAGCAGAGCTACACTTCTGTCTGTGCTATACACACAGAGAGATTCCTCCCCTTCCCCACCTCATTCCTTTAGGTCAAGCTGATTTTGTTTCCCAACTTGGAATTGTTCTTATTCCAGCTCCCCCTCCCTCACTGGCATTTTATGAATGCCTGTGGGCTGGATTAGAAACAAATGCGCACAACAGCCTTCCACTGGGTAGAGTCGATATCGAGCCTTTTGGTGGGAACCAGATGTGGGAAAGCTTGTCAGTTGTCAGACCATAAATACAAAACTACTGAACCAACACTTACAGAGTGCTCTGAAAGCCATATCTCTGGATGTGTGCTGCAGTGCAGAGTCCTACACCCCTTACAGAGCACGGCAGCACACAGAGCAACACCACTGCTCCAGCAAGCATGGGGCTCCCCTCTGTCCAGTTCTGCTTTTGCCACTGCCTGCTAGTGATGCTGATGCTGAGAGGGAACATGAGCTAAATATGTTTCTTGCAAGCACTGAAGTTCCATCTCTGTGGTCCTTGCTCACAGCAACAACACGAGCTAGCTTGCAGTGCCTAAGATTCATCCCTTGTTCCACATCCTGTGACACAGTCACTCGGTAGCACGGTTTTCCTTACAACCCTGGTCATGCACCTCACCCTCAACCAGAAAGGAGATGCTGGCACCTCCAGGGCCTAATTCCATCTTCACACATCCCCTATGACTATCCAAGAACATAGACAGCTGCTGGGATGATACTGAGCTATTTTATGCAGCACCCGTAACAAAGAGTGCTGTTCCAGCACAGTTCAGGCAGGTGAATACAAAACCAGAGAGTGCAAGGAGAGCACAAACAGAACAAGACCAAACCAAAGCAAACAAAACCCCAGATTTGTACATGTGGAAAAGCAGAATTTGCTTCTAACATCACAAGAGAAGGTCAGTTTGCTTGTAAAGATGGAAAGTGCTACTAGGAAGTGAATGCGGGATGGTGCCGAAAGCAGTTTGCTAAGAGTGATGGGCAGGCCATAGCATGAAAATGCAACAGGAAGGACATAATGCAGTAAGGAGCTGCAAACAGTCTTACAGGGGCTTAGGCAGTGCCAATCCTGCAAGCAAAGGTCTGGATTCAGGCATCTGAAGGGGAGGGATAACAGGATAAAACATGTAGCCCAAATAGACTCAGCATTTGCATCCTTTTAGATTCGAGTCAGAAAGCCTAAGCAGCACTGAAGTCCCCAAGCAGCTCTCTAGTGTTACATTACACGTAGGGTTTCTACCCCGGAGCCTCAGGCATTGAGCTTAGCCAGTGAACATCATATTCTACAGGCCAGGTTTTCAGGAGACTGAGATTTCTTGATGTGTTTTTGCACCTGCAGTTATAAAGAGGTACACAGGAGTGGGGCTGACTGCCAGCTCTTCAGGAACACTTCATGCTATGGGAGTCTCAAGATAAAACTACTCCTGAGCTCCTGAAAGTGCTGGAAACCTGTGACAATGGGTGAACAAGTGAGTCCTATGGCTGTAATGTAGGATGGGAACAATGTGGAGAAGAATCAATGCACTCCAGGGGGGGAAATGTGCCTTGCACAGGCCATGCCTCCAAAGGAAGGGTGGGAATTGGTCAGAGCCAACCCTGGGCTGGGGTTGGGCTGGATTTCCTTCTCAGTGCTATTGCTGAGGTTTGCACAGGCACCAATGCGTGATTTGTTGAAGTGAGATTTAATCAGAGCAGCGCAGATGGTTTCATTCCTTCGTCCTGTTTTTCAGTAATGCTCAGTTCCCTTCTCCCGTCGCAGATGAAACCAGCAAACTTCATGGCTCTGACATGACCTGCACTTTTCTGTGTCTGTTGTCTCCCACCTCTCCCCATTTAAAAAGTCCAAAGCAAGACGAGTATGATCAGGGGACTGGAGCACCTCCCGTATGAAAACAGGCTGAGGAAGTTGGGGCTGTTCAGCCTGGAGAAGAGAAGGCTGCGTGGAGACCTCATAGCAGCCTTCCAGTATCTGAAGGGGGCATATAGGGATGCTGGGGGTGGACTCTTCATTAGGGACTGTAGTGACAGGACAAGGGGTAATGGGTTAAAACTGAAACAGGGGAAGTTTAGATTGGATATAAGGAGGAAATTCTTTCCTGTTAGGGTGGTGAGGCACTGGAGTGGGTTGCCCAGGGAGGTTGTGAATGCTCCATCCCTGGCAGTGTTCAAGGACAGGTTGGACGAGGCCTTGGGTGCCATGGTTTAGTGTGAGGTGTCCCTGCCCACGGCAGGGGGGTTGGAACTGGATGATCTTAAGGTCCTTTCCAACCCGAACTATTCTATGAGTCTATGATTCTAAGACAGCTTCAGTAGGGCCAGAAACTGCTCCTTCTGAATGGCACACTTCATGCTCCCCAGAATACAGCTGTAGCTTACTTAGCAGCTGAGTGTCTCTGTCAGCTCTGCAGTTCTGCATCCACTGTTTAAATATGAGCCTGACCCAGCTCCCAAACACAACACCAATAAACTTCACAGACCAAAGGAGCTGTATCAGGCGCTTCCATCAGCTGTCACATTGCCAAGCAACAACATCGCAGCACCTTGTATATTGCCACTTTATTAAAGACAAGTGAAAGGCAGCTTCCTCTTGCGACTCCAGATAATGATGATCTTCAGAACCACTGTGAATTAAAACCTACCACAGCCCTTTTTCTTCATGGGGATGGTAACAGATACAATGAGCTACCCTGGGTAAGTGAAACTCATTCCCTAAGAGTCACCTGTGCTCACCTCTGAGGTTACAGGGCTGGGTTCAGCACGTGTGAGTTTTGGCTGTTATAGATACAGGTGGCTTGTATTTCGTTATTATGGATAGAAGTGGGTTTGTATTTGGTTACTATGCATACAGGTGGGTTTGTATTTGGTTACTATGCATACAGGTGGGTTTGTATTCGGTCATTATTGATAGAGGTGGGTTTGTATTTACCTATGATGGACGACACAGTGTTAATGAGCTGTGGCTCATTAATCCCACCTCCCTCAGCAGGGCTCCATGCAAGCAGCAGGCTCTAGGCAGCAGAACAGCCACAACGCTTCATCCCAAGCGTGTGCTTTAAACAAAGCAGCCCTGAGAGCAACAGCCACAGGGCTAAACCCAGCCTGGTGCTGAAGGACACGGCTGTCTCCAGCACCAGGGAGCACTTCAGATTCGCCCGCAGGCTGCCCTACGGTCACGACAAGAGGCTCTAGAGAAGGAAGGGTCTGTCACCGCCGCACATACGCGGCCCGAAGCCACGATGAGGTTCGATAGTGCCGATAGGACCGCACCAAGGCGGAGCCCCTCTGACCTCCCCAACATGGTGGCAGGAAAGGGCCCGCCTTCCCTCACCAGCACTGTCGCAACAAGGCCTCGCTTTCGCTACGCTTTACGGTAAGGCCGTAAAGCTCGGAAGAAGGCTGCCGGCAGCGCCATGGACCGGAGGAAGAAGCCGCTGGAGGTGGCCGCCTCCTCGGTGAGTGGGTCAGCGACCGGGGTGGGGAAGGAAACGAAACCTCCCTGTCTCATCGGGGAGGCCTGTCCGGTGTGAGGGCGGCCAGCCCTGTCCCGCTCCGGCCGACGGGCTCGGCCGGTGCAGGCCGCTCCCCGAGAAACCAGCACAAGAAAACAAGGGGCGTGCTTTCTGTCCCCCGCTGACCTGCGCAGTCAGTGAGGCAGGTGCTGGTGGGTGCATGGATGGAGAGCGTTGGGTCTGGAGTCCCGTTTTGGGCTGCGGGTTTGGTTCGTTTGTCTTCCTCACCAAGCGTGATTCCAGGGAGAGATTAGAGCAGCTCCAGTGCATAAAGGGGCTACAAGAAAACGAAGAGAGCGGCTTTTGATAAGGGGTATAATGATGAGACAAGGAGGAATGGCTTTAACCTGCCAGAGGGGAGACTGAGCTGAGCTCTTAGGCAGAAGCTCTTCCCTGTGAGGGTGCTGAGGCGCTGGCACAGGGTGCCCAGAGAAGCTGTGGCTGCCCCATCCCTGGCAGTGTTCAAGGCCAGGTTGGACACAGGGGCTTGGAGCAAGCTGCTCCAGTGGAAGGGGTCCCTGCCTGTGGCAGGGTTTGGAGCTGGATGAGCTTTAAGGTCCCTTCCAACACAAACCAGTCTGGGATTCTATGATTTCCTCTTTTTCCTAAGCCTTGGGGACAGCTCTCCAGTGCTGTGCCTCACTGCTCTGCAGCAGTCTGTTAATAAGGGACTTTGTCCAAACACTTCATTTTTCTGAGTAACTAGTTAGTGTAAACGGTGAGTTGTTGTATATGAAGTATTTAACACTGAGGGTTTGGATGATCACTTTTAAGCAGTGAGGAGAAAGGTTAATTTACAACACCGTGCATCGTTGTTACAGGGACTTGAAAAGCAAATGCTTTAGTGTTTCCAAACACTGTTAATACCAAAGTGTTCCCCTTTCCTGATGTAATGTACGTCTGTGAGATCTGTGTTCTGTAGGGCTGGCAGGGAAAGGGGCACAACATCCTCTTCCAGATGTGGTTTATTAATGTAATATCAAGATATTACCCAGGCTGGTGATGTTTCCTAATAACAGAGGAGATGGACATTGGTCAAAATGGCAATGCTACTTCTGTATTTATTCGGGGGAAAAAGAAGAAGAAAGAAACATCTATATAAACAGTATATAAACCAGTGGGCAAGTGTATGTGTTTTATGAGAGCAGACTTTTATCAGCTTTTTTCTGAGACAGGATTCTTATCTAATGGCTGAAGTTTCCTTTTCAAAATCAGCATAATAATTTCATTAGTTCTCCTCTATTTGTTTGCCACTGGGAGGCCGGTGGAATCTGTATGGAATGATGTCTCTCATTTCCATTATGTACCAGAGGATATCTTTCGGGTTTTATTAAATCCTTAATAGTAATTTGTCTTGTGGGGTTTGTGTATTATTTGCTGTAAAATTGGAGTCATCTTTGATAGCATCAGTACTCCAAAGTTCCCCATAAAAATGCAGTCAAATGCTCATGTAACTGTAAATGCCAGATAGTTTAACTAGAAATACAGTTATTTATTACAGTAACTGATGTATCAAAAGTGTGTGAAGTATCTTGGTTATTTACTGGTTTATTTTGCTATTGCTGTAGTTGGTAGATCTCAAAGCAGAACTCTTCCGAAAGCAAGAGGAATTCAAGAAAGAAAAGCTCCTGAAAGATGCTGGCGTCTTCCCAAAGCCCAGGACTTCTAATAAGGTAGGATTTTTTTTTTCCATTGTTGTTTTGGTCCTTCTTTCTTTTTAAAATAAAGAAGCTCCTAATCAAATCTAAATCAAGAAATACTCGGAGCTGTGTTACTCCTCAAATGTAAAATGTACACAATGAGGGTGGTCTTTAAATTTCATACTTCGGTGAGATTCTTGTGCATAGCAGAGAACTTGTCTCAGGTTTATGCCCATCTGAATCTGCTCTTAACCTTCATTCCCCAGGAGCCACAGCTTTTTCACTGCAGAAAAAGATGCTGCTTTTCTTTTTTCTCCAAGATTTTGTGCTGTTCCCTGAAGGATGGGAGGATGAAAGACTCTTCCAGAATCACTGAACTTCCTTGATGAATGCTTTGCTCTCAATTCTTTTATATTACAATGCATAATATGCACAGTTCTCTCATATTTTATTCTTTACTGCACATTGGTTTTTATTCGTGGTGTAGCTTTCCAGTAGTAGAATTCAGCATTGCTGCTATATTTGAAGAACAAGCAGCATTTACAGGGTTAAGCTGCAAATGGGCAAACATTGTTTTTTGTATCTAAAATGAAGGTAATAGAGAACAGAAACAATTCATAGCTTTGTTACTTTAATAAGAACAATCTTGCCAATTACTGTTTTGTTTTTACCTTAACATCTTCATCAGAATAGATCTTGTTTGATTTCTAAGTACCTTTTCTTTGCTTCTCAGCCTGTCCTTAACTGTTAGATTTTACTGCAGTCTAATTTTAGGACATACCTGCTCTGTCCTACAACTCAGCAGGGGTAGTCTCAAGTCAGTCATGGTTAAGTTGTTACTTACAAACTCTTTCATGATTGATTTGCAGAGTTTGCATTGTGGAGTTGAAATAGTTTTTAATCATTAGCCATTTCAGCATTATTATTTACTTATTTCTTTATTATTTGTTATAAAATTGTACCCACAGAAACCAAGTATCTGGAACAAACAAAACACAGGAGTTGCAAATCGAGCTGAGAAAGATGCTGAGCAGAAGAAGGAAGAGGAGCAGATACTGGATACATCAAGGTAGCTCTCAGGCTCTGTAAGGAAGGAATGCTTTCTAGAATTTGCTTTCCAGTGTTTAGAAAAGCACATAAAGTAAGTTACATGTGTTTTGGACCAGCAGTTCTCGTTAGACCAACCAGTAACACCAGCATTGATCTCATGCTCTTCATCAGTAACGTACAAACTGGATCCCAGCACTCTCGTGCTCTGGGGCTGCCCTCACGTTATCAGAGCTCTCTCAGTTTATCAGTTACTGGTTTTTGCAAGTCATCTTCAGCATTAAAAGCCAGGGCAGCAGTACATTAGAATTCTATAGCAAAGTGTTTCTTGGACAGAAACCAGTTCATTTTATTTCAAGATTTAGCTCTTCTTCTAAGCATGTGAGTTATACAATAAGATATATGTTAAAAATGTGAATTATAAACCATTTGCTGTTTTTCTGTAAGCAGGTCCTTGCTCTTCAAACTTTTCTTCTACCATTCCAGAAAAGAGCTCAGGTTTTCTCTTCAGTTTCTAAGCTTCAGTGTAACTCCATGATCTCTTTTTTTCCTTCCCCTTCCTTGTGAAAGAGTATTTCGGTATCTCATACCTGCAAATAGCTTCCAGTACTGAATAACTGTCAGTACTTCCAGTACTACTAATTGTAGTAGTTAGAGGTGGAATACTTGGAATACATCCTGTTCCCACATACTTGACTTACAATTAAGATTAATTCTGTAACTTCACTAGAATGCTTTTCATTATGAACTCAGAAACTGGATATGTGTCTTCAGAAACGTCAGTTAGGCTTCAAAACCAAAACCAGGCATCAGTCAGCTTCTAGTAAACATCTCAAGTGCTCCTGGTACTTTGCTGTTCCATTTCTCTAAGGCTATATTGGTTATTTTAACTGTGTTTGGAATTGGTGGGATTGCAATGTTTGGTTTGCTTTGCTTTTCTTTTTCAGGAAGAAGCTAGAAGAGAAAGCAAAGCTCTATGAGAAAATGAGCAAAGGCAACTTTCCAGGTGAAAAGAAAACTAGTCTAAATGAGTGGTTTTATATATATATATATATACATACACGTATATAAAACTTGGTTTTCTGACTCTGGTGACTCACAGCAGCTACACTATGAATTCAGTGCTTGTCCTTGTACATGGGAATTATTTTTTGAGTTACTGTATGAAGTGATTGACATGGGTTATTCTGCTTTGAAATGGGGAAAAAGTATAGATACTAGAGAAAATGAAGTGACCTTCTGAAGGACAGTCTGCCCTAGTAAAGCATGATGGGCTGTTTCACTCAGTAAGTGGGCAGAATATATTCTGGGTTTTTTTCAGTATAGAATCTTGAAAATCAAAATTAATTTACTGCCCATTATGCAGTCTTTGTATTGCATTGCTGATGTTGTATCCTGCATCTTAATTCTTGGACCTTTATGAAGAGGAGCAGGGGGGCACTCTGGCTGGTCCATGTGTGAGTGCCAATTGTGTAGTTCATAGTGTTAAGGAATTCTGATCTGTCCCTCTCCTCTCTCAAATTCAGTCCCCTGCAAGAAGCAAGAATGCAAATCTCTGTGGCTCATCTCCCATGTTTTCTTTACTAGTGTCCATCTTTGTCCTTGTGACCCCACCACTTTTCTCTACTTTTCTAAGTGCTCCAGGGGCAGCTTTACTACTGCTGACTTAACCAAGTGTTAAGCATCAAGGATGTATTTGGGCTGTTTCACAGCAAACCCTGTGCTGCTGAACTGGTTAATGGGCAGAGAATGTTTTAGACCAAATACTCAACTTGTTCTGTACTGTACATAAAAGATGAATTGCTTTAAAGTACCCCAGAACCTCTATTCAGGAGTAGAAGTTACAGCTATGGAGCTGATTTACAGCTCCAAGTTTGTTTGGCACTGAATGAGATTTAAGTATTCCCTAATAGCATAGTCAAGGGTGTTGCTGGCAGCTGAAAAGCAGATTGTAGCTGTTTTGTATTGATTTTGTGCTCAGTTCTGTTCTTTCCATGGCTGTTCTCTTAAGAATTGATTTTCTGCCTTAGATGAAGAAACGGAGGATTTGTACCTAGTGGATTTCACTCAGAAGATCATAGACAAACAGCACGAGGTGCAGGAGCTGTGTCAGAGCGAAGCTGCTGGAAAGACTTTGGAAAAAGACACAGATGATGAGGATGCTCAACCTGAAATGGAAATACCACCACCTGAGGACCCAGATGAAGAATGGTTGGTACCAGGGATTGGGCTTGGTTGTCCTGACTTTCCCTTCCCATGTGGGTAACACTGCAGTAGAATCTACATCTGGGCTTTAGAGAAATAGGAATTGGGGAGATGTACTGTAAGTGAGATGTCATAATGTCCTCTGATTCTCTTGCATGGTTTTTGGCAGTTCTGACTGCAATATTGATACAGTTATGTACTTGGGAGCCTTGAAATGTACTTCAGCAAAACTTGGGGGTATTATTGTATCAACCTTCTCTATTTGTGTGTGACTTATGAAATGAGCAATCATTTTCATTGTGTGACCTCCTCTTAAAGGAGATAAACACTGACAGGGAAAACATGATTTTCCAGCATTACTTCCACTGTTTAACTTCAGCATAGCCAGTAGCCTGTGACAATTGTCTGTGACATTCCAAGGAGCCACTAGTTTTTCATCCAAGACATTTGGGATGGTTACGAAATGGATCTGACTGAACATTTTCCTTTCCCATTTGTTCAAAATGTTTATGGAACAGAGATTTTATTTCTCATGATCAGCTTAAAAGAGCATTAACAGATAAGAAACAGAGACCCCCCTTCAGTATCTGGTTTATTGGGCCAAGATCAGATTTGCAGTATTTCAGAATGAATTGGAAGATTGAATCGTTCCTGGTTGGAAGGCAAATACACTCACTCCCAGCATCCTGCTGAAATTCAGGATGAAACTATCTACTAGCAGTGGGCTCAAATTGATTTGTGCTCTCATTGCCTTAAGGTATCACAAATTACCATTCACATGGTGCTTTTTCATCACTGCCTACATCTCACTTCAGTGACATGTATTATTATTAATAGACTCTCCATCTCGGTGCGGCCAGACCATAATGAGGATACTGGGATAGTTAATGCTGTTTATTCTGCAGCTGTAGTTACATCTTTACTATAGAGAATGTAGATATTTTCCTACCAATGTCACATTATTATAAAACCCAAAGAGCACATGCTGAGCTGTAGATATCCTTGGAAATTATGTAAAAGTCTTAACTTCCTAAAAGTACAGATCTTTACAAGTTTGGGTTTTGGGAACCAGATTGCCAGTCATACTTTTTCAGGTGTAGTATTAATTCTTTAGACAGGATAATTGAAGTAGCTAGATAATCAAGAACTTCCTGGCATTACAGCACAGTAAGTACAGCTCTCAACAGCCTTTCAGCAACTGTGAATTAAGTGTTCAGTGCTATAAATAATAAGCAGCACAATATGTGCTTCAGAGGAACATTTCACTTGCATTTTAGTCAGCCTTTGTTATGGCAGTTGAATGAATGCTATCAGCCTACTCTAAATGAGCTTTAGACTGATAATTGAAGTGTATTGTAGCAATTTCGTATCTGTAAGAAGTCAATGCCACATCATTATTTTCACCATGGGAAGCAAGTACCAGGCTCAGTTTTATTCTGGCGTGAAAACTACACAATGTTGTAACTTTTGACTATTTTTTTAATGCTATTTTATCGTCAAGGCAAACGCTGGCTCAGAGAGAGGGGGATGAAATGTCTGTGATAAAACTGTCATATGCCCTATTCAGAATGTAGCCCCTTGGCCTGTGAGTCTGTTGGAGAGACTGAGAGGTGATGAGTTCTCTTTGGAAAGTGCCACTGCTTCTATCTTCTGGTTAAAGAGTTCTGCCAATGGAAGTTCTGATTCAGATTTCCTTTGCTTTCATTACAGGGTTGATTATGTTGATTTCCTGGGGCGGTCTAGACGCTGTATGAAGAAGGATTTGCCAGGTCTACTTAAAATGGATCAGGAACTGCAAGGGAAAAGGTGTGGTTTCTCTGATGGAAGTGCATGCTCCTTGCATTGTTTAACATGCATTTTGTAATGAGAAGGACATGAGGCTGTGCTTTGTTAGCCCGTTCTCAATACTAAATTACTGATGCTACTACTGCCTCTTGATTTACTTTAGACAGACTTCTGGTTACAATATTGTGCCTTAAAAATAGCATAGCTGCAGAGAAATTGTGCACGACTGATTTGCTGAGAGCTTCTTACTATAATCCATATATTATTCCCAGGCTTCTGTTTTGTTTCACCTTGGCAGCTGACCACTTGAAATATATGGCTGGTGTATTGTTTTGGAATAGCAACAGGGTGGAGACCATGCTTTTCAAATAAAAGCCCAAAGGAAGTTATTAATAATCTACTAAGGAACACTTTTTAATGTAAATGCTGACTGAATGTAAAACATAACTTATGGGGCATAGTTTTGTGTTTTGTCTTCACCATGTGCTATAGTCATCGATGTGGCATCACTAAATGGTGCCTGCAATGATCTGTATTTTGTGACAACTGCAGGATTGGATCAGACCCAATCACACTTTCACTGTTTCTACTGTAAAACTTGTCTGTAATCCCTACCTTTTATTTTTAATTAGACTAGTTCCTGATGGGAATACTCTGTTATCTGAAGACATGAAAAGAGAACTTCAGAGGCAGCAGTGGGAAAAAGAAGAAGAAGAAGCCCTCAGAAAACCCATGGGACCCATACATTATGAGGACATTCGAGAAAATGGTATGCTTCCAGACTTCATTATCACTTCTCTTTATATCCCCAAAGAGGTCAGATTTAGAGGAAGCAAGGGAAAGTTACTTCTTGTGCCTACATGGCAAAGTGTAGGTGTTGAGCCACATGTGTAAAACCCATTCAAATTACCACTACATAAATCTAGATTTATTTTTCCTCAAATGTGTCTTTCAAATGTCATTCCCTGCTCCTGTGTTCTCCTTCAGGAAGCTTCTCTTTATGCATAATCTAAACCAAGCCCTTTTTAGCCACCTAAAACTTAATGCTGTGTATGTTCTTGGGAGTAATTCTGTGCTGAAAAGCAGGGTGCATGGTGCTTGGAGTTACTGTGAATTATAAATGGAGTGTAACTTAAGTTTATTTATGTTCTTTGCAGAGGCCAGGCAGCTGGGTGTTGGGTACTTTGCCTTTTCTCGTGACCAAGAACTTAGGCACAAACAACGAGCAACGCTGGACATGCTCAGAGAGCAGGTATGAGCTTAAAGAGCAAACTCTGCTATGAGGGCATCCTGATTTCAGTGGTCACTGGCTTTGATCTGTTGTGTAAGTCTTATATTAGATGGTGCCTACAGTTGACTCAAACTATTTGGTCTTTCCCTGTTGAAGCATGGTACTTGATAAGGATTGCTTTTAGTTGTTTACTGAGGGAGGATGTAATTGATTATAATAACAAAGGAATATTAATTCCTATTTTTCTTTGCTGTTAAGACACTCGATCAGAGAACTAAACGTGAACAGTTGAAGGAGAAAAGGAAGGCAGCTCTGGATGCAAGGCTGTCTAAACTGCGAGCACGGAAGATTAAAAAGTTAAGGGAAGCTGGATTAGAGGAAGAGGCATTGAAACTGGAGAATGGAGGTATGATCTGCTGCCTCTTTGAGTTAAACACTTGCTATTTCAGCTTGTACTTGATGGACAGGCATATTCTAATTGATTTCAGTTTCGACATTCAATATATTGGTATGATGTGTTCTGTATAGTATAACCATTAAGATAGAGTTCAAGTAATTGTGTGTAGGTATAAAATCATGCCAGAAATAGCGTAATAATGCAGGTAAAAATACCGTATGTAGACTGGAGGCTTTTTTGATGCACACCTGACAGCATGAATTACGTGGATTAATCCTGCAGGTTGAGGTTAGAGCTGCTGAAATATTCCTGGCTCTTTCTTAAGATTAAATAGAATAAAAAAGCAGTGACAAGTTAATTTTGATATATCCAGTCCTGCGGTTTCAGTGCAGTCTGTAAATTGGACATGCAGCTGAGTTTAGAACCTAGGATGATGAATTGGAGTTCTAATCCCATCTCTGCTCTGTCTCCCTTATGACACTGCTGCTCAACCTGTACTGTCTGTCTCACACTGTAAAATGTTGCTAGTATTTCACTGTGTCAGATTTCTATGCAAGTGATTAACTGGGAAGTGTTCTGGAAATGAAGAACAGTCCTGTGCCACTGCTGTTGCTGTAGTTCAGAAAAACAACACAAACCATTTTCTCCAGTAAATGAAATGGAGATAACACACTAATGTTCTTATTTTTTACCCAAGTTTTTGGTTTCAATATAACACTTGGCACTTTGCTTTAGGGGTTATTAGGCAGTCAATTTTCAGCAGGCTTTTTGATACAAGTAGAAAGCTAATGAAGTGTCTCCTGGTGGATATGTTTTCTGGTATCTGCCTCTTACCCGTTATCTGTGCTGAATTAATATGCTGTAATTAGGGGGAAAAAAAATCACCTCCCTACTCAGATGCATTTCATTATTAGAATTAAATTAGATAACTGGTATGAGCTCTATAAATGCAAATAACTCTTGCTTCCTATTTCTCCTATGAGGTTCATGTAGATTTTATCTTGTTCACAAACACTACTCTCTTTTTGTGTAACACAGAGGTGAAAGGTGCAACTGATGAACCAGAAGCTCCAAGAGTTCCTGCAGCAAGCAGAAAGGTAGAGGTTGTGATCCAGGAGAGAAGAGATACAAAGCCTGGTGTGCCTCATGTCCGAGAGTGGGATAAAGGCAAAGGTAAGGAGGTGTAGATTCAGAAGCACTGCACACTGCTGCTTTCATATCCATTTTGTATGGTGAGACTGAGAAGCAATGAAGTATATTTTTGGAGTAGGCTTTAGGGTTATCTTTTTGACTGTGGTGACCTTGAGTTGTCACATCATTGCAGTACTTCAGAACTGGTTTTAATCAGAAATCAGCAGCTGTTACAGTAACCAGAATATCTACCACTCTTGTTGAACTAAAGAAGTTACTGGTTTTGGCTGTGTCCACTAGAGCGAATCTCATCTTCATCTTCTACTAACTCAGCTCTTAATGCTTTGATTGGTTTCTATTTTCTATTTAGTTAAGAGTCATCTAACTGATCAGCTGTTTTTTTGTAACCAATGACCACATTGTTAAAGTATCTTACAGTGACCAGGATGAGTTACGTAGAGGATGGCTTATCTTTAAATACTCAGTGCTTTCATTCCTGCTCTGTAAAGAAGCTCCACCAGCAGTCCAGTCCCAGGTGGAAAAGTAACTTCAAACGGTTTTACACAGCTGCATCTTCTGTTTGCTGATTTGTTTTCCTTCCTTTCTGACTGATCCCCAGACCCTGAAATCTATATTCAATCTACCATTTTTCTTTTTTCTACCAGAATTGATGTTTGGACAGTGGTTGAAGAAACAGGAAGAACTCAGAGATGAGCGAGACCCAGAATTTGCACCACCTTCTGCATACTTCCTGGGACAAAAGAAAGGTGGTGATTATAGAAGGCAGAATTCAGAACCAGATGACACCTCCTCTGAAAAACTGGAATCAGAGACAGCACAAAACCCAAGGATGCCATCAGTGCAGGCCAATGGCAGCAGCACTGGAGAAGGGGCACCATCCATGCAGGCTTACAACAGCAGCGTTCGAGATGAGTCAGCATCAGCAGAACCCTGTGGCAGTAACACTCAAGCTGTGCCATCATCGGAAGATGACAGCAGCGATGATGAGGATATGCCACCATCAGCACAGGCTTATGGTTATGGTGCTCGAGGTGTGCCGCCACCAATGCAGGCTTATGGCTATGGTGCTCCACATATGCTGTCATCAGTGCAGCCTTATGGCTATGGCAGTCATGATGTGCCATTTCCAATGCAGCATTATGGCTATGGCACTCCGAGCACACTTCCACCAATGCCGGCTTATGGCTATGGTGCTCACAACGTGCCACTCCCAATGCAGGCCTATGGCTATGGCACCCAGGAGGCACCTCCAGGAATGCAGCCCTGTGGTTGCAGCACCCAGGATGCACCTCCAGGAGTGCACCCCTATGGTTGCAGTGCCCAAGGTGTGCCTCCAGGGGTGCATCCCTGTGGTTACAGTGACCAGGATGTACCTCCAGGGGTGCAGCCCTGTGGTTACAGCGACCAGGATGTACCTCCAGGGGTGCAGCCCTGTGGTTACAGCGACCAGGATGTACCTCCAGGGGTGCAGCCCTGTGGTTACAGCGACCAGGATGTACCTCCAGGGGTGCAGCCCTGTGGTTACAGCGACCAGGATGTACCTCCAGGGGTGCAGCCCTGTGGTTACAGCGACCAGGATGTACCTCCAGGGGTGCAGCCCTGTGGTTACAGTGACCAGGACCTACCTCCAGGAGTGCAGCCCTGCGGCCCCAGTGACCAGGATGCAGCTCCAGGGGTGCAGCCCTGTGGCCCCAGTGACCAGGATGCAGCTCCAGGGGTGCAGCCCTGCAGCCACAGTGACCAGGTTGCAGCTCCAGGGGTGCAGCCCTGCAGCCACAGTGACCAGGTTGCAGCTCCAGGGGTGCAGCCCTGCAGCCACAGTGACCAGGTTGCAGCTCCAGGGGTGCAGCCCTGCGGCCACAGTGACCAGGATGTACCTCCAGGGGTGCAGCCCTGTGGCCACAGTGACCAGGATGCAGCTCCAGGTATGCAACCCTGCAGCCACAGTGACCAGGATGTGGCACCTTCAGCGCAGCCCAAAAGCAGTGGTGCTCAGGAGACACTTTACCAAAGTCTAGATGCTATGCTGTCATATTACAGACAAGTGACTCGAACTGAGCAAAACACTTAAGCAAGAGTTGTGACGTAAAGAACTGAAAGAGAATTAATTACCTTCTGGGCAAGAATACTGTTTTCCTGCATCTGGGAAAAGTAAGTTTCTGTAAGTAGATCAAAATAAACCTGGAGAGCAAAGCTAGTTTACATCACAAGTGAAGTTCTGTCCTGCTGGTGGTTCTTATTAAAATTACATGAGTTTTTGTGCAGTAATCAGTTTAGTACATATTTAATTTTAACTCTTTGCCATTTACACAGGAACTTTGCAGTATATTAATGGATTTCTTTCAAAAGACTAACTCTTCTTTTACTCTGTTGCCCCCCGGCTAGCTTCTGCTCTGGAGGTACTATGTGTTCAGTTCTATCTGTAGAAATGGTATGTAACAGGCAGGTTCTCTGCTGCTAAATCCAGGATGGTTTTAAGAAATCTGTTACCTACTGAATCTCCTGCCTTTAGGAAGTTATTAGGAAGCAGAATATTGTCCCGTAAACAGTGGTGTTTCGTACATTCCTAATGGCTTCTGCATTCCTGAGATCTGTGTAACTCGTAATTCAGTGGAGTGAAGTGGAGAGGAGGCATTGCAGAGATCAATAACTAATGGTGGCTAGACTACAAATAAATGCTTCACAAAAGCAGCAGTTTTGACACCTGAAATTACGGGCTCGCTGTTTCAGAAAATGCTCTTTTGTCATCTGTTAAATTTATGGCTTTATTTAATCCTTTTTCTTTTTTTTTCTAAAACTTGTGATACTGGAGTCATTATATATAAAAGCAGACTAACCCTGCTTTTATTTCAGACTGGAGAATAATAACCTATTTACCACATAGAATACTTCCATTTCTGAAGGTAATTGAGACATCACTATTTGTGTTGTAAAAGCAGCTCACACAAGGATACGATCTAGAAAAGCAGGTTAAAATGAGTAGTGTTATACATCCAAACATGTATATTCTGTTCTCTATTCCCACCTGCAGTACAGTGTCCAGCTGGGAGGGTAGCAGCACAAGAGGGATGTGGAGTCCAGAGGAGGCCACAAAGATGCTGTGAGGGCTGGAGCCAGGCTGAGGGAACTGGGCTGGGTCGGGTCAGCATGGGGAAGAGAAGGCTCCTTAAGGGGAGACCTTAGAGCAGCTCCAGTGCCTAAAGGGGCTGCAGGAAACCTGGAGAGGGGCTTGGGACAAGGGCCTGTAGGGACAGGACAAGGGCAATGGCTTTAACCTGCCCGAGGGGAGACTGAGATAAGCTCTTAGGCAGAAGCTCTTCCCTGTGAGGGTGCTGAGGCGCTGGCACAGGGTGCCCAGAGAAGCTGTGGCTGCCCCATCCACGGCAGTGCTCAAGGCCAGGTTGGACACAGGGGCTTGGAGCAAGCTGCTCCAGTGGAAGGGGTCCCTGCCTGTGGCAGGAGGTTGGTACTGGATGAGCTTTAAAGCTCCCTTCAACCCCGACGATGCTGTGATTCTATGAAGCTTTTGCCTTCGGGGCCCAGGTTCCCTGACGCTAAAGCACATTCAAACTCTTACCACAGCAGAGCTCCCTTCACCGCCTTCCGGCAGCCTCTGCGCACGGCTCGGTTCGGCTCGGCTCGGCTCTCACAGCAACGTGCGCATGCGCACTGCGCTCCGCGCGTTCCCTCCTGCCCTCCGCGCGGCCCCGCCGCCAGCGCGCATGCGCCAGCGCCGTCCGTGACCACGGGGGGCAGCAGAGCCCGACTGTTGAGGGCGGCAGCGGCCGGCCCGGTGGAACCGGGTCTCTGCCCCGACCCTTCTATGAGCCGGGGGCACCGGGCGCGCCCGTCCTGCCCAAACGGGGCCAACTGTTGCCAGAAGAATGTGCCCTGAGGAGCAGCCACCCGCGGCAGGTAACACCTCAGCCCTCTAGAAACAGCTTTCTAACAAGGCAGATCCTCCTAGCACCGTGTGCGCTGACACCCGGCATCTGCAGCCTCTTCCCGCTGAGCACAGAATGTCGCTTCACTGCTTACAGAAGCAATTCCCCTGTTGCAGGCGCCTCTCCTGTCAGAGGGAGCAGCCCGTACCTCACCATTACCATTCACTGAGGGAAGAAGTGGTGTTAACTCTTTCCCGCTTAACTGCTTGCTTGGGAACATCACATTCCTTCCTTGACATTTCCATACCCAGTGTGCCGCTATTCATTTCAAAAACTAAGTTATAATCCCATAAGCGTTATTACTATCCCTTCTCCCACCCAAATTCCCTGCTGTGGGTGTAAAGGAGCTGTGCTGTTGTCCCTATGTGGAAGTTCAAGGACAAGAAGACAAAGGGCAAAGGTAAGTGTATGTGGGGTAACCACTGGGATTATAGGGTACTGCACCACAGGATACTTAAGTAGCAATATGGAAAGGAGCATTGTTTTGGATAGGGTTGACCCTAAAGTAATGACTTTGCCAGTGATGGAAATATGTTCAGAGAAAACTTCCAGCTCTTACAGAAGCAGCTGCTGGTACAGCCCCATCTTGAACAGTTACAGCTAAACCTAACCCCCCAGGTTAAAACACTGCAGGGTTTAACACTCAGGCCCTGAATCCCACTGTCAACAGAAAGCAGAAGTTGAAATGGATCCTCACAAATGACCCCCAAACCAGCAGATGCACTCAGGCTGCCTAAGGTCACACGTGGGCTTCAGTAATACTTTCCAGTACAACACAGTAACCCCATTTTGAGAGCAAAACCTACAGGTAAAGAGAAAATATCACATCTTAACAAAAAAGGTTTATTCCAACTACACAAAATGTACAATGTTTCCCAAATGACAGTGAGTTTTCATGACTCTCTGAAGCTGCAGATCCATTGAGTAACTCAACGGCTTCTTACCCTGCAGTTTGGTCAAACTACTTTTTGCCAGACTTCTTTATTCCACCACTGGCTGCCAAAAGAAACAACACAACTGGTCAGATAACTGTTATAGAGCTTAGCTACAGATTCAGTACCTTGTAAAGACAAAGCCCCGTTAGACTGCCTGTACAGCTCAGATCCCCACTGATGAGTTGTTTCTGCATGTATTACTCTTCTGGGTTTGTGATCTTGCACACTCTACTCTGACTAAGTACCTTATTCAACATTAGAAACCAAGTTTCTCCCAGAACCAAATATGCCCCATAAATCTACAACAGAACTAAACATTTCAACAATTCCTTTGTTCCTCCATTGTTTGGTTCTTGTGCAGCAGGACTATTGTCTGCTTAAATCAAATTTGAGGCTAAGGGAGTAAAAGCATCACTATCCCTGCAGCAATCAGAACTCCCAACAGGGATCAGAGTTCTATGGAAGCAGGTACCGGAATTATTCCAGTTCTCTGCAGTCCCTATTACTGAAGAGGCTAAAGCAGGGTGACAGAACACAACATAGTAACACAGTAAAGCTGTTTTACAGCATGTGTCATGTGTGACCAGTGGAAAGGGAAAAAGAACAGCAAGCCTACAGCAAGACAAGCTGCAAGGGCTGCTGGTCAACAACAGACTTCACACTGCAGCATGATTCTAACACGCAATGCTGAGGCTCTTGGGAACACTCTACCCCTCCCACAGTAACATAATAATCACTGTCTGCTTTGGCAAGGACCAGGTGACTGAAATTCAGTCTAGAAAAAAGGCAGAGAAACAACAGCAAGAAAGATCTATGAAGAAACCTTTAAGCTGAGGCACCCTATGGGATGGTAAGGACACAGAGGGGAGGCTCAGTGAATTGTTTTGCACTGGTCTGTAACACCAAAGGCATCCCAGGTCCCACACCCTGCACATCTTTTGTGTGCTGATAAATCAGAGGAGGTAGATCCATTTGAGATAAATAAACAAATATCCCGAGTCAGTGGGACTGGTGGCACTCCCCCCAAGAGCACTGATAAGCACTGAAAATGCAGAACTGCTGGCTGAGACTTGAAACTTATCATTAAGGCCACTATGTCAGAGGGCTCAGACTGCCAGCACAGCTCCCACATACACAAATTGTTCCTAAAGATCTGGGGAACTACAGACCAGCGAGTCTGACCTTGATCTCTGAAACAGAGTCTGTAGCACAGCAAATGGATAAACACAGCCCTATGAAAGGTAACAGGACTCCTGGAAAGAGTAAATCCTTCCTCACTGACCCGCTAGCACTCTGAGGTTATCTCTGAGTGTATGGATAAAGTGAATCCAAGGGACTTCTTATTTTCAAACAGCGCCTGATGAGATTCCATCACAAAGGTTGTTAGTGAAACGGAGTTGCTACGGGATTGCTGGAAGGGCTTTCAAGACTGAAAGCTTGCTAAGGAATAGGAAGGTGTAAAGTTTAATGGTCTTCACAGAATGGAAAAGTGATTAGGTACATTAATGGACCACTGGTTAAAACCTCCTAGAGGGAATAGGCAAGGAGCACCCTAAACAGCCCTAATCCCATCACTGCAAATGCTGGAGGAGTTCAAAACAAATGCAGATTCACACTAACACTTCTTCCTCCTATCACTACCTGAGAGAATGACTACTCTCAAGGCACCATCAGGATGCACCCTGCAAGCTTTCTTGCCATGCTAATTTCCAGTCATGTGGGGTTTTCTGCCAGGAATCAACTGCTCTGTAGGCAAAGCCTACATGTTATGTATCTGAACAGAAAAGGATAGTATGCTGAAAGAAGGATAGAAATGTCTCTGCACCATCCCACCGGAGTAGGTTAGCACGCCAGACACAGTTATACCTGTTAAACCAGGCCCTGCACCAGCCTTTGGGGGATAAAATTGCATAGCAAAAGGAATAAAATAAAATAAATTAGCATCCATTTGTTACTCATCATCTGCACCTGCCATCAGCCTGCTGGTGGGTGTTAAATAACCCAGAGGTACGGGCCTTGTTATGTTTGTCAGGCAAAACCATTACATTTGAAGCCAGCAAGCTCTCTGCTTTCCCTGCCGCATGGCACCTCACTTACCGAGAGGTCCTTTTCCAGCAGCCTTTGCTTTCATCTCCTCAAGTTTCTTTTGTTCCTCCTTCTGCTTTTGTTTAAATGCCAGATCTGTCTAAAGAAAAGAACAATGGTGTTTGGTACCATCTCTTCCCCCAGAAAAAGATTCAAAACCAGCTCACAAGCAATGAGAAACAAACATAATGTTCTAAGGGCTACAAAAACCTCACTGAACCCATACAAGATGGCTCAATACTAAGTAAGCAAAACCTTGCAGAACCATGGCATCTTTTTGCTGTATTAAACTTTGATCTTTCAGAAATTAAACCTGCTTCACTTCCTGTGGCATTATCTCACTCTGCCCCCTGAAAAATAGAAGTTTGAGCTAAAAGCATTCATGAATATGCCATCAGTGGTACTGGGAGCCTGGTGCACAGTGCTGGCTAACAATAAAACTTGGATTATATGGAATGCAAGCAAAACAGGTTGCTTTTACCCAAAAAAAAAGCATTTATAAAGATCCTTTCATGCACTTGTCACTGTTTTTCCTGAGTTTAACACATTTGTATCACTTCCAAGAAATCTAATGAGACCACTGGCAAATTGTAGGCAGAGCAGCTGCTGAGCATCCCTGCTGGAACAGCCTCTGGAATTCACAAGAGCTCAGCCATACTCTGTCCCTTAGATACATATTCCTCACAGACACCATGGCTGCAAAGTACCATGGTCCTTTCTCTTGGTGCTCAGCATTTTGAGGTAACTAAATCTGAGAACCTTGACAAGAGATTTTTACAGAATCCTCACCAATCCAGCCCATGGCTCCACTACCTTTATATAGCTGAAAAGCCTTCCTCATTTTAAGTTAAAGCTTCCTTTGCTGCGATCTAACCCTGCTACTTCCTCCGTCACATAGAGCAGAATATTCTGTTTCTCTCTCCACATTTTCCACTGGTTTCTTTTCATAGAGCCAATCATAGAATCCCAGCCTGGTTTGTGTTGAAGGGACCTTAAAGCTCATCCAGCTCCAACCCCTGCCATGGGCAGGGACCCCTTCCACTAGAGCAGCTTGCTCCAAGCCCCTGTGTCCAACCTGGCCTTGAACACTGCCAGGGATGGGGCAGCCACAGCTTCTCTGGGCACCCTGTGCCAGCGCCTCAGCACCCTCACTCAAGGCACTAACCAAAGCATTACCTAGATTCCAACTGATCACAGAATCCTGCAAAACCCCACTCAATGCATCCCTGCAGTCTGACACAGGCTCATCAGTAACTACACTTAAGAGTGTGGCACCCCAGCAAGCCGCATGCTCACCTTCCATCATCTTCCAATGCCCCGATCCTACCTCATGTTTGAGCTCGTTACATGAATTAGCACCAGGAACCTCCTGTCTGCTCTGTGTGCTCCTCACACACAGAGAACTGCCCTGATACACAACAGAATTTCCTTCATTTGCTGCAGTTTTACTAAAATCCATCCTGGCTATTAATTTTTACATTCTTAGAACTTGGATCCTGCAAGCACAGAGCTGGTTCTATCATTTCTCTAACAACAAAGCTAACCTAGAAAGCTATAATTTCTTTCTTCCCTTTTCAAAGTAATGCCATATTTGTTTTTTTCCAGTCACTAGTGGCTCATCCATCCTCCATAACCCTCAGAAATAACAGCTTATACGTGTAATCTCATCCCTTATGTTTAAGTATCTCTAACATGAGGTTCACTAGTACCTTATTTATTTAAACCACTTTAGAATCCCCAGGTTTTCTATGCTCGCTCAGGCTCTTGTGATCACCCCAAGCTGTGAGACCCCAGACCGTAGCCCAGGGACACTCCAGCCTTCACCCTGGCACCGGGCTCCTCCGTTAGCCAACACTGCTGCGTCCACCGTGAACACAGACAGGGTATCAGCAGGAAACAACGGAACCCGGCGGCCGCGGAAGGCAGCACATCACTCCCCGGTCTCCTTGCGTGAGTTTTACCGTCAGAAGGACGCTTCATAGGATGTGTATTGCCACGGAAGGCTGAGCCGAGAGGCAACGTGAAAGTCTAAACAGCCTCAACACACGCGGGAGTCCGGCCGGTGCCACAGGCCCGGTACCGCGGCCACCCCCCGGGGCTCACCCACCGCCTTACCTCATCTAAGTCCTTCGACTGCTTCTTCGGCTGCTTCAGCGGCTTCTTCTTGCCGCCTGCACAGAGAGATCAGACAGTGAGGAAAGAGGAGGGAGTGAAGGGCAGGCGGTGCCGGGAGCCCCGGGCCCAGCCTTACCTTCTCGGCCCGACATGGTGCCCGCTCCGCTCCGCTCCGCCGCACCGCCCCCTGCCCGAGCGCTTCCGCCTGGCCCCGCGCGGCCACCGTAGCGCTTCCGCTGCCGCTTCCGCCTCAGCCGCCGGGACGGGCCGGGCCCCGGGCAGGTAGGAGGTGCTGCCGGGGCTGGGGAGTGCGGCGGGGCTGGCAGCGCTTCGGACTCTTCGGGGGCGGCTGCCCGGGGGCCAGGCCCGGCCCAGCCCGGCCGCCGCTGCTCACTGAGCTCCGGGTCGCCTCTAGCGCTGGAGGGTGCGGCCTAGGCGGGGGCAGGCGCTGGAGGCCCCCGCGGCGGAGGGGGGACTGGTGTCGCTGCCGGGGCCTGTGCGTGGAGATGAGAGGCGGTGAAGCTTTCCCCGTGCTGCCTATGGGGTGCCGAGGTCGCTCTGTTGTGAGATGGAAGGGTCCCTCCGGCAGGGAAACGGGTTGGTCATGTGGAAAACCCAAGCTTTTCACCCCTCCGGAGCATGAGGAGTGGTTGTGAGTGTGCGCATCGGAAATTCTGGCTCTGTGTTTTGCTGTGCCAAAAGAGATTGCTGCAAAGTAAGGCAGGATCAACTAGTCTTACTCGCCAGCGGTGTGTAGTAACTGGGGTGTAAGCCTTTAGAAAGGCTATTCGTCAATAATAGGCAGAAGAAACTGACTTCCTTACAAGGGAAGCAAGCGAGGGACAAGGGATGTTGTGTCTGAGCATTCATGGCTCTTAGGTCCTTATTAGCTCAGGTTGAGACTGCTTCTTTCAGTCTGTTAGAAACTGGCTACATAACCATTCTTCTAAACCTCTCGGCTTTCTTTTTGCTCTACTGGCTTTAAGAATCTGAATATTTGGTAAAACATCTCGTGTAGTAGTACAGTTAAAAGAGGGAAGTCTTCAGTCTAGAAAGGGCAAAGCTGAGTTGGGGCTTTAGGACGTGGCCTGCAACGTAAAGTAAGTTATAAGGGTAAGTTGCATGAGTGATGCTGGAGGAGAGAGAAATTAATTCATTTCCATGTTCTTGTGGTTTTGAGCTGCCATATTATTATGTATATAAAACAACTGGGAAGATTTTCATAATGCTACTTGGTGATATTATTATCTGTTACAAACACTGAAAAGGAATGAAGCGGTGGTGTTCAGAATCAGTAGCCAGCTAACAGCTGATTAAAACTGTTCTCCAGTAGGAAGAATCCTTTCCTATGGAGGTGCTTGTATTGGCACATATATCATGTCATTAGCCACCTAAAATTAACATGGAAAACTGTTTAAAATAACGAAAATGCCTCTGCAGCAGCTGTCAAGCTTTCTCAATAACTCATGGTTTTCTATGATGTTAGTCAAAACCTAATATAATCATGAAGTTTATACACAGGCTTCATATAAAACCTGCTTTGAAAGCTTTTCTGTTTCTAGTTCTTAGAGGAGTGCACTCAGTAGAAAGTCAGTATCTTATTTACAAGCTGATAGGGAATAAACCATAACTGGCAGTCTGGTTTTGCAGTGTAAGCACAAATTTGTGTAAGCTCATTTTAAAATGCAGCCCCAGCTGTGTGCTGTTTGCCTGATCTGTGGCTCTTCCTTCTGTTTTGTAGGCTGTCTCATGAGAACACTCACTGTGTTTAGTTCAGCACTTCCCTGTTTCTCTCTGTCCTCGATGTTCTTGTCTTTGCATTCCTCAGCACCTTGTGTATCTATGGGATATAAGATAAAGAAAATGGTCAAGCCCCACTTGTTTTCTTATGAAGATTTTTTTTCCCCTTCTCTGCCTTTTTTCCTCTTCTGTTCTTTTGCAGGATTGTCAGTACCTGTGACAGGACACACCGAACTCAGGTGTGAAAGCACAAGGCAGGATTTCATACAGCAAATGCTTCTGTGCTGAAGCATTAAATTACTCTGAAGCTCTTCCAGCTGGTACTGGATCTGTACACAATCACTGTTCACTCAGTGAGTGAATTAGTAATGAAGAAGCATGGTGGGAGTACTTTACTAACAGCAGAAAAGCAGGAAACTGTGGCAGAACTGCCCTTTGTTGAAAACTGTGAAGAGTTCTCTAGGTAAGTAAAGGTGTAAAGCTAGGACTGGTTTGGCCATTCTTGGATTATAGTGGGTTTGGTGCATGTGTAGTTTGAAGAGGCATGAACCAGCCATACTTCAATAGCCATTCTTTTTTCTTCTTCATCCTTGTAGCACTTTTACTCCATGATTCAATTCAAGACATGGGGCCAATGAAATATAAGTCCGGGGTGTCCTCAGTGTCCTGTGGTCTGCAGTACCACCACTCGTTGATAAAGTGGAGTCCAAAAATGAATGTCCACATAGTGCGGACTTACTGCTCATCAGCACCCAAGAGGCCTGAGGCCAAGTCTGCACTAGAAGTGGCCTCAGCTCTTCTGAATCGACTGACAGAGGCTGGGGCTGTGATGGGAAAAAGCTCCCTTCAGAAGATGTCTGCAACCTGCAAGAGCTGGTGGGACAGATACGAAGAGTTTGTTGGAATCAATGAGGTTCGAGAGGCTCAGGGAAAAGTGACAGAGGTAAATGTGGAGACAATGTGGACACTTGCAACTGATGTGTAAGCAATATGAAGTATAAACACTGGCTGTGAGGCAAAAAGGATCCTCCAAGGAGAATCATGTCTATTTTTTGTTCTGACTGTATGCATATACTAAGAATGTGTTCTCCTCTGTGCATGTTTGTAAATGCAGTTTATGCCTTAGGTTGAAATAGAGCATGGTTTGTTTTGTTGGGGGTTGGTTTTTTAGTCCCCCCCCGAACTGATATGTTGATTTAGATGTGTCTGGTAATAAGTCTCTAAAAGAAATACTCTTTTCTTCTCAGGCTGAAAATGTGTTTATGATAGCTCGAGGGATAGTACGAGAGGCCCGTGAAAATGTAGAAGCCCAACAGATTAAACTGAAGGAAATTCGGGACCGCTTAGACAGGGTCTCACGGGATGACACCCAGTACTTAGAACTGGCCACTCTGGAACACAGGTTGCTGCAGGTAACTTGCAATTTGTTGGTACTTTAGCACTGGCAAATATGATGAAAATCTGTGCTTTGTTTCCATCACTAGTGGTTGTTTTTGTAGATGCAGTTCAGTTCTCAGTGATCTCAGTTAATTATGCTACTAGTTTTAAATTGATGGTTTGGTCTGTGCTAATTGTATATATTAATGCGAAAACGGTATAGCAAATTTGGAGTAGAAAGGTGAAGATAGTGAGCCTAGAAAATGAATTGTGGTGACCTGTATGTGAGTAGTGAACAAAAAGCTGGGATTCAATTAATTAACCGTCCATGTGATGAGAGAAGCTCCTTTCCTGTGGTTAATCCATGAAGACTCTCAGCTGCTTTCTGTGTGGCTGTGACACCCAGGCAATTCAGGAAAGCTTTTGTCAGAGAGCAGCAAGAACAAGGCTGCTCTGTGAGAGGGGGCAAGCAGGAAGATGGAGGTGGGAGCAGCTGAGATGCAGCTGTAGGGCAGTCCTACAGCAGCACCTCAGCTGATGAGCCAAGCAGAGCTGGTGAAAGGAACATGTTTGTTAACAGTCCGTCAATCAGAGCTAAAGACAAGGTGGCAGTAAAGTCAATCTAGGAAATCCAGATGAATCCACAGGAGCAGCAGGGAAGAGGCTGGAAGCAGGTACACCTATAACAAAGCTCAGGCAAGGTGTGGGTACCAATGTCTGACCTCAAACTGAGCTCCTGGATAGTGGGTAGAACACCAGGAAGGAACTAGGGAGCTATAGTTGTCTAAATAAGGGATCAGGTCTGTGCAGGTGAGATAAAGAAGACTGGATGTATGACTGAAGAAGGGTAGAACTCAAGTCACTGCTGTCCATAAGGTGGTCTTGTGAAAGAAATGCACATTTGGAAAAACAATAATTCTGGGAGATGCAGGGAGAAGGGGAAGACATTTGTCTGCAAACAGGGTAAGAAAGACAGTGGGGAGGAATAAGAAGCATGTATGTTGATGAGATGAACCTACCTGTAACATCCTTCCCAGTGCTGCTTTCAACTCCCATTTAAGGGATTTAGAACTGAGAGGGAGAAGTGTGGTAAAGGAAGTGTTTGGAGAAGCAAGCAGAGCTGGAAGAGTGTATGTGGGGAGAGAAAGCTCTTGCTCCCTTGTACCTCTTTTCTGTCATTAGCATGTGGCAGATTCTTGTGTTGTGTATCTTCTGCTGACCTTTCCCATTTCTCAGTTTTGACTTAAAATGAGGTCTTGTTGACTTAAGTAGGATTAATTAAAAAAATCCCACATTAAAAGGGAAATTCCTGAAACAGAACTAATGGATGTTCACAATTTCCATTCCTTTATCTGTGCTGGAGCTTTGGGTTTGGTTGTGGAGGTGTTTTTAGTGTAGATTTGATAGCTTCATATTATACCTTCTCCTTCAGATCACTGTATTTCTTGCAGGAAGAGAAGAGGTACCGAGCTGCATATTTAAATGCAGAAGAATCCGAGAGAGAAAAATTCTCACTCTTCTCTGCAGCTGTAAGAGAAAGCCACGAGAAAGAGCGAACAAGAGCTGAAAAAACCAAGAACTGGTCTATTATTGGTTCTGTACTGGGAGCCATTATAGGTGTTCTTGGTTCCACCTATGTTAATCGAGTGAGGCTGCAAGAATTGAAAGTCTTGGTGCTTGAAGCACAGAAGGGCCCAGTGAATTTGCAAGAAGCCATTAGAGAACAGGCCTCCAGCCACAGCTTACAGCAGAAGGATCTCAGCGATGTCATAGCAGACCTGAAAAGTGTGCTGCAAACAAGGACCTCACAGGAAATGAAAGAAGGTGCTTTGTTAACTAGACAAGACAAAGGAGACTCTATAAATATAGATGCTCTTTTAATTCCTTTAAACAAACAGCTCAACTACACTAAGCAAGTCAGTTCATGTCTAGGGAGTTTAGAACAGCAGTTTCGTAGTCTGCAGGAAAGTGTGGCACAAATGATGTCTGAGCTGCAGAGTGTTAAACTTGCTGTTCATGCTAGAACAACGGAAAGAGCCATGCCAAGGTCTTCAGCAGAAGGTAAGGGCCAGGTTTCTGCTGCAAGAGATGTGATTTTAGAGCTGTGTGATACCGAGCGGAGACTGGAAGCGCAGATCAAGAGGAATTCTATTTACAGCACTGCACTGACATGTGCTGTGTTTGCTATTACCCTGCCAGTCCTCTACATTATACTCAAGGGGAACTGATCTCTAATTTATTTCATTAATAAAAGTAAACCTGCACTCTTAAGTACTCCGAGTACAAGGCCAAATAAAGTGTTAGCATTTCTCGTTACGCTTTCTCCGGTGTATCTGGAAAACTTGTCAAGACTTAGTGCAGCCCCCACTGCAGGGTCCATGTTAACAGCCCTTGTCGTGCGTTGTGGGTTTTAACTGCAAACAAGGGAAATACCACAATTTCATCTGCTGATTTCATTCACTGCTTTGCTCTCTCACTTTCTATTCTGGTATATCATGACCAGTCAGTGGCTTTCAGTCTGGAGCTGTATTTGTGATGTTTTGCTCAAATGATTCTTTTAATCAGTCATTGATATGAGTGCTTCCTGTGTAATGCTTTCTGATTTTGCTTCTGATTTGCTGAGTTTTGCAGTTTGTCCACACACAAACCATTAGGAGTCATTTTAACAAATGGGTAGAAATATTGGCCTTGTTTCTTTTGCATATAATAAGGTCTAGATAGAATGCAGTGACAATGTGACAAACAGTAGGGGCTATGGAAATGAGGAGGATTAGTTTTATCATGATACAATGTGGTTCTACGGCCAGGTGATGCATTTAAAATACACTTCAGTTACATGTAGTAACATTTTCCGTGGAGGGGTTATCATGAAATACCCAAAAGCATTTCTGGAGCTTCAGCTACTTGTTGCTGCTAGAACTGGCTTGCAGGCAGGGAAAGAAAAAGGGGTCAGGTACAAGGATGTATTAAGTAGGATGATGTTAATTCTGCCAGTGCAAGCCAATTATCCTTTCTCTACAGACTCCTTAACCCATCATTCCCCAGGTATTTTCTGGGTTTAGTAATCATCTATGGCGCAATCACTTTCTTATCCCTAAAAGTATCTTAATGGAATTTTCTCTGGTATTTAGTCTTTCAGTTTTGTCCTGTCTGGCAGTTGCTGCAGGAGGTGCTTGTAAGCCAGTATGTTAATGGCAATAGTATTATGCAAACTACTATTCCAAATTAATATTTGGAATAAAATGAAAGCTGCCCATTTTTTCCTGGAAGGATGAGGAAAGGCTGATTGAGGGAAAACACTTGTCTAAACAGCTAAACATCAGTATCTGTGTCTTGCCTGATACACAGTTGTTGGTATCACTGTGATAAGAGAGAGTTCTCTCCCAGCAGATAAGCAAATCAGATGTAGAACTCCTGCTCTGTGAGCACTTGTGTGAAAGCTTTGGAGGCAGAGGAGCAGTAAGCCTGCCTCATGATGTGCTGCCGTTGGGTGACTATTTCAGAATGATTATATTGTGCATAGCATCCAGTCTGCTGTGGCTGTATCAGCTCTTTCTTCTGCCTAGTAACCATGATAAAAGAGTTTGAGGTTTTGATTATAAGCTGCTAAGACTGAAAGATCTTTGGGATGGTGACATTTGCTTTATGACACTTCATTTGGTGTCATTAGGTGCTGTTATAATATGACCAAATAAACAATATTAGGAAAGATCTGTGCTGATTCACTACCTGTGAGGGAGACGAAGCGTGCAGAAGGTGGTTTGGGGAAGGACCACTGCTGCTTTATATATCGGTTGTTCAGAGTTTAAAGTGAATAACGTGTGTTTGCCAGGGAAGTAGTTTGATCTGATGGCTCGAGAACTGGGGTAAGAATTCCCATACACCCAGCCACGTCAAGAGGTATGCAGATGGATCAGAACCAGTTTTCAAATCTATACTATTTAATCTTCTAATTTCACAGATTCTTTTACAGGTTATACTTCTTGCAGGAGCTTGATGAAAATCAGAGGCAAGTGTGTGATTAAAGGGGAAGGGCTAGTGCAGTCCTTCCAGCTGTCATTTGCCAGCACTAGGCACTGAGAAGTTTGTTCTGTTTTGTTTCTCTGCAGTTTAACTATGTGAAATTGGGCTCCCTTTTTATAGAACTGGCTGAATTTTGGATACTCAGCATCACTGAAAAGCATGGGTTTGATGTATGAGCATGGTTTTAAATGCTGAATGTCAGCCTCACTGAATTGTACTTGGTGGCATAAAAAATGAATAGAGGTCTGAGGCTGAACTTGTACACAATAAATAAGAAAGTACAAATGCAAGGGTTGTTTATTGGTGTAAAGAGATATGATTTTTATCTTAAAGAAGGTAAAGATAGTACCTTCTTCTTAAGATAGTTACCTTAAAGATAGTAGGTAGCTTTAACATTACATAGAGTTATAGGAAGAATAAGTCAGTCAATGAGAACAGTAGCAAAGAGATCAGTTTGCTATCATGATACATGGTTGTTTGAAATACACAAGCTGCAATTTGAAAGGAGCTGGAAGGTGTGTATCCAGAAAGTAACTGGATCTCATCCTGCACAGGGAGTTTTGAAGATCCAGGAATAGGTTCTGTGTGCTGTGTTGTACAGCTGGCAGAATTCATTGTTACAAGCCATTACGGGGTTCTTTTTTTTCTGCCCTTCCTTGCAAAATCCTGATGTGAAGTGACAGCAGAGTAATTTCAATTAGGATAAAAACCTTGTAATTAGCTGTGCCTATATAATAATTAGGAGGGCAGCTTTGTATATTCCCTCAATCCTGGATTAATCATCACCCCATTGTGGCAGCGTTTTCAGGCAGAGCTTGCTGCTGTTGTATGCTTAGCCCTCAGCCAGAAGGTGTGGCTGCAGCAGTAGGAGCGGTACCTGAGCCAGCTGAAGACACTATGCAGGAAGATGCTATAACACAGTCTATACATGCAATCTGTTCAGTGCTTTATGCATGGTAACACAAGCTGCAGATAGACAAGTTAGAACAAAAGGGCACAGCTGTACAGATGTGTTTGAGCACTCAGGCAGTTCAGGTGCCTTTGCAGTAGCAGCAGTGATTTGCACAGCGCACAGTGACAACTCAGTGCATGTTTCCTGGTGATTCAGCCATGGCTCAATGAATAGTTTGTTGCTTTTGCTCTTCTGGGCTATTTTAGGGTAAGAAAAAGTGTTCTGTGGCATACCTATGGATAACTAAGTTTATAAGAGGTGAGTTTCACTTGGAATGAGGTCTGTCAGATGAAGCTTTCCTCAACAAGAAAGTTCTGCTTGGGAAGACCTTTTGAGAGTTATATTCTTGCTCTTTCTGTGAGCAGAGGCCTCACTGGCAGCATGGCTCACCCAGCCCTGTGTCCCAGACACTCATCAGCCAGTGGTGATGGAGGCTGCAAGAGTTTGTACAGGTCTAATGAGGCTGGGAACTGACCTGTGAATCACATATAGGTCAGAGAAAGCCAGTGCTGACTCAGGTTAATTCCACTGGCAGTCAAGTCACAGAAGATAAGTTAAAGAGGGAACCCAGTAAGAACAACAGGAAGCCCTTTGATAGACATGAACTACAGAAAAACGGGTGGCAGTGGCCTGAGCTTGGCCCATGCTAAGCTATTTTGAGTTCTTACTGCTCTATGAGAAACCACTAGTACCTCAAAAGCAAACAGGGTAGTGGCCATGGAAACAACTTCTAATGAGGTCACTGCAGGCTTCTAACAGTGGGTGCATTCTGAGGAAAGTTGCCATTCCTTCCACTCAGGAAAGGAAAGGCAAATGTTGCTTGTGGATACAGGACAAAAGCGATTAAATGTAGTGTCACCATCAGGTTATGTGTGTGTATGTATTTATTAATGCTTGAGTTCTGAATGCTCCAACACTCTAAGCCTGGTCAGAAGCTGGAGGTGCTCCAGTTGATTTCATTGTAACTACCTGTTTGAAAATGACAGCTTCTTTCACAAAATACTTTCTACAAACAAATACTTCCTTGTTGTCTGTTCAGAAGCAGATCCTTAAACATCAGCAGACTGCTGCTGGGGAAACTGTAAGTGCCCCAATGAGGGTGACGAAGCCCTTAATCTTTCTAAATGCTCTGACAAACTGAAAACTTGAAAGGAACAGAGTCAGGTTTGAAGTGGGGTGGATGCAGCCAACATTCTGTCGCTGAATTGCTGCCCTCAATGTAGTTTATTCCTAGAAGCTGTAGACAGGAGTCAGATATCCCTCATGACTTTTTTCACCCTTCTCATCCCCTGCTTGGAGGGGAGGAAGATTGAGAAGGAAATCAAAAGCAGCTGCTAACCTTGTGATTATCATAATAATTACGTAAGAAACTTAGTGAACCTGCTTAGAACCAGACATGAACAAAGGCTTTTATAGAGAAGGTTCCTTTATGGATTTAAATGTATTTTAAAAAGCTTATAACAAATGGAAGTCAAAAACTGTTTCAGTTTGTTCGATACGTTTGTTCTTTGTGTGATGCTGGTTTCAGCTCTGTAATGTTTCAGAACTGGGGTTTTTCTAGTTTATTTTTAAGAACTGTGAAAGATTTTTGTGCAGCTCTATCAGAACTCCTCCCTGAAGAGTGATCTGTGATACCTGAATGTGATACACCTGAATGTGGTAGCCTGTGGTGGTTTTACAATATCCTTGTCACTCCAGAGGGCTGTGAGTGCAGTAAGAAGAGTAAGAGGGGCACTGTAATGTGACCAGAAGCTCTTCCTGCCCAGGTGCCAAGGCAGACTCTGTAGCCAGCCCCCTGTGCCCACCCTGCTGTGGGGCAGAAGGAAAATCCATTCTTTTCCAGCATGCTCTCATGGGGCTTTTTACTGCTTTTTAAGTGAAGCTTGCTGATGGTTTTTGCCAGGCAGAAGGGGCTGCAGGTTGGGACTGGTTCTGGAGGAAAGGCATGAAGGGGATTAGTGTTTTGAGTCAGGAGTGGGTTGGAGCAAAGAAAAGTTGGGGGATTTTTTAATGCTCTTAGTCACCAAAACTGGATTTTGGTAGAAGCAATCCAAGTGCAGTTAAAATGTCTCTCCCCAGTGAGATGATAATACTGTGTTCAGTGAACTTGAACCTGAAGAGCAGTTCAGAGGGTAGGGTGCGGTAATAGGATGGGGGTTTTTGTGTGTGGAGAGGAGCAAGTAAGAGGTGGTCTCCACATAAGAGTCCTTTTGGGCTCTGTGTACAGTGGGCCCCAAGGAGCATAACGTTGTTCCAAGGAGTTCCTTTGGGGAGCTGTGACTGTGCTGCCAGATCCTGGGGACTGTTCACCATCTCCACTTTTCCTTCATCAAGTAGTCACTTTTGGGGCTGGGGGTGGGAGTGTGAGAGGCTGATGGATTGTGACAAAGAGAATAGGTGTTTAGTGGTACTTATGGACATGGGACTTGAACCAACTATGTTCCTCTGAAATGTCAGAAATGCACGTGGGAGGGAAAGCCTGGTTCAAGCATTCACAGCAGCTTTGTGTCTTGAATGGGGAGCTGTAGCTTCATCTAGCCAAGGAGGAAAAGTGATGGGCATGCCTGGCACACAGCAAATTGTTCTCTGCGCAATCCAGGCCAGTGCCTGCTTCCTCTTCCTCAGAGCTTGCTTTACCCTGCAGCTCCTGTATTGCTTCTGCACATCCATCATGCATCCTCTTCTTCCACAACGAATTTGCCACTGGGTGCTGAAGGCATAACTTCATCTTTTGTCTGGGATTTCCAAACACGGAATCGCACAATGGTTTGGGTTGGAAAGGACCTTAGAGCTCCTCCAGCTCCAACCCCTGCCATGGGCAGGGACACCTTCCACCAGAGCAGCTTGCTCCAAGCCCCTGTGTCCAACCTGGCCTTGAACACTGCCAGGGATGGGGCAGCCACAGCTTCTCTGGGCACCCTGGAAGAATGTTTTCCTAGTGTGTAATCTAAATCTCCCCTCTGTCAGGTTAAAGCCATTCCCCCTTGACTTGTCACTACATGCCCTTGTAAAAAGTCTGTCTCCAGCTTTCTTGTAGGCAGTGGGCCATAGGGCTGCGTAACTCTGTTCAGTGCACACAGTTGATCCCTGCATGTACAGCAAGTCACTTGTTAGACTAACTGCACGTTTGCTGATCCACAACCCAACAGAGACCAGCACATCTGGGGAGGACAAAAGTCACAGTGTGAGCGAGAAAAATGGGGGCATTAATTCTGTCCCTCTGCAGGGCTTTTACTGACAGAACCTACCCTTGATTCAGAGCGAGGGCTCTGTGCAGTCAGTTCTTGGGGGGGAGAAATGCCTCTGTCTCTTACACAGCTTCTGCCCTTCTCATGACTGGAGCTTCCAGCTTCAAAGGAATAAAAATCACCACACCAGCGCTCAGTTTACATTACACATATCACTTCAGGCGCTTCTTCTGCCTGAGGATGCTTTTGTCTACACCGACTTTCAGCTGGAATGGTATGTTCTTCAGTGCGCTGGAAACAGAGATAACTACTACTCCTCTGTCACATTCTTGAATCTCCCCGATGTCCTGGTTTCCACATGCTCTGCAAAAGGGAGCTGTGCAGTACCTTACTGTGTTTGTACAGGATGATTCCTAAGTAAATAGAAACTGATTTTCGTGTCAGATTCACTGCTCCTGCTGCATGGCCGTCGATTGACACTCGCACCTCTCAGCATGAAGCTTGTCAGACCGCACACCAAAGTCACGTTGGTGTGGAATACGGAGAGAAACGCTACCATTTCTCCAGGACTATGTAATTTTAAGCCCAGTTTTCCACACAGAGGCTGCAAACTCCTCTGGAGCAGCAGCGGGTTTGGCGGCGGTGTCTATCACACCTGCCACAGCCGGGCCTTGCACGGCAACAGCTTGGGGGTGACTCGTTAAGTGCGGGGGCTCGTTGTGTCGAGGCCATGGAAGCCCCTTGTCCATCAGGCCCCTTTAGCCCGGCACAGCGAAGCCAGGGCCCGGTACCGGCTCCCGCGACGGCGGCTGAGGGAAGGCGGCGACCGTGCTGAGGGGACCGCAGGCCACGCCCCTCCGCGGCGACAGCCAATGGGATCTCACCTCTGGGCGCGGGAGTGGGTTGAGCCAGGCCAAACCCGAAGGGGCGTGGCTATTTGGGAGGCGAGGCCAATGAAAGGAAGGCGGGTTTCTATTGGTGGCGCGGAGCCTTGAAGGGGCGTGGCTTCGGCGGGACGGGGGCGTGGCTTCGCGGCTCGGTGCGGGCAGCGCTCGGCGGTCGGAGGCGCGGCGGGGATCGGGAGCGGAGCCGGAGGCAGCGGTGGAGGTGAGGGGTAGGAAGGGGAAGAAGAAGAGTAAGGGGAAGAGGAAGAGGACGAGGAAGAGGAAGGGGAAAGGGAAGGGGGTGATGGAAGGCACCGCCGAACCTGGCTCGGGGGGGGTCATCGGCCGGCGGCAGGTGCCGCGCTTTGTCTCCGTGTAGGGGGATGGGCGCGGCCCCTTAGGAGCGGCGGGGCTGGGATGGGGTTCGAAGGGACCTCAGTGATGATGGGGGGCTGCGGTGGGGAGGGTAACCGCACACATAGGCAGAGGTGAAAGCGGGATGGTAGCGGGGCGAGGATGGGGCAGCCCCTCCAGCGCGGCCTGAGGCTCGTCCCGCTCTTGGTAGTGCATTGGTGCCTCCAGTAAAAGGCAATAACGGGGGAACTGTGCTCTTAGAAAACAGCAGCTTTTCCTGGGAGAGCTTTTGGAAGTGTCGGCGAGCCCTGGTGTGAAACACAGAGACAGAAAATTCCTCCCCCCCCTTGAGTTTTCAGGGATGTTCAGACAAGGGCTTTGTGGGGATGCTGTTTGCTAAGGGCGCAGACAGCTTGGTAATGGGGAGAAGAGGCATAAGTTGCTTATGGGCTGTGTTAGTTGGAGAGGTTAAGGTATAGAAAGCAATAAAGTCCCCCCTGAGCCTTCTCTTCTGCAGACTGAAGAACCCCAGTCAATCCTTCTGCTGATTAAAAGACTTGAGTGTGTTCAGGGAGTAGCCCTGTACCAGGGCTTAGAGGGCTGCTAGCGAATGGTGCAGCAGTAAATAATGACTGAAGCCAGGCAACATTTAAAACAAAAAGCATTATGAGTGAGTATCATCATATTCCTGAAACTTCAACCTCAGAGGTAGCAGGAGCTGCCTTCTGCAGAAAGCAAAGTTGCTTAATAATTAAATCTGCTTTGCTAACTTACCAATGCATTGGAATTATTAACTTGGGGGTGGTTGACTTGGCTGCCTTCTTCAATCTGTTCAACGCTTTTCCAAGCAACAATAAAAAAGGATCAGAAGGTGGCTTTCTGGTAAAGGCAATACCTTTAACTTCTGGAAAGCCATGTGTTCACCTTTCCCCCTCAGCAGTGATTTTACTGCCTGCACTGAAACCAAGTGGTTAAGTCCTGTTGTTCTGGAGATCTCATTTTCCACCTTGAACACATTCCTTTGCAGCAAGTGTTTGGGCCCCCCTAAGCAGGTGTGTTTTCTGTTACATGGCTGCAATTGGAGAGCTTGCTTTCCTCCAATCTAAACTTCCTATGACTGCTGCTTTATCTCAGGGCAGCAGCCTGGAACAGGAGTAGTCCTGGGAGAATATATGGGCTGCTGCTGTAGTTACAAAGGAAGGGGCTACAATCCTGAGCGTTGTAAAACAGCGGGGTCAGGATTTTACTAAACAAGTGCCTCATTCTGTGTATGGTGAAGCACTGAATGTGGTCTGCTCGCTCATGGGCTCCCTTTCTGAATGGAGGCTGCAGCAATCCCGTGTTATGCCTTGTGTATGAAAACAGGAATCAATGAACACCACACTAATGATGTGTCTGTGTGACACTGGGAGCTAAGCTGCTGGTGGAGGACATGGGGAGCTAAGCCAGTGGTGGAGTTATTTGCCCTGATTCAGGAGGGAGCTGGTGCACTGAGCTGTTATGTTACGTGGTTTTGCATTCTAATGTGGGAATTGGTGTTTCCCCTTGGTTGTTGCATAGGCATAGGTTTTTATAAGGTCACTTGGAAAGACTAGGAATGTCTAGCAGAATCCCAGGAGAAGAAAGCAAGCAGGTTATGGACAGAAGAATCTGGCAAGGGAAGGTGACTTGTTGGTAATCTGGTGCTGAGCAGACTATTTCCATGCTCATCCCTACTTGTGTGTAGCAGAACTGGAATCTGCAAGCCAGGGACTTGCCCCGAGTTGGGGTTTGACTAGAAAATGTTTTGTATAGCGTGGTTATCTATGGAATTCTCTCTTTAAATGTCTCCCAACATGTGAAAAGAGTTAGGTTACTAATACGATTAACAATATTTAATAAGATTAAAATGACCAGCATGACTCCCCTGAGAAAGGTGGGTGCAGACTGTCAGCAGTTGACACTTAAATCTCTGCTTCCTCCCACATAAGTGCTGTTTGGGCTCCTAGCATCCACTTGCTTTTCAGAATAGAAGAATTCCATCCTTGCGTGCTGACAGCTCAGGTATTGCCTCACCTTCCACGTCCACCAGCACCATCCTATTCCCAGCGGGGCCACGGGATGTTCCCATATAAGGGCAGAGGGAAGAGCTGACAGAGGGCTGCAAGGAGCACACGGAGACGTTCCCTTGCCTTCAGTGCCAGTCTTTGTGCAAAGCAGGGTTGTTTCTGGGACTCTCGCTGCTCCTGGCACGCTTGGGCTTTGCTGGCAGCATCGGCAGGGACCGCAGGGGCTGAACGGGTCTGGGAAGCGTCTGTTGTTGCAGAAGGTGGCTCTGTGTGCATGGAGAGAGCCAGTTGTGTGTTGGGTGTGCTCTGAAGGGAAAAGCACCCACCCAGGTTGCCTGTGTGTGCTCTCCAGCACTGTCCCAACGGGAACACAGGCGTGCTTGCGCTTGCTGCCTTCCACTGTTGCTGTTTGCTTGCTGAAGCGGTTCGTGTCACAGTGCTGGGTACAGGGAGGGAGGGTGTCTTTTCCCATAGAAGAAATGCTTTCTGCTTTAATGTCACCTGGGGAGGGAAAACAGTGGGTGAGGGGAAGTTCAGAAGAAAACAGAGCAGCCGCTTCCTGCAGATGCTTGGGATTTTTGTGGTAAAAGCTGGGGCTCTGAATGTGTCAGGTTCACGTTATTTCCCTTCTGTTATCTTCCTCTCCGTCTCCGTCCTTCCTGGTGCTTGTCAAAGCAAGCTCACAGGGACTCCAGTTTCTCCTCCGCCCTTGCAGCCTCTCCATCTGCTCTTTTTGGTTTGTTTGTAGCTCTTGGAGTTGTTTTTTTTCGCCCTCCTGAAACTTCAACTTGGCTGTTGTAGCCAAGTTCTGAGCTGAACCCTCCCAGTCTGGCATAAGGGCATCCTGGAGGAAGATGATAGGACTTTGATTCATCCCAGCTTGCAGGGTGGTAGCAGTTGGAGGAGACATGAGCCTGCCTGCTTTCTGGAAGAATTAGCCCTCTAGATACCAGGTAGTTTCAGGAAGCAGGGGTTGGAATGGTGCCCTCTTCGCTCACCTGGATCCTCAGTGAAATGGCTTTGTGCTCTGAGTGCTGGAAAGCTGGTTCATTCTAGTGGCTCTCCTTTGCATTCCCCATAATCTGTTAAAGCCCTGGATTTGATTTGCATTTATTTGCGGTTCTTGGGAGTATCTGATTGCAGGATTACTGTATCTGAAAGGATTCATCTTCTACTGTTCATCCAAACCGCAGGAGGGCTGCTTTGCCTTTATGGGAATGTGCCAGCTGGTCTTTCACTGTGCTGGTATCATTTTCCTTGTCCTATTATTGGAGGCATCTTTGACCTGATGGATGTGATGATGTCTTTAGGGAAGACTCCTTTTGATCATTATTTGAGCATTGTCTGGTTTGGTCTCGGTGCCGGAAGACAATTCATAGAGAATTCCTGCATATGCTTTTCCAGGAGAAACATCTGACACAGTAGGAGCACGTGCACGGTCCCATGACAAGATACTGTCATTCCAGGAGGCAGAGTAGGTGCTTGATTCCATTGGGAAACACTAGTTTCATGTGTTGCCCAGTCTTCACCCCAGCACAGTGGTGAGAGCTGAAAGACCTTCCCCTTCTGTGTGCTGAGACAAGGGACTCCCTCAAAGCCAAATGGAGGGATTTTTGCTCTCTAGGACCATATAGGACCAACCTTCATGCTGTGGTTCTCCATAATGATAACTGACATGTGCCCCTGCTTAATAAACTGGCCTGGGTTGTAGTTGCTGGAGCTCAGGCTTGCTCAGCTGCAAAGGTGCCAGAACACGAAGCAGGATATTTCGACCTGTACCGACACGCAGCCTCCGCTGATGGAAGAACCACAGTGCTTTGAGTGCGCTCTTGAAGGTTCTGGTTTTCCTCCCCAACTGCTTAAGTAATAAATGTGGAGGACTTGTTTTCACTGCTAAGACATTCTTTTGCTTTTAGCCAAGTAGCATCTGAGCTAGCTGAGCTGTTTTGAAGTTGCGGGAAGCAATTTAAGTCTCTTTTGTTAACTAAAAGTACTGCCTCCTGATTGGGGAATGGGTAAGGGGGGCAGGAACAAATAGGGTCCTTTTAAATGGATTTGGTCTTTTTTATTAAATCTTGGGGTTTTAGTTATTTCTAATGTCCTGAATTTGATGGTATCGTTTCACTTTCAAATCCTGCCTGCCACCCCCAAGAAAGGAGAGGAGGAGGAGGGGATGAAGTAGAAAAGCACTTTGTGTTCACATGAGCTGAAAGGAAGATTTTAGATGTTCAAAATGTGAGGCGAATCCTCAAGTGATGCGGATCCCAAGGGAATTCCCAGATGCCAGCCTTTAATCGCGTGTGAGTTCAGTTATTAGCTTGCAGTGTAAACACTGGAGGTCCTGTGAGGAATGCTTCTGTGCCTGGCAAATGTGTGAGATTTTGCATTGCTTTTGGCTTTGAAGTTGAACTACAGAGCAGAGAGGAGGTGGTGGGGTTGAGCTTCCCCAGGCTCTGCTCTGCACCAGTGCTGCTGCTCTCAAATCCCTGCAACTTCATAGCTACCCCCTTTTAGGAACTGATAATTCCCTTCCTTTCTTGAAGTATCTGAACCTTGTCGTTTTATCTTGCTGCTTGGATCTGCTCCTGTCCTATGGGGAAAGCCTTTTGTCACTGTGCTACAGGGGCTGTAGGTGGATTGATCATTGTTCCTGTGGGGGTTTAGCTGAGCTGGTTCTGTATTGAGGGCTGGAGTTTAGGTGTTGTGTGACCACTTGATCCAAATACCCAATGGTGAGCCATCGGGATATTAATGAATTAAGGTATTAATGGTTGCTGCTGCTGCCAACAAGCTTTGTATCTGCAAGTGCAGAGAATTCAGGGCATCACCATTCTCATTCTCTCTTGCACTTTTCCATAGTTCTGAATTGAAAGGCAGTGCTGCCTTTGGAGCTCCTGGGTTTCAGTGAAAAACACATGGAATCCCAGCCTGATTTGGGTTGGAAGGGACCTTAAAGCTCAACCAGTCCCAACCCCTGCCATGGGCAGGGACACCTTCCACTGGAGCACCTTGCTCCAAGCCCCTGTGTCCAATGTGGCCTTGAGCACTGCCAGGGATTGAAGTGTGAGTGTATCTCAGCATAATGTAGTAGTATTGCCTGTCAACTGAATTGCACTGATGGGATTCCTATTGCTGAAGTTATCACAAGCAGGGTGCTGTCTTCCTTATGTCCTACCCTTCCCTGCAGCTCTGCTGTGCAGGGGAGTAGTTGTGCCTGTGACTTAAACGTGGGGGAAGCATTGCCTATGCTGATGTAACTAATTTTCTGACTGAATTGCATGTCATTCTCTAAATAGAATGGGTGTATTGGACATCTTACCCTGGTTTAACGATTCTGAAAATTACTACATAGAAGCAGTGTTTTCAGCTGAAGCTTTCTGCCCATCTATGCCCATTTAAAAATCATTTTGTTTCAACCTCTGTTCCTTTAGCTCTCCTGTAGTTCACATTTTGGTTAGGAGGCCTTCCTATTCTTTGTGTGTAGAGCTGGAGTGCAATCTGTTCCCCGCTCTGGTCCTAATTCCTGAAGACTGTGCTGCTTAAATCCCTCTGTTGCTTACAAGTGGCCATACCCCATGCTCCTGTGTGAGACGGTGAGGAGCCTGAGCTCTCTAATGTCCATACTGAAATGCCAACCTCTGTGAACAGCTGGCCAAGCAAATGCTTGGGAATATGCCCCTGCCAGTGCCCTGCACTTGCTCTGTGCTCAGCTGGGAATCCTTCACACAGCAAGGATTTAAAGCACAGGAGAACCAGGGCTTCAGGGATGCTCCTGCCAGGCCAGGCTTTGTCAGAAACGGTTAGCACTGAAGTCAGTGCAGGGATTTGGACAGCTTGGAGTTAATGGCCCTGAAGCAATTCTCTCATCAGCACTTTCAGCTTTGATCCCCAGGTTTTTTGCATCAGACCAATGTTAAAATGCTGGAGAGAGCAATTCTGGTACTGAGTTACCCAACAGTGGGTTATCAGATACGAGAACACTTCCGTAACTCTTCTGGGACCACGTCTGCTCTCTACCACACAGTGGTCATTAGCTCTTCTCACCTGTCCCATGCTGTCTCCTACCTTTAGTGTAGCCAAAAGATGTAGGTGCTGGAGGCTTCTAGTGCAAAAGCAGTTGTGGGCTCCTGAACCCCACTGCCATCAGTGTTCTCATCTCTGTTTGCATACTGCCTGACTTGCATACCTATTGCAAGCCTGTTACTGAGTGATTCTGCCCAGGAGAATGGCAAAAGGGGCATGCAGCTGAATTAATTGTATGGGAGCTGTGTGCCACAGTGGGAAAACAGGGAAGTAGTCACCAGGGGCTCTATTTGCCAAGCCTTTTTAGGTAGTTTAGCATTTGGAGTGAAATTGCTGAAATGGGACTGCAGAAATGCTGAAGGACCAAGGGAAACTTAAAGCATTTGTGACTTGATGTTTGGATCCTTAGCTGGAGCATATTTGGGATTGCATTTCACGTCAACCTGCAAGTGTTGAGAGAGTTCTAAGACAAAGATCACGAGGGCTTTTTGCTGCTTGGCCTGCATGTCAGTGCAGTGTTCTCCTGGCTGCAATGCAGAGGTGTGGTGCCCTTGCATGACTATGCCTTCTGGGGGACTGCTCTGTCGCTGGAATGGGCAGCACTGATTTTTACTGTTTATTTGCTTCTTTTACCTAGATTTTTCCAGAATGGTGGCGATTTGTAACCTGGAAAATGTTCTCCGGGCGTCAGAGGTGCCTGTGCTATTACAAGATGACCTGGGTGCCTGAAACCAGCTTGGGCAGAGTTTGCATTGGCAAGAAAGCAGAGCAGTCCACTGCGAGTTGACTCAGTATGCTGAGCTCCTTGGCCACAGTTACAGGCAGCTGGAGTGCCTGCTTGTGCTCTGTGCCCAGCACTGCTGAGATGATGTAAAGCTAAAGAAGTGCTGAAGCAGAGTTACTGCCTTACAATTGCAAGTTCTCTGCACTGCTAAAAGGGCAGCTACCTCCAAGGTTACTCTCCACAGCAGTAGCGATGGGATGTAGGGGCCATGGCCATAGGAGCAGCTGCACAGGGACAGTGAAAGAGCCATTTAGCCTGTTTTGCTTTCTCCGGGCTTGGGACAGTCAAGTCTCTGTCCTCATAGTGCCCAAGTCACCATGGCCCCTTCCTTCCCAGCACTGAACTGATCTGCCAGGGAGGTGGAAGCCTGTGTCAGCAGCCTCAGTGAGGAGCTCAGCAGAGTGCCACAAGTCTCAAGGCAACTCAAGGCGAGTTCTGACAATCATTCATTCTTGCTTATTGTATTTGAAAACTGTTTCCATGTGTTGCAGTAACACTGCTGTGTTCTGGATGCTTGAACCAGGAAATGCATTTTCTATACATAAAATGGTCTCTTGCAAGTACTTGTTCTGTTGCACTGCGATGCCAAGGTCTGCACATATGGAATGGTAAGCTCTTCTTCATGACCCATGGTGATGATGGCACCGTTCCATGAAGTCTGTGAGTAAAGGTTGTAAAGAGTAGGCAAGCTGATGGCTGTATTGCAGACTCATGGAACCAACCATCCAAATACATCTACAGCATCCCACCGTCACAGACTGGTTATAGAATCATAGGATGGTTTGGGTTGAAGGGATCTTAAAGCTCCTCCAGTTCCAACCCCTGCCACGGGCAGGGACCCCTTCCACTGGAGCAGCTTGCTCCAAGCCCCTGTGTCCAACCTGGCCTTGAGCACTGCCAGGGATGGGGCAGCCACAGCTTCTCTGGGCACCCTGTGCCAGCGCCTCAGCACCCTCACAGGGAAGAGCTTCTGCCTAAGAGCTCATCTCAGTCTCCCCTCTGGCAGGTTAAAGCCATTCCCCTTGGCCTGTCCCTACAGACCCTTGTCCAAAGCCCCTCTCTGGGTTTCTTGTAGGCCCTTTAAGCACTGGAGCTGCTCTGAAGTCTCCATGGAGCCTTCTCCAGTCTAAACAACCCCAGTTCTCTCACCCTGTCTCCATAGGAGAGGTGCTCCAGCCCTCAGAGCACCTTTGTGACCCTCTGTAAGTGCCAAACTCATTAGCTACAGACAGGTAACACGTTGAGCAGTGTTAACCTTCCGGATGATGATAGTGATGGGTGTGCTGCTGGGAGGAATCTGTATTCTGGCATTCTGCTTATGCAGCCCTAAGGAACCTGAACATTTCTGGTTAAGTTTGGCAGTTTCTGTTGTTGATGGAAGGTTTGTGTCTGTGTCTGTGTCTGCTGCAGGTGGTGAGCAGCAGCATGTGAGTCCCAGGACACTGCTGCTCAGGGTAAAGCAGCTGCAGGCGAATGAGCTCAAGAGCCACTGGGCTCTGCATCTGTTTACCCCCCTCCCAGTGCTGCCAGCACAGTGTAATCCTAACGGGTGCTCCAGTGACAGTTACAGGCTCCGTGTCCTCTGCAGGCTGCCAGAGCCTGTTGGATCATCAAAGCACAAATGACACCTGGCTGTTCAGTGCTAGGATTGTAATCTGCATCCCTGAGTGCACCATGTAGGAAGTACCAGAAGGCACCAGGTCCTAATGATGGAACTTTGCCCAAGATGTAGTGTGCTTGATTTAGGCAGGTAGAAATCATATCCATACAGCGATTCATGAGGGAAATGGTTTCAACCAATATAAACACATGGAGCATCCTTGTTATTCTATTCTGCAATGAATAATACCTCTCAAAAATCCTTTCTGTATAGAGAATGCCTTAAATCTTTTGCTTATGAGACTGTTATTTCTGCTGGGAACTGTCCTCTGTGGTGCTGCTTCACTTGACTGTTTGTCTACAAATTGATAGTGGATTTCTTCACCCCTCGCAAGGTCTGTCTTGTGTTTGTCTTTGGGCTGCTCTTTTCTATATGTTCTGAGGAGTCTTGTCCCTTTGGCCTCTTTTGGACAGAACAGTGAAAGGCTCAAGTGGAAGAAAAAGAATTGATCATTTGAGAGCTGCAACTGAAAGTAGTATTATAGGACTTCCCTTTGAAGGGAAAAACCTCTTTAAAATGGAGACTCCGTTTACTTGTGTTAATTCCCTTTGTTTTTTGTTGAGTGGAAAGGTCACTTTGTCTCTAGGCTATGAAAAAAATCAATGCTCTAATCAATTTCTAAAGTAGAGTTAGTCCAAATGACTACTGTGGTGTGGCTTGAGCTTTGATGTGTGAAGGTGTCCCAAAGACCTGCGAGGCAATCCAACGCAGAGCATCCCTGCAGACAAACTTGGAGAGTCTGCAGGGGAATTTTCTGGCCCATTCACTGTGTCCACAGGGTGTTTTCTTTCCCTTGCTCATTCCCAGCATGGCTTCCTCCTGACGTTCCTACTGGAAGAATAGATCGCTGTGAGCAGGTCAACAAAAGCAGTCACACAGTTCACTCGGGCGGTCATGCATAAACATGAGCAGGCTTTCTGCTGTTAAAGCTGATGGGTTGCCTTCCTGACCACCAGTTTTCCATAGCCTTCATATTCCTGCTACTTGGAGCTATGCTGAGGATCTGATGCAAGAGAATGGCATCCCTGATAGACAGCCAGGTGTTAGTGTTCCCAGATAGCTGAGCTGCAGGGTTCACCATACCAAGGTGAGGATTGATAAAAGCCATCTTACATTCTACACCATTGCCTTGCAATGATTTTCAGTGTCAGTGGTATAACAGGCAGGCTGTTACACTGACCTGAACCCAAACCTTGGCCTGCACTCCTGCCTGCACATAGAGCATAAACTCTCTGAGGCCTTGTGCACTTTGCTGTATAACACAGAAGGAGAGCTGTCACTAAATGGAAATGCTGGTTGGAGCTGGAATTTCAATGGCCTCCCGATAGAACAGTAGTAGGAGGTACTAGTCCTCATGATACAGAGTGCCTGCTTAACATCTACAAGGGATTAATGCTTTTCATGCAGTGAGCTTGAATAATCTGGGTCTTTGGGGAGATTTGAGGTGGGTGGTTATTGGTTTTGATGGATACTTCATAGGATACATACCTCTGAAGGGTTGTGTTATTAGGAAGAGCAGCCGGAAAGGAACACGGGAGCACACGGCAGCAGGTGACTGTTTATGGAATGTGTTTCTTAGGATGTTTGACTTGGAGCGGCACAATGGTATGAATAATTGATCTGTGCCAACATCAACAGCATGCCTCATAATTATTTCATGAAATAAAAGGCTGATGCATCTGAAATCGTGGGTTATGGGAGCGTGTTGGGAAGTGGTGTTCCTAGCAGGTGCCTTCAGTGAGCGCCAGTACTCTGTGCTGTTCCGTAGTTCATAGTACTGGAGATAAACCTAAAGCTGCTAACGTTGATTCAGCAATGCAGAGGGCAAATGCAAAAGCATGGCTGGAAATGACAGGTCTGTTGGGAATTTCTCGTTGGAAGATTCTGAATAATACGTGAGTCTTTGGCAGAATGGGGGTGTGGGAATAGAGTGAAGTTTTCCTTGGAGCTTGGAGAAATGGTTAAATGGTGACTAAGAAAGATGGGAGCTCCTTATGGAGTTGGGTAAATGACTGTTAGCTAACTGATGTGATCTTTGTAGACTGATCTCATTCATTAATGCTGTAAACCAGCTCTAGTGAAATAACATCCGATCCAGGCAAGTACAGACCTCTGTGAGGCAGAGGTGCCAATCATTCACAGACTGTGTTTCACCAAAGCAGGGACCCTGAAGAAAGAGAGATGTGTGACAATGGAATTGATATTTAAAAAAGAAGGAAAAAGGTCCAAGTTGTTCAAGCGCTCAAGAAGGTGCCGTGTGATGCGGGACTGAAAGGACTGAGCTGATGGTTGCCCAGAAAGCTGTTGAGAGGTGACTTGGTTAAAGCACGTGCATAACTGACTCTGAGGAGCTGTTCTTTAATGCAGTGGAGAAGGAATTAATGGCTCAAGGCAGAAGGCAAACAAATAAGGAATTAGACTGGCCTTGCTGCCAGAATGATGGAGCCATTGGAGCAAGCTGCTAGGAGAGCAGTGAACTTGAGCTGTGACCTCCAGCTAGATGCCATAAACCACTGCATTTCACAGAACCACTTAATGGGTTTTGTGGAGGTGTGAGTGGATAAAGTGGAACAGTGCCTGTGTGTTAGGCAGGAAGTTGGAGTGGTCATACCTTAAATTATGTGCCTCTGAGTGGTCCTGCTGCAATTGATTCCTGCTTTTCTGTGCTTTAGAATTGACCCCAAGACTAATGCAGCTGTGTTCCTCAGCCCTCTTTTTTTCCTCCCAAACTTTGTTTATGTCTAAATGCTTTATGTAACATAAGTGGCACATCCTGGATATAAAGAATCGTGTTCATGATGGGAGTGTTAACTTGAGGTTTGTGCTTAAGATGTCTCCTGAGATTGAAATAGTCTTTGTATTTCTCACTATATTTCTTTCACCATTACTCTGATCTTTCCATATGATCTGTCTTGTGGCACTTATTTTAGTGATTAAGCTTTCTAGGAAAGCAGAGTTTTATTAAGCAATTGGGGTGTGAACCCATGTACATTGAAGAACAGTGTTACATTCCAATTGCATTTAAGTAGTTTCAGTTGCTTTCATTAATCTTTGCTTGCATTCAACATGAAAATCCTATACAAGAAGTAAATCTGATGGACGTTGGTTGTTTCACAATAACTTGTGATCATTTACAGCCTGAAAGCTGGTTTTATAAGCCCAGGCAAATCAGAGGGCTCATTGAGTTTGATGCTGGGTAAAGCAAAGCAGTGGGCTTTCCTGAATGTAAGCTAACCATCTAAGTTGAGACTGAATGTTAATAAAGAGTGATGAGTGATGGGGAGCTTCCCATGCCAAATGCATTTTAAGGTATCTCTGAGAAGTCTGAAAACCAGACCTTGGTGTGCTTGCTCCAGAAACCCGCAATTAGCAAATGATTAACTTTGCTCTGAAGGGGTTAACGAACGTGGCACTTGTTCTGTTTGACTATATAATAGCCAACATCAGTGATCTCTGTCGTGTGCTGGATTGCTAAGTCTGCTAATTAACACGTGAGTTTCATTTTGCTGCTGCCAATGTTTGCACTGAAGAACTTTGCTGGGGTTTTTTGGCCATATGGATGGGTGGGAATATCAGGATCGTATTATGGCTCTGCGCTCATTCATGTGTGATGCTTTGTGCTCTGGTTTTCCCAAGACATCTCATCAGGCTTGGGGCTGAACAGTGCCTTTTTGGAGAACCTTGAACTGAAAGGTCAGAATAAGCACAAGGCCTGCAGACAAGGCTCTTGCCCCTCTCCCCGCCCTCCTTTGTGTCTGTGTCTCTCTGCATATACATATGTACAAGTCCTTCACATTCATCCGTGATTCCTTTCTTGAGAGCCACGGCTTCTCAGTGCCCTGCTGTCACAAAGGGTCTTCCCAAACAGCACACAGCTTTGCAGTCTGAATCCCAGCAATCTGTGAGAGTTTGTTTGCTGGGGGAGATGATTTGTGGTTCGGGAGATGCTGGTACTCGCCTGCTGATGGCTTTCCACCATTGCTGTGTGCTGTTAGCTACATGGCATGTGTGTGTCTCAATTAACCATGTGTAGGTAGACCAGGATTTCCCTTAAAGGCAGCTATTTTAGCGATAGGACAAGGGGTAATGGGTTAAAACTTAAACAGGGGAAGTTTAGATTGGATATAAGGAGGAAATTCTTTCCTGTTAGGGTGGTGAGGCACTGGAATGGGTTGCCCAGGGAGGTTGTGAATGCTCCATCCCTGGCAGTGTTCAAGGCCAGTTTGGATGAGGCCTTGGGTGACCTGGTTTAGAGCAAGGTGTCCCTGCCCATGGCAGGGGGGTTGGAACCTGATGATCTTAAGGTCCTTTCCAACCCTAACTATGCTATGATTCTATGATTCTATTTGCTTATAGAGCAGGATCTGGCAGTTCTTCAAGGGAGCAGGGAGGAAAATGTGCCTTACACTGGTCTCAAAGCGAGGTCTCCAAATGATGCTGTGGAAGCTGAACACTTGGGTCTGCGGTACCAGGTCAGGTCTGATATAAGTGGGATTTGTTCACGCTTATCCCATCCATGCACTGAAAGCTCTCCCTGGAAACTCCCTGTGGGAGAGCATCACCGTCATGAGTGGGAGGTGTGAAATGGGGGTATTTACTCCAGCTCTTGGGGTGCCTTTGTTTTAGTGAATTGAGATTTGGTTTTGAGGTATCGATGGGCTTGAGCCATTTGAGAGCATTGAAGGTAGTCAAGTCACTTGCTTTTCTTTTACTGTCAGTGTTACAGCCCTGCCTTGGCTACTCCCCTTGCTCTCCAAGTGCAGCTGAAAACGAGCTATTGAAGCTGCCCATCTATGTTTTTTGTATTCAATCTAGCAAATGTTAGTGCTGGAAGTTGGGCTCTGGCTGCTGTTTGCCTGGTAACGTTAGCCTCTGTTGTTTCCTTGGGCTGCTTTTGAAAAGCACTGCGTTGGTTTCTGTGTGAGAGGTGGTTGGGCTGTAACCGTGTGCCAACCCACCTAATAATTCTTGTCTGAAACCTTTCATCAGGTCTTTTCTGTTATAAAAGGGCGGGGGGGGGGAAATCCCAAACACCTCCTTTTACCCCTGGAAACAGCAGGCGTCTTGTTCTGCTGAGCCGACTGCTGCTCATAGTGATCAGTACTGTTCCCTTTGTCTTTGTTTGGTTTAGAGTTAAGCTACAAGCTGTTTAAGACCAGGCTGTTTTCCTCCTGCATTTTTGCAGGATCTTTTACATGAGACCCCTAAAATGCTAAAATAAATGCTTTTAAAGACAAAACGCACATCCAGGTCAGGGACAAGATGGTCATTGGTCTGAAAATGGAGTTTTGGGGGTTTGCTCCAATAAAACATCTTGGCAAAGCAAGGAGGAACGCCTGGGTCAGGGCTGGACTCATGGCCATCTCCTGGCTTCAAGTTGGATTGCCTTTTGTCAGCCAGATGCTTTACGATCCCCACCTTCCCGCTCCATCCCTCTTGACAGTAGCTATGGGTGCGCAGCAGGGGCTCCCTGGCCATGTTTGCTTTAGCTGGGGAGGTGTTTGCCTTCACTGCAGAATTCCAGCTTCCAGCTGCCAGGGAAACCTGGAGCGCTTGTGTTGATTTATTAAGGCCCAGCACGCCTCAGGAATGCCTTTGCTAAGGAGCTGGGAATGATGGAAGGGATCCTGCCTGATGCAGCATGAAGCCTTCTTGTTTCTCTCTACAGAGGCACTAAGCAGGAATTCCCCAAAGCAAGGTAAGCCAAATCTCTTGCTCCGTCTGCTTTGGAGAAGGTCTTCAGTTAGGTTTCCCTGGCACAGAATCAAGGAGCTGGATGATAGCTCCAGTTTGAAGAGTGCAATTTAAAGGGAGTTTTTGGGGGGAGATGGGACTGAGTTGCCCGATGAGAGGGTTTTGTATGCTTTTGGTTTGTGTTAAGAGCTGGCATTCCTGAGCTACTGACTAGGGCTTTTCTCTGCACTTGGCTTTGGGCCATCTAAATGTTTTGCACTTGAAAGAAGCAAGTTTCAACCTCTTTGGGTTTGCAGACTTCGAAACATTTTCCAACAGGGATACAGCCATGGATTTGTTTTTTTAAGTACCTTTGCAGACAATGAAAGTCTATGGACTGTAAGTTTAAAAATCACTGGCATGAGTGTGTCATGAATCCACTAGAATACCTTCACCCCCCTGTAATTTGTCCCGGCCATCCAACACACCCCCTTTATTCTCTGTTCTTGCCTGGCATGCACACATGAATATACAAATATACATAGAATCATAGAATCATAGAATAGTTTGGGTTGGAAAGGACCTTAAGATCATCCAGTTCCAACCCCCCTGCCATGGGCAGGGACACCTCACACTAAACCATCTCACCCAAGGCTCTGTCCAACCTGGCCTTGAACACTGCCAGGGATGGAGCATTCACAACCTCCCTGGGCAACCCATTCCAGTGCCTCACCACCCTAACAGGAAAGAATTTCCTCCTTATATCCAATCTAAACTTCCCCTGTTTAAGTTTTAACCCGTTACCCCTTGTCCTGTCACTACAGTCCCTAATGCAGAGTCCATCCCCAGCATCCCTATAGGCCCCCTTCAGATACTGGAAGGCTGCTATGAGGTCTAAAATATATAAATAGGTGTTTCTGGACTTTGATGGCTGATCTGAAGCCAACACCTAAGAACGTGGTGGGTGTTTGTACAGGGTAGGATGGACAGCCGGTCACTGTGTTGCTCAGGCATATGGTAGCTGCAGAGTAGGTTGTGTTTATTGGGGCATCAGTGCCGAGAAGGAATTTCCTTTCCTGGCTGAGGTAGAAAGACTGTCCACGTACAGCTTTCTTCCTTTGCTTTAGCATTCCTTGAGGTCGTTTCCCATTTTACAAATGCATCTTTTGAGAGCTGCCAGGAAAACGTCTGTCTCGAATGGAAATGGAAATTTCTGAGCTCACAGGGATGAGAACCTTCGGGTCTGTGCTCATGGAGTGAAAAGGGGATTACCAACCAGCCATTCTTCAGCGTGCAAAACGCTGGAGCAAAGTCTGCAGGGACCCTCCCACAGTTACTGGCTTTCCTTGGGAAGGGTGCTTGTGAATAGAACTGAATGAGATTGGTCCCATCCTCCTTAGTTCCCCTGCTGCAAGCACAGAGGCAGTGAAGCTTTGAACTCCGTAGATGCTTGAATAAATGGGAGAAGTGGTTTTGATGTCTTGCATACAGGTCTAGAGCCAGTGTTCCTGTAGTACTGGAAGGGAATTAATGGGTTTGTGACTCCATTTGGTCCTGATTCAAAAGCAAGGAGGCAACACTGATTTTTCCAGCGCCATTTGAAGGCTTCAGAGCTGAGGCTGGTCCCCTGCAGATGGCTTATTTTCACTGGGGATTGTTAAACCTGCCAAAGTGTAAACTGCATCTTAACAGGAAGATGTGAGACAAGGCCCGCACGTCTCTCCCTCCTAATTACCGCAGCTCAGCTGCTGCTGTCTCTTATCCTTACACATCTGAAAGGTGACAATGACAGTGTCTTGAATGGCAAAGCCATAGCAGGAAGGCTTTTTTCTTTCTTTCCCCTGCAGTCTGGAACAAAGAAATTATTCAGCCAACAGTCAAGAAAATCCTCATGGAAAATCTTCTTCCTCGAAGCCGTTTTCCATGAGATCACCAGGATTTTTGTACATCTTCACAGATAGCCTTCTCAGTGACTGCAGGTGAAGCAGCAGCAGCCAGCTTCATCTTCCTTCCGCACTGACAGCCTTGGGAATGGTCACTATGGCAGTGGGACTTCCATTTTTGCTGTCCCTGCGGCTCTGCACTGGGTTGCCTTTGCCCATGGCACCTTGTGAAGAAGTTGGAGGGCTCTCCTTGCCTCTTATGGCAAAAATCTCCAATGATGTTTTCACAGCAGTGACTTCAGTTGTCGAAACCCAGCCTTTCAGATCCTCATCACTGGGCACACAAAGAAGAGAAAAGGTAGTTTTGAGTATGACATCCTCTTAGAGGATCAGGGACTGCAGGGGGAAAGGACGGGGCTGTAGTTGTGATAGCATTGCAGTGATACAGAAAGAGCAGAGGCAGCAGGTGACAGTTTGGATTTGGTGATTCCCTGTGAAAATCGGGTGCAGTTTGGGTCTCATGGCAGCCTTGCTGGTTAGCTATAAACTTGTTCCATCTCCCCTTGCCCATGACCCTACCCTGTTTCACTCTATCCCTATAAATCTGGTTTAAGAAACAGCCTTGTGGAAGTTTCTCTTCTTGTCTCCCTGCCTGTCCTGTTTAGCTCAGGAGAACGTGCTGGCACCCAAGCCTTGGCATGCACATTTTTAGTGCCCCTTTTGCTTCTGTCCCTTAGAGGAGCCCCATGCCAGGGGCAGCGCAATGGGCTCCAATCAGGCACTGGGCTGATGGGATTCCTCTCCGCTGGGAAACAAAACAGCAGAGGAAAGGCAAAGCAGTGCTGAAAACCACAGCTTTTTATAGCTGAGAGAATGTCCTTCATACACTCTTCCTCCTGCTCATGCCCATACATAGCCCCTTTCTCTCCCCATCATACAGCATTTTCTCTCACTGCATCAGGGCATTCAGGCTAGTGCAGATCTAAGGAACAACCTATATTAAGAGATGATTCTGCAGGGGTATTTGCCTTGTTGCTGCAGAGGGCTGCCCTTTCTAAGTACTCAGCTGCCTATTTCTGTATCTTGTTTGAGGTATTTCTTTGAATACACTGCTTGCATCTGTGTTGGACCTCAGAGCTCTTCCTTTCCCCCTTGTAATAGCCTGCTCCCTCAAGTCCTTCCATAGATAGGGAATAAAAGTTGAAGTGAGGGGATGCCTGTCCATTTATATCAGCCTGGGAAATGGTGGCTTTGTCTCCTGAGGCCTTTGCCTCGGGCATCTCGCCAAAAGGCTTCTAGTCTCCATTCATTTCAAACACATACAGCTCCTAAGCCAGAAGAAATATGCAGGAAGCTCATGGACTGGTCAGTTGAAGGGCAGACAGCGTGACCTGGTGCCTCTTAAAAACCAATGAGTTGAAGAGCCGTGACTTCGGGAAGCTTGGGAAGTACGAGCAGGATGCAGCACAGCGTGAACCTGACGAGGCTCACAGGATGATCAGCTCAAACATGGATCTAACCTGGGCAATATCCGGACATCTGTGCCGAAAGCACTAGAATTTGCGTAAATGAAGCGTTTTGGCAAACGCAAGGAATTACCTTCTTCATAGACCCTGGGTATGGGCTTCCCTTCTTCAGAGCATGAGGAATTTCAGGCAAATTTGCCTTTGGAGCTAAAAGGCATGAAGTTTTTAGCGAAGGTGGCGCAAGCAGCATTGGGATGGACTCCAGGCCTTTGGTGTTCCCGAAGAAACGCAAACAACTGCAGGGAAGGCTATAGCTCAGATCCTTTTGCCAGCGTGCTCAGCGGGCAGCCCTGCACCAGATCTGCTCAGCCTTCCACAAGTGACCTCTGTCACGGACCGGGAACATAAAGAGCCTCAGTGAGCTTTGGCTGAACTGGGCTTTTGCCTGTCTGCTCTAGGGAGAGAGTAACCTCAGTGTTCCCTCCCCTGCCTCCCCGCACTGTGTCTGTGAAAATACTGACTTGATTTAGCTGCCCCCAAAAAGACATTTGGAAAGTACACATTGCTCTCCTGTGTCTGACGTGTGTCAAACATGGGTTACGGTGGGTTCCTCTGTACGGAGCTCGGTGATTTTACAGAAGAGAGAACAGCTACAGCTTCCCAACGCTAAATACAGTGAGGTCTTAGTCTGTGCTAGGGCTCCAGAGTCCTATTCTGAGCATTACGAACCTGATTATATTACATACAGAGTGCAGATGGCTCAGAGCCACGCTTGGGATGTTAACTGTTTCTGTTAAGCTTTGCCTTTGGAGATCCTTCTGGCAGAGGAGGGTGATGCTGAGTGAGCTGGCATTCCCACAGCAAAACTCTGTCTGGGTGGTTGGGAGTGGTTTGTATTTGATTTGCACAAGGGGTAACCTGAATTTCAGAGCTTGCTAACTTACAGATGCTCAGTGTAATAATCTCTTCATGGTACTGGTTTTGTAGCTGCAGGTGTTCGGAGGAGGCGCTGATGCAGATGTAATGGAGTGCAAAGGAAACCTTATGAGGTGCTATAGAAGTATGGTAAGGGATAAATCCATGGGTAGTGTGGTGTTTGTCACAGAGTAGGTGATAAAATGGCATTGAATGGGATTACTTGCCTTGACAATTTGTTGTCCCTGAGAGAGGGGTTTTAAGACTCAGTTCAGTTTGTGATGAAAGTAGCTTTAGGAGTAGTGAAGGTCTTTCCCACTTCTGTTTTGCATAAGAAGTGAGTTTCTCATCATGATTTACAGTTTGTGCTGTTCCAGATTGTGCAAAACCAAACTTCCTGAATACCCAAGCCACAAGAATAAAATAAACCCTCTGTAGAAGGCTTTGGTGGCCCAAATGAAGCTGATGCGTTCCTCACCCTTTGAACACCAGTGCCAGGTGAGCACTGTGCAACTCTTCCTTCAGCACCCTTCCTTCGGGGTGGGAAGAGATAAGATAAACGTGTATAATCTGCCCTGGCACCGGCTGCATTTGAGCAGCAGACAGGTATGCTGAATGTGGAGCCTAAATGGCTGCTGATGGAGGAAAAGGGGGTAGACAGTGTTGGATGGTTGGGATAGGAATATGAGGCACTGGGATAGGGAAGGTTGCAGGCTTCCTAGTGGGAGAAGAAGGGCATTGGAGGTGGCAGCGTGTGCTGTTGGGAAGGCAACCTCTTGTCTCTCGTTGGAGGCAGTGAGGCTTTGCCTTTGCCAGGCAAACTGCTGTTTGCAGCTCCTCTCTTTGTACCGGGAGAGATGGGACTGTGAGGCAGGGGCTGCCTACTGTGCAGTGAACAACTCCTCTGCGGGAGACAGACACGAGTGTGTGGAAGTGTCCCACGTGCCGTGTGGGTCCGTGTGCTGCTGGTTGGTTCATGCTTGGCTGATGCTGAGGGGCTGAGTCTGTGTGTGTTTTATCAATGAGTACCCCCTTCCTCAGCAAGCAAACAGCTGAACTCTTTATCTTCCAAAGGCTTTGCTCTCCGTGGGCTCATAGTGAAGGAAGATGCACACCCTGGCCTTGGTGCGCCTGTGCCTTCTCAGCTGCGTTCTTTTCTTGGACTCCCTTGACGCTGAGATTTGGATGCGTTTCCCTCTTCTGCTTGGTGTTAAAAGGGAAGACTGAGCTGGAACATGGGGAAGCTGTTTGTGTGATGGAACTCATCAAAATAAGCATGAGGGGTTGGTGGTGGTGGTGGTTGAAAGGGCTTGGATGAGACATGGTCCATTGCGCTAGGCGCTGTAGTGAGGGGAAGGAGGAAAGCTAGGGATAAATATTGCACGAGCAATAAGGGGATAAGGGATAAGCACTGCCCTTCAAATCAGCTTCTGTAACTGAGCCTTCCTCTAGAATTCCCTGCAATTTAGACAAATGGCGCACATGAGATGTTTAAGTGGTGTTTGTGCCGAACACTTGCGGGACGTGTTCCCCTCCAGCTGCTGAGCAGAAACCCTCATTCTTCAGCATCACTGGAAGCCACTTTGCGCTCTTCTGTGGCAGCAGCTTTGTTGTTCCCCCCCGCCAAAGGATGGCTTTCCCCTGTGAACGAACCAGGCAGACATTATCCCTTTGCCGGAAGGAGGGATCCAGGCTCCCCAGGGAGGAGGGGACCGGGGGGAGCAATGATTCATTGCAGCTGGCTGCAGTTTGGCCTCCTCCTCCTCCTCTCTTTGCCCTGGGTGCCAGGGAGTGACAGCTTGCGGGCAGCAGGCCAAGCTGTGAAAAGAGGAGTGTGTGAGGCCTTCAGCTTTCTCATGCTTTATCAAGCTGCAGAGAATAGCTCGATATTCAGCCAGCACTGGTGCGGGTCAGGAGAATGGAAACGCGAACTTAACTCCTGCCATGCTGGCTGGCTGCTGACCGCGCGGAGCGAGGGTCCCTTTGTGCTGCGGGATGCGGGGCAAGAGGAAGGAAACGGGGAAGGTATCCTTCTGTCAAGTGGGACTTGTTGGGAGTGTGGGAAGATGGAAAGAGTGCTCTCCTCTCGTGGCTTGCTGCCTGTGTGCTGGTGGAGGATGGAAACACTGGAAGGTAGGGCAGCAGGAACGATGGGTGTGCGGGGAAAGGATGAGGGACCGTGGCAAGCAAGTGGTGGGTCTGTCCTTGGATGTGCTTCTGCTTTGCTGAGGGCTCTGGTGCAGGACAGCAGTGCCTGTCAGTGCAGGGAAGCAGGATGCGGCCAGTCCTGAAGCTGTAACCCCGTGCTGCCAGCAAGGCATCCCTCTCTGCCGGCACGGAGGGAGTTAAGCCTTCCTCATGGGCTGGGGGGGAGCTACCTCTGGTGTTGAGCTCCATTCCCACGGCTTTTCCTTTCTGACCAGGGCTGGGGGAGGGATCCTGCTTGGAACAAGTAAAATGCCCTCAGGCTGGAAAATAGCACCCCCCCTGCCCCTCCAGCCTTGTGTTGGGCTGGGAGGGATTTGGGCTTCATGGCAGGCTGGACAGGGGCTGCTGGCCAAGGCTGGGGTCTGGTGTTGCTTGGCTGGCTGCTGGGTAAGGACATGGGTTTGGTTTGTTTCCATCCTTTAGGCAGACTTAGGTGGCTTTGCAAGCGATGGGGTTCCTGCCTGGGGGACTGGAATAAATCACTTCTCATCTGGAAGGATGTAAAGTAGAAATCAAGTCCCAGCAGTTCCATGAGCAGATCATAGCACTGGTTAATGTACAGGTTTGGGGCCAGGCGAGAGCAGCAGCATTTGAAGGAGTGTCACTCCCTACAGGAAGCTTCTCCAAGGTGTAAGATAGCAGGGCCCCTCTTTCCTGATGCTGACTCCACCTTCTCCTCCTGCAGCACTTTGAGCTGCTGGATTGAGCTGTTTGAAACCCTGAGGGGTGGGAAGAGCAGGTGGAAGTCTGAGGGGACAGGGAAGGGGGTTAGTGGGTGCTCGGAGCACAACCTGAATCCTGCCATTTCCCCATCAGCAATGCAGAGGGCTCTGCCACTTCCCGGTTTACTTTGGAGCTGAGTGTATTAGCGTATTAGTTATTAGTGTGTTAGTAGAGTTACTAGTGCATTAGGGTACCCCTCTGTGAGGGGTCCTCATCCTGGTCAGCATCAGTTTCCCAGCAGAGGAAGAAGGGAGTTAGAGTACCTGGAAGTACTCTCTGAGGTTAAGGTGTGCAGTCCCTATTCCAAGCCACTGAGCTCTGCTTTCAGGTACACTGCAGCTCTTTGCTGTGTCCATTTACTCCCCCAGCAATGGTTATGGGGCAGAGTGGGAGCTGATGTGAGCCACGTGATGGATGCACAAAGAGAGACTCTCTCCTGCTGTGGCAAAGCTTGGGACCCAGGTGCAGGGAATGCACTGGCCGGAACTGGCTTCTCCTGCAGGGACAGGGGGTGTGTTCCCATTGTGCTTGCGCTGGTTTGCTCCTGTCAAGCCTTTTCTCATTATTCTTGCCTTGAGCTGTCTTGGGCCTGAAGGCAAAGTGCTCCAGAAGGCTCTGTAGGCTTGCCCTTGAGAGATGTGGGGTCCTTGGAGAGTGGCTGTTCAAGGGAAGCCCTGCAGTGGGCTGAATTGAGGCTGTTTCAGGCTGCAGAGCTCTGAGCTAATCTCCCAGAGGCAGAGACATTACTCACCAATCAGGAATGTGTCTGTATTTTTCCTAATGAGAACAAAACATTTTATCCCTGTTCATTAGCAGAGGGTTAGCGTGTACTGTTGCTATGCCAATAGACTCCTCTCCTCCGCGGACGCACTGGGGGTGTCCTCCCTGCCATGGTGAGAGGAGGGTGAACTGAACTGCAAGGCTCATTCTGGCAAGAGAAAGATTCCATTGTTTTCCCAAGGCTGCCTGGACTTTGTGCAGCTGGCCAGGCCTTGCCTCCTCAGGGGGAAGGGAACCACAGCGGGAGTCAAGTGAAGCAGAGATTTAATTTATTGCAAACATAGTCTTTTCACTTCATATTGGTTTTATTCCAGGTTAAGGCACGCTCTTCAATAAGAGAAATGAAGGTATCCCAGCGTTCCCAAGAGTCCAGATGGTAAGCAGGAATGCGCCGGGAGTCAGCACTGGGATGTCCATGGACTGCTGCAGCCTGCTGGGCTCCTCCGTGTTCCTGATCATCTCAGTGTGGGTGGCCACACAGAAATGCTGGGCAGCCTCTTGATGCTGCTGCATAACGAACCCACCTGATGAACTGCAGCACCCGTGGTTAGTTGGAGCAGTGGGTTCACCAGGCACGTGGTCTGCTGGAAAGAGTGAGTGGCTGTATGTGAGAATATGCACTTGTTCCCTTTATTGCAAGGAAGTCCTATGGAGGATGGAGGACACCTCTTCCATAGAAGCTTTGATCTGTGAGGTTCTGCTGTAAGCAGATGTATTTACTCCAAAGGTTGCCCATCTATTTGCTTGTCATTTTTTGTCATTGTCCTGGTGGTTCTCCTCAGTTGCTTCCCCTTTTCTTGAGGGACTGGTTGGGATCTCTGGGATGCAGTGGTGCCTAGGACAGGCCACACTATATACCTTCTGCAACAGTGTTTTTGGCACCTCTGGTGCTGCACCTCCATCTCTGTTGCAAGGTAAAAAACTAACTTTGAAACTTAGAGTTTTCTATACAAGGGAATGAATTGATAAATTAATTAAATTTAAAAACCAGAAAACAAAAACCAGAAACAAATAGCACGAAAAAGGCTGCTTTCTGAGGATGATCTGTGGCCAGAAACGAGTGTGACCAGATCTGAAGACAGCCTCCTGGAGCAGGGCTGATGTTCCTATCTGGCTGTCAATCACCACAGAGTGTGATGAGCTGCTTTGTGCTGGCTCAGCTCTGCGGTGTTGACAGCTACAGACCCTTGAAGACATGTCTCCCTGAAACTGAGTTCTCCTTTGAGGCTGCTTCCTGTCAAACAGGCTAGTTACAGCTCCCATTTCAGTTTGCCTGGCGAAGCACTCTGTAAGGGAATGTGTGCAATTTGAATATGGGAATTTGAATATCAAATGTGGGGTGGTTCAGCAGAGATCCCAGACTGAGTGAGGAGCTGGAGATCTGCAGATCTGCATGAACTTCTGGCTGGGAGTGAAACCCTGGCACCTGGACAGTAGGAACTGATTTAGATGAGTCACTGACTCTTGCACTGGAGAGATGAGTATCATGTTGGAGCACTGGGAGTACAGGAGCCCTTGCTTGGAAGGATGTCTGCTTGTTGGACTTGCAGCGATAGCAGCAGGAGGGCTCAGCAGAAATAAAACCAATGAACAAAGCCAGGCAGCAACCCCTAGCCCAAACTGCTCTGTGTGTGCAGCCCATGTGGTTTCAGCTTGGTAGTAGCCTGGATTGAACTCTTGCATGGTAAAGAGCAAGTCTTTGGAAACTGTTTTGCTCTGGAGCCTCCAAGAATAAATCCTGAGTACATATAACACAAGGATTGGTGAGTCTGGTTTCCTCAGCTTTGCAGTGCGCTGGGTGGTTCAAGTAAAACCACTAAATCAAAGCTGTTTGAAATAGGGAATGAGTAAGTACTTGAGATGACTTGAATTCAGGCCAGTCTCATCTGGATCCTTGCTTTCAGGGCACATAAAAATAAGACCATAAGGAGGACAGAGGTCTATAAGCTGTATTTTTGAGTTATCAAGCTGATTCTGTTCAGATCCTATTGAAAAGGTGCTCCAGCAGAAGTGCACTAGAGGACATGTGTTTTAGTACCTTTAAGTGCAAAAGATCATGGCTGAACAAACTAACTTCTGCAATGTGAGTTACGGTTATTATCTGAGTCGTGCTCTACTTCATTCTTGTGCAGCCAGAGTAGCAATTTGGTGTTACCTAGGAGAGTGTTACTTGTTCCTTCCCCTGCTCTCCCCTCCTTTTGAAGCAGAAGAAGCTGGTTTTCTGCCCTATTTTCTTCTATAAACATTAAACTGTTGTGCAAGAATTCTCACCTTTGGGGAATGGAGGGCACATTGCTCGAAGCTGTGATGATGTGTTTTAGCTGTAGACATTGCTTTCTCATTGCTTCCTATGCCTGGCAAGCAGTTCTGTATAGTGCAGAGTGGACAGAATAGTGGGGGATTGGGGTGTTTCTAGACCTTGAGGTGTTTGTAGACCTGGGGGCACATGCTTCCCCTCATTTGTGATGTGAAACCTCTGCACAGCTGCAAACTCCAGTTCCTAATGCGCTGTTTCAATCAAAGCTTAGTCCAAATGGCACCTTGTTGTCTTGCAGTTCTGCTTGAGATGTCTCCCACTGCATGCTGAGCTCTTCTCCACTAGGTATGGATGCTCCATTACTTCAATGAGCTAACCTTGTAACAGTTAGATTCTTGTTTTGGTAGTATCTGAGCTGCTTTCAGTGGCAAAGTAATGTAGACCTACACAGATCAATTCCAAATCTGTTTCTGCCTCTTGAAGCAGGTGCTTTTAGAACCTTGAGAGAAGGGTTCTCCCCCTTGAGCAGGACCAGTTATGGGCCCTTTGTGTGGTGAGGTTTTCCTTCTAACCCTTAGAGAATGGTTGAGCTTTCTGGAGCTTTAGGAAAACCTTTGCATCTTAAGAAAGGTATCTTCAGTAACAGTGAGATGTAAGGATTACCTTCCATACAAACAACAACTGAATAAGCTGGGACTATTCCACCTGAAAAGCAATGAGTAATGGTTATCTTCAAATCCTGACTGGCACAGAAAGGTCAGAGGGGAAGAAACCTTTGGGTGTTTTGCCTCTTCCATTACAAGTATGAATAGGTATTGAATGGAGCCAGCATGTAGTAAGCTTAAAAACAAATAACAGCTTAGTCCTTGATGTGTGCAGTTAACCTGGGAAGCTTCTTGCCACAGGATGTTGTGAATGCCAGACATCTGTGTGTATTTGAGGATACAGGGCAACTCCATAGAAGAAGGAGCTATTGAAGGTTACTGAAGGCATAGAAACCACCTCTATCCCAAGAATTCCCTGAGCTGCACATTGGTGAAGCCTGGGAAGGCGTTCGGGGAGGTAAAGTGCTACTATATGCTTACTTCATACTTCCATTTCAGGTCATCACCAGAGCCAGCCAACTGCTCCTGTGGTGTGGGAGGGGGTGATACAAGTGGGACTTGTGAGAAGTTGTGAAACTAGTGAAAAGCCTGGCACAGCTTGTGTTGTAGCTTGGTTCCGTGTGCTTGTGATGTGCTGCATACATCTCTTGCTTGCTAAAGGCACTGCCTGTGGGCTGTTGGAGTCTGCAGCCTGTTGACTTGAGTTTGGAGAGAGGTTGAGAGTGTCTTTCTGGAAGCTGCAGGTGTGAAGTGAAATATTCTAAGCAGGGGAGCTGACTTTCTCCCTTTCTCTGTGCTATCTACTGCTTCTGTGGCTCTGAGATGGGAAGTGTTTCACTGAGTTACAGGACTGCTGATAGCCTAAATCTTATGTGTTTGAATTTCCCCCCTTCAAAAGAGTGTTTCTCTTCTTGCAATGGACTTTAACTTTGGAGCTAAAACGGGTGATAAGCAGACGTATGAATAGTACAATCCCTGTTCCAAAGCATTTCCAAACTAAAAATGTCATGGCTTACGTGAGGTTCATACCCTTTAGAAGTACTCAAAGCGCTGGTCTTATTTTAGGTCATTTAAAAATAACATTTAAAAATAACTTGGAAATAAGGCTCACTTGTAGATGCTTCACCCTTGAAAGTCTGGTCTTGCATTTGGTTTTAGATGCTAACCCTGCACAGAGGGCACAGTACAGACCAGCCTTTTGTTCCTTTGAACCTTTTCTTTCTCTTTCAGAAGGAAAAGAATGATGTCAGGTCAGGCTATTGGTCTTTTTGTCCCTAAGGCCATGGTCTCTGCTGCTGGGTACTATCCTTTTTGTACCATAAATCTGTTTTTTCCTGTCTTATGGACACTTTTGTCCGGGGGTGACCCTGGCAAGGTTGCATTCTCTTGAAATGCCAACAGTCAGCCAGTACAACTGGCTGAAATGCCTGCTCATAGAGTTTGCATTTCAGACTTAACACTGTAGTTTATGCAGCAGACCTGGCAGTGCATCTCTGTGGCCTTAGGGTGAAGGTCTGGGTTTCCCTGAAAGGCAAAGGGGAGAGCCAGTCAGTCCTGCCCAGCCAGTGGCTGTCAGACTGGGAAGGTGGGAGGGTAGCAAACCAGATGAGAAGAGTCTCAACCAAAAAGCCTTTAAGATTCATGGCTGCTATGAACAGGTAGCCAGTTTTGAACCTCAGGCTGTGATTGTAGGATGGAAGGGTATGCTGCGTCACTGCCAGCCTGTGACTCCTTGACCACATAGAATCACCCCAGACTGGTTTGGGTTGGAAGGGACCTTAAAGCTCATTCAGTTCCAACCCCCTGCCACAGGCAGGGACACCTTCCACTAGAGCAGCTTGCTCCAAGCCCCATCCAACCTGGCCTTGAACACTGCCAGGGATGGGGCTTTATACCTTTGTATGTGCATCTTAAGAGCCCTTCATGGATGGTTCCTGTGCCACCATTCTGTGTTGGGCTACATTTGGAAGCACTGGATACCAAAGATCCCAGCCTGTGTGGGAAGGTCATTCATTGCTTGGGGCTGCAGAGACTGGTACAGAGTTGATCTTGGCTGTCAACTGATCAGTCTTCTGCAGTAGTGCAGTGGGAGCTCTTGTGTTTAAACTTGCTATGAGCAACTTGGGGAGCTCCTCAGGCTTTCTGAACCACATGGTGTGTTGCTGTCTGTTCTTGGCCTTATGAAAGCCTTCTTCCAGGTGGAAGAATATGTCTGGCCACCTCAACTTGGATCATTATCTAGCAGACCTGTGTAATCTAATTACCAGAATATGGAGTTTAATAGTTTGTAGCTGACTACTAAGAGCCTTCCAGGCTTAGGCACTAATTTATGGAAGATAAATTGATCAAAGCTTCATTTCTGATAATGCTTTAAAATGAGTTGAGTAATACAGGATAGACTATACCCCACCTTGGTTTGAAGGCAAACCACAAGCAGATTGTGGTAGTGATGTGGAATTCTGTTGATTTTGCTGTCTCTTCTGGGTGGCAGGAGATAGAATCTGCTCATGTGGTTGCATTGCATTAGGTTTATTTGCATAGAATCATAGAATCATAAAATAGTTAGGGTTGGAAAGGACCTTAAGACCATCCAGTTCCAACCCCCCTGCCATGGGCAGGGACACCTCACACTAAACCATCTTACCCAAGACTTCATCCAACCTGATCTTGAACACTGCCAGGGATGGAGCATTCACAGGGATGGAGCATTCCCTGGGCAACCCATTCCAGTGCTTCACCACTCTAACAGGAAAGAATTTCCTCCTTATATCCAATCTAAACTTCCCCTGTTTAAGTTTTAACCCGTTACCCCTTGTCCTATCACTACAGTCCCTAATGAAGAGTCCCTCCCCAGTCCTGTAGCTGTGCCTGGGTTTGCTCTGACCCAGGTGTAGGACCTTGCACATGGCATGGTTAAACTCCATGAGGTTGGCATCAGCCCACCTCACAAGCGTGTCAAGGTCCCTCTGGATGGCATTCCTTCCCTCCAGCGGATCAACCGAACCACACAGCTTGGTGTCATCGGCAAACTTGCTGAGGGTGCACTCAATCCCACTGTCCATGTCAGAGACAAAGATGTTGAACAAGACCGGTCCCAACTCTGATCCCTGAGGGACACCACTCGTTACTGGTCTCCAGCTGGACATTGAGCCATTGACTACAACTCTTTGTGTGCGGCCATCCAGCCAGTTCTTTATCCACCAAGTGGTCCATCCATCATGTTATTGCCTGTATTCATTGGCTGTAGCCAGAACTGCTGACACTGTTGAAGTGATAGGGGAAGGCTGTCAAACTGCTGTCAGGCTGTATGGCTCCCAAGAAGGTGACTGGGGAGGGCAGGAAAGTGAATGGTCTTTGAAATGAAGAAGAACTCCCAAGAAGAATTCCTTCCTGTCCATTCTCAATTCTTTATAGAGCTGTTACAGTATTAAAATTGAATACTTCTGGGGGTGTTGAGGAAATGCTGTTCTTTAACAGGCCAGTGAACCAGGCACTGCTCAATGTCTGCAGAGCAAAAGGGTGTATTTAAGGCAGGCTCCAGTGTTTAACAGTCCTGATTCGCATCTTGACAACGGGATGATGGAGCTCAGGATGTGGTCCTCATGTATCTGCTTGTGGTTTGTAACAACTCCTGTGTTAGATCTCTCTGGTCTTATTTCCTCTGTGCAATTCTGCCTGTGATACTTAAGGGCTGGATGCTGGCATGGAGACCATGGTTTCCTCTTGGGCTTCAAGTGTAGGACTGGCTTCCTTCCACAGGATGTTTGAAGCTCCGTTCCTCTCTTGCTCCAAGGCCAGGCTAGATGCAGAAGGACTTGCCTTGGGAGTGTGGCCTTTGCCTCTGGGACATGAGAGCGTGGTTAGGGGTCACAGTGCTGTCCTCTGGGAAGCATGTGCTGGTAGCAGGAGGTCTCCTCCTGCCCTTCTGGAGGGCACCCTGCCAAGGGAAATAGACTCTTGAGGCAGAAATGATTACATGGAGAAGATCATGTGCTGGCCTGGCTGTTTCTGGATGGAACAGTTGGGCATTTCTGCTCTACAGAAATCAAAACAGACTCACTAAGGCAGCCAGTGGCCTGTGGAGCCAGGGCTGAGAACAGGAGGCTCCTGGCTGAGGCTGGGGAGAGGTGCCTGTAATGCTAGGGAGGGCAGTGTGGTTGGAAGGCGTGCCTTGTTTGAGGTGGAGGCCGGTAAAACATGAATCACATCTGTTTGAAGTAATGGTGAAATCCCAGATGAAGGTTTTCTGTAATACCTGGCCAAACAGTCTGGTGTGCTTCAGCTTTCCTTTCTCCATGGTTAGAACAGACAGTCCTGACCTACTTTTAGCAATAGCAGTTTTGTTGAATGCTACCCATAGAATCCCAGACTGGTTTGGGTTGGAAGGGACCCCTTCCACTGGAGCAGCTTGCTCCAAGCCCCTGTGTCCAACCTGGCCTTGAGCACTGCCAGGGATGGGGCAGCCACAGCTTCTCTGGGCACCCTGTGCCAGCGCCTCAGCACCCTCACAGGGAAGAGCTTCTGCCTAAGAGCTCAGCTCAGTCTCCCCTCAGGCAGGTTCAAGCCATTCCCCTTGGCCTGTCCCTACAGGCCCTTGTCCAAAGCCCCCCTCTGGATTTCTTGTAGCCCCTTTAGGCACTGAAGCTGCTCTAAGGTCTCCCTTAAGGAGCCTTCTCTTCTCCAGGCTGAAGCAGCCCAGCTCTCTCAGTAAATGCTCAGCTGTACGTACAGCAAACACACGTTATCTGGTTTGTTCAGTTTTCATCAAACGTTTAGCAGACAGGGAAGAGCTGCTCCTGGAAGAGGACTCTTGGTGCATTGAACCCAGTTCTGCCACTTCAGTGCACTGTGGCTGTGGCCTTTCTCTGGTTTCCCAGTCTGCTTCACTGCTGGGTTATGCATTAACTTCTGTGCTGTGCTGTCAGGATTCAGTTAGATGCTATCTAAATATTAATGTGATAGATAGTGCCTTCAGAAATAGCCATTGAGGTTAGGTTTCCAGCTTCCGAAATATGCAATTAGGCAGGGCTGAAGTTACATTCTTTATATTTAAAAATAAATAGAATCTCTAAATGTATCATAAAATGAGATGTTTAAATAGAAGTGTCATCCTGGGGCAAATTGCAAAGCTCTGTGTAGCTCAGTGTCCTGTCTTTGACAAGATCCAGAAGCGGATGCTTAATGAGGGCTGTAAGAAACAGGGCGTGTATAATGTGGTGAGTTTGTTGTTTTCCCTCCCCTTCTCCCATTTGACTCCTTTATCACCATCATCAGTTTAGGGCCCTCCTTGGGCAGGAGTTGTATCTTATCATATTATCTCACCTACATCTATTCTCCATTAATTTATATAACCCCTCTTCTAACTTGTTTATGTTTCTGGTCTCCATGACATCCTGCAGCATGAGTGCTACAATTTAATGATGCATTTAAAACGTTATTTAAAGTACTCTGCATCCAGTGGCAATATCCTTGAACTGGCTTAGAAAAGTTGTCTGTAACTCTCTTCTTTCTGCATTGTAAGACACAGTACTCAGTTAGTCTGTGTTTTTCATCTTGACACGATGTCGTATTTCAGATCTCTTTAAGTTTTCCGTATCTTCCCCCTTGTTTCTTTGTCCATCTCAAGTCCTGCCCTGTCAGCCTCTCCCTTATATGGAAGCTGCTCCATGCTTTTGATCATCTTTGTTGTCCTTTTTCTCACTCTGTCTCCTTTTTCAGATGTGGGACTCAGAACTGCCTGCAGCACTGAGCAGCATAATGGCAATGCATGTTTTCTTTCCCAATTTGAAGGCTGTATTTGCATTTTTTGCTTGATACTAAATACTGAACTGACCTTCCAAGGTTCCAAATTAGTAACAGCCAGTCGGGATCCCATTTTGTTGATGTTAGAATATTTTGTGTTGGTTTTGGAATTTATTAGCATCTAAGATACTGTGTAGTTACTGAGGAACATACGGGTGCTGTTACTTCCTACAGTCTTATCTGAATTTGATTGTGATTAATAATGTTAATAAAATTTGCCACTTCCAGACATTTCCCCTTTGTAGATCTTATATGAGCATACAGAATAGCACAGATTGCAGAGCAAATTCTTGGCCCATCTCATGGATAAAACCTTCCTCTGATGGTGAAACGCTTGGTTCCCTGTCTTCTACCTACTTAGTAAATCATGATAGGGACTGTAACTTTAATTCCACAGTTCTTGTTCAAGAGCCTTATCTTAGAGTTCTTTTAAAATCCATTTAGTTCATATTAAACACTTGAAAACTGGCTCTTGGGTCTCAGTTAACTGGAAATGGGAAATCTGCTCTTGGAATTTCCTGGGTACTGCAAGGATTTCTCTCTGCTCCAGTATTGGTCTATGTTTTGATCAGTAGTTGAGTTCTTGAGCTTCTGCAAGCAAATTTATTGATGGGCTTAGATTCATGTGGGTTTGTGTAGAAACAGTGGAATTGTTCAGCAGGGTGAACTGGATGGGTAACTTTAGTGAGCTCTGCTTTCCCAGCAGGGTTCTGTTAGAGCTGCATTAAATGCGTCTAGGCTCCCTGGATGTACTTTACACATTAAATGCTAGAGGATGGGGTAGATTTTCTAACTAGTTGCCTGGAAGAATATCTGAGTCAGTTGATTCAACTGGATATAGACCTGATGTGTGATGTGGCAGCAGGAAGAGCAAGAGGTTCTTGGGCAGGTAAATGGAGGGCTGGTGAGTCAAGCTGGAGGAGGTAACATGAAAGCCAAAGGGACAGCCTGTCTGGGTCAGGTACTGTGAAAAGGGGATGCTCCTCTAGGTCAGGAGCCTTAAAAAAAGGATGTTGACAAACTGAAAAGGGCTCAAAGCTACAGGAAAAATGAGTTATTTCTGGCTGAACAAACTCAGATCACCTAATGTGTCCATGCAGAGGATTACATGTGGCTGCAAACTGTGACTGAGGAAGGCCTGAAGCTGGTGGGATGTGTAAGGGAAGGATTGCCTTGTGCTTGTCTGCCCTTATACTGCTTCTTAGGCATCTATTATTGTTACTGGAGCCAGGGTTTCTGTGTAGGTGGGCCTCTGTCTGAGTTAGAATAGCTCTCGTTATCTTCTTGCCCAAGGAGGATTAAGAAGAAGGATTAGTTTCAAACAGTTGATGCAAAAGGCAACTAGAAGCTGCTTTGACTTGGGAGATGCTGTGACAAGCCAAGTTAGACAAAATGACAAGGCATTCTACCTGGGGTAGGTAACCCTTGGGATCAGTTTGCTGGCTTAAGGTGGGAGTTTTTGTTATATAGGAGCCCTAAGAAATTCTGCTTTCACTGGAAGACTTCGGTCAGGAGCTTGTGGGCTAGAAGAAGGGATTGCTCAGTGGTGGTCTGTGATTTGATTATGCAGGAAGTTGGAGCACATCCTAAAGGACTCTAATCTTCAAATACACTGGCAGAAAGTTATCCTTTGGCTGTGTTAAGATACTGAGAAGCTAACATCTGATTTGATTTCCCCTTCAAAAAGTACACATGGTATTTGAGTTCACTTTTTGTTAGTGTTTGAGGGTGGTAAAGTGAAAAGTCAACCCTCAATTTACAATGACAGAATACCTATGAAGAAAGCTTTTAACAGCAAGCAACACATGGTTGCTTTATATTCCTTGTAAATGTTTGTGTAGTTTGTCTTGATTTATGAGAAGTTTACTATTTAACACTGTATTAATCATTAACTCTTCATTAGCCAAGCTTAAACTAGTATTTGTAACACATTCGTGCGTGCAAGAGAAAAGGTCGGTTGTGCTCAGGCTGGTTAGGGAAAATACCTGTCCCCTAGCAGCAATTAATTCCAGTACGGCTAAAATTACTGTTTGGATAGGCCCAGGGGTACAGAAATACTTTCTACTGTTTTTCTAGAGAACCCTAAGCATCATTAATAGTATCACAAAGTTAGAATCATAGAATCATAGAACAGTTAGGGTTGGAAAGGACCTTAAGATCATCCAGTTCCAACCCCCTGCCATGGGCAAGGACATCTCACACTAAACCATCTCACCCAAGGCTCTGTCCAGCCTGGCCTTGAACACCGCCAGGGATGGAGCATTCACAACCTCCCTGGGCAACCCATTCCAGTGCCTCACCACCCTAACAGGAAAGAATTTCCTCCTTATATCCAGTCTAAACTTCCCCTGTTTCAGTTTTAACCCGTTACCCCTTGTCCTGTCACTATAGTCCCTAAATGAAGAGTCCATCCCCAGCATCCCTATGGGCCCCCTTCAGATACTGTTGAAAAAATACTTTGTGCAGCATTGGTTTAGTATAACTACTCCAACCCCCATCCAGAAAAGTGCATTGTAGTGGTCAGTACTAGTTATCAAGGGTTTAGAAAACATGATTTTCCCAAGTGTTAGTTTAATAATGCAGTTAATCCTGTATCCTAAAAGAGAGGTTTTGTGCCACCTTCCCTCTCTGTTTCAAGTGTGATGTTTGGTCTTTAGAGGGATGTTTTAAAGTTATTTTGACCTCAGCTTTGATGTTAATTCCATCTGGTGTAACAGAGCTCCCTTATCTGTGCCAGTCCTGCTCCAACAGGATGGCTTGGACTTGGGATTCTCCTTGGGATCAATTTTAGGTGGAAAGGAGAGGTTTGTGTTCATCTCTGCCTTGTTGCGAGTGTTCTTAAACAGCAGAGCAGGGAACTGGCCTGGTAGTGGTGAGTAAGACACCTAAGAAGATGGATTTAATGGGAACGTCAAACAGCGAATCTCTGTCGAGTGTATGACACTTAGAAGGGGGCTGTAATTCAGGGCTTTGGTGCAGAAAGCACAGCGGTGGTCGTCTTCCTACTGCTGGGTGATTTGAATGTGCTGGAGCACAGGGGTCATGGTGCAGCTGAAAGAATTATGCTTTTAATGTATGAATCTTCTGCTCTTGCCGTGGGTTGGCTCTGCAAATGGTACAGTGGGAATTGCAGGTGCACTTTTCAGGGACCTGCTTTTCTCCAAGGATAATTATGCTGGATTTGGTGTCGAGTATGAGATCTAGCTTAGAAGTTGGAACATTATCTGACCTCTCCATGTCGGGGGGTGATTGGATGTGGTATTAGGGAAATAATCTGTGAGGATTGAAATAATCTTACATGTTGATAATGCTTAAGGTTAGACTGTATCCAAACGAGTTCTGGGTTTATTTCTTTAACAGATGAGTAAAGTCTCTGAGAGGGATACGTGAGGTCAGGGAGGTAAAAATAGTGCTACAGAAAACATGGTCTTATTTCAAATTCCCAGTAACAAAATAGTACCATTGCTTCCATGTTCTTGGTGGTTGTTTTGTGGACGTGATATAAATATTCTATGGCAGAACTGACTAATCCCCTAGCCCTTCTGGTGTGATCCAGATTAAATAAATGAAGCTCAGTACTATCATTTGTATATTAATACTTTACAGTTCGTTAGAGGCAGTGTTCAGGGCATTGTCTGGAGCATTTTCCTCTTTAACAGGAATTCATCAGAAAAAAAAATGGAATATTTTAAGAGAATTTTCCAGCCTTGGCAATTGCCTTCAACATTAATTAAAGGCTACACGTTTTTAGTGCAATCTGTCTGTAACAGCTGTGTTGTGTACTAGCAATGAGCACAGGAAACAGAATGGTTCAGTAAATCCATAAAGAGCTCAGTAGTGTAGCCTGTCATGAAACCATCAGATTTAAATGTAGGTTATCCTCCTCCTTCCTGTCCTCCCAGAGAGGCTGTGATGGGCTTATCTGAATAGCAAGAATAATAAAGGTGGTGATGCCCATGCTTGAGAAACAGCTTGGGAAACTGAATCCAAAACTACTGCTGGCTTTTTTTCCTGTTTCCATGCAGGGTACAAATGCTTCTCCCTACTGATAGCCACACACTTGTGCTCATTTCTAATGGATGTTTGCTTACCTGGCAATAAATACAGTTCATTTGCTAATGGCTTTTCAGCAAAGAGCAACAAATAGCCTATATTCAATGTTTACCCATTGCACAGAGCGCTTAGAACTTGCTTGCAGAACATCCTGTGCTACCCTTTTTTCTGTCTTCTCAGCTGCCCTCCGCTCTCACAGAGTCATGAGGACAAGATGGTAGTTTCTTACCTGAAACACCTTTGGGGACTAGCTCTTAATAAAGTGGCTTCTAGGGGGATATTGGTGACTTGAAGAATAAGATCTTCAGGTCAGAGATTTGACCACAGCAAGATTTGCTTTTCGTTATGCTCTGCTGGAATGAAGGGCTGGTTGCTCTTCCAGTCTCTTTCCAGTACAGGTGTTCAAATAGGTAAAATGCTTTCAGTGAAACATTAGGGAGAGCTTCAACTACAGATCAAAGAGCTTGTACAATCGGTGTTGTTACAGTAGTGTCATATGCTGGGTTCTGAATCCAAGTACTGGTGGCATGTATAAGTGTTGTCATGATGGTATGTGGTGGACAGAGCAGAGTCCTGCAGCTCATAGGCGTGACCTCTATCCAGAAAGCCAGTATTTCAGAATCCATATATTCCAAATTCACATGCCAATTTTACTCTGTAAGTGCTGGCATAGGAAGGTCGCATTAGCTAGAAAGATCAGAGATTCCTTTAAAGTGGTGTCTTGTAATGGTGTCTTGTGATCCTCAGCTGCTTCCACATCAAAGAGTCTCTTCTTGTCAGTGTGGCCCTGTCATGCAGTCAAGCTCCTGCTGTAGGATGGTCATCAGCCTATTGTTTTGTTTGCAGGCATTTTAAGCTTTGGAACTTAGGAGACTCCAGACAGAGTTGCACAACAGGCTGTCGTGACAACTGCATTGTGGCAGTGCAGAGGTACAGAGAGATTTGTGTGGTTAAGGAGTTCCTTGGATAGAGTTTTCCCCAGTAAAAGTGGGGAGAACACATAAAAATAACTCACATGTTGGAGTTGGAGCAGGGTTTGTTCTGCTGATGCAGACCTGAGGTGGTAGAGTCAAGTTAGAGCTCCATCCTTCAGTGTGCATGTATCTACTTGCTGGCTTTATAAATACCTCTCATCAGGCTTCACAGATAACATCTCCCACCTGATGAGGACCTGTGTCAAGTGCTACAACACACTCTCACCACCCTGGAAGGAGACTTCAAGGGTAGTTCAGCACTGTTTGCAAACCTGAGTGAAGCAGAGTGTGCAGTAGCGCTGAGAGCAGAAAACACCAAGTGTCCATTATCAGGGTGAACAAAAGCTCTAGTGTGCACGTAACCCAAACACTGTGCTGGTACATATGAATCAGTGGCTGTGTGTGAAGGAGGAAAGCTGCCAGCCTACAGCCAGCATTCCTGCATCCGGGAATATCCTGACAGTACTACCTACTTACCAACAATAACCATGTGAAGTGGAGGGTTTCCAGAGCTTCACAAAGCCTATATTTAATAGTGTGTTGTATTTATAATGCCTTCCATCCGCTGGATTTCACAAGTAGGCTAATCCTCTCAACTGGGCTTTTGGTCGAGCAAAGGTGCCAGTTTTCATGAGAAAGGAGACTTTTGTGGGGTTTTTTCCAATAGTAGTGGAATAAAAGATGGATCTAGAGCCTTACAGTTACAGTTCTCACTATTGCTACTGTGGTTTCTGCATGGTGTGCTGGATGTTTTACAGAACAAGTGTAAGGCACAGTTTGTGTGGTGAAAAGCTTGTGACCTGAATTGCTGAAGTCCTGCAGTAAATGCTGGGGTAGTCTTCTATTGAAATGCTGTGGAGCTTTTCCTACCTCTGTGCTCTTAAACACTTCTGGGTTAATAGCACTTTGAGCTGACCAAGAGGATCCAAGAGGGATGATGCTGTAGGAGGAAAGTGATGATAGCTTTCTTAGCTTTAACTGCAAAATTAACAGCACCCTGGGTTGCCCAAACGAGCACAGCAGGTTACAGCCAGTTCTGGGGGTGGTACTGTATCCATCAACTGTGTTGAGCCTCTGGCCCAGCTTGGCATCTGTGTGTAGCTTTGATACCTTGCCTGCAAGAGGGAGGGAAGGGAATAGATTCACAGCTGCATCACAACCCACTTCTCAATTCAAACAAGGTGGTACTCCTAGTGAATGAGGAGTGCTTGCAGCTGGCTGTCCTTCCTCCATGGAGAAAAGCTTTCATCTAAATGCTGCAGGTACTTATTACCTCATTTCCTCTGTACTGAGTTTCCCCATGCTGTTCAGGACAGTGGTTCCCATCTGTGGCATGGCTTGGGTGGGTCACTGTAGATTTTAAGAGGGGCTGATCTAAAGATCTGGAGAGGAGCAGAACTGGCTCCCTGGTCTAACACCCACCGCATCTTATCTTGCCCTGCCTGCACTTTGAGGGATAGGGAAGGACTGGAGCATTGTCCACAGAGAGGCATGTTTAAATCAGCTTTTAAAGTCCTGCTAGAGGAGCTCTGAAGGGATGAGTGCCAGCAAGAGACTTCTCCCCCAGAGAGCACAGTAACAAGTGAGCAGGATAAGGTGCTCTCCCATTTACCTGGGCATGCCATGTAGCTACACAAGGAGACAGGAGCCCACAGGGACTGGCTTGGCAGGGCTGGGGACAGACTGGTCTTCAGGTTGTGGCTGGAAGCTGCTACGACTGACACCTCGAAGGCCTCATCCTGGCATCCATGTCCTGCTTGGATGGGTGATGCTCAGTGGCAAAGATGGCACAGGGAGATGCTGTTGATAGTCATAAATGATATTAAAGAGAGGGATTAATTATGATATCTAGATCAAATACAGAGCAAAGGAGTTATTAGTTTGCTCAGTATTGGAACCTAGGTACAGTTTATTTAAACAATGGTCCTGCAGGTTGTGTTTGTCTTGGACAGTCGTTTGTTTTACTGTGGTGGTGCTCATTCATATGATGTATGCAGTGTGCTGGCTGCTATGGAATGTGGTCCTGTCCTAGAGAACTCCCAATATAGCAAAGAGTTGTGCAGGAATCTGGTTAAATATGGCCCTTTTTTTGATGTTACAAGAACAATGATCAGCTTCAGTGTTTGAAGCACCCTCTGTCACAGCACAGATGGGACCTTTCTCCTTAGCTTATGTCCCTGGGTTGGTGAATCTGTGCTTTGGAATGTTTATTCAGCAAGTTTAGTACAAGTCCTGGGCTTGCAAAGGGAAGCTTTCCCCAGAGCCACCCAGCAGTCCCCAAGAAAGCCCCCAAGAACATGACTTGCAGTATTGCAGCTTCTCCTGAAGATGCTGTGCCTGTCATCGTGGTGTGGAGATGATTGAGTAGAGTCTCTGATCCTCTTGCAGACTTCTTTCTGTTGGTGTTCCTGCAAATGTCCTGTGTTGGCTCTTTTGTGTCCAGCTCTCTGATTTCCGTGGTTTTTCATGCCCTTTTTGTCCTCTTCTCATGAGTGCTATTGAAGGATTTGGAGTGTTAATCTTCACTTCTCATTTCCGAGGAGTTATAACAGCCTTTTCTCTCTTGCAGAGTGTTTACCATGCCTCTGGGAACGTTCCTCCTTCCTGTTCTCTGTTTCATGGGAGCAGCAATTCCACGGGGACTGCAGTATGTCACGTTCACGCGCAACGCTACGAGATTCCTCCACCTGTCTATGGACTTGGAGTCCGGGGCCATTTACTTGGGAGCCACCAACTTTCTCTTTCAGCTGACGTCTGACCTGCTGATGAAGAACATGGTTCAGACTGGACCAGTTCTGGACAGTAAAGATTGCCTCCCCCCGGTCTCAAAGCTGGAGTGCCCTCAGGCCCACCACACCGACAATCACAACAAGCTGCTGCTAGTGAACACAGTGCAGAAGGAGCTCATTGTGTGTGGCAGTGTGCACCAGGGGATCTGTGAGAAGAGGAGCCTCACGTCCATTGACCACGTCCTCTTCCGACCAGAGAGCCCTGGTGACACTCAGTACGTTGCTGCCAATGATCCCAACATCACCACTGTGGGACTCATAGCTTACTCAAAGGATGAGGTCCCCTTGCTGTTTGTGGGACGAGGGTACACAAGCCGAGGAGTTGGAGGGGGGATTCCTCCCATCACTACCCGGAATCTCAGGGCCCATGGTGGGGATGTTCAAGCAATAGACTCTCACTCCATTTTCTCCTATGAAGAAACAGCAAAGCTGGCTGTGGGCCGGCTCTCGGAGTACAACCACCACTTCATTAAATCCTTCACTTACCGCTCCAGTGTCTATTTCCTCTTCTACCGGCGGGACCTCAAATCTCAGTCCCGTGAGTACAAGACCTACATCTCCCGAATCTGCCTGGATGACTCTCACTATTACTCATATGTGGAGTTACCTCTGCTCTGCCAGAGCAAAACCAATACCTACAGCCTCCTGCAAGCAGCCTATGTCACCCGGCCGGGAAAAGACTTGGCCCATGGGCAGCTGGACACCGAGGGAGAAGTGCTCTTTGCAGCCTTCTCGTCCTGGCAGGCTTCTTCTGGTAAGCTGAGTGAGGAGTCTGCACTCTGTGTCTATGCCATGGAGGAAGTGGATCGCCTGACCAACTGGACTAGGGATGTTTGCTACATGAGAGATGGGAAGTCAGAAGAAGGGACAGAGGTGGCATATATTGAATATGATGTCAGCTCCAACTGTGTCCAGCTGCCCGCAGTAAGTGGCTTTGGCCCTTTGCTAGTTTAAAGAATAGTCTAGAGCATGTTCTTGTGTTGTTTTGTGTTCCTGAAGTCAGCCTGTTTCCCTCAGATGGATGTTGAAATTTGGGTTAAAAGCCTTTGGGCTCAGGCTCTTTGCTGCTGCAGCAATGCAATGCAAGAACTGTTGCATCCTGTTGAAGTACAGTCTGTCATTGCTGCTGCAGCTCTCTGCCCCACGTGGGTGGGTTTACTTGCAGAGGGAGATGTGGAGATGTGGCCGTGGGGAGAACATCTGATGTGATCTGACCCTGGGGCCTGTCTCTTGGTAAATACCAGGCAAGAGCACTGAAGCTGCAGTTCAGGTTGTTATCAGTATCTTCATCTCCTGGTCTGTACTGCATGGAAGGAGAGGAATATGTGCATGTACAGTTGTGTGTTGGGAAGGGAATTTAAGGGGTGTGCTGGGTGCCTGTTGCCTATGGTGAGGCACACATCACAACAGCTTCCTGCAGGGGAACCCAGAAATGAAAAAGAACATAAGCAAAACTAAGTGTCAACAAAATCCTGATTCCCTATAGACTGCATTAGTCCTGCAGAATTTTGTGCCCAAGGAGAACCTGCTCCTGACCTGGCTGCTCTTTGTCTCCAGTGCTGTAAGAGGTGATAATCCTCCTTTATATTGTACCACAAAGGCATGATGGGAAGTTGCAGGATAAAAATGTGAGCTAAAGTGGCTGTGACCCTGAATCCTTGCAGTGTATCAGCCTCACTGGCTGCTGCTGTGGTATCGGGATGGTGACACGAACACAGAGCAGCAGCATGCTCTGGGGCGGTGCTGAATGCCACGGCCTGGTATGAGGCTCTGTGGTTGCGAGCAGCCTGTTTTCACCGAGGGCGTTGCTAGTCCTTAGCATCACAGCCTGTTATCTTCTATCTTCCTTCTTACAGAACCGGCTGTCCAGATAATTGCCTCTTCCCAGCCCTGTGCTACAAAGAGTAAAAGTGGTACCACAGAGCTTCGGAAGTCTCTGAGGTTGGATGTGTGGTCCAAAACCAGTCTTAAAATTATGGTTTTCCTTTCGAGAGCTACAGCTGACTGTAGAATACTTGTGGGACAAGGGCAGAGTGAAGAGCAGACTTGGAGGAGGATGAATGTAGGGTCAGGAGGAGTACACAAGAGTTGGGAAGCAAGATGCTGCCCAGCTTGATGTCCTGCTTTCACTGTGTTTCTATGTGTCCTTTGTGGGGGGCACATGGAGGAATTGTCACAGGTGATTTTTAGGGCACCTCAAGGGAGTTAAAAGCGAACCTGGTGTGAGTGGTAGAAAAATCCTTCGTTCAAAATGATGTAGAGTCCCCCTGCACTGTTTGATCCAGTGGAGAAGTGAGTACACAGAGGGGGAGAAAAAGCCCAGTCTCTGCTATGCAATTCCTGGCTCACGATCCCAGGGTCCCAGCTGCACGGTTTGGCACTAGTGGGCCGACCAAAGTACAGCATCTTATTAACAAGTGTGTCCAATGATATGTAAATGTCCCCACAAACTTCATCCTTCACCATTCAGTACATGGTAGCGGTTGTCGTTAAGATTGTATCTAACAACACATAAGGGTCTGTGCCAACTCCAGCCGGCTCCATTCAGTGCTGAGTGCAAGCAGCTCTCAATGAACAGTTTATGCAGGAACAGTTTTAACTCTGTTTCAGTGGTGGCAGCCTGTGTTCTGTGTAAGGACAATGCTAATGAACTTCACATTTTTCTGCCTCCAAACCAGCCTGTGCACCCTTTTCCCTAGTTAGCGCTGCCTCCCGTTTTTAGCCCATCAGAAGAAGTTAAGATTGAGTTTTACAGTTCAATACAATCTCAACTGGAAAAAAACATGCTTGTTCTTATAAGGATTTCAGCATGAGTTCATTTGTTCAGTTTGCTGGAGATCCTTTAGTCCTGGGAAGATCCTTTAGGCTTGGGAAGGCTGCATATTTTCTGTGGGTGTAGTTTTCAAGGTGTGTAACTTGTCCTTTTGCACCGAGCTTTCGGTCCCCTTCACGCATAGATACAGACTTGTCTTATTGCTGCTTCCTACCTGTGCAGTGTAGGAAGCACTCACCAGGATTCACAGGTACAGCTTCATCCAAGCTTGGTGCATCACAGCAGGACACTGAATGATCCCCTCTGGCAGGTTAAAGCCATTCCCCTTGTCCTGTCCCTGCAGGCCCTTGTCCAAAGAATCTCTCTTTTCTGTCAGCCCTTTCAGGCACTGGAAGCTGCTCTAAGGTCTCCCTAGAGCCTCCTCTTGTATAGGCTCACCAAGCCCAGCTCTTAACCTGTCCTCATCGGACCATGCTAGCTGTATAAAATGCTTGTATCAATTTACATAGAAGCTCTTTTAATTGTTTTCAGTAAAAAAACATCTTGGTGTGATTTCTTATGTGTCATCACTGGGTCAAGTCTTGCTTCCCTGATAAGGTATCAATGCATTGGAGATGCTGGTTAAATATATTTTACTGTGGGATTACCATAGACTTTGTCAGAAGCTCCTGATCATATTTAAGCTTCTCCAGGAAGCAATCAAGTGTTAAAACAAGCAAACCCAACAAAAAAACAACAACCCAGAGAAATGGGAGGAGAGGATGGGAAAGGGTGAGTTTTTCCAAGGGGTTGACAAGAGGTGATGAGTAGATGCCCCAGGAATGCCACATTGTGCCATTATCCCTGACCTCCATTGGGGTCAGTCAGCTCTATTGCCAGGTGCCAGATGGTACCGTGAGGCTCAGTGCTGCCAAATGCAAAGCCACGGACATCAGACAGAAACAATACATAACCCTGCTCATGAGGAATCTAATTCCTGCTCATGTGGAGTCTGAATTCAACCATGTTGCCCAAGGCAGGAGAGAGATGGAGCCGGTGTAGACTGCGTGGTTAATGCCTCTGCTCCACACATAGGTTTGTAAGAGTGATTAGTAAGGGGCTAGGGAGGGGAGTGAAATGTTATCCCCAAGGGATTACATGATGAAAATCATTAATCTATACATGCCACGTTGTTTGAAACCAATCCACTGATTGATGAATAGATGGTGGGGTTAATAGAAATTGCTGGGTGAACAATCCTGCATTCAGTGTCTGAAAGGGTACCGTAAAAGTGGACACAGAACAAGGTGTCAAGAAGGATACAAAGCAGCAGAGGAGCTATCCTAGACAAGACTGAGTTTATTGCTTAGGAAAAAGATGAATCGTAATGGAGTATCTTCTTTCTACACATACAAATGGTTGGCAGCTTTCATTTTCTCTCTAGAATTCAGTAAGTGAAGGATTGTGGGACTGGGAGGGGATTAGCTGGAACAGAAGGATGACTGGTTTTGCACAGAGAGCTCACAAGCCCAGAACTGAAGCAGTGTGCAGAGATGACTCGTTTTGACTTCTTGTGGGTCTCTGGTTCTATGAGCTCTGTGACTTCTCAGTGCAGTTCTTAAGCTCTTTGGAGCAGGCTGTGCTCCACCCTGTGTTTACGTACATTCTAATGCTTTGGGATTCTACTTCAGCTTAGAATTTGTGCGTGTTACAACAAAACCACGTTAATTATTGGAGGTGATGCTGTGACCAGGTGGTTTTGCCCTGGAAGCAGGGATTCACCTCTTTTTGTTCTTGAAAAATACAGTGAATCTTCCCCAAAGCTGCATAATGGCAGTGTACAGCCACTAATGGGGTTTGGAGATTAAGAGTTTAGTAGAGTTTCAGTGCATTTCGTTACTGATGCTGTATGGACCTGCTGAAATGTCTTCAGGATTCTATGAGGGTACAAACAGCCAAACATACCTAAACTAACTATTAAAAGCTGGTATGTTAGTCTCAGCTAAAATGCTTAGAAGGGTTCAAAGCTGAATTCACTTCTGGGGCATCTGTTGAAGGAATTTGAGTGGAAAGGGATGATGGAAGTGTTAAAGCTACTTATGTTCCTTGTATCCATTTTTTGTACTGATGTCCCTATTCTTTACGTTCCCCAAAAAAGGATACCCTGTATGCATACCCCTGTGGCTCTGACCACACTCCCAGCCCTATGGCCAGTCGGATACCTTTGGAGGCAGCCCCACTCCTGGAGAAAACAGACGCTCGTCTGACAGCAGTGGCAGTGAATGTGGAAGATGGACACACCATTGCTTTCCTGGGAGACAGCAAAGGGAGGCTGCACAAGGTATGACCTAAATGCAAGAGGAAGCCGAAAGGATAAAACTGATCAGGGATGCTCAGGTGGAAGGGGAAAAAAGGCAATTTCTTTTGTCCCTTGGGAAGTCAGGTTCCTACCAAAGGAACTATCATTCTATCATTACTATCAGATGGTCTTGTCTCACACTGTACTCACTGTTGGGAATGTGAATGCCCCAAACAGTGCTCGTGGTACCTTTGCTTACATCTGCACTGAGCCAGCATCAGGGCTGGTGCATCCTTCTGCAGGTGTTGCTAGGCGCTTGCTTCCCATGGCTGAAGTCACTGCATTGAGATTTTGGTGGAGGTTGAACTCACACACAGCAGTGGTTCCAGCTTGTTCCTGATATAGGACAGGTGTCCCCAACTCCTGCTGTGACACTTTGCCTGTGTACAGCTGTGACTCTCTTGCAGGTGTACTTAGGAGCAATGGGAGATGCACACATATACGCCTCTTTAACTATCCAGTTAAATAGCATGGTGAGTGGAGACCTGCTGTTTGACCAGTTGCAGGAGCACCTCTTTGTCATGACCCAGTCAATGGTAAGAGCAATAAAATCCCTTTTACAGATGAGTTGAAACCATTTGTGGTCCAGACATGTTATTGATGGGAGCTGGGGAGGAAGAGAAGCAGTGTGTACAGCTAATGCTGTGCTGGGCAGCAGCTTCCTTCCAGTCTGGCTTACAGGTATGGGGACTGGCCTTCTGAAAAGCTGGAGGAAGCATGGAGGAGTCTTGCTAGTCTCAGCCGCAGACTGTTTTGGGGTTCACAAGTAATGTGACCTGTGTTGGGTTTACAAAAGATTCAAAAGACAAAAAGGAGGCTTTGTGTAATTAAAACTGTGCCACTTCTACTGGTTTTAATCAATGAAAAGATTAAGCTGTTCATCTGTAGGCAGGTAACCTACGAAAGCAGAAATGTGGGGGAAGTATCCTCAGCAGAGGTGTGCTTTGGCTGGGCCTGTAATAAGTCTTGTAGATGAAATCATGCTGTACAAGGAGCCATGTGAGGCACCTTTCCCTCTTCTCCTGCCTTCTGTAATTCTGTTTGTGCCAGTGGCAGATGTAAAAGAGTCATTCTGATGCCTCTGACTCTTGGAATATTGGTGTCTGCTGAGTAGGAAATCCTTTATTTGAGAGGATTTGTACAGCACCACTCATATCAGCTCCTTAAGCTGGAAAGAAAAGGATCCTTCTAGTAAAGGAAATAGCCCTTGAGTTACTCTGAAGGAAAGAACAAACATAAAATGAGAGCATGCTGGAAAACCACTGCTTCCTTTCACCCCCACCCCAAGCACTTTGAGATACTCAGAACTTCTCTAACGCTTCAAAGGAAGAGCTGAAGTCTGTGAGTGGAAGATGATGAGGGAAATCTGAAATATATCCTTTCCAGTAATTGTTCTGTCAATTAAAAAGCATAAATTACATCTTGTATGCAGCAAAAGTAATAGGTTGGGGATTAGAAGTTGGCATTTTGAAGTAACTGACAGGGTAGTAGCTGGAGTGTAGAAGCGGATTAAAGGGAGGAGGGCAAGAGGCTGAAATCATCAAGGCTAGTAAGTTTAAAGCAGAAGTGTTTTGCAAGTAAGTTACCCCCACATACCAGAAGAGTTTTGTTCCACACTGATCAAAGCTGCTTGCTCTACTTTCAGTCAAAATGATAGTTCTGCCACATAGAGCTGAGCAATAGTGCAGGTACAGTCAGAGCCCTTAGCCAGAGCTGCTGTCTCCAATTTCTGTCACCCCCATGTCAGAGAGATGATGTCCCATGACAGAGTCCAGAAAAGCAAAAGAGTGAATGGTGTTCAGTCTGTTCTTTAACCTGTTTTGTTAAAATACAGATTTTGCACTAAATAAAGTCTCCTTCTTTCAAAAAGTGTCAAGGATAACCCATTCATAGAATACACATTGCCCATCAGTGCCTCTGGGCAGCCTGGTGTTTACGTGTCATTCACCAATATGTGAAGTGGCCATTCAGGTAGGCTCTGTGAGCTTGTTCCTGTTTCCTTTGGTTTTACCCAATATTGGGGATTAAGAAGTTGTTTCAGTGAGCATGGAGATGATGGGACTTGCTAGTTAGGTAGAAGAAGCCATAGACCTGGTGCCCGTGCTGTGTGTGCTGTGTTTTCACTGATTGCTTTTTCTGGCAGGTGGTAAAGGTTCCCATACTGGAATGTTCCCTATACTCGGACTGTGAATCCTGTCTGGCTCTGAAAGATCCATACTGTGGCTGGTGTGTCCTTCAGGGACGGTAAGATAGCTCCCTGTTGACCTGCAAGGGTTCTGGGGAGAGATACTGCATAGGGATTGTCTCTACTTACTCTCCTGTGTGCCCGGATTTAGTTTATTTTTAGCTCCTTTATGGGATGTCCTCTCTAACTTACCATTGCTCTGTCTGCCTCCCTAAAACACCACCGGCAGTTGCACACAAGGGTATCTTTCCTTTGCTTTTTTTGAGTCACCATTCACCATGCTCCTTTCCAGTGGATTTCAGCCTGGTTTTAGTCTGACTGCAGCTCAAACTGTCTCGTTTCTAATGTAGAGAAACTGTCTTATCTCTTCTTGTGTCACTCTCATTTAGCACTCTTCCACTTCTTGCTGCCCTACTGATGTTGCTTAATGAGATATGGTTTGTTCCAGTGTGCCTCTCTTCTTGCTGGCTCTGTCCACCTGTAGAATGCCATAGGAATATATGGATTTAATAGGAATATATATATTGCCAATATATTTTGGCAACAGTTCATCCTGTTATTGAAAGTGTGAGAGGCTGATTTCTGTGTCTTTTATAGCAGCTCCCCCAAGACTCTAGCAAGTGACTAGACTAGACTCTAGCATGACTCTAGAGTAGTGAGAACTAGAGAAGACCATGGGATGTACAAGATGGCCAGTGTCAGCTTGGAAGCTGAGCGTGTCCCATTAGATCTCTCATAGAGCTTCTTGCTATTTCCCTGCAGGTGCACCCGTCGCTCTGAGTGCTTGCGGTCCAGGTTGAGTGAGCAGTGGCTCTGGAGCTTTAACTCTACACAGCAGTGTCTGTCTGTCCAGTCACTAACTCCAGCCAATATCAGCAGAGAGGAAAAGAGAAATGTGAGTGGTGTTGATCCTCTGACGTTCAAACATGTAGAGAGCCCCCTACAAACTGAGGAGTCACAAGTTTTCCTGTTGCTTTCAGTGGGGTACTGAATCAGAGCCTTCAACCATGTCTGCTTCACATAAGGGACTTAACAGCTTGGCTGTACCAGGAGATGGTTTCATTGTTTTTTTCTCTAGGAAACTAAATGTCCTTGCCTTCCCAGAGTTCCTGGGTATTCTGGAGTATTTGATGGCTGCTTGGGTGAGGTCCCTCCTTGGATTAGTGTCTCTAAGGTGCTGTGGTCTCGCAGTGTTTCTGACACTTGCTGTCAGGAAGAGCTAAAAGGAGTTACCCAAAATTTCAGCATCTGGGAGCTGGCAGGAAAGCTAAGAAGGTGCTGCACTGTTCTGAAGCCTGATATTGTGTCAGGAGGTGGCAAGAACCTGGTTTTTCTACAGACTTGGGCAAAGGGGGAAGTTGCCAATTGCTTGGTGGATGCCAAGTTTAGTTTGGGAATGGCAAGAAACAATGATTTGGAACAGTCAGTCCTAGGAGGCTTTATAGGAGTATAGATGTACATGTAGATAAGTACTTCAAGGGGTCTCTTACTTTGAAAAAATAGAACAAGAAAATTAGATTAAACAAAGAGGAATGAATTAGAAGGCAAATTACTCACTGGATACTATTGAATTGGTAGATATTCCTGGCTATCTCGGACTTACCTTCCCTGCGTGAGGAAGAATTTTACTCATGTTACTTTGAAGATTATGAAAGCCCAGCAGTGCTGACAGAGTCAGGAATCATGTGTCCTTCTCCAGATCCCAGCCAAGCACCAGCTTTGCCAACAGGAGCAGGTCAGTGAAATGCTTTAAATGGAGCATGATAGCTGTGATACCATTGCTGGGAGAAAGTACGTTGTAGGTCTGTCAGATTGCCAGGATTAACAGCCACGAATATATGTGGTGTGTCAGCAGGTGTTCATTTCATTCTTCATAATATCTGTTTGCTTTCTACTTGTGTGTCACACATCCTGTGCTATTTTGGGCTGTTGCCAAATTCCAATGCCAAATTCTGGTAGTTGGAAAGGAGATCCTGCTCGAAGGGTTGTGTGCAAATCTGAACATGAGCTGAAATGCAGTCTAGAGTGGTGGCTGGTTTGGCAGCTTTGTCATAAATCTGGAGAGAGAACTCTCTTAAGTACTCAAACCAAATGCAAACATCCTCCAAATCGCTGTAGTAGTGGGAGAAGGATGTACATGTAAGGGAAGGAGGGATCTACAGTCCTTTAAGTTAGAAATGAATCTGCCGTGCTGCACAAAGTCAGAAAATACAGAGCCAGCTTTCTATTACTGCAAACAGTAATTGGCTGATCATAGCTAATTGGCCACTCTAAAGAACATGGGAAGTTCTTAGTTTATAGTCTTTGCATTGGATTTTACTCAGCCTGTGTGTGAGAGCTGCTCTATTCAAAGAGCTCATTCATCTGAAGTAAAAGGCAGGTGCCGGTTGGAAAGCATTCCACACAATTCACCAAAGTGGCTAAACAGATTTTCCATGGAAGCATGCAGCTGGCTAATAAGTCTGAAGCAATCTCCATGGACATAACATAACATAACATGACAGCAGAACCCAGCTATCACACTGATTCAGTCTCAAACACCTTCATTTTTCAATGGTCTCCATTCAGGGTGGTCAAGCAGAGGGGGAAAGGGCTTCATGCACTGCCACTAAAGGCAGAGTGGGCAGGATTGGTTTCCCTGTTTAGTTCTGCACATGTGGGCCTGGATTTAAGCACAGTTGTGAAAAATCAGTAAAGCCACAGTCTAGTTCTCATTATTCCAGGCTTCAGATATTCTTACTGGCTCCCTTGTAAGTCAGTCTTGCTCTCATTCCAAGACTCCAGAGATGCTTTACCTGAGCCACTTTCACATTGCATCTCCAAGACTTAACAACTCGCTTTTGTTTTCCAGCCTGAATTTGCTCATGAATGGTTTGTGTCCCTTTGATCTATTTGTGTTGTCCTTTTGCTTCCACAGCTCCAATCCCACTCAGTGAACTATGACCAGGCATTCTAAGCACGGAGTTTTGCTGTGTTAACTTCGTGTTCTTTTGTTACTCAGACTTCCTCTCTCCATCACTGTACTGCTAGCCCTTTCTGCATGGCTTCTGTGCTCTGCTAAGATGAATTAGAAGCTGGTAACCAGAATCAAACACTGTTTTCTAAATGAGGTTTCATCAGGGCATTAAATAGTGTCACTTTCCTATTCCTACTTATAATACTTCTCCCAGCTCACTAAAACATTTGTCTTTCTTTCAGCTTTGTTTTAAAGGTTGCATACCAGCTCATCTGTCACTTTAAGCTGTTGAGCTTCAGGTTGATAGCAGAAACTCTTGCTGTCAATTTGCAAGTGCTCACCCTCATGCTCTGTACCACTGAACTGCATTATTGACATCATGGGAAACAATGGCCTTTTTGGAGAAAGGAATATTTATAAACATGGTGTCATAACCCCACAATCCTGGGAGGTGTTAGCCCTGCCATCACTGCCAAATGCAATCAGCCCTGTGACAGTGATGGGAGCTGGCAGTACTGCAGTGACTCCTGCTCCAGCTGCGTATATAATACCCTGATTTTCTCCTAACCATGGGTTTCCATGCACACCTCATCATCAGCTGATTTACTGGCATGCAGCTTCACTTGCCATCCTGTCAGGAGCCCAGCTTAGCCCTGACTGATCCTTCACCACACATGTTGGTTGTTTTGTGGTGATTAGGGGTTGCTTGCATGAGGAGACCTGAATTCTGTGAGAGGAATGATGGACAAGCTTCTAGTTACTTACACTTCCAGCAAAATGTCCTGAGAAATGGCAGCTCCTGGAGTTGAGCAGAGCATGCAATGTGGTCCCATTATTTGGGAAACCAATACCCAACTCTGAGGACATTAGTCTGGAACAGGATTAATCAGCTGGTTTAGTACTGCCATATGCAAAATTCCTCCTTCAGCTCATGCTATCAGCTGCAGTTAAGTTTTGACCATCTCTGCAGCATTTTGGTCTATCAGAAGACAGTGATAGTCTCTTCCTGAAGAACTGGGCTATCCTGAGGCTTCTAGTTGACATGAGACCTGGATTTAAAGCAGATAAGCTTTCAGTCATTGCAAACGAGATTACAAGTCTTAACCCTCTTCTCTGACTGACTTCTTAGTCTGGGCATAGAACAAAGCCCTGAAGATAAAGGGCTATGTCAGTTCTAAGGGTTTGTTTTTCCTTTGGATGAAAAAGGAAGACAATCAATCAGCTTTGAGCATGGAATGTTACATCTTCCTCTAATACAGAGATGACAGTGGAATTATAGCAGATGAAGATGGGAGACTAGCCTTCTGACTAGCCTTCCTTGCCATGGGTTGGCAAGAGCTGTCATAAACTACTCCTGGCAAACCTGTCCAACCTGATTTTAGTGTCCGTAGGATAATCCAGTGATTGAGATGCTAGAGGAATCTGTCTCCGTGTTTGACAGTCTCCTGGAGCATGCTGAGTCTCTTAACAGTATGGCAGGCTTAGAGTGGCTCCATTTCTAAGAAACTCTTGTTTTCATTTTCAGATCATGTCACCATAAAGCTCGTAGTGCGTTTCCATGACATCTTCATTGCTTCTGTGGACTTCTCTTTCTATGACTGTGCTGCAGTGGCCCTGCTGTGGAAGTCGGCACCGTGAGCACATGCTTTTTCTTCTCTGTAGCTCTCGGGAGGGTGGCTCTCCCTGCCTGGGTCATCTCAGCAGCTGCTTCTCCATCATTATTCCAGGTGCAAGAAGTGTGTGAGCAGTCTCTGGGGATGTAACTGGTGCATCCAGCAGCACCTCTGTACCCACAAAGCAGCCTGTGAGGAAGGAATCATTATCTACAATGAAAGGGTGCGTTTCGTACTCAGTCCTAGTCCTGTGTGCTAGAACAGCCTCAGTGAGATGCAGTGAATCAGATCTCAGGTAAAATAACAGCTCTCAGTCACATGAAGCAAGCAGGTGAGCTGCTGGAGGCTCTGTGTGCCTCATGTTAAAAGGCCTTGCTAGGTTTCTGAGGAATTGCCATTGAATGAAGCAGGGTTATCCAGCCTCTGTTTTCAAAGCAAGGGACAAGAACAAGCTGCCAGAGAGGCTGCAAGGGGGAAAGTGAAACGGGTGCCCAGTTTGTGGCTGCCACAAGTAGTCTTGCAGTTCAGTGGGGGGTGAAGGCAGGCAGACCTCCCTCTGAGTGGAGGTGAGTGCAGTAATCAGTGGGAAGAGGGAATGTTGCTGGATCTTCTGCACTTTGAGCATTCCCCAGTCTTATCCCAAGACAAGGTGGCATGAGATGTAGCTCTCACTTAAATCCAGAGGGTGAAGCAGCCTCTTGTGAGCGCTGCTACAGGAAGTAGTATGGAGTGTTTTCCTGCTTGGGTTCTATGCTGTTTATATTCTTTCTCTCTTCTCACCCCATGATGCTATTTTTCTCTAGGCCCAGATCCCAGCCTCAGGTGTGTTTCCTTCTTCAGCAGCTCCCCTCACCAAGTCCTCTACCACAGCCCCAACCACGGCCACAAAACCCATCACTCCCCCCATCATGCAAGTGGTACCCAGCACTGTGCCCTCCTCAGAGCCCAACCGCATCACGTTCTCTGCAGCCTTGGACGTGACATCTGAGCCTACAGAAACCCTCAGCTATACATACTTGACTCTCTCCACTGAAGCAGCCTCTCTCCAGGCCAGCACAGAATCCCCCCTGCCACCACCAGCAGACAAACCTGCAGTCACTGAGCCAGAGACAGCTTCTCCTTCTGCATCTGTCCTCACCAGCCCATCCAAAAACATGGATATTGCAGCCTTGCCCACTGAAGGGCCAGCCACTGCCCAGGGGCCGCAGCACACCAACCCACCCACCACGCTAGTGGGTAGCCCTCCGCACACCTTTTCAGCAGCAGTAACACCTTCTCCTCATGTCACCAGCTTGAAGTGGCCTCCGAGTTCTTTTCCTACCACGGAGGCACTGACATCTGCCATCCCATCTCTCCAAACTCCCAGCCAGGTGCCAGGGGGTCCTGCTGCCTCTGAGGACTCTCCTGGATTGCTGGGAACTGAACTACCTGCTTCAGAGCTCCCACCATCAGCTCCCCCAGAGTGGCTGCTGGAGGAGGGCATGGAGCTGCAGGACACAGAGGACTGGATGGATTTGCTGCAGGCTGAGAATGACACATCTTCCTTCTCTGCTTCTACCCTTCTGTCGGGTGATGGGGATTCTTCAGAGAGGGATGTCCCTGACTTCCCCAGGATCCTTCACCCTGACCTCAACTACCAGTATGATGCTCCTGAGTTTTGGGAGGAGGTGAGTTGCTGGGCTTTGGGATTCCCAGTCTAACACTTTGAAATGTTCATACCCATTGAAGGTCTAGTATTTCAGCACACAGGAGGGGTTGTGCCCTCTGAGAGTGTAGAAGCCGAGGGGTTGTGCCCTCCGAGAGTGAGAAGCTGTAATGTGAGGAGAAACAGCAGCCTGAGGAAGAAAAGCGTGTGTGAGGTTCCTCGGTCTTGCAGAAGTGCTGCTGGCCTGAAGGTGGCAGCTGCTGTGATGTCCAGAGTGTTCGCAGCTTTCTGCTCTTCACCTCTTTGTGCTCTTGTATTGCTTGCATAGAACTTCATGGTAAAGCACAGCCATGTCTTTGTTCAAGCAGGCTGTTTCTCTGTTGGCATGTCAGGCTTTGATTCCCTGTATGAGAGCCGTGGAGGTCTCTTTCTCTGAAGCCTTGTGTTTGTTTTCAGGATGAGGAGCTTAGCTGGGGTCCAGATGCATGTCCCTGTGTGCAGCGAATCCAGGGATCTTCACTCTTTCCAGTCAACGTGGCAAGGAAGATAACGCTGCTGGGAAAGAACTTCCACCTCTATCAGGTAGCTCACCACCATCAACATCGAGAAACTGTGTTAATGCAGAGCACTCTGGGCACCGTGTTCGTTGCACTGCTAAAAATACATGTAAGATGCAGCTGTAGCTCTGCCTAGGTTTCTCCTGTTTGCAGAAACACCTTAGGGGGAATGACCTAATTCTGTGAATAAAACATTTCCTAGCTGGATTTATTGGTGAGTTGGAGGTCCCCCAGAGAAAGGGAGAGTTCAGATGTGCACCAACCTGCTGCAGAAGATCTGCATGCCTTTGAATTCAGTTGCACCTGTGCTGTAGTTCTTGGAATAACTTCCTGATGAATCTTTCCTCATTGGGTCTCCATAAGCTAAAGATAAGTCATCTGTTCCCTTTCCTCCCCTGGCACGTTCATGTTAATGTGGCTATTCCTGTCATACCTGAAACTTCTGCAGTAGGGAAAACCACCCTTGAAAGCTATGTTTCTTGGGTGTGCCTCTGATAAAAATCATCTTTGCTTCTCAAGACAGAAGCCTGATTTAGTAACTTTTTACAAACAACTGCCTCAGAACATGCAGCCCACGGACTGATCATTACTTTATGTTAAACCTGATATACTGCACTGCTCAGTACAGAGCTGGTTGCAGATGCGTATCCATCTGTTTTACAGGGAGTGTCTAAGCAATTCAGTGGAACGTGTACAGGAGAGAAAGAAGGAAAATGCACTTAGAGATTTTGAGGTGCAGTGGCCTAGTCTGTGTACTCCAGTCCTCATTTCCAAGCTAGTGTTTCACAGATACAGGCTTAACTTCAGAGTCCCACTGGTTTTGCTTTAATTCCTCTTCCTGTGCTGAGGAATTAAAGCAAAACCAGTTTTCAAACACGTGTTCCCTTGTGTTTTGTATGGGTTTGTCTTTCATTCATGGAGGCAGTGACAGCACAGAGAGCCTTGAATGTAGCACAGAGTTGGTATAATGAAGAGAATGAGAGGAGCACGCTGCTTGCAAAGTGGCTTTTTAAAAGGTTCTGAGTTGGAGAAGGAGGAGAACGCTGTCGTGTAGTAGGAAGCTCTGTGTAGTGAGAACTGGTGCCATGTCTGTCTCCTCTGCAGGACCAGCAGTGGGACTATGAGTGTGTCCTGAATTTGGAGGGGAGGACAGTGGTGATGGATGCTTATGTGGAAGGAGAAGAAACAAACAAATCCCTCTGTTACATCACCTGCCAGATGAACCAGGTGAGTGCTTGGGTTAACATGGCATTTCAGAGCTCACACTGGTGCTGGTTTCACTCAGCAAAACAGCAGGTTGGAAGGGAAGCTCTTTGCAAAGGTATCTGTGGAATGTTTAGCACGATGGGGCCATCCTCTGTGCTGCTGCTGCCTGGCAGTGCTGGTATCTGCAACTGGCAGAAAGATTGCACAGCCTGAGCCACATAACCTGCATTGACTGTAGTATGGGATGATGCCATCTCTGAGCTGTCACTCGTCACAACCTGCCAGGACTGTGCCACTTCAGCTTTAGCTTGAGGCACTGTTGTTCATGGTTCTCTGGATCGTGACGACTTCTGTGATGGTGGCTCTTCAGTGAAAAGAAACATGCTGTTAGTACCAGGTTTGTTCTCAGTGGTGGAAGGTAGGCTGTGGATGGTAGGATTAACAGCAAAATTACAACAGCCATGTACATTTTTGGGTGGTGTGTGGACTTTACTTAGGGCAGGGTTTGCAAGCAGAGGTGCTATCTTTGGTTCACAAACACATATGGTTAAGGGAGAGGGACAACACAGGCTCTTGTGCCCATGAGCCCTGTGGACCAGTTGTAATCCTACATCTTCAGCACTACTGAAGATGTGCTGGATTGAGCATTTTTCTGAGCAGGTGGCTTGGAGATAGGAATTAGCCACAAGGAATGCAGATAGGGAGCTGGTCAAGTATTGTGAGCACAGATCTGTTTCCGGTGTTCATCCTAGTTAACTAATGCCTGCCACTCTTTCTAGAGCATTTGCAGGAAGCTCTGTCTAGGCTCTGTGTGCTGGTGCACTGCACAGGATGGCTGCTGATGCTTTTTGCCTATTTAACTGGTTGTTTGTGCCTCTCAAGTCATTTGTCTTGATGGTCTTTGTCTTTGCAGTACAGTTACGCAGCGCCTCAACTCGAATTCAACGCTGTGGTGTTTGTGCAGAGGCAGCGACACCTTCGAGTGGACAGTGCTGCAGATCTCCATGGTAGGAGCCCAACACTTCCCCAGCAAAAACACTGCAGATGGGGTGGAAAAGAACTGAAACATCCTCAGATGAGGCCTTTTGCGTCTCTAATAGTCCTGTCACAAGGAATACATTCGGCCTCATTCCTGTTGCTTGTCCCAGGGGAGGGAGGAGCAGAGGGTTCTGTGCAAGATGCCAGGTTGCTGGATTATTCCCCAAGGGATGCTTGCAGATACCTCTGAATTCTTCTTTGCAGTGACTTTTTACAACTGCTCTGTGGGACACACTGACTGTAGCCGCTGCCAAACTGCTGACTCCAAGTACAACTGTGTGTGGTGCGGAGGTGACAACCCCAGCTGTATCTTCAGGGGCTCCTGCAAGGAAGATATAGAAGACCTGTGTCCAGCACCTCTCATTCACTCTGTGAGTAACTTGCTCGCTAGTGTACTGCACCCAGGACTGCATTCTCCAGTTAAAGTCAAAGGGCTGTGACCTTGGAGCATGAACAGTGCAGCTCAGTAATACATTTCCTATCTGAAGAGCAAGTTAGTCCTATTCTATCGTGACCCCTCCGTGTTGAGGATGCTAGACACTTGTGCTGGGCTTTCTGTTTGCTGATAGGGAACAGTGGGGAAAGATGCATTTGTATCTCACATGAAGCTGGCACACCAGAAGGAGCAGAATCATTCAGGAGCTGGGAAAGGGTCCACAGATCCTCCAACTGTCCTGGGCCAGATCCTGAAACAGATTGGCCCAACTGAGCCTGGGGCAAAGGAGGACAAAACCTAATAATAACAGCACAGCAAGGATGGCAAAGGCATGACAGGTTACTGGAATGAGTTATTTTTGTGTGTTTATTTTAAATGTTTCTTGCTAACTGCCACATGACAAGTGTCTGTAGCCATGTGTCCCTTTTGCTGTCAGCTTGTCCTCCCTCCAGTGGCACACAACATCCATGTGCTGCATCTTGTCTTAGTTTATCTTGGATGCCGCTCAGGGGCAGAGCTTTGACGTTTTGTGCAGCATGCAATTCATTGTCGTACTGATGCTGAGGGGGGAATGGTGCTTGCTGCTTCAACACCAGTAACATGTATTGGCTTGTGCGTTCCCGCTCCTCAGCAGAAATGCCCTGTGGAGTGGTCAGCATGTTGATGAGAAGGCAAAGCAGAGCAGTCCTTTGAAGTCTATAGTGGATTATCACTTGTGGGGGGGGACTTTTGGTAACAGTGAAGTATGGGAAAGAAGGCTCCAACTGTGTGTTCTTAATGGCCTTTCTCGTCATGAGGGTGCAACCTGGTACTAGTCCAAGCCAGTTAAAGGAATCCATAGCGGTGACCCGACCAGGCAAAGTTTGTAATGGGGCAGTTGAAGGGCCCTGTGCTGTAGATCAGTTGCCAGAGTGTAGAGCTCTGAGATACTGTGACATTGACACATGCGCGGCTGTCTTTGCAGGTGTACCCCCTGTCTGGACCAGTGGAAGGTGGCACTAGAATCACCATCACTGGCTCAAACCTCGGGCAGAAACATCAAGACATTGCAGAAACTGTCACTGTTGCAGGAATTCCCTGTGCCGTAGATGCTCAAGAGTATGAGATCTCTAGCAGGTAGAGTATCTGTGAAACCTCCTCCCAGAGGCAAGCGCTGGCTTTTCCCTTGGCTGCTGACACCAGCCTGAGATGTCCTTGCCTTTGCTGTAGCAGGTATTGAGCCTTGTCCATTCCCAGGGAGTGCCCCTGGGTAAGGTCACTGGTTAGTTACTCAGGCAGTGACCTTAGAGAGATAAGGTTGTGTACAAGGCAATGGCCAAACAGTGCTGCCGTTTACTGACCACACCATCTGAGTTTCTGGGTGTCTCTCCCAGCTACAGGGTGATTTTAGTAAAGCAAAGGATATGCCTTGGGCAAGCATCACTGCTAGGAAAATATCCTGACCATGTTAACACAGGGTGAGGATGGGAACGTGTGGTTGGAGGTACACACAGATTCTTGCCTCTGCTTGAGTGGGTACATCCCTAGGTTCGTTCTTCACTTACCAGCCAGACTTCCCCCTCCTAGGAACAAACCAAATGAAAGGACCCCCACAACCAGGGGTAGACCAGGGAGTCCTGGTGGGTCCAACGCCACTCTTCTGATGGCTGGAAGTGCCTGGCAGGTCACACAATGCTTGTAAACATGGTGTATAGGAGGAGAATGAGAAGCAGAAAGACCTGTCCTGCTGAATCCAGCTAATGTCAGTGACAGAGTGCTGGGGAGCTGGTGTGTCTGGCCAGGGCAGAACCGTACAACAAGGCAGTGTAATCTAGATGTTGAGAGGTATGACTGGGGGGTAGCTAGGAAGCCAGGAGAAGGGAATATTTGTGTAGTTGGCCTGTGGCAGGGCACGTAGGTGGGAGCCTTGGACAAGGGAGGGAGAGGAGCCAAGCAACCAGAAGAAGAGGAGAGCAATTGTGAGTAACCTCTCATTAGAGCTATCACAAACCCATTTTTCCATTCCATGGTAGCAGTAGTTATAGCACCCTTCCCTCTGGGAGCCAGATAAGATCCTGCTGGGAAATGGCCTGCTGTGTTGAGCAGTGTTGTCCTGTCTGTGCGCCTTGTTTGTCTGGATCCATCTGCTTTCTGTTTTCATCCTAGAATTAGAGCGCAATCTTGCTGGGGTTAGCACTGTGTTTGTTCTGTATCTGTGTATCACTGGCATGACAGGGTCCTGGCTTGGCACTGCCTGCGTTCCAACTCCTGAGCCTTTTCGGTTGAGGGAATATAGCTGTGAACCTGGAACCCACTCCTGAGCAAGGCCCAGACAAAGGCTGGGAAGTCTCCTGAAGAGTAGCTTTCCTGTTAGCAAATCAGTGCTGTAACATGGGATTCCTTGCTGCCTTGTTCTGAGAGCAGCCTGCCTTTTCACCTTGTCAGCATCTCCCACACCAAATAATGGCTGGAAAAAGGGCTGGGAAGAATGGGTGGTGCGGATCAGGGAACTGGCTGGTTCCAGAGGTCATTGGCTGAAGACCAGTGCCAGCTAAATCCACAGTCTTCAGTTTTCTTCTAGATCAGACCTAGTGCTCATGTGTGGATTGACCACTGCTAGCCTGGGATCACTCCAGATGTGACTGATTCGATCACCTCTGGACAGTAACAGAGTTCTTGGACTCTTCCTGTATCAGTGATGCAGTGGGCTTCATCCTATCTGTCCCAAAAAGCATAATCGTGGATAGAATGAGCCTCTTTGGAACAGACAGCACCAAATCCAGGTTTTAAAGGTGTTTGTCAACATTTGGTTGTATATTCTGAGCATGTGACAAGGCAGAAAGAAGGGAGCTGTGGGTCACTAGATGGTGTTAGGACAATGCAATGGACACAGCTCATCTGCTCTTCCATGGTGTGACCCTGTTGTTGGATTGTCCTGCAGTATCGTGTGCGTCACCGGCAGGAGCTGGACAGAGAGATCTGGGCACGTTGTGGTGGAAGTGCCTGGAGGAGGACGTGGAGTTTCTGGGCACATTTTCACCTATCAGGTAATGTAACTCTTGCTGCTTTAATACCTCTCCTGTTCTTCCAGTATCTCTGCTAAATGCCTGTGTAGTGCATGAACCTGTGGGACCCTACAGTGTGTCTTTCTGGTGCAGAGATATTTTTATCAATGGCTTAACATCTTACTAAAAGTTCTGACCTTCCTTTTATTAATGTGTAAATTGCTGCTTCTTTTAGCTTCTGGCCTTCAGCAGCCAGTGGCAGTAATCCAAAGTTACTGTGCATTGTATGGAGAAATGTTTCCTATTGTTTATAAACATGTTTCTGATAATTCTTTGGTATCTTAAACCCAACAAGGATGAAATAGTGTTTAAGTCGGTTTTAGATCCTATTACTCACTTTTCATCCTTTCTGTTGAACTTTGTTATGTACCTAGTTGCATGTCCCCCTCTCCCATGGGAAGGGGAAAGAGATGCTGAGAAGTCTTAGGCTGTTCCACTTGGGGCTGTATAAAACCATTTTATATACGGGATTATCCAGTTGTTGCTCTTGGTTTTGGTTTATTTTCACCATTTTGAGGCAGAGTGATGGGAACTGTGTACTATGGTCAAGACAAGTGTAAAGGAACTTTTGCTGTGGCATAATTCCCAGTACTTCCTACCACTTGATGTGGTTTTGCTGAGATCTGTGCTTACAGCTGGCGTGGTTGTTACAGGTACTAAAGCACTCTTGAATGGGCAGGTGCTATTTAAGTTCTCACAACTGTACACATGGTTGGGTTGTGTTATTGCTGTACTCTCCCTGCTCCTTCTCCCTTCAAGTATCTTCATTTATCAGCAGTGACTGACTTTTGCTTCTCAGGTTCCTCTAGATGCTGCAGCTCCTCAGTGGTAGTAAGTTTTTGTTGCTCTGAATAACTTACCAAGTTTTGTTTTCCCTTTCCAGGCCACCTACAAGTAAGTTTAATAGCACAAGTCTCAACACAAACTCTTAGGGCTCCCTGCTGGTAATCTCCTCATCTACAAGGCAAACAATTTATTTGCTGCCTTGTTTTTCCTACCATGAGTTATTAATCCAGTCACTGATCTGAACAATCCCTTTGAACTGTTAATCCTGGGGTTTGTGTGAGGCTCACAGCTCTGCTGTTTGCAGCTTCCATCTGCCTTTTGCAGGCTGTGGAAAGGCTGGTCCCCAGTTCATGGTTGTTGCTGGTGTGACTGATCCGTCCTCTGTTGCCTCTGCTCCATAAGCTAGCTGAGGCTCTGCCTGTGATTGGGATCTATAGCTTCTGTTTTCAGAGCACTGGAGGGCACTGAACACGTTCTGCTGTTTTCTTTCCTTCTTATCCTATGAGGTCCTTATCTCTCACCTCTCATTTTTTGTCCCCTCTCCTAGAATCCAGAGCTGAAATCCATTGTGCCAACTCAGGGCCCCAAAGCAGGAGGAACCTGCCTTACCCTCCTGGGCTCAAAGCTGCTGACTGGGCATCCTAGTGAAATCAGTGTCCTGCTTGGAGACCTCCCCTGTCACATGTAAGATCAGAGTTATTGCTTGCTTAGATAAGGTACAAGATGCTTTCACCATTAAATTTATTAAAAGATCAGAAGAGGTTTGCAGACTGTCTGCAAAGAGCAAGGCACAATACTATAAAATTCATCTCTGCAGTGGCTGTTAATCCCTTGTTCTCTCTTCTGTCCCTCCAAGCCTCTCTGAGATGACAGAGGATCAGCTGGCATGCCAGACCAGTCCCAGCAATGTGTCTGCAGAGCTCCCAGTCACCATCAAATACGGGGACCAAGAGCGGAGACTGGAAGGATCCCTCTTCAGATACACTCTGGATCCCAACGTCACTTTTGCAGAGCCACCTAAAAGCTTCCTCAGGTAGAAAGGCTGAGGGCACCTTCCCCAGGGCTGTGTGCTGAGGCCAGTACTACAGCACCAAGTTGTTGAGTTACACTTTGAAGTAAAGGCAGGCTTGTGGGAATGAGCATAAGCAGGAGGGTGGAAACATGAGCAAGAGAGAGGTGATTGAGATCAGCTGCTTTTCTCTTTCAGTGGAGGGAGAGTGCTCAGAGTTCATGGCTACAACTTGGATGTTGTACAGAAACCCAAGATCCGAGTTACGGTTTCCCCATCCGAACGGCGGCGCCGAGCTCTGGGACGATGGCGCAGAATCATCCCTGACACCCAGTGCCCTGAGGGTGCTCTGTGCAGCGTCCAGCAGGTACCATGGCAAAGTGCTCTGTGGAGCTGAGGGTGCATAAGGGCTGATGTGTTGCTCTGGATTACTGGGCTTTCTGTCCCTGTAGGATTTCCCTCACTGCTATCTGTTTGGATCGTACTAGCAGTATTGACCAAGTGGAAGTGTTCTCTGCCAGTTAGTGCTTCACTACTGACACGTCTTCTGCCTTTTCCATTTAGTTTGAAGAACCATGTCTGGTGAACTCCTCCTACCTGATCCTGTGCAAAACTCCAGCTATTAACCTGCTGTTGCGGAGTGTCCATATCAAACTGGAATTTATTCTGGATAATCTCAGCTTTGATTTCAACTCGCTGCATCCCATGCCCTTCTCGTATGAAGTTAACCCCATCCTAAAACCCTTGAATGCTGAAGACCCTGCCAAACCGTATCGGCACAAGCCAGGAAGTGTCATCTCTGTGGAGGTAACACAGAATCTAGCTGGAAATCATGTTCCTTGGACAAAGTTGTTCCTAAATGAGTGTTTTAAATTGGTGGCATGCAGCATGCAAGGTTTTAAAGCATTTGGCAGGTTTACAACCTGCCACAGCACATCTACACACTGTGTGTGTGTGTATGTGCATATACACACAGAGTGAAGTCCTGCTGTGGCTGAAGAGCCTTAAAAAGACAGGCTATTTATAACTGTACTTAGGCAGCATGGTACAAGTCCTAAAGCTGTAATCTAAGTTATATGCAACTGAGTTTTTAGCTTACAAAAGGAACTTCTGCAGCCAATTCTGATGCAAGCCTAGTCGGAGAGGAAAAAAGGCTGCTTTCATCCAATGGTGTTGGTTTCCTCCATCGTCTCTGGAGCCATGGAAATGCAGAGTTGTTTTTCCCCTGTTTTGATGTGCTGTTCCGCTTCTGTTCCAGGGGGAAAATCTAGATCTGGCTATTTCCAAGGATGAAGTGATGGCTATGATTGGAGAAGGAATCTGTGTGGTGAAGACTCTGACAAGGAACCATCTGTACTGTGAGCCCCCCTCTGAGCAGCCAGCCCCACGGCACCGCACAAAGCGGGAGGGCACAGACTTGCTCCCGGAGTTCACGGTATGGGATCAGCAGTACCTCAAGAAATCCTGTTGGTTTTTGAAGCACAAGCAAGAAGCAGAGGAGGCAGGGAGTGGGATGGGGAGTGGAGGAAAGGCAGAAGCCTGGTGGGTGATACGGGGGGTACCAGGGGTTTTAAAGGAGCTGCTCTTGTGCTCAACTCTACTCTTACAAGCCAAGGACTGCCCTATGGCTTTGCGTTTCATTGCTGACTGAGCTTACATCATGGCACATCCTTTCTTACAGGTACAGATGGGAAACCTGAACTTCCTCCTGGGTCGGGTGCAGTACGACACAGAAAGCCAGCTCACCTTCCCACTTGAGGCACAGATTGGGTTGGGTGTTGGTGCATCCTTTGTGGCACTGATTGTTCTGGTCATCGTCTTCATATACAGGTAAGAAACTCTGGCATTGTATGAGGTCTTTAAGTTCCTCACAATGTTACGCAGTGGTTGTGGCCAAGTGTGAACATCTTGGGACTAAAGAAGATCCCTGTTTTCTTTGTTTTGCACCAAATCCTGAGCCCCTGGTGCTGTTCGATGTGTGGGGCACGTTACACCTGCACTGTGGGTGCCCCTAGGTGTGGGCTCTGAATGAACACTGGTATCCTGCAAAGAAGATGGTTGGTAGAAATCACCTCAGCACCAATTATCCTGGAGCCTTTGGCAGCAGCACAACAGTTGGGAAGGACAATCGCAGGTTAGGGCCACTTGGAACAATTCTGCTTCTTATTGCAGGAGGAAGAGCAAACAGGCTCTGAGGGATTACAAGAAAGTTCAAATCCAGCTGGAAAATCTGGAAACAAGCGTGCGGGACAGATGCAAAAAGGAATTCACAGGTCAGTCACTGAGCTCCTGGGCTCTTGCAGCTTCAGGGAAGCTTGAAGATCCACTCTCTGCCCTACCTCTCTTTCCATTCCTGCATATTCATTTGGGCAGCTCAGAGGATGCAATAACTTTATCCTGTGCCAGTGCATTGAAACATATAGCCCAATTCTTCCGTTTTTAGTTCTTCTCTTTAATTCAGAGCACAGTGATCTATACAGAGCCCTCTGATTCTCCAGTTTATCCTTCAGACTCAAAGGAAGAGCTGAAAGTCAAGAGAGCAGCACACTTGGAGAGATCTTAACAGCAGCTAGTCCAGACTTTGTGTAGGGCAAGTTGAAATATACCGCATGTTTTGGGTCCACAAACCTTTTACTTAATGTGCTTACAGCAGTGAGCCCTTGTGAGGGAGACCTGAGGCTCTGAAACTGGGAGGTGACTCAGACTGTAAATCCCCAACTAATGTGGGAAGCAGTGAGGAGCAGATCTCTAATACTCTTGTCTCTAATGTAGGTAATGCCTGTAACCACAGATCTGTGCTGAATGGTGGCTTCCTCTTTATAAAACTGGAAACAAGCCCATGAGTATAAATAAGAATAATCACCAAATTCACCTTTTAGTTCCTCTCCAAGCTTCCTCATGCAGTTTATGCTGGTGCCTAGTTTAGTTTGAAATGTCCTAGCAGTGTGACCCCAGTGTGCCTCTTCCTGTCCGGAAACATCCTTCCTCTCCCTCAGTCCCATCCTGCTGGCCCTAGTTCCTGCATTCACCTCGTCCTTTGTTGTTGTATGATCATGTAGTCAACCTCATGGGTATTTCCTTTCCTCCAGACCTGATGACTGAGATGATGGACCTCACAAGTGACCTTGTAGGCACAGGAATCCCCTTCTTGGACTACAAGTCCTATGCAGAGCGTATTTTCTTCCCTGGACACCGTGAGTCACCACTGCAGAGGGACCTGGACATCCCCGAGTGCCGGCGGCAAACAGTGGAGCAGGGCTTGGTCCAGCTCTCCAACCTGCTCAACAGCAAGCTCTTCCTCACCAAGGTAATGGCCCTCTCTCTGCTTGCAGGGTAAGGACAGGGCCCCATCACATGGGAAGCAGGCAGTGTCTGTTAAAGCTCATTCCTCAACAGCTCCCTGCAGCACCACCTCTTCCAGCAGCCAGGAGCTGCCTTGTTTGCAGCAGATTCAAACTGTGGTTTCTCTCTCCTCACCAGTTCATCCACACTCTGGAAATCCAGCGCACTTTCTCTCCAAGAGACCGGGCCTATGTAGCATCATTGCTCACTGTGTCACTGCATGGCAAGCTGGAGTACTTCACTGACATCCTCAAAACACTCCTGAATGACCTTGTGGAGCAGTATGTGGCCAAGAACCCCAAGCTGATGCTGCGGAGGTGAGTGAGCCAGCCATGATCCCAGTCAGCCAATTGGCAAGGAATGTAGAAGGAAAGGTGTGAAAAGAGTAGGAAGCTGGTGTTCCCTACCCCAAATTCCTCTTCTTTTGAAGCTGCTGCTCATCAGCTCTCTCCTTGTGTTCAGGTACCAGGGCTCTGCCAAGTCTGCTAATCTCAGTTTGCTGTTTAGAGCTCCCTGGGCTCATAGTCATGCCATGTTTGGAGGCTAAACTGAACTGTCCCCTGTATTTGGATCCCCATTAGCCTCCTGTCTGATCCATCCTTCTGGAGTGAACAAATTTACCTTGTTTGAGAACTACCAGAAGCTTTCCTCTGTCCTTTACTTGCTTGTGTCTCTACTTCTGTAATTTGGTGCCTCCTTCAGGATGAAAAGTGCTTCAAATAAGTGATATCAAAAGCATTAACTGTCCTGGTTTCTAAAGTCCCTTTTTCCTTCTTCTTTTCCCCGCCTCTCTCCCTGGATCTTATATCACCATCTAGATTGCTCTCTTCTCAAGGGGAGTGACCTTTATCTCCAGTTCTCTCCCTGCTCTGCACTATATTACTATGACTAACCTGATGTTGTCTTTCAGGACAGAAACAGTGGTAGAGAAGCTGTTAACCAACTGGATGTCCATCTGCCTGTACGCCTTTGTGAGGGTGAGTTCTTTGTCCCTTTGTGGTCTAGAGGGGGTAAAAGAGGGGAAACAGCCACAGCTTTGTTTTGTGCCAGCTTGTGGCTGAAATCATGCCAGAGCCATTTTTTACGTCAGGGTGGGGAATGGGAGAGCTGGACTGTTCAACTGGGGACAGGGATGCTTAAATTGACTTTAATGCCACTTGTTTTGAGGATGCCAGAGGAGGACTCTGTAGCTCCTTTATCTTGAGACACAATGGCCATAGGCTTGTCAATCTGTGTATGGGAAGGACAGATTCTGATCTAGTTCCATTCCTGGAGAAGGGGTGGTGAGGAGAGTCTATCAGATGAGTGATGCAGAGGCAAAGCAATGCTTCGGTATTGTGCATCTTTGTGGTAGTTGGCCTTTGTGGACTTTGTCTCAGGTGAAACTCCTTCCTTTCTGTGCCAGGATTCTGTTGGGGAGCCCCTTTACATGCTGTTTCGAGGAATCAAGCACCAGGTGGACAAAGGCCCAGTCGACTGGGTGACAGGGAAAGCCAAATACACCCTGAATGACAACCGCCTTTTGAGAGAGGACCTGGAGTACCGTACTCTGGTAAGCACCAAGTCCTTTCTTCCCTAATGACTGAGTTTAACAGGACTGAATGTCTCTGTTTCCATTATTGAGGCAGAAATGCTGTATCCTGCCATTATCTCCTGGGAGCCAGGTTTATCCCAACAACACAAGACCGCAGGCAAGCAAGAGCTCTGCTAAATTAGGTCCTAGGCTGATAGGAGCCATCACCGCAGTGATCTGGTGTATGTGCTGTACTCTGTGCCTAGAAATAAGGAGATGAAATAGCTGATGGCACATCAAAGCTGATTTCCAACACTGTTGAACTGGCTCTCCCAGCTCTGGACACAAGGCAGAACATGGTGTTTAACATCTGTGATGTTTTCTTTTCTGAAACTCCTCCAGTAAAAGGACTAGCTGTTAACAGGCCTTAACGCCAACCATCAAAGGTGTAAATGTGTCAGATGTAATCTTACCAGCTGAGTAGCTGTGACCTTTTCTTTTCTTCCCCAGACCTTAAATGCTTTGACACAAGCAGGAGTTGCTGCGGGAGGGGCAGAGGACTCCCAAGGGATATCTGCAAAAGTGCTAGACTGTGACACCATCACGCAGGTGAAGGAGAAAATCCTGGATCAGATCTATAAAGGGACACCCTATTGTCACCGGCCAGACCCTGATACCCTGGACCTTGGTGAGCAGAACTCCTTGATGCTAAAGCTCAGTGAGGAAGTAGAAATGTGGTCATTTGCTGCCTGTGCACAGCACGCTGGCATGCATGTCTGTCACTCAGTGTGCAGTCACTGAGCAAGGATCTTGCACTGTGGCTGGACCCAACAGGGCCAGGAAAGAAGCTAACAGCAGGGGGTGAGGGTGGGAAAGAAGCAGTTGGGTCCAACCCCTTCCATTTCATGGTGTTCTTTGCCAGACTTGGACCATGGCAATGGCTTGGTCAAGGGGACACGGGGAAAAAAGCATGGAGAATGTGTAGGAGGGGAGGGATGATCTGAGTGCAAAACAGAGGTGATGTAGTCCTCCAGTGAAGTCAATGGCAGCATCTCAGTAATGTGTGTCAGGGAGGATTTAGCCCACAGTGGTTAATGAAAGATGGGACTTGCACTGTGAGGGAAGCCTCTCAGTTTTCATTCTTTGGCTGTTGCTGAATAGCCATGGTGGCATTTATAGATGAGCAGGTACAGTGGGAATAGTAGCTAATAAGGACTCTGGGTGCATATTTGTGATTTGAATCACCTGCTTGAAGAGTCACAATGTGACAGAATTTGCAGGAGCTTGGTGAGTGGAAGCTGGGAGACCATGGGGCCACTTGTCCCTGTGCTCAGAGAAATGATCCTGCAGCTGCAGGACTCAGCATTGTTACAGGCACTTGCTCAGGTTATGTCATCTGTGAAACACCATAGGAAAAGGTTGATGAGGACCAGTGGGTGTGCAGTGAGGCCAATCAGGTTGAAGCAGAGCAGATTCAGGGGTGCCTCAAATTAACAGTTTATGTTTCCTGTGGTTTAATGGCTGCAGAGTGGAGATCAGGTCTGGCAGGTCATCTCATACTGTCTGATGAGGATGTGACATCTGTCGTTCAAGGAACGTGGAAACGCCTGAACACTCTTCAGCATTACAAGGTCAGAACTCAGTCTACCATTGCCTCATCTCCTATCTTCTAAACACTGTTACACTGTACTGGGGGCTCTGGCTCCTGGTGGATCACAAAGGGTTGGAGCTTTCTTGCAGCAGTGTATTTATATTAAGTCAGTGCTGTGGGTAGCATTCTTGACTTCAATGAACCCTGTCCTTAACCTGTATCTCAGATATAGGTTAAGCAGTGGGTATAGCGAGCAGTGCAGAGCTTGGAAGGAGACACACAGGTTCATACCTGGTGGCTGTTGTATTGAAGCTGTCACTGCTGGATCTGTTAATGTTCCAGTGCAAATCAGTTAGTAGGTGGTGGTGCACTGACCTGCAAAGTAGCTTCTAGGAACAGAAAGAGGTGGGGTTTTTTTGCACCAACGTGTCATATCTTGCACCACTATGTCATACTTTGCTCCAACATGTTCTAGATGTGAATGACCTCAGCCCCTGCATATTATTGTCTTCATGCTTTGCACATTGTTTTTTAATTGGTACAAACAAGATTCTCCCACCATCAGGGGAGGGAGGCAGTGATGATGCCCCAAAATCCCTGTTTCTGTCCCTATTTCTAGTAATGGGATAGTCTGTTTTAGTCTACAAGCATTTGTCTGTTGTCCTGACAAGAAATGTGCCATTTGGTTTGGATATTGATTTTTTTTTCTTGTGTGCAGGTACCTGATGGAGCAACAGTAGCACTGGTCCCACGCCTGACCAAGCACATCCATAGGGAGAATCAGGATTACATCCCAGGAGAGAGTGAGTTTGATGCCCTGTTCTCATAAACTGATTTTATAGCACTTGGCAGTTAATGGGACAAGTCTCTTGCCATAGCCTCAGCTTTATGCTGCTGTAGAAAGCTGATACATGATTTGAACCCTCATAAGATTGTCAGGAAAGGGAAAGCTTGGGCAGGTGAGATGAGAGAAAAGCAGAAGAGTCTAAGAGCAGAGGAAAGCCACGCTGGGTGTGAAAATACAGGGTAAGCACAGTTCTCTAGTTAGACTTCATAGGGCTGAGCAGTCTCCAGCTTGTAAGAATCAACACCCTCAGGTGCTAATCATGCCCTAGTGGTGGTGATGGGATACAAACGGCTCCATTGATGCTCCTGTAGCTTGAGGAACCATAGCAACAGTTGTAATCTGTGCAGAAGGCTGGATATAGACCTCCAGAGGTTCCTTCCCATTTGTGTTTCTATCATATTGTGAAATGTTGCTTCCTTGGGGCTCCCCTGGCCACGTTCTGCTGTGAGAGAACTGACAGTCATTTGTAAACAATTGCTTGGTTTAGAAACACCAATGCTGGAGGATGCAGATGAAGGTGGGATCAAACTTTGGCACCTGGTAAAACCAACGGAAGAGCCAGAGCTTCCCAAGCATCGGCGTGGGAGCTTGAGAGATCGGGAGCGAGCCAAGGCAATCCCGGAGATCTACTTGACACGTCTGCTCTCAATGAAGGTGAGAAGCAGCACAGGTTGAGTTTGGGATCTTTCCATCCTTTATATCCTTGCAGGGATGTGTATGGACTAGTGGGAGGAGGCTGCTGAGTAGAAGAGGGGAACCCCTCATCCGCATGAGGCCTTGGCTCTCTGCTTTCCTCTGCCCATGCTGACTCTGTCCTGCTCTGTTCCCCACAGGGCACTCTGCAGAAGTTTGTGGATGACTTGTTCCAGGTGATCCTCAGTACCAACCGCCCTGTCCCCTTGGCAGTCAAGTACTTCTTTGACCTGTTGGATGAGCAGGCCTTACACTATGGGATCGCAGACCCTGAGACCATCCATATCTGGAAGACAAACAGGTATGGTGTTCCTCTGGGCTACAGAGAAGCTGTCTAGAGCTGATGGCTTGCAAAGCAAGACCCAGGAGGAGCAAAATAGGAGTGCAGGGCGGCAGAGCATGGTGTGGAAAGCTGTTTTGCTGGGAGGTGCAGTGATGTACACAATATCCTTCAGCACCTTCACTAACACCCTCTTATGCTTCTGTCTTATCTGCAGCCTGCCCCTACGGTTCTGGATAAACATCATCAAAAACCCCCAGTTTGTTTTTGATGTGCAGACGTCAGATAATGTTGATGCTGTGCTTCTGGTCATTGCACAGACCTTCATGGACTCCTGTACAATAGCTGACCATAAGTTAGGGCGGGTAAGTACAGAGGGAGAAGGGAGCATGGTTGGCCCAGGCAGTTGAGCAGTGCTGCCCCAGGAAGGCAGTAACATTTAGGTAGCATCACTGGAACAGCAGGCCAGGCCTGTCCTTGCTCCTATGTACCACTGGAGACTGATGGGAGGGAAGAGAGGACAGAGGAACTGGTTTTGTTTAGCACACAAGAAGTTGTTGAGGGGTGCTTTTATTTACAGCTTCCAGGTGCTTGTGGGGCAGAGCTAAACTCTAGTTGGCTGTGTCAGACAGTGGAAGTCACAGGATGCTTCCTGGGATATTCAGGCTGGCCATTAGGAAAAATTCTTACTACCTCTATTGACCCTGTGCTAAGGGTGGAACAGTCCTGCACAGCTCACAGAAGATGGGATGGGTGGATCTCTGGAGAAATTCAGTTACCAGCTTTATAAAGCCATAGTTAATGTGATCTCACACTGGTGATCACCCAGCTCCAAGCGGAAGGCTGGACTAAGGGTCCCAGGGTCCCTTCACCAACACATCTCGTGATTCCTCAGACTTCATTACTAAAAGGAAGCTGGTATTTGAGGTGCCTCTCCATGCAGAGGACAAAAATTCCCAACCCTGAATGCATGACAGAAAACAGCAGTTGATGGAGTTACCTGCTAAGGTTAGTTCATAGCATGATGAAGGAGCTTGTTGTAATCAATTCTGGTTCTGGATGTTCAAGGATTCTCCAATCAATAAGCTGCTTTATGCCCGGGACATCCCTCGCTACAAGCAGATGGTGGAAAGGTAAGCAATGAACTTGAGGAGTTGTAGTTTAAGCAGGAAGAGGGAGGCAGGAGGAGCTATTGCTAATTGTCTGTGTATCACTGTGTAGGTATTACGCGGACATTCGTCAGACCATCTCTGCCAGTGACCAGGAGATGAACTCTGCCCTGGCTGAGCTGTCACGGGTGAATAGAATTATTTCATAGAATCATGGAAGGGTTTGGGTTGAAGGGACCTTAAAGCTTATCCAGCTCCAACCCCTGCCCCGGGCAGGGACCCCTTCCACTGGAGCAGCTTGCTCCAAGCCCCTGTGTCCAACCTGGCCTTGAACGCTGCCAGGGATGGGGCAGCCACAGCTTCTCTGGGCACCCTGTGCCAGCGCCTCAGCACCCTCACAGGGAAGAGCTTCTGCCTAAGAGCTCAGCTCAGTCTCCCCTCTGGCAGGGTAAAGCCATTCCTGTCCCTACAGGTCCCTGTAAAAAGTCCCTCTCCAGGTTTCTTGTATTTCAGAAGTCACGCTGGCCTCTCACCTGTGCATCTAAGAAAGTCAGTAATGCAAAGATGAGGTATTCCAGCTGAGTATGCAGTTCTGCTCAGACATACTGAGTGATGCCAGTGGCTGCTCTGCTTTGTGGCACCATGAGGAGAGTGAGGGTCTCTCCAGCTGACACTGGAAGTGTAGTCAAGGACTCAGGACAAGGAGTATGTGTGATCCTTCTCTTGCTAGGAACTCGCTGATGAATTCCCTTTCCTGTTGCTTTGTGCAACAGGCATGTTTCCTAATGAGTTGTGAGGACGTAGAGCTTGGAAGAACAATTGTGAAGTGTCTCACGGTTGTGTCTAACTTCCTCTCTTATATTCAGAATTACTCAGGTGACCTCAATTCCTTGGTGGCTCTACATGAACTGTACAAATACATCAATAAGTACTATGACCAGGTGAGTGTGTGTTTCCAGCAGGTATGAACATGCCCTTCTCCTTTTACCATACAAGCAGAAAACCTCCAAAAATTAATAGTTAAGAGCAGCCAGACTATTACAACGCTGTGTATTGTCATTGACCTGTAACTTCCATGTTATGAGTTTGCTTTACTCTCAAAAAGAGAGGGAGGAATACACAAAAGTCTAACTTGGAGGCTGTTGGGATTTCATGTATGCTTCTATTTTTTTCACTCTAGGATTCAAATGCTCTACTTAAAAATGAAATGCAGTTAGTGCAGATTCATTTACTAAAGGTACTGTTTTCAGGGGAGAAGTTTAGCATTCTTTGAACTATAAGTTCATATGTTATTCGGACACATCTACAATGTGATTAATTTGAGATGAATTACTACATACTCACTCTAGTCTTGAGCACTCTGGTTTCCAGCTTGGGGCTCTCCACTGTGTTTGGCATTGAGCTGGTTGACAGTGTTGTGCACTGGAGGAAAGCTGCAGTGAGCTCTGTCTTGTTGCAGATCATTACAGCCTTGGAAGAAGACCCAACGGCACAGAAGATGCAGCTCGGATATAGACTACAACAGATTGCAGCAGCTGTGGAGAATAAAGTCACAGACTTGTGACAGGCACAGACAGACTGCTCTGCCCTGCCTGAGCAGGGACAGTGCTCGTCCTAGCTACACACATGGTGTCCTGCTGCCATTGGAACCAGGCTCTCCAAGGAACCCGTGGTGACATGAACAGGGATGGCCAAGGCAGTACAAAGTACAAGCGTCCTTCCATCTCAGAGAGTATTTTTTTACAGTTTTTTCTTCTTCAAAACAAAACCAGACTTTGGTTTTCCCCTGGCACTGTCAGGGGGGACCACACAGCTCCTTCCTACAGATGTTACATGAATGTGCCAAGTGTCCAAACAACTTTGTTGAAGAGCCAGGAGACAACACCCAGCACAGTGTCTATGAGGTCCTTGGTCTTGCAGGGATCAGTGCTGGGAGACTCCCTTGCTGCAGCCCCTCACTTCAGCAAGGATGCAGAGAGCAGGCTGACAGCAGTGCTAACCTCTGTCCCTGGCTCCTGAGCACTCCTGCAGTATCCCACCTGAGAGACCCTTGCAGCAGTGTCCCCACTGGTTCTGGATGTTGGATGTAGAAAGGAGAGTGTCCAGTGGCACAGTTCTCTCCCTCCCCAGTGTTCTGGTCTCTGATGTGTTCACCAGCACACACACACTTGCCTAGGGGCCTGCTGTAAATGGACAGCATCCCCTCACCCTTTCCCTCAGGACAAATTCCGTGGGAGAGTCTCTGCCTGGCTCGCCTCAATCCCCACTGACCCAGCTCCGGATCCGTCTTCCTGGTTCCTTGTGGTCGGAGGTTGCCCTGCTCTTTGGAAAAGCACAACAAATGCCTTGTGCCACTCCCCCTCCCTCCGGTGTCCGGCTGTTCTGCTGCTCTGAACTGGACTTGTAAATACCCTCAGAAAGTTAATGTATTTAAATGCTAAAGGAGAATGTTTAATTTTGTGGCTTTGAGACAAAGCTTTTCTCGGAGAAGTATCTCTGTGCACTTCTACTGACCAACGTCTGTCAGCACTGGAGCAGTTTTCTCCACTGCTTTGTCTGCAGGGATAACTCGTAGATGTCTCCGTTGTCATAACAGCAGCTCGCTTTTCCCAGCAGCTCAGTTCAAGGCTTTTTCTGTTGGGCTTTGCCTCACACCTTACTCACAGTTTCACTTCCAGACTCTCCTGTTGCTGCATGTAGAAAGGTTATTTGGTGAGCTGTGAACTCGAGGAAATTACGAAGCACAAGAGTGGTCCCAAGGATCATTGGGCATCCTGCAAATGGGAATGGTTCAGGAGAGGAAGGAGAGGCTGGAGCAGGCACAAGCACAGTGAGTAGACAGCTGTCACCGGGCAGCTCCTTGCTGCTCCCTCCTTGGATCCTGCACCTTGGGAACAGAGTGCTCTGCCCCTCTGGGAGCATACTCCTATTTATAAGGGTGTCCTGTGCACTCTCGCCCCTTCTGCTAATTCCACACTGATGTCCTGCATACTTGGGGCAGGTCTGAGCCCTCTGTCACCTCCCTCAGGTGGTGACTGCCAGCCAGGAGGGATTAGAGCTAAACCAAGGCAGGATCACATCCCTACCTCTTTCCATTGCATATAGCAGCAATTCCAGGCCTATCAGATCAGCCCTGTTGCTTTGTGTGAGTGCTGCTCTGTTACAAAGATGTTCTCTGAGTGATGTAACAAGCTAACACTGGCTGCTCTTCCTGCAAGGCTCTCTCCTGTGACCCTCTTCCAGCAGTACTCCTGGGTACTGTATGTGCCCAGGGTATGGCCAGCATCCCTCGTGCTTCAAGTGAGGCAGGAGAAAGGAGCTACGTTTGCCTCTTCCCCAGTGTGGGCACCACTTTGGGTTTCCTCCTGGCTGACCACCCCTTTCCACAAAAATCATAGGAATTTAGCATCTCTAAAACCTCTGTCTCAACCAAACCTGATTAAATCAGCCCCAAAAAGCTGGGTGGGAGGCAGCTCCTTGGTTTGAGGCAGGTGCAGGTAATGCAGCAGAGTGGCTTTGTCCCCTCCTGCATTGATGATGGACTTTCTGCCCTAGGCACCAGACTGAGCATCTGCCAGGAGCCACAGGCTCCCTGCTGGATTTATGGCTCTACAGGCTGTTAGTGCCCCTGTGTTTGCAGAATTATCCCAGAACAGGGTGTCTGGGGCTTAATTCTGAATCCACCCCACACTGCAGAAGGGAGAAGGACTTGGTGGCTCACCTGGAATCACAGTGACTAGGGTCCAGGTGCCCATGGGCTCCACATCCTCTTTGCTTCCTGGTAGCACTCCCAGATATTGGAAATCATCTGCTTTTTCTGAGTGTATCTGTGAAAGTCTGCTTTTATTACAGCAATAATCAAGACTTTGAAATAGAGCTAAACGTAGGTGATTGACTTATTTCACATCAGCTTCTCCTTTTGTAGCTGGGCAGGAGGCACTGCCCGGTACTGGTGTGGTGAGGGTGGGAAGCTGGTTGTGCCCATCTCTTCTATCCTTCTGTCCTTGGTATTCTAGACACCAGCTGGGATCATCCTGGGTGTTTGGCCATGGCACCTTTCTCTCCATCCCTGCCCCTCTCTTGTGGCAAAATCCGTTACTACAACAGGGTTCTGATGTCTTTAAATTTGCACAAACCAGGGTTTTTTACTAAATCTCCTGTTGCAGGGAAAATTATTTATTTATTCCTCACAATCCTTCCAAGTTTCTTCCAATCTCTGCCTGATTCCACAACCAGCTTGTCAGACGCCCTGGAGACAGGATGTTCCTCCTCAAAGACGGAGGATCCTCTCTGGATGTTCATGTTTGCTGTACAGGTAGCAAGTTGTGTGGGCACCAGTGTGTCCTGCTACAGAGACCATTCCCCTTCTGCAAGACACAAGTGTGGCATGGGGACGGTGCTGCTGTCACTCAGCCCTCAAAGATGATGTTCTTGAGTGGCAGGAGTGATTTAGCAGGATATAGGAGTTATTTAGCACTGTGGTCAGAGAAAGAGCCTTGCTTCCACCATGGTCTGGATGAAACGCTGAGAACTGATCAGTATTAGAATACCCAGTTAGTGTGTTTGAATGTCTCTCATGTTGTTACAACTAAGAGTAGGCGGCACCCACGTGTTGTAGGTGTGTGAGTGTTGCTTTCAGCTGTCTGGTGGTGAATTTAGGCTGTACCTGGAAGTTTTGGGGGTTTTTTAGTAGAAATGATGGCTGTTGTTTTAATAGAGGCTCTCGGATGCTGCTGCCGTGGTGGAATGTCATTTCTTTTCCAGGGGTGCCCCTGTTGCAGCGAGATGCTGGTTGGTTTTGGTGCCTTTCTTTGTCAGGATGATTCTTTTGGTTCCTAGAACACCCCATGTGTTTGCTCAGACCATCTTCCTCCTCTGTCCCGGTGCCTCTGCCCTGTCCCAGCCTCGTGACTTGGTGTGTGTCTGTCTGTTATGGTACGGCCTGACCTGCATTTACGCCTTGAGTTCTGCTCAGAGCACCCGAGGTACTGTCTGTCTCAAATTGGAATTAATAATTAATATAAAAAGCTTGAAAAAAAACCCACAAAAAAAAAAAAAGTCTGGATTTTGTTACATAGTGTAATAACTGTTTGTAGATACCGTTCGGAGATGTAGGAATCTATTGGTGATATAAGAGGTTTTTGTCTGTAAATAATCAGTTTAGAGTCCAGATGATTTTAATAAAGAGAATTCTTACACAATAATTCAATAAATTTTAATATACAACCTACCTGTCACACTTGTGAGCCCATTGCCCGGCATCCAGTCCCCTCCTTTCTTCCTCCTGTGTGGAAACTGCGTTCTCCTGAGCTGGAGAGCTGTGCTGGCAGTGTGGGGCTCTTCCCTCCTGCCCCATCTACTGCCTTTGGGGTAGCAGCAGCAGTTCTTGGCCATCACCTTGGGCCACCTTCCATTGATCCTGGTGCTTCCTCCCGTTCCAGGGCTCAACCACAGGAGGAGAGACCCTGTGGTTGTAGATGAGCCCTGCAGTGGCATGCGGTGCACTACAGCCCTGGCTGTGGTCTTCCGCAGGGGGTAAGCACAGAGGGGCTGATTGAGGCACACTTGATGGTGATCATTGTTGTCCACCAGCCTCCATCACCAGCACAACTGATGGCAGAGCTCTTCCCAGCTATGGCGCTGGCTTGTGGCCCATCTCTCCCGCCTTTCCCTCCGCTCGCCATAGCACAGCTCTGGCTGCAGTTGCTTTGGGTGCTGCTTTGGGCCGTGCTCCCCCCACATGTGCTGTTCTCCTTGGCCTTTTAGGGGGTTTGAACCACTTGAGCCGCTCGTCCCCTGGGTGCTGCCCCTGCCCTGGCATCCCTGGTGCTGGGAGGCAGCAGAGTGAGGCACGGGCAGGGCAGAGGTGCCTGTGGTGCCCCTCACTTTGCTGTGCCCGCTGAGGTGTTGGACCCCTTGCCACCTGAGGTGAACAAGGCTGGGGCCCATGGCCTGCTCTGGGTACAAACTGTGCCATATTGGGTGAAAAAGTATGATTTTTTTAACAGTTTATGGCCATTTTCTCCTCAGTGTGAAGTGCTGAGGGGCTCCAGTGCCACCGCAGTGGGGTGGGTGCTGCTGTTGCTCCCTTTGCTGTTGGGTCCCTGCTGCCTCAGGTGGGAAACCTGAGGTGCACAAGGCTGGGGCCCATTGCTTGCTCTGGGTACAAAACTGCGCCATATTGGGTGAAAAAGTGTGATTTTTACTGTTTGTGGCCACTTTCCCATCAGGGTGAAGGGCTGAGGGGCCCCAGTCCCACCGCAGTGGTATGGATGCTGCTGCTGTGCCCTTTGCTGTTGGGTCCCTGCTGGTTCAGGCGGGAAACCTGCGGTGCACAAGGCTGGGGCCTGCCTTGGGTGCAAACCTGTGCCATATTGGGTGAAAAAGCGTGATTTTTTACTGTTCGTGGCCGTTTTCTCCTCCGTGTGGGGCGCAGGGGGGCTCCAGTCCTGCCGTGGTGGGTTGGGTGCTGCTGCTGCGATGCTCCCCATGAAACAGGAAGGGAGAAGCCCCAGTCACCATCACCAGGCTGTGGCTGTGCGCTGTGGGGAGGCTGAGGGAGCACATCCCCTCGCTCAGGGATGGAGACACAGCATCCAGGCTGGACCCGGCACTGGGAGCACTGGGAAGCAGCAGGCAGCAGCACAAGGCCCGGTGGAGCAGAAGGGAGGATTCCTCTGTGTGAATTTCCCTCTATAAATAGTTGCTGTGGAGACCAGGGAGCTGCAGCCGGGCTCCGGGCCCTGCTGCCAGGGAGAGGCCCGCAGTAAAGTGAGCCCCCGGCAGCTGTCCTGGCTCGCTGGGGCTGTTCCCAGAAGCGGTGCTGTGATCCGATACCCTGCCCCGCTCCGCACCGCGTCCCTCCAGCGATGCACAAGGCTCGGGTCTGCCCAAGGACACAGCACGGGCTAAAAGCAGAGCCGGACCAGGTGGAACCTGGCTTTGGGGAGCTCCAGAATGAGCCCGATGAGGAAGGGAGCAGCGCGTCCTGCCCGTGTGGGTGAGTGTATGCAGGGCCCCGCGCCCCAGAGCCCACGGGGCTGCTTTAGGCTCTGTGCTATCTGGATGTTTAGGGATGCGACGGCTTGCTCGGGGTGTGTTCGTGCAGAAGATGAAGGTGAGCTCTGTGACTGCAGCTCCTGGCACCATTCTGTGCCCATGAGGTGGAGTTGGGCGGTTGCCGCTTGCAGACCAGGCAGGGCCAGGAGGTTTTGGGGTTGAAGTTCTCTGGTCAGGTCCAGGCCTGTTGCAACCCAGTAGTTTCTGCACAGTGTGGCTTTGAAGGAGCAAAGCAGAATAATGGTTGTTTTTAATGTAAGGACATCAAGCAATGAAGGACTTTAAAGCATGGATTGTCCTTCATCACAAGGCTTAGAGAAGTACATTTCACTCTGCTACACCAAGTTGCATAGCAACGCTCCCCATCCTTTGCTGGTGCATCCAACTGACTGGGGTGGATGGAGGCAAAGCCACGCACGCCTGAGGATGGATTTGCCTCATCTCCACAGCAAGGACACCAGGGCCTGGTGAGCAGCTCCAAATGCTCCATCAGCCTCAGTGCTTGGATGCGGTTTATCTTTGGGTCCAACTTCCCCTCCAAAGTCTCCCATTACCATAACAACCACCTGAGGAAGATGCTGTTGGACTCCCATCTCCACACACTCTGGAGTTTTCCTTTGGGAAGTGAATAGGAGCAATATAAAATCTTGAAGGCTATTGCCTAGCTCTCAGGTCAGTCCCTGCTGTGCTAATGGCTTGGGTAGATTCTGGTGGTGCAGGAACTTGTGAGGTTACCAATGTGCTCAATCTGTGCATAAATAAGGGAAATTCTGATTCCACCTCTGTTTCATAGCTAAGATGTTGGTAGGTCTTTGCTGAAAGAGCAGTCACACAGACATGCAGCATCCTGGAGGTTTATGCCTGAAAAAGACTGATCCTGAACAGTGCAAATTCCATGGTTGGATGTGTGAGAATATAAGGAGGGGGAGCATCAGAATGGGAATGAAACTTTAGTGTTTTGAGGAAGTCACGCCTCTGTTTCAGTGCCTGGAAGACATTATTGTCCCAGCACAGCTCCCATCACGAGCCTCCTGCCACCACCAGCAGGAGCCCACTGTACTTGGGCAAATCCCCTGGTGCACCTCTGAGCTGTAGCGACCTGATTTGAAGGATTTAAAGGTCACTACTCCTACCCGTGCTAATGGTCTGTGGGGATGACAATCACTGTTGTGGTTTAAGCCCCCCTGTAATGCAGAACCACAGGACAATCACCCAGCTCTGGCAGTGTGTGTTCCCTGAGGCTTTGGCTGTATAGCAAGTGGTAACTCCCAGTTGTGAGAGACTGGGTTGGTGTCTTACATCTGTAACTCCATGAGCCACACAAGCTCCAGCCTACTATTTGAGGTGCCCAGTGCTGCTGGGATGGGGATGGGAGCACGTGCTTTGCCTGGCTGCGGGAGGGGATCTCACAGTCCCTGCTAAGCCCCCTGCAAATCCACTCTGGGCACAGGGAAACTTGAGACTCCCACCTGGCCTTGGCTCTGCTCTAACTGCACATCACCAGCTCCCTGCCCTGCCCCAGCCTGCCAGCTCTCCCCTTCTCAGCTCTTAAAATAATCCCTGCCTCCATGAGGTGCCAAAAGGGTCTGCAGCAGCCTGGCTGCTGGGGCTGAGGAAGCAGATGGGAAGGAAGGAGGTGAGGGGTGGAAGAGGGACTCACTCTGCAGGCACCAGAGGCACAGCTGCCCTGCAGCTCCCCAACTCTTTTTAAAGGAGTGAGGTGCTGATGATTGCACTGCCTGTACCCTAAGACCTGGTTCCCCACTGCCCCCGTCCCCTCGTGCCAGGACCTGCTGCACTGCTGGGCCATGGAAGAGCGGATGGAGGAGGAAACACCAACAGCCCAGCGCACAGGTCAGTCCTCAGGCATGTGGCTCCACAGCCAAGACCATGCCAGCCTCTTCCCAGGCCAGAGGAGGCCACCAGGGCTTGTCTGGCTGTTCCTCCAGGAGGATGGCTGTCCTCAGCCCCTCTTTCAGCCTAACAGCATTTAGAGGTGTTGGTAACATCTCTTGGTGATGGTCCCACAGGAGGCCACCACCCCGTGCGGAAAGGAGAGGTGTTCAACACACAGTACCAGGCTCTGCGCAAGCTGGGTTCTGGCACCTTCGCCACCGTCTGGCTGTGCGAGGACATGAGGTGAGGAGCTCACTGTCTCTGGGGGAGGTGGGAAGGGGTGGCTGGGCCCCTGGGCCAGTGGAGCACAGCAGCCTGCCTGAGAGCATATCAGGTCCTCCGGGCACAGGACGAACCTGGCAGTGAGATGGATGGGTGCAATGGGCAGAGCTGGTTCCCAGAAACCAAAGAACATAAACAAGGTGGTGCTACATTTATTCTTCTTGGTTAGACCCTCCAGTACACATGCTCTGCTGTGCTCTCTGCCAGATGCTGGCAGCATCACTAGCGTGGCCATGGAGTTCTACAGGCCAGCCCTTGGGGAGCCCTGGGCTGGGTGACTGGGAGAAGAGATGCTACTGGGTAGGGACACTGGCATGCATTGGCTAGCAGCTGTGATTCCTTTTCCAGGAGGAAGAAACAGGTAGCTGTGAAGGTCCTGAGGAACAGGGAAGGCTTTGCTGAAGCTGCCCAGGATGAGGTTGCCCTCCTCCGCTGCGTACGTATACCCTGGGGCTCTGTGCTCTGTGGGGATGGCCACTGAGTTCTGGTGTATCAGACTCATCATCCCTTTTCCCTCTGGGTCTCAGTCTGAGGAGCTACATGGTGAACAGGAAAACAAATAGTAGGGAATTCATAGGAATCAGCCTGGCTCAGCAGTGGCCTTTGAAACAGACATCTCCTTCCTCCTGTCCTACTGGGATGTGCTGGCTGAGTCCCACTTGCTCTGTCAGCCCATTTCTTTCAGCTGAGACAGAAATCCAGTAAGTAGGAGGAACCTGTAGGAAGATAAGGCAGTTAATCAATGGGAAAAGGTAGTAATGTTCTTAAGCAGGAGATGGGAGGGTGTCTGCTGTATGTGTTGTTCCCAGCCCAGAGGATGTTGCTCGATCACAGCACTGGTACTGAAGTAAGAGGAAATACCTGAAAAAAAAGGGGGGGGGGGGGATTTACAGGATGTAGCAACAATATAATAAGCATCTGAAGTCAGAAAGCTTCCTCCTGCCTTTGCTAATGGATGGGGCAGTGAGGTGCCTGGATCTGAGTCTCACCTACTTGCCTTTGAAGATGGCTTAGCCTGCTAGTTGTAGAAAGCTCATGATTATGATTCTTCGAGTTTGCCTCAATACAAAGTGACATCAGCTTCAGATGAGTACAAGCCATTACATTTTGCATTACAAATTACTCTCGAGGCCTTTCTCCGACAGGTTTGAGAAAGGTTTAATTCACATCTATAAATCTGTAAGCCCTATCCAAAGGGAGATGAGCCAGGCTTAGTGATGCAAGAGGAAGTACCAAGTGGCACTAATCTAATGCAATCAGGGAACTGCTTTTCTACACATTAGCACAGCACATGGACTGAGCCTTACCCTTGATTTATTACTGATTCTCTCTGAAAGACACGCTGCCATTTACACTCCCACCAGCACAGGGTGGTTGGTGCTGGCAGAGCTGCCAGGAGGAGGAAGCTGGTCTCTTGGGCTTCCACAGCTACTTGCAGGTAGCCTTTGAGTGGCCAAAGGCAAAGACAAGATCTCTGCCTTTCTGCAACCCCTTGCAAGAAACTGCTGAAGGGAAGGTTTGGGTTTTAAAAGGCCATGTCCCAGCCTGCTGCTCTCAGACAGGGAGGGACAGAGCAATCCATGCTCTGAGGACAGGGAGCAGAGGCTGTAGAAGGGCAAAAGAAATGGACAGTTATTGTGCTGTGAAATGTGGTCTTGGGGGAAACCCCTCCCAGCACAAGCAGGAGTACTTTCTGGGCCTGCATAAGATAGAATAAGAAGCTGGAAGGGTGTTACATTACCAGGATTGGTTTGAGTTATTTGGATACTGGAGGGGTGGTGATGGTCTCACCTGGTCAAGCGCTAGACAACACACAGACTGCTTGTGTGGTTTTCCTGATGCTTTTTTTATGGGATTTGCCATGAAGTGCCAAGTCCTGGAAGAGAAAGTCTGTAGAAGAGGATAAAATGGGTGCAAGATGTGCTTGTGCATATGTAAAGTCTCTAATTGCAGCTTTTTTGGAATCCTCCACCTCAGGTGAACAGTATGAAGAAGAAGGACAGGACAGGAGAAAACATCGTCTGTTTGTTAGATGACTTCAGAATGATTGGAGAGAACGGCTTCCATATCCTTCTGCTGGGAGTTCTGTGGGGCAGCAGAGCCTGGGCTTGCCTCAGAGAGCCTCAGGATGGTGTAAACCCCAGCACTGTGCTCCTGTGAGGCAGATAAGCCAGGGAGTAGCTGGAGTACAGCACATGGAGGTGGCTGGAGGGGAGAGCTTGGTTAAGGAGGTATTTGGCTGTTCTGGTGAAGAGCAAAAGCCTGGTGGTAGCATCTTCTCTCTGTTAGTGACTCCCTGACTGTTGGCCACATATGTGCTTGGTATTTGAGGCGCTGGGTCCTTCCCTACGGTGTCTGATGGGTAACTACACAGCACAGGGGCTGCCTCTGCCTTTTGTGAAAAGGTCCTTACAGCAGGTGAGACCTTAGCTGGAACTGGGGGGGTACCAAGGGGCTGTTGGTGTGGGGATGTGCCACGGCCTTCATCCTAGGGTCATCTGCTGTTAACTCCATGACTGCATCTGCAAAGATGCTACAGAGGGAGTGCCCAAGACATGCTCTTCTTTTTAAGGAAAACAGTAACTATTCCCTTTGGGAGAGAAAATGGTCATTAAAACAGAGTGGGAAGTCATCGTATTACCATTAATACAGGGGCTGATCAGACTGTGAAAGCCAAGTTTCTTATGCATTGGCTAGGAATAACAAAAGAATAGGAAACCTGGTGAGGACTCAGAATAGTTAAAATCAAATTTTGCCTCTCCTGCTGAGATTTATCAGAATCTTGCACGCTTGCCAAGATGAAGATTTGCTACCCTGATTCCTGTGCCCTTCTAGGGACACTAAGAAAGAAAACTGCTTCCTCCTTCATCCTGCTTTCTGGAAGAGCCTCTTCTCAGAATAGCTGCTTCTTATTCTAAAGAAGCTCCACTAACACCTGAATGTTACACAAAAATGTAGTGGCATTAATCTCTGTGCCCTAAGTCATAGCCAAGCCTTTTGCTTGATCCTGTTCCGTTATCTGCTTCAGTTGTAAACTCTCAGAGTCTCTTCCCCCTCCAGATGAGCACTGGGGCAGTATCTACTTCTGATTCATTCCAGTTTAGCTATCTAACTCTTTCCCCGCACTTCACGGTTACCATTTAAGGTTGGTATTTTCCTGGGGCTGATGTTCAGCCCAGAATAGAATTTGATAATACAAAGAATATTTGCCAGCCCTTTATGACTGAGAGTGTTTAAAACACAAACGTGGCTCTCCCAGTAGTCTTTTTGCTGTCACTGGTTTCTGGTAGCAACTGTTTCTCCCTGGTAGGCGTTGTTTATCTCTCCCCTGTGACAGGCCAGGCTCTCCCTGCTCCATCATAAGCTGTTCTTTCCCTACATGGCTCTCCTGCGCTGCCTTTAAGCTCTCTCTACATGCACTCATGTTGTCTCCCTCCCCGTGCCTGGGTTATGCTGAACCTCCTTTTCTTTTGTTGTATGATGGGATGTCCTACGGTGCTGTGTCACCCTGTAACAGGCCCCCAGCTTCTTCCATTTGAATGATAATCAGCAGGAAGGCACAGTATTCCGTGGAAATAACAGCTATACAAACAGGGGAAAGTTCAGCTCTGTGATTGTAACAACTCCTCATATGCCTGTCCTCTTTCCGTCTCCCATCAATCCCAATACCTGTGGGTTTTCACACTGTGGGTCACCCCCATGTCCCCAAGCAGCCCCTTCCCCTTAGTTCAGGGCACTTACTGTACAGAAACAACTGACCGTAGATCCCATCAGTGCCCACTTCCTTCAATACCAGAAGGTATTGCATGCCCACTGTGCCTGATTGCTCCTGGGCAGGAGAGGCAGTGGGGACCCTGCCAGTGCTGATGGGAGTCACTGCTGCTTACCCAGGTGCTGGCAGGGTTGCGCTTCCTGCATGAGAGCTGCCGCATCATCCACACGGACATCAAACCGGAGAACATCTTGTTGTATGGACGTGACAGAAGCCTCCAAAGGATTCTGCCTGACGCACATGACTGTGATCAGGGAACAGATTCAAGGCTAAAGGGACCAGGTGAGTGCTCCAGGGTTTTATTTAACAAGAAAAGGGATTTACATATTCATTGTCAGGAGGGAGAGTACAGACATTTTAGGGAAGGTTCCCATCTCCTGTAATGGGCAGTACAAAACACTACAGCCAGATTGTGCTGCTGGGAGGCCTCTCCTATCCCTGCTCAATACAAGCACAGAAATGTGGTGGTTCAGGTAGGTTTGTGTGGAGGACAGCTATAGATCAAGGGCATCCATTAACAGCCCCAATGTGATATTGGAGCTTGTTCTTACAGCTTAAGGCACAGGATAGTTCCCTTTTGTCTGGTGTTTTTAGCCCCTGGAAGGTTTACGTGCAAGTGGGCTAATCAGAAAGCTGTACAACACTTCTTTGTTTCCTGTATTTCTGAGCTTTGTGGGAGACTTGTATGTACCAGTGATTTTCACCTTTTGAGACATAATTTATTTGCAGAGAATGGTGTGAATACTGAGTGAAACATAGGGCTGGGGAGTTGCTTGAGAGATCAGCTGATCTCCTAGCAATGAGACCCTTTATTTTATCCTCACACAAGGTTTTCCTGTAAGCATTTCTCCCCTGACAGCACTGTTTTGGCTCTCAAACTCTGGGGCAATTGGGGAATGTTAAATTGGTGACCAAGTCTTTTGCTTGGAGCAGAAGAGCACAGGAATTGGCACAGACTGACAGCTCACTGTAAAGCAGTAAACCAAAAATCACCCTTTTCTGGGGTCATATATAAGTATCACCTTACAGGCTGTGTCCAAGGCCTGTGACAGCAGGGATTCCCAAAGGCTAAGGAGGAATTACAGATGTGTGTCTGACTAGTGCTGGTAGGATGTGCTCTGCTCTTGGCTCACAGGAATTGAACCTTGGTGCTAGAGGAACCTTTCAGCAGGACATGGTCACACTGCTCCACTGCAAGCTACTGTCCTCCCAAACACCATCTGAGATTCCAACTGGATACAAGCTCATGGTTCCTCAGAACACAGAGAAACCATTTAATTGATGTCAAAAAGCATTCTAGGACCTTTTGAGCTAAAGAACCATAAATGCAGGAGGAAATCCCTCTGTGGTAGTGATGCTTACTTGTTGGGTTGAAGACTCCATTTCCCTTTATCCTTTCCATCTAGGGAATGCTCTTGGCAATCGATTGGAAGAATCTGATTTGATGAGCATGGAAGTAAAAATTGCAGATCTGGGCAGCGCGTGCTGGACGGTGAGTGTGCTCTTGGGTGTCAGTCCCATGATGGTGAGGGATGCTGTGTGTTCCTTTCCATCCCACCCTGTGTCTGGCCTTTTAAAGCTTAATAACTATTTCAGTGTGCTGAAGAGATGCTGATTTGGGGGGCTGTTACATTCAGCACTCCCAGCTCTGAGCTGGGCACTGTACTCCTGAAGACACCCTCAGCTTTGGTGTTTCTAAGCCTGCAGGTAGTCCCTACAATTGGAAACTGAAAAACGTGTTCAGTGTGAAGTGTTGGGAGCTAAATTCACCTGAGAACATTCCTGCTGTGCTCTGAACAGTTTAGCACACATTGTTTGCTTTTGCCCCCCCGCTCTTTCCTTGCTGTGCAGGATGCTTGTGGCCACATGCGTTGCTGTTACTGATTTATGGACACTAAGGGGAGTTTGTTTCCACTTCAGTACAAGCCCTTTTGCAAGAAGATACAGACCCAGCCATACCGTGCTCTGGAAGTGCTTCTTGGATTAGACTACGGCACTCCTGCGGATATCTGGAGCACAGGCTGCCTGGTAGGGCTAGGAATGACGATGCTAATGGACTGACACTAATGTGTCAAGGTTATACATCCTCGGCACCCTATGTACACTGCATGTAAAGCAGAACTTCTGCTCTGAGAAGGCAAAAGGGGCTGTCTGCACCTATTCACTCAGGAGTGAAAGTATCCCACTGATAAAATTCACTCTTAGTTTAAGCTCCAAGGCAATTCACACTCCATGTACATTAACTCATCACATCCCGCTTTTCATCTGCATGGAGCTAAAAGTGCTGTTCCACCATGGCACAGGTCAAACCAGTGCGAGTATCTCCATGGTTCTGGCTCAGTTTTGTGTGCTAGACAGGGGAATTGGCACTATCAGTTAATGGGGAAGAAAAACCCTAAGTCAATTAATGCACTAACAATGTTAATCCATTTCTAGGCATTTGAAATGGCAACTGGGGAGCGTCTATTTGACCCTCAACCTGGGAAGTATTTCTCCAGAGATGATGGTAGGATCCTGTCAGTTTTACTCATTTCACTGTCTGAAGTGTCACAATCTTTGTCTCTAGATGTGTTTTCCCTCTGTTTAGATCACGTTGCTCGTATTATCGAGCTCCTGGGAAGAATTCCTCCTCAAATGGCTTATTCCTGGAACAAGTCCACAAAATTTTTCAGCAGGCCAGGTAAGAGCAGGAAGTTTATTCTAAGAATCAGTGTAGATTTCTGACACACTCCTACTAACACTGACACACACACACACCCCTGAGTTATGTGACACAACACAGGCTACAAGCAGATTTCAGCGGTAGCACTCCCTGCCCTGCCTACCTCTGCAATCCAGGAGCATTCCAAGGATGAATGCAAAATCCTGGAAAGCTCACAGCAAACACTCAACAAGCAAAACCATTTTTATTCTTTCTCCTCTGGATTTGGGGAGAACGGAAACAGGGACAGGAAACAGCTCCATGCCAGGAAGGCTGGAGAGTGCGGAACGGGCTGGAATTCACCCCTTCACTGGCAGAGAACAATGATGCTCAGGAGTGGGACACTCATCCTTCCACGGTGGCTGCTGTATTTATTCTGACCCAACTGTAACATCTCTTGCTTTACTCTCCTTAATTCCTTTCCCTTTGACTCATGAGGCTTGAAGTCCTTGTCTTTGACTTCAAGGCACATGACATGGCAATTTAGTCCATCCTCCTCTTTCCCTGCTTCTCACGCTCAGCAGCCACACAGCCTCCGCCTGCCCACAATGCTGAGTGCTTCTCCCATGCACAGCATGCTCAGCAAGCACCTCCCTGCACATCCATATCCTTTGCTCACGCTTATTCCTTCTATGGTGCTCAAAAGACATGAGTCAAAACTGGTTCTTACCCTGTATCCACTCTCTGTGTGAACCAAACTGGCCTGACCACACACGTCTAACCTGAATCACCACATTTACATCAGGTGCTCCTGTGGATGGATGACTTCTCAGTCAGTACTGGCACTCTCCTGGTCCCCATGGAGTGAGGAGGAACAAGATACCTTAAACACCAGTGTCTTGTGCGCTCTGGCACTGAAATGGCCCCGTGTGTTGCGGGTTGCATGTGAACCAGCAGAGGGAATAGCAGCAATGGCTCTGGTGTGGCTTTTCTGGGAACGCCTCATTCATTCTTGGCACGTTCTCATCTAAGTGCTCAGGAAAGGGGGGGGGCACTCCAAACACTAGTTTGAAAAGATGCTTATTGAGAAACACCCGAGAGCCAAACCTGCAAGGCGCAGTGCAGGTGAAACTGAGAGAGAAAATACAGAATCACAGACTGGTTTGTGTTGGAAGGGACCTCAAAGCTCATCCAGCTCCAACCCCTGCCACAGGCAGGGAACACCTTCCACTTAGAGCAGCTTGCTCCAAGCCCCTATGTCCAACCTGGAGCGTCGAAGATGAAGGAAGGGATCCTCCAGGATGGTTTCTATGAGGTGAGCAGCAGCAGCCTCTCAGTCCTGTAGCCATCACTGAGGTCCTGTGCTTACGCTCTCTCCTCTAGGCGCTCTCCTGCGGATCTCCAGGCTCTCCCCCCGCAGCCTCCACACCATCCTGTCGGACAGGCACCGCTGGACAAGGCACGAGGTTTCCCCCTTCACCAGCTTCCTCCTTGCCGCGCTGCACTACGCGCCGCAGCGCCGCGCCACAGCCGCGCAGTGCCTGCAGCACGCCTGGCTGAGCGCCCCGTGACCGGCCCCAAGCCCTCGCCGGAGCCGCCTCTTCCCTCCCACCCGTCCGCAGCTCCACCGCAGCGCCCGGGACCGCCCTCCGCCGGGGGGGGGCTGCGCACAAGATGGCGGCGGGGCCGGGCGTCCCCTCAGGCGCCGGCGGCTCCTCAGCCTCCTGCGGCGGGGCTCCCCCGCCAATCCCGGCGGGGAGGGCCGGAAGGCGGCGGTCCCGGCGCGTCCCGCCCCGCCTCAGGACGGCAGCCGGGCGTGGTGAAGAGGGAACCGGAGCCGCTCTGTGAAGCCTGAAGGAGACAGCGGCGGCGGCCACCGGGGCAGCGGGACCTCCCCCCCCGCGGCGCGGACGTGCCGAGCTGCAGGCCCCGCGCCCGCTGTGCCGCGCATGCGCCTCGCGCTCCCTCCCTTCGCCGCCCGGCCCGCCCCTTCTTTCTGCCACGTGTCCCGACGCGGGAGTTACCCCGCGGCGCGCGGCGCCCCGCAGCCCCGCCCCTCGGCACGTAGCGCGGCGCGCCCGGCGCTCACTGAGTGCAGCCCGCCCGGCCGCCCCGCGGACCCGCTGGCCCCCTCGCTGACCGGCGGCTCCGCTCACCAATAGGAAGCCACGACCGTGGGGCGAGCGGCGGTGTGGACGTGCGGCTACCAATGAGATGAGAGAGTGGGCGGGGCAGGGCGGCGACGCAACCAATAGAAAGCGCTGGAGGGCGGGGCGTTGGCAGCGGCGGGTGTCCCGGCGGGGTGGGGTGTAGCGCCGTGGTAGCCAACGGGGAGCGGGAGTGGGCGTGTTCGGGGCGCCCCTGGCGCCGGCGCCGGGGATCCCCGTGCGCCCAGTGCCGTTTCCGCCCGGCCTGGGGAGAAGCCGTTGCTGCCAGGGGGAGGGGCTGGCGCCGCGGCCGCCGCCGAGGGTTCGCTCCCGCCGGCTGCACAGGGGACGCCGTGGCGCTGAGCCGGGCCTAGTGCCGCGCGGGGGCCCGGGGAACGGGCCGGACAGGTAGGACTGAACGGGCGGGATAGGGCTGGCCGCGGCCGGTGGCGGGGCTGGCGGGAGGGAGGGAGGGAGGGAGGGAATGCCGGCTCGGGAGGGAATGCCGGGGCGGGCAGGCGGGTGGCAGCGAGGGGCTACCGGCGTGGGCCGCAGCCGGGCGCTCCGCACTGCCCTGTCTTGGGGGCCCGGGCGTTATGGCCCCGCAGTGGCTATGGGGCAGCGGCCCCGGAGGCCTGGCTCGGTCCGGTCCGGCCCGGCCCGGCGTGGGAGGCCCGGCCCGGCGGCGCGGGCCATCATGGCCGTCCCGGTGGTGCGCGCTCGCCCGCGGCGGCGGGGCCCGAGCTGGTGCGGGGTTGGGGCCGGGCTTGGCCGTAGGGCTTTGTCGGTGGGTCGGAGCACCGCGGGAGCCTCGCTGCAGGCCGGTGTCTCCGCTCCCTTATTCCCCCTTATTGTCCTGGGGGGCCGCGGGGGTCGTTGTCCGTCTGGGCGCAGCCTCCCAGGGGCCGCCGGTGCCTGCCGCCGGTGCCCGCCCCGAGCCGCCGGCCTCGGGGGAGGCGGTGTTTGACCTGCATTTTCTGCTTTCTCATGGTGCCCGTGCAGCGGCTTCCCCCGTAACCCCCCGCTCCCGGCCCACCCGGCGCAGGGGCTGCAGCGCGGCTTCTCCTGCGTTCCCTCTCCAGTCACGCGTGGCCGCTGCAGGGTGGGCTCGCACCGCGACCCCGCTCCGGCTCTAGCGGCCCCGGCAAGGTCACTGCCGGCCGGCGGCTCGTCCTTGGGTGCCGGTGACCGGAGTTCACCGTCGGGTCGGGCGGGGAAGCGGGGCCGGGCCGCTGTTGCCGTCCCTGGGGAAGGGAGGAAGGCGAGGTGCGAGGCCGCGTGTGGCCCTGGGGAAGCGGGTGTAGCCGGCGGGGGGGGGGGGGGGTCAAGCCGCTTCCCGGCTCTGTTTTCCCCCTCCATTGCCATAAACGAAGATCCCTGCTTGGGATTTTCTATTCTGGGGGTTTATTCTGCGGGTCTGAGGAGGACACGGGGTGCTGCGGGGCTGCGGTGGCTGCTGCAGCCTCTGGCTGTGATGGAACAGGAGGGCTGAGGGTATGGCTGTGGCAAGGGGTGAATGCTTCTCCTTGTGTGAAGGGTGCTACAGGGGCTCGAAGCACTTGACATTGGTGTCTGATGGTGTGCTGGATCATGGATTTCAGACGGTTGTCCCCCCACCCTGCCACAACCTAAACCCAGAAAAGGCTTTTCCTATTTCTTCATTATAAATAAGAGGTTTCCCTTTTCACTTGTATAGGAAATACCAGGATTTTCTTCTGCTTCTTGTGGTTGACCCAGGAAGTCATCTTGTCGCCAGCCTTCTGGGTTTTTCTTGGTTGTGCTCTAAAGGTGCAGGGAGGAGGGTGTTGCTTTGCTCTGGATCCTGTGGGTAAGCGCTGAAGGCAGTGACAGCAGCTGCCGTTGGCTCTGGAGCTCTGGTTGCTATGAGAGAAGCTTCACTAGACTTGGCTGCTATCTCCAGGGAAGGACAGCAGAGCAGCCTCCATTAGTGAGGCGGTGGAGAGATGGCTGGCTCACATTCAGCAAAGGCCTTCACTTTTGGGGCTGTTTCCACAGGTCTAAAGCAGGAGCAAGGCTATGTTTTGGTGTGGTGGGATAAAAACCTACATCGTGGGGTTCGTTGCTGTTCTGGACTTAATGGAATTGCTTTAAAGTGTGGGCTGGAAACCCCGAGTTACCCTTTCCAGATATTTTGGTCTGTGTGAAAAGTAGGACAGCGAGAATTGATATGATCTTCCTGTTAAGTGAAGGCTGCCGTCGTGCCTCTTTTGAACTCCAGTCTCCTTTCCAGCCAGTAACAGAGCCAGATGCTTTTCTTATTGTTTGTATGTCTCCTTCCTCCCCTTCCATCGCCTGGGCCCCACTTGCCTTATTGACTGGAATTTCTGCTGTGTGCAGTGGGTGTGTGCAGCAGACACCAGCCTGCTAGTGCTGAGGAGGGATTTTCCATTCACAGGCCAGGGAACAGTCAAAATAAAGGCCCAGCTCAACTTTGGGACTGGGAACAGAAAGCAGGGAGAAGACTTTCCCCTTTGCTGCAGAGTGAAATCGATCCTCTGCCTTGCTTATGTGGTTCTGTGTCAAAACGTGTCCAAAATGCTGCTGTGCCGTGGAGCAGGGAGGTGAAACTCCTGGGAATAATGGGGAAAATTCCTCTCTTTGAGTTGACTCAGATGCCTGATGAAGGAACAGTTTGCAGGAGGCCATTTTTGACGTGACTCTGTATTGTGGAATCTGCCAGCTTCTATCCACACTCTGTCGGCTTGACTGCAATAGCTTCCTTTTTTTTTCTTTAAGGAAGAATGAGTGCCTTTCTTATCTGCTTAACTAACCATTTGGCACTGGCTGCTGTCTGTGTGATACTGTGCAGTGCAGTTGGAGCTATCAGCCTATTCCAGTGCATTTGTTAAAGATGGAACTGTTAGTTGAGGTATGCACTGTGGGCAGTTGGAATACATTAAGCATTAGAACACCACTGCCATCTTTGTAAACTAACACCTGTGATGGGGAGCCCTTGCCCTGCCTCACAACTACTGTGAGCTCAAAGGAAAAATTCCATGACCAGGATAATGTGAAAGAGATTAAAATATGCCCGTAAATCCGCTTGACTGGCAGCAATCACGTGGTAGATGCCAAACTCTGAGTAGCTTTTATATTTGAGGTTCTGGAGCACCCAAGTTGGTTCACGTGGTGGGGTGAGCAACTTCTAACTCACCTAAAACGCATCCATCGCTGGGGCTGAATGTGGTGTCTGCTGCGTGACAACTGCATTGAACTTAGGGTGTTGTGAGTATGAAAACTGGCTCATTGGTTTAATAAAACACAAGGTGAGCTTATACAATACAATATACACTAAGTGAGCTCCATGGTCCCTTAGTCTTTGTTTGCAGTCTCTCTGTATGTTGTAACAGGGAGTTGGTCCTCTGCCTCGCATCCTCTTGGATAACTGGCACCGCTTTGAGAAGGTCCTGGCTTTTCCTTTTACTGTCACATCCCAAGTGACCTGAAAGTAATATTCCTTAGCTGATGTTTTCTGAAATGTCCCCACCCCAAGGTGGGTCAGTGAAATCCCATGTACATTTAAGCCCCTTTTCAGAAAGAGAGCTTGGTTACAGCCATATCTTGAGAAGTAATAGGTCAAAGCTGAAAAACCCATAGAAAACAGATGGTGTTGAACTGGCATCTAAGAACATGCAGTCTATGCTCTTTTATTCCCCCCACTCGGGGGAGGGGGGGTAACAACCAACAACCATTGATTTAAATATCCCAAATCTTCCCTAAAGTAAAAAACCCACATTTTTAATGCAAACTTCCAGGCAGGAAGCAGCCAGGAACAAGCTAAATGTGTGATGTCCCAGCTATGTCATGTATTAGCCCAGTCTATTCTTCCTCCCATTTTGGATGATCAGACTGTTGCAAACTTGTTTTGAATGATGCGATGAGATAAAAATGTTTCTGTCTGTTCTGGCAGCAGTAAAACAAACATCATGAGTGCTCCGAGGTTTGAAACTTCAAACTTCATTGTTCTCATGGCAGTATTACAGCATTACAGAAGCACGTTTGTGTCCTTACTCTGGTGCTTTCTTGTGTGTGGAACCCTGACATCTTGCCAGTGAAACCTTGTGTTGTGTGCAGTATGTAAGAGGGGTGTTTTTATCTATACAAGATGTAGTAGCAGCACTGCAGTTAAAAGCATTGAATATATGCTTAAAAGTGTATAGCATGTGAGATATTACGTCTCAGTTGCCCTTAGGAAACTTGAAGTGCTATTTGATTTTAAAGTAAGGGCTTTGTTTCAGTTACTTGTCCATTTAGGTTTTTTCTCTTCCAGATGAAAATAGCTATGAATGTTAAAGCTCCTGCAGTCACTCTTCGGCTTCCATGGCTGACTTATGGCAAGAGTTAGTGCAGAGTTTGCACTTACATTGTTAGAGACAGTGTTGTAGATCTGGCTTAGCCTAAACTTTTTGCTTATTTTGAGCATGGAAAAAGCCCCAGACCATCATGGAGCAAAAGTTCAACATCTTGAAACGGAGGGAGCTGGGATTTGTTTCCACTTTTCTTCGCTTAATTCTTCATTGAATTTGTTGGAGGGGGGTGTTCTTCTTGTGTTTGGTGGTTTTGGTGTTTTTTTTTTTCACAGGATTTTCTAGTTTGGTGGCAGTTTTCCAGTATTCCTGCAGCAAATCAGCCGAGCAGCGGCCCCTGTCCCTGCTGAGCAGGGAGAATGTGCAGTGCTCCTGGCCTCCCCGCTGAGCTCACACAGGGGTGGGACTTGCTAAGCTGCTGAAATCGCAGCTAATGCCCGCTGAGCGTGCTGAGCAACACTTCTTGTGTTTCTCCTACTTTAAATTAGTATCTTTTTCTTCCATAATTAGCAGAGATGCTCTTTGTCTCGAGGACGATCTACGCGACGAATCAGGAGGTTCTTGTTCATCGTCCCCCTTCCCCCCCACACCAGTTAGTGGTAAAGTATTATTTTCCTGCAACAAAAATAGCTAAAGGGATTTTTTCCCCTCACTTCAAGTGATGAGTCTGAACTTGAAAAGCTGTAGCCCAGAAGAAGAGCTCTGCAGTGAATAATGGCCTTCGTGCTAGTTTCTGTTGCCACAAGCCCTATAGGAGCGTCAATATTGGTGTTTAAATTGTAAATCTGCAACTTTCATCTTGGTGCTTCAACAGTGAAACAAACAAATTATGTTTTTACATAATAAATTTGAGAAAGAAAAGCTTTCTTGCTGAGTTTTCTTTTCCTCCTACCAAGCACACACAAACCCCAGTTATTTTAATGAGCAATATGGGAAATATTCAGCTAAGTCTACTGGTGTGTTCAGACTTCAAGGTGTAGAAATGTGGGAGGACTTGTCAGCAGTTTGAGTGGCAAGCTTTTAATGAGCAGAAGTAATTTCTTTTGTGGTCAGGAATCTAATAGTCCCACATTCACCAAACCTGAAGGGGAAAGGATGAAGAGAGAGGAGCATGGAGTAGTGGCATTGAGAAATAGTCAGGAATTTGGCTTTTAGAGTGAAGTTCAGAAGTGAGCTGTTGTTTATGCTAAAGTTTAATCCTTATAAACTTGATAACGTAGACAGGTCTTGCATTCCTCCCCGAGGGTCACAGAAGGGCTAACTTTAGCAAAGGGGAGGTATCCCGAGCAGTCAGATCCATGCAGTTTTCCAGGCAGCAAACTTTTTTGCTTATTCATCCTGTTCTAAGTGAGCTTTGTTATTTTTTTCCGCTCACAGGCAGCCTTTTGAGGCAGAATGGGAGTCAGTTTGGAAACCAAAATGCTTAATCCCTAAAATATTTCCAAGTGATTTCAGAGTAGAAAGGTCACGGTGCTTTTGGTGTGTTCGTATTTAGAGCATGATCACAATTGCAATCATCCGCATTGACAAGAAGATGTTGTCTGGATTTGGTAGCAGCTCATTTAATGACTCAGGCTGGTTCCTGTTGTCCTTATGGAGCTCGTAGCAAGGTTTTCTTCTGCAGCCTTGTTGGTTTGCAGGACCCAACTCTTTCCAGTGACTGTTCAGCAGCCCAGAAAACAGTTTGAAGTTCTGATACTGAGAAGAATCCTCTTGACTTGGAAGTGAGCAGTTTGAAATGCAAGTCATTGATAGGGAAGGTGTGCAAGACCCCGCCACCAAAGCGTAACAGAACATGCCTGCGGATGGTGATTCAGTAAAAGAAACAAAAAGCCAAGATGCAGCTTGGAGGTTTGGTTTGTCAGTGTCAGATAATGCAGTCTGGGTTTTCCATAGGCTTGGAATCATGAAAAGAAGTGGCTGGAGGATTTTTTGAGGTTTGTTTTAAGGGGAACTATTTGGATAAGGAAGCCCATGGAGGACGGCGCTGCTCAGACCAGAGGAGGCAAAGATGCAGCTTGTGCTTCTGGAAGTGGAATATGGGAGCTGCAGACGTGATGGCTGGTGGGAGGATAGGACTGCGAAGGCCATGACTTCTCATCACAGCCTCAGGTAGTGCAGAGAATAGGGGCAGAGGAGTATTCCTCAGCATGGCCGTGTTTCCCAGCTCCAAATTACACCTTTCTGGCAATGCTCTCTAAGACTGGTGCCCCTTCAAGGTGCCAGTGTGGAAGCTGCTCCCAAATGTTTTTATGGGGGAGAATAAAGAGGTGAGAATGTATCCTTGCTTGTAGGCAGGAAGGAAGGAATACACTGGGAAAAGCTGGAGAACCAGTGATTGAGGAAACCGAAGTGCCCCAGGGGTTCAGCGTGGAGGCCTCAAAATAGGTGGCGTGTCTCAACCTGAGTTTACAGTATCAATTTATAGATACTTGGAGGAATATATAAGCCTTCTGCATTCACGTGGCCTTTAACTAGAGACACTAAAACAAATTATTTCCTGTGTTTCGGTGGCATTAGGTTGGAATAACTTACAATCATGCTGCAAGAATGCTTTCAGTAATGTGGCTGTAGATTAACTTTTGCCACAGCAAAGATCTCGAAGCTTCCTGTGTAAATGCAGCTCAAGTGAACCTTTTGAAGCCAAGAGGGCTGCTTGATCAAGTTAAGTGGGCTCTGCTGGACTGGAGAGGAGCCTGCCTTTCTGATCCAAAGTTCTCCTGCAGTTTCATGAATTACAAGGATGGCCTGGAGGTTCATGGGGAACAAGGATACTCACAGGGTGAAAGTCAGGTTCTGAGCTTGCCACAAACTTGCTTTGTTGCTCAGTTCTGAACCCACCTCGGGGTTTGCTTGTGTATGGGAATTCCTGTGTTAAGCTGGAGTGGGTGTTGGTGACACACTGTATGTTCTTTGCACAGCTTTGTGCATGGGTGATACAGTTCCATGGCAATTCACGCTGACCTGATGGGCTTCTGCCACAGTCCTGCTCTCCTTTCCCACCATCACTTCTGTCTCTTGTTCTGCTCCATGCCTGCCTCAGTAGTGAGCTGCTCAGGAAGGCTACCATGATGAAAACAAGTGCATTTTGGTTTCGGAAGCAAGAGTTCTTCTGCCTGAACTGCTCGAGCGTGGGGTCAGGTTAGCCCCAGTGCAGGGAGGGATGGGGAGGCTGCCCTGAAGCTGTGCCAGCTGAAGTCAGCTTGAAACTATTGCAGCACTGCACCCTGCGAGTGAGGTTACTCCGGGTGAAGTTACACGAGACAGCTGAGTACATCCAACAGCTCTGCTGCTGAATGGGGGAAGTTCTGCTCCCCTGTGCTCTCCCACCCAATGGGGAGTTCTGCCTTTGCTGTTTGCCAGCTCTGGTTCTTGCTGGATCCCTTTTCTGAGCTCCTCCAGCTCGCTAACCCAGCAGAAAACTACGTTGGGGTTTATTTCATGGTTTGGGTTTTGCTGCATGATTTCCTTGCCAAGATAGTGAACTGAATTGGCTCACCAAGAGATTTGACAAGCATCCAGAGCCCTCACAAAATAAATAGGGGAGAGCATATGGGTGGAAGTGTGGAGGATGTGGTGGGGACCGGAGAAGGGGAGCAGGGTCTCCGCCTTTCAGTGGCCAGCTCAGGCTGTGCCTGTTTAAAGGAGAATGAGCTCTCCCATCCCCTGCCTGTGAGCAGTCTGTGGGTTGGTGCCCTTAGTTGCTGTGCATGGGGCGCTTTCTTTAGGCAAAGCCACTTGAAAATTGATGGTGTTCTTTCCGTTGTCAGTTCTCGTTTGCTGGGGAAGGTGGTCAGATGTGAGTTTGAATGTAGGAACAGCGTGATAGTAGAACACTGTTACAACCCGAGCATGGTGCTTGACTGATTCAAACCAGCAAGTTGTTGTAGGTATGCCTGTGCAGAAACTGAGTACGGCAGAAAGCTGAAGTGATGGAGATAGAAAGGTGGCAAAATGTTCATTAGTGTACGAGGACTGCAGATCTCTGTCAGTAAATGCACCACCCAATGTTCCTTACTTCTTTGTCACCTGGCAATTAGAAAGTCGTTAGTTTGCATTTACTTGCTGGTCATTATGAGTTGTAAAATATCAGGGCAAGCAGAAAGTGATGACTGAAGATAACCTTGTCAGTCAAATGTATAAAAACTACAGCAGTGAAACAACCATGGCATGAATTCCATATCACTTTGCTGAAAGACATGCAGCTGGAACAACACACAGATGTAATTCAACCGAGGCCAGTTGCAGCAACAACTTGAATCCTATTTCTTTCCTACAGAAAACTTGGTTATAGCAGCATATCTTTGAAATAGAGCAGTTGTCTGCAGTGTGTGCTCACTGTGAGCCGAGGCTTTTAGGCTCCTATTTAGTGAGAGTGTTTGGTCTGGTAAAACTTGAGGTAGCGTTTTGGCTAGTTGTGCTTAAATAAAGCTATTTAAATGTTAGCATGTCATGACATCTCCAAATGCATGTTGCTGTGTGAAGAATCCACATTGGCCGTGAGCAGTATGTCTCGTAAGCAAGAAAACTCATCTGTTGTGAGGGTGATCTTTTAGTTAATGAAAACCTTTGCAAATAGCCCCAAATTAATGACTTTGCGATGAGGGAACGCAGCAGATTGTATTTGCTGTCTTCTGCTTCACAGGCAGTAGCAGTTGTTTTGGCTTTGCAGTGTGGTCACAAGGGGAGCGTTAGGGTGAGGAGTTCCTGCGTGTGCTTCATCTGAACAGTTGTGTTCGTGCCCCCAGATAAGTATCCAGGGCTGGGACGTGTCCTTTATCTGACAGTGCCTGGGCAGAAGGTGGAAAATGTTACTAACAGACATTGTATTTTGGGGTATGCCATCCCAAACCTGCATCTTCAGATAAGTGTCTTGTCAGTAGGAAGATCTCTGCTGAGGTTAGAACTAAGGCTTGTGTAAAGGAAATGGTCCTGTCTGGGGAGGTGTTTTGGGTACTCTGCCTGAGGTTAAGAGGCACTTGGGTGCTGAAGTCCCAAGCCAGTGTTATCCATCCTTTACAGACCTCTGGAAATCACTGGTAGTGATGCCTGATGAGCAGTGGTTGTTGCCTTTCCAGCTTAGCTCCTGAAACACTCGGAGCACAGTGTGGGTCGGCCAGAGAGACTCAAGAAGCCAAGCACAGAAGTGCCTGCATCTGATGGCACAAGTCCTCTTTGGACACTGTGCATTGAGAATATCCTATAGGAAAAGTTCAGATACACAATTTATAAGATGAAAAATTCACAAACTGGGGACTTTCCCCGCAAGCTGCCAGGGAACTGAGGGGGAAATTAATGTGTCCCATTTCCTGCTCCCGTAGTTCTGAGTCTTACATATGCAGATAGAAGTAATAAATGAATAAAGAACAAGGCACTGACATAGTCTAAAAGTGAGATTAGACACTGCAACATCGAGTCATTTGTCAGCCTTTTCTGGGCTGCAGCTTGGGACGGGCAGCTGGGAAGTGGTCAGCAGAAGCTCACTGAAGAGGACCTTGGAGGAGAATGCAGTGGCACATCCAAGTATTGATGGAACTTACCTGGTTTTTGCAGAACCGTGTGCAAATGTCACCAGGATCCTCCTGGTGAAATCCTTGATCTGGAAATCCCTGCTTTTTCATTTGAAGCCATATCACAGAGTGGAAATGGATGGGGGTGATGTAGGAGCAGGCTGTTCCTGCAAGCAAAGTTTGTAGCTTTCTGTTGCTCTGCTAGGGTTTAAGGCCTCACTCCTGTCTCTGAGCGATAGCAAATCAGGCTGTTCCTGTGAGAGTCACTGGGTCGGGATAGCATCTGCAAGGACTTCTGAAATTCCCAGTTTTATGTGAAGAGAAGGTTGTGAGGGAGGAAATAAGTGGCCTTGAAGTGTATTTGTAAGATGATGGAAACCTTTTTACCAAAGTTGTTAAGGAAGATGGTTGTTACTGGAAGGGTACGTGGGATTCAAGTGTAAAAGTCATCTTGAACCAGTGGGACTTGCTATGGAGCTGTGTTGAGGTGTAGTTCACCTTAGAGTAAAATCTCTCTGGTTAAACTGATCATCCCTGCATTTCGGGAGACTGCTGTTCCTCACTGGGGATGCACGTGTGGGTCCTGAGCCCACGAGTGAAACAAGTGAGACGGCCGCAGTGATATAGGGTGAGATCCATTGATTCACCTCCAGCTTTCACACGCAGAAACACTGAGTGTGACATCCCAGGTAGTAGTATTCTGATTTCACTGGTGGGAAAATGGAGACAGAAAGAAGGGATTAGCTTGCACAGGACGTCTCATAGGCAGTGTGGAGGTAAAACACGGGGTCGGGGGGTGACTCCTGATCTAGTGGTACAAATCACTTCTCAGACGTTTTTGGTAGCTGTCTCTCCCACACCAGCCCTCACGTGTCCATGCTCTGCAGTGCTGTGTTGCTTCTGCATGTGCCTTTGGTTTCTTTCAGTAAAGCAACCTGTGTTTTTAGTACTGATGTTAATAGGTGTAGGGGGAGCATATTATGAGGTGGATACAGGTGGAAAAATCTCCTGTTTGAGTTGCTGATGGGGAAGTGCAGTAGTTTGGGCCAGGGTGCTTTTCCTGCTTGTTTTCACTAGCTTTGTAATGCTGCAAGATAGCTGGGGTTAAGAACAATGTTGCTACTGATATGCAGCCATCAGGACTGATGCACAGTGTGAAAGGGCCTTCAAAGTATTTTGGCAAACTGTGTTTGGATGTTCAGTGCACACAAAGTCTATCTGCATTGTGCAGGAAGATAATCCCTGTCTGTGCTGTTCCCCTCCTGTGCTGAGATCATTCTCCTATCCCACTGTTACCCAGCTGAGGTCTTGAGAGTTCTCAGTTTTTCCATAATGACAAAATGAAATCAGCCCTAGGATGACTGGTGAAATTCCTCTCGGTTAAAGCATCCTGTCCTGAATATTTTCTGGCTGTTTCTTTTCGTTGGAGAACTCAGTGTCTTGTGTTTGAAAGGAGAAAAGATGCAGCTTAGGAACTGCTGTTGTTTAAGGTACAGGGAGGAGCGTGTAGCTTGCTTCTAGAACATAATCTGTCCAGCTGTGACTTAGTCATCTTCAGTCTTATATAAAATGCGTCCAATCTAAATAGTTGAGCATCTCCCTCCTGAATGCGGCAAACCAGCGTCTGTTGTGCTTCTGTGAAGCTGTAACAAGCGCAAGCCATCTTCTTAGGAGTGCCTTCATAGTGGTGAACCTGCAGCATCCATCATGCTGTCAAGCTTCATTTACTCATGTGATGGGATTGCTTGGAGTTGTTTTTATTCTGTTCCACGTTTTTTCCAAGTTTAAAGAGGTTCCTTGCTGCTGGCAGGGAATGCAGCACTGATAATCCTGGACAGGAGAGCAGGGAATGTAATGTGAGAACAAGAGTGGCTCTCCTGAGTCAGGCTGAAGGTTTTGTTCAGCTCTGACAGGGCCAAAAATGGATGCTTAGGGAAGAATGTAAGGTGAGAGGATCACAGGATCTTGGCTAGCATCTCCCATTTCAGTGTAGTGGGTTTTGCTGTTACATAAATCCAGCCCTGCTCTTAGTTGCTTTGATTTCACATAGCTCTTTTTTAAGCAAAGGGGGAGAACTGCACTATTATGACATGCTTTTGTGTGGATAAATACATGTCCACAATAGTCCTTTGTTGCTATAATTATGGGGTTTTTGGAGAGGTGGAGGAGATTCTTGCTAGTGACTGGTAAGCTTTGTAGGGACTGGCCTGTGTGGGTTGAGAGATACTCTGCTAGTTAAGGGATGATGGGCATCCTTATTTAGGTAGTCAAGGAGACAGATGCTGTGAGTATGTTGTTAAATAAATGTATTGATAAATATAGGTGCTGATAAATCATATTGCTAAAGGCAGGTGCTGATGCATCTTACCACTGTGGGTATGGAAGATGACATTTAAGATGATACCACTACATTTGCCACTACTACATGTTTCACAGAACTGGGAAAGCTGACATCTTAAGTCACCCACATATACAGTGGAAGAACAGTCTCCTTTGGAGGAGTTAGAGCTGGAGCTTCACTTGGGTAGTTCGAAGCATTCTTCAAAGGCTTCTGAGAAAGTGTTTCATGTAGTTTTAGTTTTAAAAAAAACCCAAGTTTTATACTTTTTTTCCTAAGAACTACAGATGTGCTGTGCTCACTGTGAAGACTTAATAGTGGGTTGATGGTGCCTGGGGACCACTGGGCTGCAGTCTGTTGCATGCGTTTCCATTCCCCCCCAAAGAATTGTGGTAAATCCATATGGTGTTTTGTAGGCTGTGCTTGACAAACATGGCCTAGCTCATTTGTGAGCTGCAATGCCAAGTGTAGAAATGACTAGGTGAGATTTTCCAGTCTTTGTTAGGTGGAAAGTCAGATCATTAGAAGGTTATTTTTGGCCTTAAAATGCATAGTTACGCAAACACTTGGTGGCCCTGGAGAAGAAATGAGCAATGCCCTGAGCAGCCTGATCCAAGCTGGCTCTGCTTTGAGGAGAGGAGGGGGTTTCCTTCAGTTAACCTTCAGTGGCCCCTTCCAGCCTGGAGTGTTCTGTGGGTGTAGGAGGTGTGGGGGGGCCCATGCCTGGTTGGGATAGAGAGGGCAGGAATTACAAGGAAGAAGGCAGGATGCTCTGACACTAGAAATGGTTGTGCTGGAGAAATTGCATTAACAGCGGAGATCTAAAATAGCTGGGATTGTAACTTGGACAGGACACACCTGGCTTTATAGAAGGTTGTGGGATGAAATCAGCTTTTCACTTACTGCTCTTTAGAATCTATTTTATCTGGGTAGCATAAAATATTTGATAGAGCTTCTGTCAGAGAGACACTAGTGGGATAATAAAGTGTGTTTAGGGAGCTCTGAATAGGTTTTCCACATTTCAATAAAAGATACGAATCCATCCCCTTGCAAGGTGATGCATTTGTTAGCAAAACTGCAACCCCATCTATAAAGTGAAACAGCATTTTGTAAAGCAGTAGCTCAGAGGGCTTTAAGATCCTTCCAGTTGGTTCCCTCTACATGGTCCTTGGGGCAGCATTTAGAAGGGTTAATGTGATTCTTGGGCATATTGAGGATAACCAAACAAGTGGGGGAATGGAATGTGAAGCAAAAATAAGTAATCTTATAAACACAGCAACCTTGAGGCTGATACTGGAATTGAATTTGGGTTTCCATGCTTCAAGAAGGATGCCAGTGTGTTTGGAGAGAATTCAAAGGACAGCTGCAGAAATGATCCAGGGACTGGAAAATAAGCCTCATGATGGGAGGCTTAAAGGAGCTCAACTTACCCAGCTTATTGAAAAGACAATGGAGAGAGGACTTGATCTTTCTCTAAAAGGCCTTGCGAGATTTGCTGACAAAGGCATAGCAATATCAACTGAGGTTAGACAAATTCAATCTTGGAAGTACAGTTTCTTAGCAGTGATAATTAAGCATTGGAATGGTTTACAGGGAAGGGGGAAGGAGCAAACATTCATCTTGGTCTTTTAAACCAGGCCCAACTCATGCCTGCTGCATTCCTGACACTGGAGTTTAAAAAGGATCCATGCCATAATCAGTTGGCACGGTTTCAGGTACGTGCACTTGCTGCCAGAGCCAAGATCGTGAAATCAGGATGAATTTAGAGGAGAAACAGTTAACCTGGTACTCGAATACTGCCTTGCATAAGACACATAAGATGTGAAGGGAGCTCTGAAATTTAATGCTTTGTGGCTTGCATCGTTGGAACTCGGCTCTTTCCCATCCTGCGTTACTTCAGATGTTTAAGATATGGTTAAGGCTTTCTGAAAGCCTCTTCAGAGAAGCCCTGCTCTGAGTGTGTGCACTCGCTGTATTCAGATGAGCATTGCTGAGTGCCAGTTGACCGCAGCACAAGGCTCTAAATCTTTTTCATCCTTTTTTAGCAACAGCATGAAGAAAGTTGCGCAAGGGCAACATGAGCACAGCTCCTCTGAGAGGCAGCGCGAGCAGCAGCGCTCCTGCGAGGTTTCATTCTTAAGTTACTCTAGGATAGTCTCTATCTCTCAAGCTAACTGGATTTAGTCAGAGAGTGTATTTGTGGCTGATACAGTATGAAATACTTGTTCCCAAGCAGTGTTCTAATGGCACTTCTTTCCTGGTTTTCATGCCATCCAAATGGGAATGCTTCAGCGATTCTGCTCCTCCCTCGCTTTGTAAACTTACCTGGGGAATGGAGTGACTCAGTTTGGTAATGGCTCCAGATCATGCTTCTACTTTTTATTTGCGTTTGGCCATTCCACCACTCCCTCGATGGCTGCCAAGTTTCTCTATTTCTGTACGTTTCCTTGTTCCAGATGCCTTTGCAGACATGCAGAGCTCTGAAATTCCCTTCTGGTAGCTCTCAAGATCTGCTGCTTTGTGCAGGTAAAGCTCTTCTGGTTGGTCTTGCTGTGCAGAGGAGGACCTGGAGCTACCTGGGCTGCTCTCGCCTCCTCTCCTGCATGGCTGCATTCCTGCCTCTCCTCTCCTACTCCAGGTCCAGCCAGGGAGGAGCCCCATGGCTCTCATCTCTGCAGCTCTGCAGTAAGGAAATGCTGCTGTGTCCTAAAGGAAGAAAAGGCAGCTCAAAACTGTGTAGCTTTTTGAACAGTGAGCCTATGGATTTGTCACATAAATTGAGCTATTTCTGAGGTGGGAAGGAGGTTGTCTAGCAACTGCAAGTTTCCTTGCTTACGGCTAAAGGGATAGCAAACTGCAGAAACGTGTTGGGGCACTACACAGTGTAAAGCAAAGGCCTCCAGCTCTGAGAGCTAATGCAGCAACCCCTGCTACTCACCTCATCCAGACAGCCCTATCTGTCTTAACCTGCAGAATCACCTCACAGACAGCACTGCACACAAAAGAGGTAGTGAAGGCTTAGCAGGAAGGAAATCTCCCCCCTTTCCTTGCCTCCCCTCTCTGCTGTGCCATCATCCCTCTCTCCCCAGCATCAAGAGGCTGATGGAGATGACCTGCTGGAGGTGGGTTGCTGGTCTCTTCAGCACGAGAAGCTCTTGTGTTCCTCTTAGTTTCATCGTGTGGTTGTACCTACCAGTGCTTAGTTGCGTTTTCGATAACTATGAAAATGTCCTCAGTGTATTACTCAGCTCATAATTCAACATTTTGAAAAGCCAGCGGTTGTGGTAGCAGATAGGGATGCATAGATGTGTTACAGAACCACTCACTCAGCATCACTTCCATGAGAGCTCGAAAACGAGCACCCTTGGCCAGCTGTTTGATGTCAGTACTCCAGTGTTACCACCCCCAAGCAGTTCAGGTGGTTGGTTACGGTGCTGTGTGCTCAGAGAAGCTCTGCTCAGAGGAAGAGCTTAGTAACTTATCTGCAAGTCACCAGGTATAAAACTGGTTGGAGTGACTTCTGTTCAGACACTGGTTGCAGGTTCTTGACTGCTGATTTCTGGTCATCTGCATTTCCTTTGGAAAAGTGTTCAGTTGCATTACCTGCTTTTCATCTTCCTAACAGAACAGTGGGCTGCTCCGAAAAGTGACCATGGCTCTCAGCAGAGTCTGTACCACTGAGCTTTGCATTTCTTGCTAGCACTTATGAAGCAGGTATTTGGGAGCTTCCTGAATATGTATTCTGCCTTCATCCCTGTGGTTGTAAGAATAAGTCTTTGATTGTCTTGTTTTACCAAAACCTACCAAAATAACTTATCAAAATCTATATTCCTTAAGGCATCCAGGATATTGTTGGCTGATGGCTCATTCTGTAAATCTGACTACTATCATATTATAATACTGTAAGACTAGTGTAATGTATGGGTGAATATCCACCATGCATGGAAGATCCAACATGCAGAGCCAGGGAATGCCTTGGGATCAGCGTGTACCTCGCCAGTGCCAAAATACAATATAACAGAATGTGTAAGTAAGCCAGACAAGTTAACAGCAGTGAAGAACATCTCTTGAACATAATTCAGCACCATCAAGTGGGTGGAAGAGGAAATAAGGCTTTTTAGCTGATATGCTGCTGCCTTTGGGCCTTTGTGATGGCTCTCATCCACCATCCTAGTGACTGTCTGCTCTTTAACAGGTTTTGTGCTGGGGAAAGTAGACCTGCAGGAAATGTCTGGATTTATAGGGGTCTCGGGACCATCTTAAATGACTAAGGGTGCCCCTGGGCACCAGTGCTTGGGCATGTGCCACAGTTGGTGATGTTTCATAGAATCCCAGACTGGTTTGCGTTGGAAGGGACCTTAAAGCTCATCCAGCTCCAACCCCTGCCACAGGCAGGGACCCCTTCCACTGGAGCAGCTTGCTCCAAGCCCCTGTGTCCAACCTGGCCTTGAGCACTGCCAGGGATGGGGCAGCCACAGCTTCTCTGGGCAATTACAGAGACATGCCAGAGCAGGGGATGCAGTGGGGCAGTGCCCTGTGCTGAGCTTGGAAACCTGCCCCAGCGCTGGAAGATTGCTGAAATCCTGTGAAATCCCCTCGGTTTTAGTGCCTGGCAGTGATTACGCAGCTCAGTGAGTGAATGGGTCCGGCTCTGGCTGTGCGTGGCGCAGGTTGCAGGTGTCTCTGTAGCCTGGTTTCCCACTCGAGGCACGTCAGACAAACCAGTGTTTGTTGGGACGCGGCACAAGAGCATTCCCGAAGCCTGGAGTAACTTACAACGCGGGGAAGAATGCATCTGCATGCTGTGGAGCCCAGGTGCAGGGCTGCAGAACTCACTGGTCACAGACCACAGAGCCCAGGCTGGAGCCAGCAGCGCGCTCAGGGATGGTTGGGGCTGAGGCGTGGGGGAAGGCTCAGCATGAGCGCTGTGATGGAAATGAAGGGTGAACCTTTGCTTGGGAGCCACGGCTCCATAATTGCCACACTGTGTGGTGTTGCCATGGCTGCCTGGGCTGTCCCTGCGTGGTTTCCTGGTGTGTGAGAGCGGGGCCGAGGCTGCCGTACGTGTTTGGGGAGCTCAGGCATGCGCTGGCAAGCCGCGGTGACGGGAGGATCCCCGAGGCTTTGAGCTCAGCCTCTTCCCTCCAACACATCAGAGGCAGAGCTGGGATTTTAGCACGACTTTAAACCCCCTTTTTACTTCTTCCTGTCTATCGTGAGGCCCTTCATCCTCCCTCGAAGCCGTGCTTGTGATGGGAGCGAGGTGGCAACGTGAAATGGAGGATCCCGAGGGGCACAAAGGGAGGCCTGGGGGGGGTTTGCCGGGCCTGGATGGGCTCCGGCGTGTTTTGATGTGAGAGCCTTTGGCTGCGTTGCCATCTGCATAGCCTGTGAATAGTTTTCTCTGGCACAGACCTTGTTCCTCAGCGTTGCATCATCTCTGGGAGAAAAGCCAGGTCCGGAGCCCCAGCACAAAGGCTTTCTGAAGCCGATGAAGCTCCGTTCTGTGTACGGAACGTCCCTCTCCTTCCTGTCGTCCTTTGCACGGGATTCCTGAAGCGGCCTCCGTCCGAGAGCCCCTTCAACAGCTGCTTTATCTCCACTGCTTCCTGCACACCTGGCTGATGCAACGTCTGCCTTGGAAGCGGCTGCTGGAGGCTCCTCTGGAGCTGGGAGTGGCCGTGCAGGAGCCTTCATCACGTGGGGGCCTTAAATAGATGGATAAAGGATGCAGAGCGAGACCTGCGAGGCAGAGGGTGTTTAGTGGGATTATGGAGAAATCCTTTTTCCAGTACTAGGGCTGGACGTTGCAATCCTGCTCCTGGCAGCTTGTTTGTGGTCAGCCTTCCACTGGTTGCAGCTTCTGCTCCCTGCCAGTGAATTCTGCTGATTCCCCTGCTATATACAGCGACTTCCCGTGACTCTGGACTGCCTGGATTCTCATGGGAACTGTAATACTCTGGGTTTGGATTTGGTCCTAGTTATGGCCCTTTATTACTCTGTTTCCCTCTGACCTTGCATGTGGGACGGGCTTTTTCTCTGAAATACCTTCAAAACGCAATTTCAAGGCCTAAAGTTGTTTTTGAGGGGGGTTGTCTGTCAAACTCTTTAGTTTGGAGCTTGTCTGCTTAGGGAAGGTTTGTAGTTACACAGGTACAACCGCTCATGGGAGTACTGTTACGTTCACAAGCAACAAAACTTACCATAAGGAAACACTTTGGTCTGATAGGATTAAACCAGAGTTTATATTATTTAAATTCATCTTGAGTCTTGTTTTTACTGTGGCCATTTTCTGATGTAGACAGGCCCCAAACTGATCCTGAAAACCCGATTTCTATGGACACGGTGTGGTGGACTGAGCGTTTCCAGGACTGCTGTTCCTAGCTGTCTGCCTCTATAACCGTATCTAAAAGGGATTGTGTGTTTTACCTGCTTCTGCTTTTAGTCCACTCTTGGCATCCACTGCACTTGATGAGACATGGCAACGTTTCCTTCCTGCCACCTGGTTTGGCAGAGGCTTAGAACGGACAGTGCAGCAGTAACATCAGCTGCCAGAGCGGGATTCACTGGAGGTTACTTGTCAGCCCTTCATCTCCAAATATCAGTTCAGAAGCTTTGTGCTTGCATTTGTCTGCCTTTTTTTTTTGTGACATACAGAGGTTTGAGTGTTCTCCTTCACCCTGTGGGAAAAGAGAGCAGCAAGCTCACAGTATGGAGCTGGTGTAGCAATTGGGATGTGTTCCCCTCACTGCAGAGTAGTTTTCCCCTGTGACTGGCCCAGATGAAAAGTTCGTAGCACTGAAGGAAAAGAGGGATGGTTTTCCTCTTCCCTCTTCCATTTACTTTAGTAAGTTTTGTGTCATCGTTTCTGTGGGGTCCTTTGTGTAATTTTTTTACTTCTTGTATTGCTGTATATCTTTCAGGAAAGAATAAAACCAAGTATTTTCAAAAATAAAAGTGTTTTCAGGGGCTTCCTTTCAAAAATGCTGTTGTTGAAATTATCATTTTAGGTACTGTTTCCGTACTTGAGGAATCTGTTGTCATCACCAATGATTTGTGATGCTGAGAGACACAGAGGCAATAAAAATCAATGCTTGCAGCATAGAAAAGAGCCAACAGTTATTCCAAGTCTATGGGATTTTTCTGAATTTGTCCCCCATTACCATTATTCTTTAAGTATTATGTTGGTTATTAAGTTTTTTGAAGTGTTAGCATTTCATAGATTGCTAGATTTTCAGAGTATTATGGGGTTTCCTTGAAGATTTCCTGCGCATGGCCCTTAAGAGGACTTCAGTATGGAGTTCTTGGTTGGGATGGGCCTTTCCCCTTTACGCTGGGGTTGTTATTCCTTTTCAACATCACCTCTGCCACCTTCCTACTCGGCAGACTGGGTGCAAATGCAGCTCATGGACCTGGGATGCAGACAAAGTTTCCCGGTGTCTGTCTCCTCCCCATAGACATACCTCAGAACAATTTGGTCTGCCACGGATCACTGCTACGCTGTAATTTGCTTCCCCTTTCTAATTTGGCATGTGTTTGTCTATGGAATTATCCCTGGCTATGACTCTTCAACCAGTTTCCAATCGATATAAATGAAACTTTCCAGCAAGGTTCTGTGATGCAAATTAGATGCTATAAGAAAGTCCAGGCAAACCCTTGTCTGACCATCTCCATCTCCAGAGTGTATTAGACTTCAAAGAATGTGGTTGAATTGTCCACTAGGAAGGTATTTCTGGAGGCAAAGTCTTACCTGCCCACCCTTTAACTCTTCCTCAATTTCTCTTCTGTTTCTTATCATAATACCTGAAATCCTTCATGATTCCAAAAGAAAAACACAGATTTTTTTTGACTTCTATCTGCAAAGCAATGAGGTTTTGCGTAACTTCTCGATTGCTGAAGCAACAGCAAGGTTTTGAGGTTTTTGTTCTTGCTTTTCTGAATCTCTGCAGTCTTGGGTCAGTTGCTGAGATTTCTTGACTATGCATTTTGTAATTTCCCTGCTTGATGGTTTAATTTCTTTCAGTTGCTCACCGTCATCGTTCGCAGTCCCTTAGGGTGTAGTTTGCAGAGGACTTTAACTAAAATTGATGTTTTCTTCATCAGATAAAATGATGGAATTCCAAGGATGGGCATGACGGAAATTGCCTTCAAACAGCTTAAACCGACTTTGAGTAAATTGAACCAAAAGGGATTCAAGTTCCCAGCTGCTTACCACATTTTACAATATCAGTTTAACTTGCTTGTAGCTCAGTTTTAAGTGTGGCCTTCAATGAACAGCTTTATCATGCAGACTTTAGTCAGGATGTGCATTGGGGTAGTTCCTAGTGTTTCCATAGAGTCCTGTAAGAATAATGTGAATTGCTAATATGATTTCATATCCTGTATGGAACAACCTGACTAATGCACAGGCCCACAGGTACCAAAAGCTGTTTGAAACTACCCATGTCCTAAAAGCAGCATCCTTGACTCCAGGCCTCATGCAGCATGGTGAGCAGAACTGGGTCTTGCTGGATTGTTGCTTTTTGACACTTACTGTTCTAACTGTTCCAAGAGCTTGTTGGTGCTTTATCATGGTCCTCCAGATCCCAGGGAGCAAGATAAACCCTGAACCAATGTATGCATAGGTTTTCTTTTTGCATATAGTTACTTACGTATGAAACAGGAGAGAGTCTTAAGAAACCTTGAACTACTGCACTGTTTTTGTCAACAATTTGGTTATCATGATATGCATAAGTAGCTGGTAATGTTATTGACAACTTGTGTTGCCTGTTAGTTTGATCCTTTCTGTTGTGGAGTAGGGCTGAGTTCTCCCAGACCCCGTGGAGTGGATGGATTGCTGTCTTGCTGTGTCAGTCACCTAGCAGATGATAGATGGTACTAATGATAACAGTAAATCCTCATGTCAATACTTCATTTTTTAATGCTGGCACAGTTGTTTCCTTGCTGCTTTGTGAAGCCAGCTTGTTTTCAGAGCAGAGCTTAGCATTTGTACTGGTAGACGGAGGCATAATTCAAGTACTTATAGCAATCTCTGTGTTTCAGGGTAAGTTGGAGCTGAACGACTTAAGGATTTGTCTGCTCTGCCCTGCCCCTGCATAAGTGTCCTTGTAGAATAACACATCAGAAATTCTGGGAATTTGGTGCATTTTCTGGAGCCAGCCATTTTAAACACAACCCCCCCACAATCCGATTCTGCTTGTACTAAAGGTAGCTGACATTCTGCAAAGACCTGTCCTTGACATGAGGTTTATGGGTGTGCTGGGAGGAGCAGGCAGTGCTTGACTGGACTTGAGTGGGCTGTACTTGTATTTGGGTGGCACTGGCTGGTGAGATGGGACCTTTTCAGTGCGCTAGTTGAAGCACTACGTGTTTACATTAGATGTCCCATAGATTTTGGCTATTCCAGACTTTCCTGGGGGAGAGATGAAGGAATAGGATCCGTAAGCCTGGTCATGCTTTTTTATGCTGCTCCACTTGCAGCAGTTTGCTATTGGTGCAGATGACAGCATAAGTATGAATGGGTCAGAATTTGCTGGCTCTGTCCCAGCTGAGGCTGATGGAGAGGATGCCAAGGAAGGCTGCATGGCAGAGCTGCTATTTCCAGTTCACCACCAGCTCTGGCCAGTGGCAGTGTGAGATGAATGAGAAGAAGCATGCTTTGAATTTGATGTGACTGGTAAGCTTGGGAGCTTGAAGATATGGAGCTCATCCTATATAGGTGACCTGAGTGTGCAGAAGAGGATGGTAGTTATCATTTGGACACTAGTATAATCCTGTTATCTGTCCTTCCCCCTGCTTGGTAACTGCTTTACCCTGGAGTCTGTGCGAGGGGAGCACGCTGTTCACCCTGAGGCTGTACAGCAGCACCAAATGCTGATGGAGCCTGAGCACCTGGATTTAGGGAACGCACACACACACAGTCTGTGAGGCTGTGCCCAGGCATTTTTGTCTGGGGGTGAATTTTTGATGGTGCACAACTGTTTTGTAGAGTCTGTCACCAAGTGTTGCACACCAGAGAGGTCTGCGACACCAAGACACCAGTGAAAACACAACCAGCCACAGCTTGAAGGAGGAAGCTCTGGTGTGCTGTTTGACTGAACATGTTTGATTGTCCCCTTTAATACTGACTTTTACCACCACCAGGAATGAACAGAGTTTCTAGCAGTAAATTCTGCATCTGCTTGACTTGTAACACAGTCAGCAGTGGTTGTGGAAGTGAGCCAGTGCAGCGCTGCGGCTGCTGCATCCTAAACAGAGCTTGGAAGATTAAATTCACTGCTCTAGCAGGTGTTGCCTAACCTTCATTTGGCCACTTTGATTTATTGCAGTCCTTTCCATCAATACAGGATGTAATAATTGAAGAGCATATATTCATATTCTAGATAAGGCAGCCTCTTATGGGCTGCAGAGGGGTGAGTCCCTTGGTGTGTGACCCAAGCCGAGGGGGAAACAAGGATCCAAACACAGGGGTGGTTCTGCAGGTGGATGCTCATCTGGGCTGTTTGATGGTGCTGGGGAAGACCAGGTGTCTTTATACTGGTATGATTAGTTAAAGGGGTAGGCCTGTAGGTGGCAAAAGTGGAAAGGGACCTTAGAGTTCATCCAGCTCCAACCCCCTGCCATGAGCAGGGACCCCTTCCACTAGAGCAGCTTGCTCCAAGCCCCTGTGCCCAACCTGGCCTTGAGCACTGCCAGGGATGGGGCAGCCACAGCTTCTCTGGGCACCCTGTGCCAGCACCTCAGCACCCTCACAGGGAAGAACTTCTGCCTTACATCCAACCTAAATCTCCCCTATTTAAGTTTGAACCCAAAATTCCTATTTCCATTTGATTTCAAGAAGAACTGTATCACGAGGGTGATAGCTTTGTGCTGTAGTCCGAAGCTCAGCAAATTTACATTAAGACCTTGAACTTCAGAGGAGAACTTCTTGCAGTGGCACTGGAGAGACCTTGGTGTGACTTTTCTCCTTCCATGAAGCTTTATATTCTTGGGGGGTGAGGTAGGAAGGAGCATGGGATTGTATGTACAGGAAATGAGCCAGCTTGATGGGTTTTGATGCCAACCCCAGTGTGTTCTGTGCAGGCTTGTGTTCTGGATGTATCCAGGCCAAGTTTCATGACCACCAGGCTGTGATCTATCCCAAAGGTGACGTGGTCTTGGCCAGCACTTGAACTTGGGTCTCAACAACTCGGTTTGAAGGTTGCATTGTCAGAGTTGAAAGTACACATTAAACAGCAGCAACCGACAGCAAAACCTGAGCAGGGGTGATGGTTGGGCGAGTACTGCTGGGTCAACACAGCAGTGACTGAACTGGGATGTGCCTTGTCTCTAACCATTCTGTTTGGGATTTCATGGTTCTCCCCTGAGTTTTTCCCAAAAGTGGGAGCTAACAGAGTGTTTCCACGCAATGGGGATTGTACAGTGTTAGGGGGGGAAAAGGGTTTCCTATGAGAAGTGGCTGGAAACTTGCCCCAGTTACCCCAGGACTGACCATGTATCCTGTGCCTTGAGTCCAGAAGGTGCACCTGAAATCCTCCAGTTCTGCTGAGTCACAGGCAGGCAGGAGGTGGAATTTGTCCTGATGAAATCTCAGGCTGCTGCCAGCTGGGAATGCTCATGGCAGAGGCAAGAGATCAATGGGACTGGGGGGGAAATACCTGATCAAGGGTTTTAAAAGAACTAAGGGTAGGGGAAGGGGTTTTCTATGTCCATTGAAAGGGAATAATCCTTCAGACACTGAGAAACTGCTTTCTTTTAACCTTGTGCCAGCATTTTATGTGGCTGGGTTGGAGCAGGGATTGATGTCTGCAGCTTTTTAGCTGTATTTTAGCAGCAGTTTGTCTCATCTGGTGTCAGCGTAGAAATCACAATTCTGTCACAAGCTTCAGAATGGGTAAATGAGACTCTTCCTAAAAGTCTTTTCATGGAAAACACAGTCAAGGCTCTCAGGTTTGAGCTTAGTCCTGCCTGTTTTCTTGTCTCATCTTCCCCCTCCCTGTCAGGCCGTTGTTTTGGGACATAACATGGAATTGCCACAGACCACTCGGAAATCTTTACGTGCTGCCTCTGTAATTCACTGTGGGTGTCACTATCAGAACGATTTCTCTTAGGGATGTATACTGAGGAAGGAAAGTATTTCCTTGTGCTAAGAGAAGTGCCTTTTCAACAGGAAAAGGCCCTATAGAACGTGGCATTTAAACTTTCTGACTCTGCCTTCGTTTGCCCTTGTGGCCAGTGTGTGTTTTTGTGCTCCTGGGGGGGTTTTGTGTGCTAAACAATGGCTGGACTGTGGTGTCCAAAGGCAGTTCCCCGTGAGAAATGCACTACCCACAGGAAAACTTGGCTCAGGGCCTCTCTGGAGCCCAGGAGGATTTGCTGGCAGAGCCCTGGGATGCCAGGGAGCATGTGATGGCTGTCGGCAAGGGCAGGGGCTGGCTTGTCCGTGCTGCTGGAACTGGGAGGAAGACTGTGGGAAGTTGTTCAAGGCTGCCCTTTAACGTGCAGAGAGGGTGCCTGAACCCTCTCTTTGGTTTTGGGGTTACCTTTGCTATGTGCTATCTCTGTGTCATGGGGGGGTTTCCTTTGAGCTGCGTAGAATAATGGCTCCTTTATGAAGGTCTTATTGAGGTTATTTACGTAACGAGGAGCTGATCCCCTTTTCCCTGTCTGCCACCGGCCCCTTGGAAGCTCACATATATCATGGAGTTTTGCTGGCTGTAGCGAAGAGAAGGAGGAGCCTGGGCATGGGCTTCCCTGACGGAGCTGGAGCCGGCGGCTGCGCCCCGTGATGCTGCTGCCGTGACTCAGGCCGAGGCTATGGCCCCGCCGTGGCTCTGCTCGGTGCAGCCCATGCGCGAGGGCCCAGATGTCTGACGTGGCTCTGCCGCGGGGAGGTGTCCGCCGGGATCTTGGAGCAGGATCCAGGACGGGCCTCGCTTGCCGAAGGGAGCACAGGGATAAGCGCGCTGCCCACCACGCTCACCCGTGCCATGGGCCGGGAGTGCAAATACGAGCTGGTCTCGAGCAAGAGGTCCCACCTCATTGTCCATCCATACGGGGCTTTGCCTGCAACTTGGTTGGGGAAGGGGTTAGGGAATGCTGATGGAGGGTGAGGGTGATGGGTGACAGCTGCTGCTTAATATGCAGAAGGAGCTAATAGATTGCTTATCTGATAATGAGTCCTAAGTTTAGTTGGGGGAGGAGGGAAGGATCATTACCGGCTTATAGCAGAGCAGCTCATTGCATGTCAGTCCAAGACTGGAAACCTCACCACCACCAAACTGCTACCAGCTACCTCTTCCCTGCCCCCATGTACGAAAATATAGTAAAAATGATGTGAGACATTACTGATGGGAATCTATTCCTGCTTTGTTCAGTACAAAAACCTTCTATAGGGCTACAGAGGGAGGCCTCACCCTGTTAACAGAGATGCAATGCTTTGTTTCTACCCCGGCAGGTTTCCCCATGTCCGTGACGTGTTGGCCGAGGCTCTGCGGCTCCTCTCCACCCTCGGAGCGGCCGGTCGCTGCCCTCTGGACTCCGTGATCCCCGACGGGCGTCATGAGCATTGCAATCCCTCTGGGAGTCACCACACCAGATACGTCCTACTCCGACATGGCTGCAGGATCGGAGTGAGTGTCACCCCATGGAAGAGGGGAGGGCATTGGGGGCTGCCCTGGACTGGGGCTGCAGGATCGGTGCTGGTGCTTTCTCCACTCGGGAGATAGGGGGTGATGGTCCTTTGCCTGTGTGAGAGATGAATGCAGAGGCTCTGAGTGTTTAACAAATGCAGTGTTATGGAAATTGGTAAGTTTGACTCAAAAGGTGGGGAAAAGGAGAATTTCAATAGCATGAGACACTCAACCATGGGGTTTATATCAGCTTGGCTAGTAAGTCTATACTCAAGTGCAGGCAGTTGTGCGTTTGTTGTACCCATTGGCAAGGTACAGGTTTTCTCTTCCAAAAGCTGTGTTATATGAAGTAATCAGTGTGCTGAGCCCCCCCCCTCAGTAGAGCTCAGACTCAGAACCTGATTGCTGGGGCTTGGCCAGAGATGTGAGGCAGCATCAGCCTGGGTGGACACGAAACACACCTCAGTGGGCACTCAGTCCTTCAGAGGCCCCTTGTGCTAGGCTCTCACTGCAGCACTGTCTCTGAGGCCTGTTGGAGGGGATATACCATTTCTGCAGAAAGACTCTGCTTCTGCAGTAGTCGGGAGCATTTCAAATCCAGAAAATACTGCCCTGTGATCTTCTCTTATAACCCTTGTTAGAATGATGTCAGCTTGGATGAGTACTGTGGTTTTATTTGAAGGCAAGAGGGAGGGCTCAAGTTAGTCTGTGTGCTTCTACCTCCTGCATCCTCCTTTGAAACACTGACTGTAGCATGTCTTTCCAAAGGGTATTTTGGAGATATATTTCCCCATGTAGTATTTCAAGGTACCTACTGTGTAAATACCTGCGTGTCAGATTGATCAATGCAGAGCAAATATTGCTGCAGACTCTTCATTTTAGGCTGCAAGAGCAGTGGGCTAGAGTATGAATCATGGTTTTTCCCTTCCATCTTGCCCTGATTTGACTATGCACAGAATTTGGCTGCACAGTGTGCTCTCTGCAAGACTGCTAATGCTCTTTTTGTTTGTCCTGGCACTGGCCCCATTCTGGGCATTCCTCTTTTTGATGCTCCATTCCATCCTAAAGCCCCTATTTTTGGGTGTTGCATTTAAGCAGGGAGTAGAGTCTAGTCAGTCACTCATCAGCAGCGGGTACGTGATCCTTCCCTTTTCAAGGTTTCACAACCAGTATTGCTTGTCACCATCTTCTCCCACACGGGCACTTTGAAGACTCAGCATATAGGAATTTTAAACTGCTTATGACAGGAGAGAGTGCTAAATAGTGTTTACTCATGTACCAGGCACTTTGCTTTTGGAGAGGAGAGACGGGTATATCTACACATGCCCCTTTAAGAACCAGATATCAAACACTGTCTGTAACCCTTCTATGGTTACATAGAAGAAAAGGCAAAGCGTTTTCTTTTTCCCTGGTTGTAAGAGGTTTGTAGGTCCAACTTGAGGCTGGAGTGCTCTGAAGGAAGGCTTTTGAAGATTTCTGAATTGGTTTCTCTGTCTGTTTTCTAAAAATGAGGAATGCCGGGATTTTATTCTGCAAGGCTCTGCATTTAAACTCTGCTGGTTTGGTGCAGGAAGTCTGGAACCTCTGAGCTTCTTGTCTTCTACAGGGGATTGATTTCCTGTATCACAAAGGCAGTGGGAAGGTAAAAGGAGAATGAGCTGGATCTCTTCAGGCTGAGCTTCAGCATCTTCCCATGGCCTCTGATAGAGAGGAAAGTGAAAATGCTGAAGGGTTCATCCGAGGGTGCCGTGGAGGCTGCAGAGTAGTTTCTGTGTGTTAGTCTGCTTGTACATACGAAGTTGCTGAAGCTCCTTGGTGGGCTGCTGCTGAGGAAGCATGGGCCCCAGCGTTGTTGCCCTTGGACACCGTTGCACCAACAGTCTTGGAAGTTTTATTGCTAATGCTTGCAGCAGCATTGCTGGTATTCCAGGCTGACTGGAATGTGGGTGACTTGGACAGAGGACGGATCTGCTGCTTAGGCTGCTTAGGCTCTTTTCCTTCTAATGTTGTTTCTGGAAATACGATTAAACCTGAAGGGATTTAACTCTGTACCAATCTGGAAGCCCTAAAGGACTGTCGCAAAGATCCAGCAAGGCTGGATTATGTGACAAGCTCCACAGGGTGTCTTTTATTAAGAAGTATATCCTCTGATAGATATTGCTACCTACATCTCCTGCTTTTGACAATGTAGCTGGCTGTAGTTACATTGAAAACCAACTTAATTTATCTTGACATGCTCCTAAATCCTGAGTGGTTTGCTTAGGCTTAAGGTCTTGTATTTTGTGCAGTTCTTTGTACAGTAGGTTACAGCTTCTTTATGTTGCACAGACTCACTCCAGCATAAGGCAGAAGCTTGGTGTGTTGGAGACTGTATGGGGTTTGGTGGCAGGGTGGGGCAAACTTCAGCACAGCAGAGATTTCAAGAGCTAATAGGAAGTCCAAAGGACACAGGGGTAGGTGTTCTTGGGTGGTGCCTAAACACTGCCCCACGCGTGGCCACTGGCCATTGCTGGGTGAGTGCTGCCTCATTCACACTGGCAATGTAGGACCCACTGAGAATCCTGCAAGATCTCACAGGTCCAAGGTAAAGTTTTCCTTTCCTGTGTTCTTCTTTCCTGCTCGCTCAGCTCCAAGCTATAATTTGGAAGAGGATTTCACCTGCAGACCTGATTCAGTAACATTCTGATGTGGGCCTTACTTGTGATCTGTGCAGAGGTTTAGCTGACTCGTATCTTCTGTTTGTACCAGTGTGTTTCCTTGCTGGTGTTCTGTCTGTAGCCTCATTACCTAATACTCCCTGCATTGAATTGCAGCTGTCCCTTCTCTGAGCAGGGTTTCTGCAGCTTTGCTAAGGATATACCTTTCATTTTTAGCTGTTTTTCTTCACCACCGTGTGGTGGAAGAGTGCATTGTACCTCAGCAGCAAATCTCTTCCTGAGCACATTGCACACCATGTTGCTGTGTAGAAAGCACAGGGCAAAACTGATTTGTCTATGGCCACTGTCTGTCCAGGTCATGGATTTTCTTGCCTGTTTGTAGCAGAAATCTTCAACCCCTGGTAGCTGCTGTCAGGACAGCTGCAGGTTTCACGCAGACTTTATCACAGGGCATTGGACTTGGCTGACAATTAGTGTCTGAGGAAGAGAGAAACAAGCACAGACGCAGGAAAGCGGCTTAGCTGCTATTTGAAATAAGCTGTTGCAGAGATAAAATGGCAGCACTGTTCAGTGGCTTTGAGATTAGGCTGCCTGAGTTCAGACGTGAACGCTGAACTTGACCCAACTTCCTCGACAATAAGGAAACTGAGCTTCTTACATGCTAATTACCTTTTGAACTTCCCAGATTGAGACCCAGTTTAATGAGTTATCCAGGGTGGCCCTTACTCAGTTCCTTCCCTCTGAAAGCAGGTTCATCCTGTACAACTTCTGCACACATGATGCTTGGTGAAGCGCATAATCACACCTTGATTTCATGAAGTTTCTTCATTTTGAGCTCATGTGTTGAATAGAAAAGAGCAGTGAAATACCAGCACTAAAGAAATGATGTTGTATTGATGGGTTTTACTTCTGGCCCTCTCTGCAGCCCAGAGTCTGTGGAAGCTAGTCCAGCTGTCAGTGAGAAGAATGTGTACTCCAGCCACGGCTATGGGGCCACCCAGAAACACAGCTATCGCGGGCTGCCTTACGCAGTGAGTACTCTCTCTGCAGTGAATCAGCTCTTTACTGTCTACTTTACTCATTTCTCCTTGTTCCATAGTTCTTTGCCTGTTAAGCCTTAGGAAATCCATTAGGGAGCACTGAGTTACAGTTGAGTTCTGCCATACATTTTGCATTTGTGTGTTTATTGTTTGTGAAGTCTTGCATACTCCATAGCAAGCTTTATTAGTGTTCTAGGTGATAGATTTTTAACTGAATGAAGTATATGAATGAAGTGTGACTATTTTTGAGCATGTAATATTTTCCTGGTGGTAATTTTATGCCCCATTTGCTTTATTATGCACTATTTATACTTGTTTCAACTGTGCAGATTTTCATGTTGCTAACTTATAACTATGAGGAACAAGGAACAGTCAGGAAGAGTGGGAGCGTGGCTTGAAACTATGGGCTGAACAGGACATCACAGAGTCATTGAGGTTGGAAGGGGCTTCTTGAGATCACATAATCCACCCCCCCCGCTCAGGCTGACTCTGCTTGAGCAGGTTGCCCAGGACTGTGTCCAGTTGGGTTTTGAATATCTCAACACACAGAAACTCCACAACGTCTCTGGGCAACCGGTTCCAGTGTTTGACCACTGGTGTCATGTCAGATTAGCAGCAGCACAGCAGTTAATGTTGAAATAGCCTCGTTGTTTTCATAGGTTTCAATTTGAATTTATTGGTGCAGATGAAAACCATTTGCATCTTTCAGAGCTATTGCTTTACCTTCTTGGTAGATTGAGGAATTCAGGCTACTGGTTTACACCAGTTGGTAAATAATAACCTGGGAACTGTGGATGTGGGGCTTCAGTTTCTAGGCAGCCTATCTTCATGTTAAAAGTAGTACTGCAAATACTCGTTTTCAGGATCATAACTATGGAGCCCCTCCTCCTCCAACGCCGCCAGCCTCTCCTCCTGTCCAGACCATTATACCTCGTGCAGAACTGAACGGCCTGCACTCACCTGATGAGGAGAACTCCGGGGATAGTGAAAGCTCCTCAGAAGGAGAATCAATTCCCACTTGGTGCCACTGCAGTGTCTCTCAAGATGGTTTCCTCCTCAAGTGTGAAAAGTGCAGGTAAGCTTTGGTGCAGTGCAGATGTGGACTGCTCCTTGTGTTGACTTCTCCTACCGATCCGTGTCACGTTTGGGCTATGGGACGGACTTCCTTTTGCTAACTGGAGCGTTCTTTCCAGTGCTTTACCCAGTATTGACCCTCCTCCTTTGCGTTGTCAGCCTGACAAGTGTTGGTGGCACCAGGAGTGGAGATGAGGATGTTAAATCGATGTTCTTATCATCCTGGGCCCCACTGAGGGCACGCATCTTGTGACATCCTGTTGAATTTCAAGTGACTTTACTCCTACAAACCAGCTTCAATTGTGCATTCTCCTTTGGCAGAGGAATGAGCAGGGGGAAGGTGATCAGACTCCGCCGCCGGAAGCAGGACAACGTGTCAGGTGAGCCTGGGTTGTAGTGCTGATAATGGTGACTTTTGCTTTCTCTCTACAAGACCTTTGTCTTTTGACTGTTGTAATCATCCAGTTGTGATCAGTGCCCACTAATGTTCTTTGCCTCCCAACCATTGGGATTTTCTCCTCTCCTTCCCTCTCAGCTCAGTTAGCTCTTAGGAAAATCAGATTAGCTTGTGAACAGAAGAGGGAAATGTTCATCAGTGTCATTCTGTGAGATATCAGAAGTTTGGGAGACCCGTTCCCAGTTTGGGTGGGAAAACTGTGGTGGAATAATGTTCTCAGGGAAGAGCTATGCAGGGTCATCAAATTGTCGTGGTGAAAACAGACATAAGGGTAATCTGTTACCTCTGGGATGAATAAAAATGTTGCTAACAGAGCACTTCTCTCTCTAGGCGGGGACAGCAGTGCAACTGAGAGCTGGGATGAAGAGCTATCTCCCTCTACGGTGCTGTACACAGCTACACAGCACACCCCTACGAGCATCACGCTGACTGTCAACCGTGTCCGTAGAAGCAAACCTAAGAAGAGGAAGAGGAGCACAGAAAAAGCTCGCACTGCTCCAAAGGCCAAAAAGATCAAGGTATGTGGAGTGAGACAAGGTTGCTGCAGTCCCTACTGAGTGCTCTCTGGAGCAGTGCTGACAGCAGGGTGACAAGCTGGCAGTAGACAAGGAACTTTTGTCCTGTCCGGAATTGCTCTCTCTGGTGTAATAACGCGACGCCTTGTATTTGTGACCTGCTCAAGTACGTGGCTGTTGGTTTAAAAATTACCTTACTGGAACTCCACCCTTCTTTCCCAACTCTGTCCATTCATGCTCAGAGCTTGGATTCGATTACATCTTTTGCCTTCTGGTCTATTAGCATTTGGGGAAGTAGCTTTTGGAGGCTGTTTGTGGCATAGGGGCAGTCTGTGAATGGAATCACAACCCAAGGGAACGTGGCATTTCTTAGCTGGCTATGTTAAGGAATCTGGACTACAGAGCTTCTTGGCACTGTTCATTAGGGACAGAGATAGTGCCTGTGTGGAAAACTACGTAGGTAGTGCTGAACATTTGATGAGGGCTGACTTTACAGTCTTGTTTGTGAGGGTTTGGGGACTGAAATAATTTTGGATTGCTTATGTTGGATTGCAAGCGTGTGAGCAGCTGGTTCTTTCCCATCATCAGCTTAGCTTTACCATCATCTTCCCTAGCTTAGGTTTCCCTTGAAGTTCTTATCGTAGGCACTGACTAAATAAAAGACTGGGAGCAGGAATCATGTGAGGTCTTCAGGGTTTCTTGGTGTGAACCAGCTGGATTCTGTTGCTGGCCCTTTCTTCTATCAGAGCAAGTGGGGTTAGTTGGGACAGTTTTGGTTTTGATCTCAAGGTTTTTTACTAAGTATGAGGCTGCCTTTTGAGTTCAGCAATCCTGGCTGTCAAGCTTTTCAGCAGTTTCCACTGGATTTGCATTGCAGAGCCTTTTTGTTCCAAGTCCATTGCTCCTTGCATAGGTCTTCCTGTAATTCTTGTCATCTTTTGTTAAGGGTTGGTGTGTTGGAGTGAGATCTATTGTAGTTCTGGGACACTAATTCTGAGTCTGTATATAATGCCTTGTCTTTTCTCTCTCTTTCTCCTTGTTTGATGCCAGGCCTTTCGAGAGGGCTCACGAAAGTCTCTGAGGATGAAGGTGAGTAGGACTGAGAACCTTCTCTGCTGGTGGTGGGTTTTTCCCCTGTGTTTTGTGCCTCTCTTGGTTTGTCTGGGGGATTTTTGATTGTGGGCCTGGCCTTGGAATAATCTCAAGCCTTACCATGCGCCACAGGCAGGCCTGTTCACAGGAGTTGCCCCTTGAACCTTGCTTCTGCTTCAGATAGCTTTCTGTAAGGTAATATCATCCAATTCCAAGAGATATGACTGATTGATGACACTTGGGAGTGGGGTGTTTGATGTAAGGGATGTAGAACTGGTTGTAGCCACTCTTCTGTGAGGTCAGTTATCATCTAATTGCATCAAAGCTATTTTAAACCTGGGCATCAAAGCAGTACACAGGTTTAATGTTAGGAGTCCCTTGCAATGTGGCCTTACTTCTCTCCACATCCTCTTACAAGGGATGGGATGGGATGATGTATGGATCTCTGACTCTCTGGTAGGTGTGGCTGGCTGATAGTAAGTTGACAAAAAAAGGGAGACTTTGAACTGAACGTGTTGTTAGAAACACAAGAGGTGCCTTAAAGTTCACTCAGCTGCATCTGACCCCAGGTCTGTAGCCAGCAGTGGCTTCTAGCAGGTGGCTCAGAGGAAATGGGACAATCCTGTGGTGTGTCTGTCCATATGCACCTATCTCCACAGTACACAAGTGCCTTGAGAGGGTGAGAATGCATTAAAAGTGTTCATGCTGTTAATAGATACAATAAAAATAATGATTGTTCTTCAGTGGTCCTTGTCACTAAGACCTCGGTGTCACGTATGTCTCAGTCCCTAATGAAGCCAGTTGAGTTACTGACCTCTGGGATATTATTTGTTACTGTCAAGTAAAGAATGAAGCTTGTTTGGTTTGGGTATTTTTCCCCAACCAGCTTCTTTTTTCCCCTTCCTTCCAAGATAGTCTAAGTGGATTACCTGATTCTGCCCTGTCTTCTTTACACTGCTTAGGACTTGCAGTTTTAACCCCCTGGGTATTAGCTGATGCTCTACATTCAGTTCCTTGAAACCCTCATGACCGTTTCGCTGTCAGGTTCCGAAGTGTTTTTGGATCAGTCACTGCAAAGATTGAGATGCAGCCAGCATCACCTGGCATTAGGCTGGGTATGAGTGGGTTGACTCTAGGGCAAACCTACATGACATTTGTTTGCCTTTGTGTGTTCTGTTCCTTTGCTTTTTAGATCTTCCTAATTATTTTTCCTAAGTGACTTTAAAACCTTTTCTGGCCATCGACCAGCTTAATTTTCTTGTATGTAGCAGTGCCAAGTACCAACTCTCAAGAGATCTTAGTCCTGCATGGAGTTCTCTCTATATTCTTATGTGCACTGTTGTACAATGTTCTGGAGGATGCAGGCTTTGAAAAGGATGTCCTCATAACCATATTAGCTTGGAATAGATCTGCCTTTTTTGTGTAGCATATTCACACACTCAGCACTGTGGATAGGTTTTTCCCATTGTGTGCTAGCCATTCACTCTTTGCTCTTTGGTGCAGAATTCCCCTTCTGAAGCACATGCCTTGGATGAAAACACAGCTGAAGGGTGGGAGAACCGAATTCGCCTGTGGACAGATCAGTACGAAGAAGCCTTCACTAACCAGTACAGTGCTGATGTGCAGAACCTGCTGGAGCGGCATCTAAACTCTAATAAAGACTATGTGGGCAAAACTGCTCTGCTAGACACAATCAACAAAACGGAGTTGGCCTGCAATAATACTGTTATTGGGTCCCAGATGCAGGTAAGAACCTTTGTGACTGAAGTGGGGTAGGTCAGGTCCTCAGGTTTCTAGATGTAAGACATGGGTGAGCAATATCGTAGCTGGTCATTTAATTCCAGACCAGTAGACACAGATCTGATATAAAAGGGAACAGAAGAGATGTCAGGACCAAGACAGATTCAGAAACACATTCAACCAAATCAGTGTTGTTAATTTGGGAGTATTTTGTACAGTTGTTACATGGTTCACAGGTATTTTGTCGTGAATGCTTTTGGTCACTGAATGGCTTGAGGCAGAACCAGACCTATCACTTGCTGGAGATAGGAAATTTCCTGCTTTCCAGCTAAATTTTCCTGCCTTTCAATGATTTGAGTATTTTGGATGATTATTTGGAGTCTGGTGACTTCCAAATAGTGCACAACTACAGTTGATTCTGGGGAACTGTCTCCCTAAGTTTTCCAAGATGTGACTGACTGGTGTCTTGCCAGCTTTATGGAGCGCATGTAGACAAGGAGAAACAGGAAACAGGTGTGTTTGTGTGGTGTATGTCATCCCCATTACTCTTCTCAGCTGATGTTTTATGTGGTCCATGCTTTATTGGACAGAGAGCAGCATTCCCACTCAGTTTAGGCTTTGTGGGGCTTCCTTGGCCAGGGGAATGGAGATAGGTGCAATTGAAAAGGATGGGCTCCAAAACAGATGTGGGGCACCTCTTCTGTAGAAGGGGAGCAAGAGTCAGAACCTGAATGTCAGGTATATGTTTGTGCTTGAATCATTCGTGTTTATATCAGCTGACTCACTGCTCTGTGAAGTTCACGTGCTCCCTCCCACCTTTCCCTCTGCTTTTATGTAGGTGAAGCACTTCAGGCAGAGCACTGATACTGCCAGTAAGGGAGAGTGCAGAAAAAGGACTTTGAACCCAACTTCCTTCCACTCTTGCCTCTAGGTCTGCAATAATAAGACTTGTGTGGGGGTTGGGGAGAAACACTTGTACTTTGCTGTGTGAGTAGCCTCTCTAAGGAGAGGAACTGAGGAAATACAGGGAGGAAAATGTTCTGCTTCTCTAGAAATGTTAGTATTTTCTGAGCATAAATGTAAACTCTTTAATCTCCTTCACATGAGTTCTAGGAAAAGTCCTGAAATGAGTAGTAAAACATAAGCTGTTTCTTTTTATCACCTTCATAGAGTACAGCAGGACAGGTGACTATAAAAGGTATCATACATCACTGTGCTTAGCTTTGTCATGCTCTTTTGCCCTCTCCCTTCACCCCTGTACAGATACAGGTTTTCCCACAGGGAAAAGCAGCCAGAATCCCAAATTGGAAGACTCCAAATGCAATATATCCCAAAGAAATAAAAAGGTAGTAAGTTACAAGACTTCCTAGTGAGCTGCAGTTACTCTAAACAAGCTGGGAGTAGGTACCTATTGCACATCGCATGTGCCAGGGTAGTATACAGGGACTTGATGGATTTGTAGTTCTGCTTGGATACTGAGAGAAGACAGGGTGGATGTCCCTGGCTGCTGCTTGTCAGCCCCTTATGTCCTTGTTTTCTCTGCTCAGCAGATGGCTGTGGAGTGTTGTGTGGAGAACAGCCTGCACATGTGAGGAGTGCATGGTTTCTGGTCCTGTGCTTCATGCTTTTGTTCCACTCATTGGTCTCATCTTTGTTAGACAAACTGAGAAGGCTTCTTGGTTTGCGTCAGTTGTCTTTTAACTAGATATTGTTACTGGGTGTAAAAATAGCTTTTATGGGCGATAAGGAAATAGGTATTTGGAGCTAGGAAAAAATCAAGGAGGTCGTGTGAATACGCAGATAGCAGCAGCGTGTAGAAGATGGGTATTGTAACTGCTCTGTTGGGCTCTGAGGACTCTGGAGAGGAGGAAGGAGCAAAAATGAAATGCTTTATATACCTTGCATACTCTCACAGTTGAGAGTGGTTTTTGGCTTGAGTAAATAATGATGCAAGTCAGAAAGAAAGAAGAGAGAGAAGTGTGACCTAAAAGCTTCCCCATGCCAAGAGGAGTAGGGAAGGATGGCCGAAGAGTTATACACGGATATGGGATTTTGATCATTGGAATGCTTTGAATAAACTGATTCTCAACTGCCCTCATGATGCAAAGGGAAAGTTGTGAAAATACGAAGCTGTTCAGTGTCATGAATAAAATCACCTCAGTGCTGGCTGCTGCCAGATGCTCAACAAACTGAAAGCTGTGAATCACTTTTCTGCCTGCTGTTGCCAAACCAAACCCAGGGTCAGTATCTGCCCTTTGTTGCCTCTGATAATTGCTGACTTGAGCTCAAACTCCTGAATGATTTCACATTCTGAAGTGAAGAGCGAAAGGGCCTTTATAAAATAAAGCCACTGAGTATTATGCAGATGTTGCTCTGGAAACATATTGGAGCAGTTTTGTTTGATTAGCAGTCAGCAGTCCCCAGGGAGTGACATGAACAAAATCATTTGTTCTTTTCACACATGAAAGCATGGCGTTTAATCCTCTTCTTATTTCTGAATTCAGGGAACCAAAACAAGCTGAGCCAGGGCCTTAGCAGAAAAAGCTGGGAGATCATTCCTGTTTTAGCAAACTGGGATAACTGAGTTTTACAGATGCAGAGCTTCTCTTTCCTTCACGGGCTCTGTTTACCTCCCACCACCCCACCTTATTCCAGCTCTGTTCCAGCCCAGGTGAACAGTAATACAGGTCAGTCATGGGCCATAGTGAAGGCTGCCAGCCATTAACTCACATCTCTGAGACATACTAAGAGAATTTGATAGACAAGTAGGATAATTTAGGTTAGGAGGAACTGCTGAAGGTTGTCTGGTCCAACCTTTCTGCGTAGATGAGAAACTGGGTATGACAGCAAACCAAGTGGTAGTATAGAAACAGTTATTCAACTTGGAGACATGCTTGTGTCTCAGTCCTGTTTACCTACTAATTTCAGGGATTTGCTCCTTGTCTCCTTCTGTCACACACTAACAAAGCTACTCCTATTTATTTACTCTGTCTTACCACAGTACAAAGCACATCCAATGTTTTTGAAACAACTTAGCCACTACTCTTGGCAATGCAAACAGTCTTATCTTACAGTTCACTCGTGTCATGGGTTTGTTGATCAGAAATCAGGGCCAATTTGGCTTCTTAGTCTGGAAGTAACGTGTTTCTTCTATGCTAGTTCAGTGGACTTGAGGAATCCTCTGTAAGTTCCTATCAGGACCTGTGATAGGCAAATGACACCGTGCAAGGCTTTTCAGAGGCTCAGATATGTACATGCAGGTTTTTCCCATTGCCAGCAGATACTCTGGTATGAAAGATATACAAGGAGATTTAGAATAGCAAGACCACTGCTTCCATCTGCATAGGTTTGAGATAAGTATTTTCATGAAGCTGTCTTTATCCTGGACCTGAGAGAAGTCAACAAACATCTTACTTCACTGGCTGGTCCAAGGTCTGCAGCATAATGTCATATTAAAACAGTGAAAGCCACCTTCTTCCCAAAGAGGTTTAATTCAGAGCACATACAATTGCTTCTAAAAAAATCCAACCTATCTGTGGTTCTGTACTCTCCTGCACTCAGTATGGAGAGTTTCATTAGGTTCTGAGTGCTGCCTTAAGGCATTAAGTTCATTTTCACAAGGTTAGAATGTCATTGTCCAAACTGAGCCCCTTCTGAAGTTAATGTGATTTTTACCCATTTGAGCAGCGTGCTCAGTAGCTGTTTCTAACAAGAAAGTTCTATCAGCAAAAGTTGGGAGCTTGCTTTTAATAAAATGTTGTGATTTACATCTAATTTAGATAGATGACTGTTATTATTGCTGGAGTAAGAACACTTATGCCTCAATTCACTCCGGAAAACTATCAGAACCGGGTCCTTAAGAGCAATGAATAGCGTGCTTAGGAAAGAACAGGCACAGCTCTAGTGGTGAGGCAGCCAGCCATCTTCATATAATCTTTACTTGCAGAGAGGTTCAATCTGTTAAGCAAGAGAAGGACATTGTTTTTATGGAAGAAGTCTTTCAGTGCTTGTAATATCCCTTCCATTATTCCATAAATTGTGTTGTATTTGGATGTCTGTGCTTAAAAGAATGTTGCTGTTTCATATTGTCAAGACACCACTGTGAAAATCCATTGTGATAGAGTTATAGACTTTAACATAAAGATACAGGAAAATGCTTACTTACAAAATTGTTTCTTCATGTAAAAAACCCAGAGCACTAGTTGAGCAGGCAGATGAAGAGAAGTTTCTGGATGGAGACAGAAATTGCCAGCTGAAGTCTTTGGCCTGTTAGATGGAATTTACCATCCTCTGCAGAAGGAAAAGCTTGTGTTTTTTCCTCTTAATGTGTGACAACCCACAATTTAGGGAAGATTTGAGTTATTCTGGCTGTGAAAGTAGCCATAATTGCAGTTCCCTGTTAGCAGCAACTGACAGGTCTGATTATGCCTCCTAGCTGCAAGACTGAAATCCTTGGTCTGGTAGATTTGTGAGATGTATTGTTGAAAGAAAGGAATAAATACTCTTTGCTTTTGATGAATATCATCAAACTCATTGGTAGTTACTAAACTGCTCCAGAATAAACAATACATTCACCTGGCAGAGCTTGTGTGTGTTGCCACCAGAGTAATTTCTCTTTTCATGTAGGTAAAATACACTGCGTGAGTTAAAAGCCTTTGGTTTAAATTCTCATCTGTTGCTCTGGTTTTTGTTACAGCTGCAGCTGGGAAGGGTGACTCGGGTTCAGAAGCACCGGAAGATCCTGAGGGCAGCAAGAGACTTGGCACTAGACACCCTTATAATTGAGTATCGAGGGAAGGTTATGTTACGGCAGCAATTCGAGGTCAATGGGCATTTCTTCAAAAAGTAAGAGTACTATGAAGTGATTAGTATGAGAGCATCATGGCATGGAGAGGCTAATGTCTCTGTAGGATAATGCACTCTAACAGGGCCCTTGTCAGCTGGGCCATCCGTAGAAATGGGAAATCAAATGTACAACCTCAGCCTGATGCTCTGTGTATGGACCCAAACCTCTCTGAAGTAGATCTGTTAGACCGTGGTGATGGAAGTGCTTAAGCATCCAGAGCAATAGTGCTGATGGAAGTGCTTTTTCCAGTGAAGTGAGGGGTTTACATGTTGTAAATGCCATGGGAACTGGGTATTTGGGGACTGAGGCCTTCTATTACTTCTGCAGGCCATATCCCTTTGTGCTGTTCTACTCCAAGTTCAATGGCGTTGAAATGTGTGTTGATGCCCGCACCTTTGGTAACGATGCCAGGTTCATCCGGCGGTCCTGCACTCCAAATGCAGAGGTAAATTCTCTCTTCTTCATCACTCTAATGGCAAATCCATGTTTAATGCATTCCCTTTTTATGAATATTCAAATTAAAAATGCAGTAAATGGGGTAAATGCTCTGCATCTCATGCCTGTTTGATGGTTTATACTTGGAAGATGAGAAAGTTTGAGAACACAAGGGTTTTTGGTTTTTTTTTTGTTTGGAAGGAAAAGGTTTCTTTTATGGCTTTCCTTTGGCTGCAGAGTGAGTTAGGGTAAGCAGGCTGGTACTAAGTGGAAAAACACAGGATGAGACAAGAGCAGTGATACAGGCTTTTCCCTATGGAGAATTTGGGGTAATTATTCATGGAATAAATAAGAGCTACTTTGCAGAGGATCCTTCCCTCTTGGAAACAAGAAGTGCAACTTGTGGAGACGTTAGTTTCTCTCTACTTTGTTTAACAAGGTTCGTCATGTGATTGCTGATGGGATGATCCACCTATGTATCTATGCTGTTGCCACCATTGCCAAGGACACAGAGGTTACCATCGCCTTTGACTATGAGTACAACATCTGGTGAGTCCTTCACCTCGCCCAGGAGCTCTCCACTGCCCTCCTGGACTGGACATCTTCCTCCAGCCCTTTCCTCGCATTCTACATTTTGCTCCGTTTTCTACTGAATTGCATTTTCCGGCTATTCTGTCCAGTTCTGCTGGCATATTCTCCAATAGAGGCCATAAGGTAGCCTGCTGTCCTTGCTTTGGCACGTGGTGAGATGTTTAGTAGGAGATGCATTGAATGTCTCTGTAGAAGGGTTGAGAAATGAAGAGTGACACGAATTATGTTTGTGTTTTGGAGCAGCAACTATAAAGTGGACTGTGCGTGTCACAAGGGGAACCGGAATTGCCCTGTGCAGAAACGTAGCCCAAATGCTGCAGAACACCTACCTCCACCTGTTTTAGGCACACTGATTGGGGCAGAAACACGCCGGCGGAAAGCCCGTCGAAAGGAGCTGGAAATGGAACAGCAGGGCATGGCTTCGGATGAGAACAGCAGTCAGCAAACAGAGGAAGTTCCTGAGGGACCTGCAGCAGTCAGTGACAATGAGGTAAAGGCCTTATGTATGTTTTTATCATTCAGTGGTGTGGAATCTGATGCACTACAGCACTGGGATCTTCAGCAATTGCAGGAGGCCTTCTTTAAGCCTTTAGCACCTTAGGTTATCATAGGAATCCTGATTAACCATGACAGTACCAGATCTTTGACATACTAAATCTGGGCTTCTCTTTCAGGTAGCAGAGAAGGAGGAGAAGCAAGAAGGGGAGAAAGAGGAACCTGGAGATGAACAGGGAGCTTTGGCCCACAGCCGACGGGCAAGTACCTTTCTTAGTCTGGGTATCATTCCCCTTAGGACATGCTTCGTGCAGTGACCAACAGGTCTAAGTGGTGATTTCACTTGTTTCAACACAAATTCCAGCTGTCAGTGGTATTCAGTAATTTGATTAAAAACAAACAAAACCCAAAACCACCCCAAAAAAAAACAACCACACAGACTGATTACACGGGATTTATGTTAGAGCACTGCAGGTTAGAAGAGGGGGAGATGTGTGTGTGCATATATTTATTTCCTTATTGAAAGGCCTGTTACTTTCAGAGCTATTCTATGCTCTAAAACATAACATTAACAAGACAATCAGCACTAGATTCCAAAAAGATAAATGTGCCCTTTTTACATTCCTGCTGCCCTTCCTTATTGCTATTACAGGAGTTTATGGAGCCATATAGAATCATAGAATAGTATAGGTCAGAAGGGACTTTGAAAGGGCATCTAGTCCATCCCTCTAGCATGGGCAGGGCACCTTCCACTAGATGGTATGATGAACCAGGACCTGATGTCTGTTAAAACCTGACCTGTTTTAGAGGGTTATGTTTGTTAATGTATATCTGTTCCCTGTATGGCTTCATAAATGCATTGCCAAGTGGGAAAAGGCTAGGATCAGGTGCCAGAAGTTAATATGAAGGGTAGACCACAAACAGCATTGTTGGCACAAGTCAACAAACTATGTTCTTTATTGGGAAATTCCTTTGTGCTTCCAAATCATTATTGTCTTAGTCAAGATGTTCCATAGTGCTCTTGGATCTTTGATAACACAGTCTCTTCTCAGCCACCTTCTATTCTGACTAAAGCTGTTTGTTTTCTCTTGTGCTTCTTATGGCACCTGGGATTGCTCCCTGGAACAGACTGCTTCATGCATGTGAATGGAGCTGTTCTGGCTCTATCCATTAAAAAAGAATTACACCCCCCTCCAAAACCACAAAAAAACCCAAACAAACCAAGGAAGAAGGAAAATGTGCTCCCATCCTTCTACCAACCAACAAATGTGTTGGGAACAAGGAGTTCCCTGTTTTTCATTTGTTCACCAAATCCCATAATCTCCTGTCCTTCTCTAATGGGAGATAGGGATCTTCCATGTGTAAATTTCCTGAGAATGCTTTAAATGTGGAGCTAGTGCAACAAAGTGCAGAGCCCAGGGCCATCCCAGTGAGAGATCCTTGGCTTATCTCATGGGGAGATAAAGCAGTCAGTTCCTACTGAGATCTGAATAGGAGCAGCCATCCATCAAGCTGCCCTTTAGCTTGGGGGGAAGATTTCATTCAGCAGAGAAGCTGATCTCTTCCTGGGATAGTATAGTTCAGGAAGTGTTCGTTTCCCGTGAGCCTGTAAGCCCTGTTCCTGTGCGTGGCACCAGTTAATCTCCTTTAAGGAGATTCGGTTTTCTATACTTGGCACCAGGTAAATACACGTATCTATAGTTTTCCCTGTGTCTGGTGTGGGGTTTTTTTGGTGTCTATGGAATATTTTTGACCAGAAAACTGTAAAGGCCAGGCTGCTGGGGTTAAATACTCCTGTGTGCTTCAAAGTACTTTGCCCTCCATGACAAGTTTCAGAAGGCACTTGACCCACATCTAAATATTCGCTTGATTTAGCCTGCATTTTCTGCCAGTCTTTGTTATACTGGGCCTTTTACATACATAATTCCAATTACTTCTGGCACAGCTTGGTGATAGGATTTCCTGTTGTTTCTGTTTACCTAGTAAACACCTTTGGTTTTGCCTCTATTCTCTCATGTTCTCTTTTTCTTACCCACTGTATAAGCTGCTTAGACAAGAGCTTTTATTTGTGAGCTGGGTGATCTCCTGACATCAGGGAATGAATGAATCTGGATTGTTTTAGTCAGTTTGTGTGGTGTTATACTTGCTGCAAATTACTGCTTCACTTCTATTGCCTCTGGCTTCTATTTGCTTCTAATGTTTAGTCATTAGCAAGTAGCTCTGTTTGTTTCCAAGTTGTCTCTTCACTCTTATTTATTCTTTCTTATGGTTTTTAGTTCTTCAAAATCATGAATTTCCTTGCGGCTGTTTTATAAACGTTAACTCACTAGTATCTAAGTGGTCCTATTGAAGAACAAGGTCTAGTTCTTCTAGTTACTCTATGAACACATGATTATTTTGTTGTTCTGGGAAATTTGCCACATTGGAAAATGCAAATATCTGGGAAGAACTGCTTCTTTCTGTCCCCTTTCTGGCTCTTGTCATTGCTGTTTGGCAGTTGTTCTCCTTCCTGTGCTGCATCCCATATCTGTTCTTGCCTCCTCCTCTTTATGTGCATGATTTGCAGTGCTGACATAAATTTGCTCTTGTCTTCTAGTCCCGGGAAGACAGGAAGGTAGAAGCCATCATGCACATGTTTGAAAACTTGGAAAAGAGAAAGAGGAGACGAGAGCAACCCTCAGACCGTAACAGCACTGATGCTGAAATCACCATCAGTTCTGAAGCTCCTGAGCTGGAGGAAATAAAAACAGAGACTCCTGAAACTGAGGATGGAAGTTCAGCACAGAGTGCTAGTGGTGCTGCTGCTGCTGCTCCTGCTCCTGCTGCTCCTGCTCCTGCTCCTCCAAATGTTTCTAACAGTAACAGCAGTACCGGGGTGAACACACGACGGTCTTCACAAGTAATGGTAAGATGAAGACAGGATGGTTTAATAGCTTGTAGCAAGCTCAAATGCAGCAGATCTGATCATAAGATCATTCAGGATGGGAGGAGCTTCATGGGGTCTCTAATCCATTCTGTGTCAGACAGGATCCGTTCTGAGGTCAGTCCAGGTTGGCCAGGGTTTAACCAGCCTTGGCTTAAATACCTCTAAGGAGGGACCTCACAGTCCCTCTGGGAAACCTCTTCCAATTCATGACTGTTCTCATGGTGAAACAATTTTGCCTTTTATCCAGTCTGAACCTCTCGTTTCAGTGTATGTACATTGATGCACCACTGCATGTTCTTGATGGCTTCAGTCTGGGTGTAGGAAGACTGCTCTTATGTTCCCCTGAAGTTTCTCAGGGCTGAACGAGCCCAGCTGCTTTACCAAGTGCGCCCCTTCTGTACTGGTGTGAGCTTCAGCTGGATGGGTAACTGCAGTGATTGAGGAATTCTTTGCCTTTTCTTTGTTTTTTCAGCCTGGTCTACTTTGGATGCATGTGTTCTCATTATAGTGCAGGGCCCAGACACTTACCTGGAATGATTCATGTCAGCTCAGATCAGGAATAAGACCACTTGCCTTGAGACAAGTGGCAAGTTTCATACTGCTGCTTTCTTCCTTAAGACCAATGTCCTTGTTGACCCCCTTTAAAAACACAGCAGACAAGGATAATGTTCCAGTGTGTTTTAGAAGGGTCCTCAAAGCCATCTTAGGAGCCAGTACTAACCAGATCTTGAGAGTCCGGTAGTGTCATTCAATAGATCTCAATCCTTGATGCTGTATGCAGAGAAAAAGAATACTCACAGAGGTGCCTGGACTAATGACACTTTATATTGTAGGATGCTGCCCCTGAAAAAGCAGTTGCTAAGCCAGCTCCACCAAAACCCTCCAGGCCTCGACCAAAAAGCCGCTTCTCTCGATACCGGACCAGTTCAGCACAAAGACTGAGGAGGCAGAAACAAGCCAGTTCCCAGCAAGCTGAACTCGCACAGGCTGCTCCAGAGGAAGGAAGCACTGCCAGCTTGGTAACCACAGCAGATGTCAGCAATGTAGAAGGTCCAGGAGAAGGCAGACAGTTAACAGGATCTGACCCGGCTGCTACCCTGGCTGCAGGATCTCAGTCTAATCGAGCTGCAGTGAAGTACCCCAAAACTAAAAAGGTAAATATGATTGGGTGCTGAAACTGGAGGGGAAAAAAAGGTTTTATATGGCCTTTGGGGAAAAGTTGGCTCAAGGGAAACAGTTCTTCAGAATAGTTGAAATTATGTGACTATATTTTTTACAGTGATATTTGTTCTGTAGTGGATAAGAGCCCTCATCATGATTCAGAGTCTCTGCTCATCCCTGTACACACAAAGATCAGACAAAGAAATTAGTTGGTCTTTATAGCAAGTCTACACAGACCTTAGAGACCAGCAGGTGCAATGGAAGAGGTCTCACCCCTGGGTACAGCAAAGTAGTGCCAACTGCCATATACTGGCCATTAGTGGCCATTAACCAGTAATACATTTAGGCTTGCAGTTGGGTCCTAGTTTTGAACAAGGTGATCAAGTTTTGGGAGAACCTTCTAATAAGATGAGTAGAGCATAAAACCAAGAAGCTACTTGTGTGAAACAGGATTGCCTGTTGTGCCTGCAATAGATGAGAACTGGGTTTGACTTAGGACGTCCTGGCTGTGTTCCTTCCTGTTGAGGATGGAGGGAGGTTTTAGCACACAGGCTGACCAGAGCAATTGCCTTTGTGCCATATTGCCTTTCTTCACCTGTTCCGGTTGCATTGACATGTGTGTTTTCTCCTTCAGTATCTCGTTACGGAATGGCTGAATGACAAGGCAGAGAAGCAGGAGTGCCCTATCGAATGTCCTCTGCGCATTACTACAGACCCAACAGTTTTGGCAACTACCCTGAATATGTTGCCAGGTCTCGTCCACTCCCCGCTGATTTGTACCACACCTAAACACTACATTCGTTTTGGTTCGCCCTTCAACCCCGAGAGACGGCGAAGGCCCTTTCTGTTGGATGGAGTTTACAGCTCCTGTAAAAAGGTATGTTTGCTCAGGTCTCCCCTTCAGGAGCTCTGTAGTTAGCAAGCTCTTACTAGCATCCCTGCAAAGTCACTGTGTCTTCTTTGGGCCTATTTCCATGTATTCCTGCTGAGCTGGCCTTACCTGGTGTGTCGATGCAGTCTCCAGGCTATGGCTGCTGATGCCCTCCTAGCCAGGATTCAGTCTTCATCCTGGCCTTTTACCAGGCAGAACAACTGTTCCGTGGCTCTCCTCTTAGAAACATGTACTTTCAAATCTGCAGTAGCTGTTTATTATCCAGCATATGTGATTCAAAGAGTTTTAGTCATTGCCTTTAGAATGTTTTATGTTACCACTTTCACAGTCAGAGCATGGTTGGCACTGTGGGGATAAGACAGTGCAAAAGACCTCAGGAATACATTGCCTCAGTCAAGATCCATTGTCTTTGGCAACCCTTTGTTGTTTAGTAAAGCTTAGGGCTTGTCTGTTTGCAAGAGCAAGCCCGCAGCTCTTTATTTGGGATCATAGACTATCTACAACAGATACTTGTGGCTGTGCAGGAAGCCTGAACCAAGCCCAGCTGAGGACTTCATTGCTCCAGAGATGGTATGTGGCCATGCTAGCAGTTACCCATCCCAGGGAAACAGTAGTCCCGGTTAGTTTGCTCAGTCAGGTTTCTATCAGAATCCATCTTGCCTGTTGCCTGTCAGCTTTGCTCACTGGCTCTTCCAGTTCCTCTGTGATTGCTTCAGAACAGTGTTATGGAAATCCTTTCTGATCTTCCACTCTTGGTAGCTTTCACAGCCAGGTACCATGGCCTGGTTTCTTTGTCTGCCTTTGAGGATGTTTTTCCAGGGAGAAGCTTTGGACTTTATTGTTTCCACCTTCAGCCAATTTGTTGTTATGCCCTAACAGGCACCTACAAAAAGAAGCCAAGGTCTCTCTTGGGTATTTTCTTCACAGGTCAAGCTCTTGATCATTCATATATACACTCATATGAACAAAGCCATGTTTGTTTCTATGTGTCTGCACAATTTCCCCATGCATCTTTAAGCTGACAACTTCAAGGTTTGAGCTGCTTTTTTTGAACCAAAACAGTGTCTCTGAGCCTCAGGGCAGAGAGAAGTATTGAGAGTGAACCTGTCAGAGCTATTCTGAGTTGTCTGCTGTGTTTGCTGTACAACCAGCCAGCAGCAAGCTCACAAGTCAGTGGAAACTGTTGTCACAGAACAAGTCTTCCAATCTGTCGCTTTAGTTGGCTATTTTCTAGTCATACAGTAGTTCTCAGTGTTGGAGAGGGAATGGCCCAGTCTCACTCTGGATGGCTTCCATTTAATCTACATCTTTCCTGAAGCCAAATGTCCAAACCAGAATGTTGTGCTGCAGCTGGGCCGTTTTCAGAGCAGAGCTGCTCTGCATCTTGTAGCCTACACCCGTTTTGTCCATCCCAGGATAATGACCGAGTTTTCTTTGACAGGGTGATGTAGATTCATGTTCAGTTTATGATTTACTACATTTGTTAGAATAAACCATTAGTTTTCTAGCCCTTAGCAGACGTTGCATAAAGTAGATTTCTACCTTTTGCAGGGAAATGGTCCATAACCGCTCGAGTAAGTGGTTTCATCCACCTTTGTAGGAGTTCCCAAGGTTTTTTTCATGGAGAATACTTGGTAGCATTCAGTGGTTTCATCACTGATAGTCTGGAAATGTAAAAAAAAGTCTCTGCTCACATTCAGGAATGTTTAGAAAACTCTCACTGGGAAGACCCCCCTTTCAGCCAGCTGAGGTCTAGAAATGGCGCAGAATTTGATGACTTTGCTCTCTCAAGACCTGATTTTGTCTTGTCTGCTTGTCAAGAAGGTTGATTTATAAAGGCTGTTGAATAGATCACATATTTTCTTGGATTGTCAGCAGGCCTCTTCCTCAAACTATTGAGGGCTGTGCCAAAACCCCTCAGCTGATGATCTCAGTTTGCATCCAGAGCCTGCCAATGTCTGAACCTCGCAAGGAAACTGAACTGTATAACCTGCTCACGTTAATCACGCAGTGTACAGTGACTTGGCTGTCAGATCAGATCCCCATCTGAGGTAGCAGTGCTCCAGACTGGCTGGCACTTCTCGCTTTCCCTGGTGGCCACAGTGGAACCCACTGAGTTATATCTGATCAGAGAAGAAGCATCTGCTGTACAGTAGTGGAAACCATCAAAATAGGCCCTGTCACCTGCTCTTCATCCACGCCTTCAAGTTTTTCATTTGAAGGATTGTGGCCAGAGTTTCTGATGCGTTTCCAAGATAGCTTTGAGGAATCATAAGTCATGTACATGTATCAAAAATGGGATGTGTATTGCTGGTGTGCAGATGAACTGTTGATATCTGAAAGGTGACTATAAACCTATCTGGGAGAAGAGGCTGGTAAAGTGAGTCCAACAACACGAGTGCAAATCACTGTTTGCTTTTCTTCAGCAATTTGCTGTCATTTTACTGAATCACCTGGGTGTTCTCCCTTACATTGTGGTGGTTATTTTTTATAGTAAAGCAAGCAAAGGTTTCCTGCCTGCCATCAGGAGTTGGTTTATATCAAGGTACAGGGCAGATTCGCTGAGACTTCAATTCATGTTCACTTGCATGAGATGTGAAACATTCTTTATTGTCTATACTCAGAAGACCACTGTGATTTTCATCTCTTTTATTAGCAGCTGAGGAAAAGATTTGCCTTTATTATTCTCATCTTGGTTTACCCCCCTTGGAAACTGCTGCTTGCATTTTATCACAGTTTTTTCTTTGCTTTTTGTCTCTGGCAGCAAGCACAGTCCTGAAAGAATCATTGTGTGATTAAACTCAGCCATTTCTCTGCTGGAATTGTTACAGCAGCGTCTGTGTTAAGCTCTAATGTGCCTTAGTGGAGCAGGGGCACAATGTGTGTGTGCTCCTGGGCAGGAAACAGCTTTTATTGCAAAAAATCAGGGTTTTAAGATAGTTCATCGTATTTATCCCCTTTTTCTTCTAATTAAGATTCCTTGTAATAGTTTTTAGCTGCCAGAGTTTTGCATTTTATCTATTTATAGTTTACTCTCTATTTATCTTTGTGTTATTGCTGAAGACTGCTGATGCCCAGAACACATTGGGAGCGCATAGTCAGCCCCATCACAGCAGGTGGTAGGCTCAGTGCTAACTGCTGTGTTCTAACAGATTCCTGTCTGAGCACACCTGAAGGAGGTAACAGCAGTGTTCTGAGCAGTCTGCCCTGCTGCACTGAGGTGTAGGAGTTTGAGTACATCCTGCAAAACAACATAGAAAGTACCAGAGGGTTTGCATGTTTATGCAGTCTTGTTCTGTTTCAGCGCTGGATCAAACAAGCTCTGGAAGAGGGGATGACTCAGACCTCACCAGCTCCACAAGAGAACAGAACCCAGTGTCTATACCAAAGTAACGAGAGCAGCAGTTCTTCGAGCATCTGCAAAGATGACCCAGGTAAGTGCTCAGCACCACTAGTGTTGGCCTTGAGTGAAACTGGGGAAGCTGCTGAATAACAACAGCAGCTGTGCAGGATGTGATCTTAACGTGTACTCCTGCTCGATGGCACAGATCTATGGCAGGTGAGAATGACACTTTGCCCTTTACTCAGTTTTCTGCAGACCCATTCAAGCTTGACCGTGTGTGAAGCTTCTCAGTATTCTATGGAAAGATAATCACTTTATCTTGTTTTATCAACCTTAGTGCTGTGTGATGCTTAGTCCAGTAGAGGTAAAAACCAAAAAAGAGTACAATATCTTTTTTCAGCAGGGTGCTGTTAGATGGACGAATAAACATCTACTGACTATAGGAAGATATAGCAAAGTCTCACAGGCATGTAGGCAATGAGCAAATTATTAAGTCTCAAAGATGGAGGAGCTAAAATCTGTGACTAAAGCAGCAGAATGGTTAAATATTGTGTCTGAATCTTTCTACAGAGAAAGAGGGTGAAGATCTGCCCAGTCAGGGATCAGTTTTCCAAGGACAACAGAGACAGGAAGCTAGACATCATGCAGAAAATGCAGAATTGATTACTGAAAAGTTAGATGAATAGGAACTGGACAGAATGCCAGAGCCAATAGATGCACATCCCTGAGCAAGACCTGAAGAAGAAACAGCTGAACTGCAGGATTTACTGAATACTTTTTTCTTCAAACTGAGCATCAAAAAAGATATTATTTTGACTATGGCTAGGCCTAAGGGAAAGGCATTAATCCTTTGTGGGAGTGAAATGTGTTTGGGCTGTATTGACGTAGCCTATAGGCAACTGTTAGGTTCAGGTAATAACTGAGCTGCCTGTGGTTGTAGCAGTGACAGTGACATGTCCTCTGATCCCTTTCCTCTTTCTATCTTCCTTTCCTTGTTCACTGTATGTTCCTGATTATGTATTGTTCTGTTACCAGTATCTAGACACGTCTCAGGATTGGTATGGAAGGTACTTCAGAGGTACTTCATTTTGAGGAACCTTTCATAGTCACATTGGAGACTCATGGGCTCCATTTGGGTTGGCAATAGGGGACAGGAGACCGCGTGTGGTTTGCACGTGGTTAAGGTTAATGGTTGAGCCCTGTCCTCAGCTCAGTCTGTTTTTCAGACTTGCTGAGTCCCCTGAAGAAATGGAAGTCTCGCTACTTGATGGAGCAGAATGTGAAGAAGTTGCTGAGGCCGCTGTCTCCCGTCACCCCTCCACCTCCCATCCCTTCAGTTCCTGGTTCAGCGAGCCCACAGCTGGCTACACCCAGCTCATCACTGCCGGGAGAGGAGGAGAGTCGCAATGGTTATGGCATCATGTTCTCACCAATTCCTTCTCTGGCTGCTAGTCGCTGCAATACTCCACTACAGTTCGAGGTAAATCTGACCAGGGATTGGGAGTGCTAAAAAGTGTGGAACTGGGGCATTTGCAGCAGAGGTAGCACTACAGACACCTTCCTTTCTGACAGTGTGGTTATGTTGCTGAGCAGCATCACAGCATCACAGCATCACTCGAGCATTGCTTCCTGTCTCCTCTACTTCATTTCTGGCCAGGACTCCTGATCTGGTCAAACCTTGCTGCAGCCCAGCCTCCCTTCACTTTATAGCTACCATTATAACATTGGTATCATTCTCTTCTGCACAGTAGCTCCCAAGTTTTGCAGGCTTTTCAGTGTTCTTTAGTCATCTTCCCCACTCCAGATCTCTGTGCCAATGTGGCTAATAGAATGTCTGTGGAAGTCCACTATAGTGTTTTGGAGATCTTATTTCACCTTTTGGGGAAACCCAGCCTTTCCTTTCTGCCTTGTTCTCAGACTGAATGCCGTAAATGGCTTTCTCTGTGTTTCATGGTGCAAACATTTATCTGAAATCATGAGAAATACAAAGAATAAGATGCTTTTCTTAACATTTGTGTCCTATTTTGGGTACTAAGTTATAGCATGAAGCACAGTAGCGCAGTGCTGTCTCTGTGCTTCCAGGAAGCTTAAGAAACTACTTTATGGATGGAGTTGTCATCCCAGGCTGTTTCCCGGGATACTCTGTTTAGAATAGCCATTGCTAACCTCTTTGCTTGTTTTTTCATTAATTTATTTTGCTTCTTGACTTAAGTAGATGAATAACGAGATGCTTTTCTCTTCTCTAGAACGTCTCCTCCCCTGAGAATTCCCCTGCGCACAGGCCTGAGTCCATGTCACCCGAGGTAGTTATCACACTGTCTTGATTACATTTGAGGCCAGTGTGTGTGTGTGCTTGTGTGTGTATTGAGGCCCTGGTGGGAGGGAAGGGGTGAGGAGTGTGGAGGTGAATGGGAATAAAGGTGGGGCATTAATCACAGTAAAGCTGAGAAAAGTTTTCAGGGTTATCACAAAAGAGCAAACAAATTGAGGACTGAAATTTATTATTCACTTGGCACTGATGGGAAACAAGCAGTGTGAGGTCTTGGTATGTCTCAGCTACTAAGGTGAAGGCAAGAGGTCTAATGACCCTGGAATTACCCTCTTCAGCTCCAGCCCAGCAGATAAGTGCTGTGTGATATTTACTCAGTGGCAGTAAAATGCCTATGGGGGGAGAAAAGGGAAAGCATTCGCAACTAGTTTTGAGTTAGGAGGACACAGTGGTGCACCTGACCTGCTCCATTCAGCCTGGATTTATCACCTGTTCACTTGCAGACTTCAAAACGTTGAGGTGATGCCAGAAAGTAGGATTTTGTTTACCTGATGGCCTGTTGCAAAACATGAGGTGAAGTATTCAGAGCCTGTTTCATTGCAGAATGAATTCATCTCCAGTGTGGCAGAGGAAACGTTCTCAGCAGCAGCAGTAGGGCAGAGCTGGTGCCTGGTGCTGCTGTGTATTTCCCTAAGCACTGTAGTCCTGCAAAGAGGATGAAATCTTGTCAGTTATGCTCATTGTCTGAGATCATGACATATTAACATGGTGAAGGAGATGATTATGCAGTTGCCCTGGAGGGTTTTTGGCACTTCAAGCAGATAAATGGAGATACTGTTGTATCAGTGCCTAGTGCTCCGGAAACTGTGATAGCACAAAGATGATGCCTTTATGGTTTTGTTACAGAATGTAACATGTAGAAATGCAGTATAAATTAAATGAATGTACTATTGTTAGAGATTTCCAAAGCTCACAATAAGTGAAAACAAATGGCTTGGATATCCTGGTCATTTTATTGTTAGGAAGTTAGTAGTGGCTGACTTGGGCCAGCCAGGAATTGGCTAATAGAACAACAAATGGACAGCAGATCTTTCTGTTTTCTCCCCAAAATGAACCCTGAAGTACTCTGCTTTGCCATCAACTTCGGGACATATGAGGCCATTGTGAAAATGCTTTTTTTTCTTCATTGACTGCTCGGACGTAGTGCTGACCCTTATTCTCTTGGTGCAGTGGAACTGCTAAAGGACAAAGGCTGACTTGCACTGGACAGCTAAACTGATCCTTAGTTTCAGTCACTCCTTATAGAATGAGTGAAATAGTGCAGGAAGGGACCAGAGGGGATCAAAAAGGAACTGAGAAGCAGTAAGCTAGCATTGTACAGAGCACTTTCTGATTTGATTTTCTCTCCCTACCCTTGCCTGACCCTTTCCCTGACTTCCCACCCCCTCCTATGTCCTTCTCGGATTTTCCAGCTCTGCGTCCGATCCGACTTGGATTTGAAGGGTGGGTACGTGGATTCCAGTGCAAACACTTGCCCAGAATGGCCATTGCTGCTCAACTTTGGATCCTCTGATCTGGCTCCACAACCCTCCATAAACTCTACTTCAGAGATGAACTTCCCAGGGAAAAGTGGGGAAGCACAGATGCTGCTACGAAGCTCTGATCAGGCTTTTCGGACAGAGTTTAATTTAATGTATGCCTTCTCCCCATTGAACGCTATGCCACGTGTGGATGGGTTGTTGCAGGGATCTCCTCCTTTGGGGGAGAGGAAGCCAGTGAATTCAGAAGCAGGTTGCTGCAGCTCTCCTGCTGAAGGGTATTTCAGCAGACACGAGTCAGGGCTGCTTAAAGAGACAGTGCATGGATCCATGTCACCGTGCGGCGAGAGGGCTTGTGAAGGCGTCAGATCTGCTCCTCAGAATCCTCCACAAAGGAAGAAGGCAAGTATTGCTGTAAAAGGAAGTCTTAGGTTGTAGGAACCTGAGTGGGAACAGTAAGCACCATGGAAAGACTTATAGGGAGAACAAAGAGAGCAGAATACAACTAAAATACAGTCTGGGCAAGTAATCCAAACAGCCAGTGCCTGGGTGAAAACAATCTAAATGTTGTTAAGAGAGTGAGCTGCCCTTTAGGCAGGATTTTGATGTGAGAGGTGAAAGAAAAAGTTCACAATGAAAATACCTCTTCTGGGAGTTGTTCAACTGGGATGAGACCCAGAGGAGTAACAGTGCAGCTGTACTAGTTGGTGGAGGTGTTATTTACCAGGATGGAAAGAGTTCTTACTGGATCTGATGTTTGAAAAGAAAACATAGGCTGTTTATTAAAACATATTAGGACATTACTATGGAAACAGTAACAAGAAAAGTAGATGAAGGTTGTTACTTAAATTTTAGCTCTTTAAAAGTAAAACTACAGGGGTATTGTTTAAAGAAAACAAATGTGTATTGGTTTCTAACTCAGATCGCTTGTATAAGTGTCCAGCTGAACGGAATGTCTTATTTCTATTCCATTTCTGGAGGGTTTTGATTTTTTTTCAAGTTATACTTAAAACCTTCATATGTTGCATTACTTTTGGAAATACCCTCTTCAACATCTTAGTATTGTAAAGCCTTTTGTGCAGTCATTGAGTCATAGTTGATGAATTGTACAGCAGAGCAGAGCTGCCTTCTGTAAGTCCTTTATGTCTCTGTGCCTCATAATAACCCTTATGGAGAAGGCACACTGAAAGGTAAGTGCTCATCTATATATCCATATATATTTTAGGCTCTGCTGTCCCTGTGTTAGGAGATTATGTTATCTGGGACTTTTTGGTTTGTGTCTTTGACAAAGCTGAGAGTGTTTTGCACAATCTACAGTCTACATTTACTAAAAGTAGGCTGTTTTTTAAGGGTTAGTACTGGCAGTTTGCAATACCACCATAGCAGGAACCCTCTCAAAGGAGGGTGTTGAGAGGAGGAGGATATAGAGGCTTGATGGTTGAATATACAAGCATGTACTGAAGTAATGTGAAATCCCAGGTTGTTAGAGAAGCAGACTAGCTGGATACTTCCGAAGTACTGGTCATGTGCTGGTGCAGTGTGGGTGAGCGTGGCAGTGGGTGAATGGTCCAGATCTGTACCACTTTCCAGGCACACCAGTAAAAGAGCTGATTCAGGAAGATTTTATAATCCAAACAAACCTTTTAAAGTTTTATCTGCAAACCCAGACAAAAAGATTTTTTAAATGGTTTTTGGGCTTGTCCCTCCCCCTCTCCCAGTCCATTGCATTCCCAGACTCACGGCTGCATTTTTCTCTCCAAGGTGTCTCTATTAGAGTACCGCAAGCGGAAACAAGAAGCCAAGGAGGGAGGTGATTCCATGCGATGTACAGGGACTCCCACGCGACAGGGCAGCAGCAGCTCTGCGACCGACACAGATGGCAACAGCTCTGCAGTACGAACCCCATCCTCCCCACACAGCGGCTTCTCCCCTTCTCATCCCTCCCTGCCTCATGTAGAGGACATCAGCCCGCCAGACTCGAGGGGTGCTAGTTCCTCATCGTCACTCAGCAAATCCCAGGAGAACATCAGCAGTAGGTGGTGAGTGTTATCCTTCCAAGCAAGCCTGAGGTTGCTCCACAGAGGAGGACCAAACTCTATAGGGGGCATGTCCATAACAATGTCTGCAAGTGGATGGATTCAGTTGGGTCTCTTGGCATTGTTCTCTGAAGGGGGCCTATAGGGATGCTGGGGATGGACTCTTCATTAGGGACTGTAGCGACAGGACAAGGGGTAATGGGTTCAAACTTAAACAGGGGAAGTTTAGATTGAATATAAGGAGGAAATTCTTTCCTATTAGGGTGGTGAGGCACTGGAATGGGTTGCCCAGGGAGGTTGTGAATGCTTCATCCCTGGCAGCATTCAAGGCCAGGTTGGACGAGGCCTTGGGTGATACAGTTTAGAGCGAGGTGTCCCTGCCCATGGCAGGGGGGTTGGAACTGGATGATCTTAAGGTCCTTTCCAACCCTAACTATTCTGTGATTCTAAATCAAGTAATTGCTAAGCAACTGTGAAGAATACAAGCAGCCTTCTCAGCCTGCCCTTTACTTCTTGGTTTAGATATCAAAAACTGTCTTTGAAAGATCCAGAGATAAAGAGTTGACTCTTCCACCACTTTCCTTTTAAAGGCTCAGGTTTGAAGGTCTTATTCTTGCAATGAGAATTTAATCCAGGTCTGGTCTTCTTGAACCTGAGTGATACTAAATCAGCTCCTACTCAGAAGGAAAGCTAACAGAGCCCTCTGCAACTTGACATGTGAGAAGCAGGGACAGTGAAACAGCTCCACCTTTCCTAATGCCTTGCACATACAGCTTGAAGAGCAGTTAACAGACTGCAGTCAGTGGCTTGCCAAAGGCATGGGAAGCACACCTTTATCATGTTACAGTAAGAAGGTTTGATAAGGGGAAAGGCTGGTCTTCAAAACCTTTTGAACCCAGTAATAATGTCTGGTCCAAACAATGAAGTACTGCAGCACTGGAATGCAGAGTGTTTCATTCTGTAGTGTCACTGCAGTGATGGTTAAGATGTTCTGCTGACTGATGTAGTACACTGGCTCTGCTGCTTTGTATTCAGGTTCTGTTCCTGCACACCACAGGCTAAAAGGCAGAACTTTCTTAATGCTGATCTCCACACAGGCAGCTGTGCCACTGTTCATGTAATGGTGGGGGGTGGCAGGGGAAGGAGATGCAAAGCAATGCTGAAGGCAGTGAGGAGGAGGATGTCTGTGTTAAAAGCGCCTGAGAAACATTCATTTGGGTGGATTTGCAGGAGCAAGGAGATGTTTCTTTCACTTCTTTATCACTCTTCAAGCAGAGATTAATAGAAATGATTTGTCAGTGCTCTGTCTACCAGATGACCTTCTGTCAGATGTTGGGATTTGCCATAGCTTAGGCTGATGATTAGCTTATCATCATTATTTTATAATCAAGTTTTATCCTGTGCAAGCATTGATAACCCGTGTCCTTCTCCTCCTGTGCCACTTTTTTCTGCCTGTAAAAAGGTGAAAGAGAAACCTTGAATGGGAAAAAATAATAGCTCAGGGTGAGGTGTTGGTGTGGCAGCCTTGCTCTAGTACCATGTTTTATATTCCAAGCTTCATCTGTTGCTCATCAGCAGGTGCTCTGGCTTCAGTTTCTCACATGGTTTCATGAGTAAGTATTGTGTGGGAATAAAGATTGTATTGTTACAGGACACTGGATATAAAGTTGGAGCCATGCTGCGATGTTTTGAAATGGGATGAAGCAGTTTTGCTGCCTTTTAAGTTCTTATTCTTCTGTGTTTTAATGGGCAAGGCTAACAAACGTACAGTCACCTTCTACTTAAAAAGCTATATTAGGAACTGCATGTAACAGAGTTAAAGTTGTGACCCAGTTGCATCTTTAAGTGCCTACATTCCAGATACGTTCCCAGACATTCACAATAGGATAATATCAGGGACAGAAGGAAAGGGTGGGAACTAAAAATATGTGCCTTACTTTTTTTGAATTGTCCTGATTTTTGCTGAATTCTACAATAATTGCCAGTAGCTTTCAATTAAAAAAAATACTAAGTTTCTGTCTCTTTCAGTTGCCAAGATACAGCCATCACAATGTAAACAGATGTGCTGCAGCCCACTAAACCCAGCCTTGCAGAACACTGTCTCCAGCAAAACAATAGCAGCAATGAAGATGTGAATTCACCCCCTCACCCTATTCACCTCCAGGAGGTGTGACCTCTATTGTCTTCTCCCTTCTGCTTCAGTGAGGGGTGAATTTTCATGTCTGGGCTATTTAAAGAAATAAAGCTGATGGAAAGCACAGTTTTTAATATACCTTTAAAAAGAAAATAATTAAGTGCAGAAATCTGTAAAGATGGTGTTAAAGCTGCATGCAGTGCATTTAATAATGCATAGTTAAATATAGGCATCCTTAAAGCACATGTTCTTCAGTGTTTAGGGTAAAGGCATTGTGAATCCCTGGTCAAGGTAACTATCTCATGGGTTAAAATACATACATCTAAAGAGACTTGGATGGTCCTGTGCATGGTAGATTGAATGTTGACCTGGGGGTCTGGCGTTTGGCTGTGGCTCTTTTTCTTCTACACATTGGCTTTAGGAAAGCTGCTTCACCTCTTTTTCACCCTCAGAGCAGACACTGGTGATACATGATGGGACAAGATCTAGCACCAATCTTGAGTGGAGAGTTTTCACATTACCAAATAAATGGGACAAAGTAGTATGAAGGGACAGAATGGCCAAAGTAGGTGGGACTGTACTGCCTTGACACTGTAAAGGTATTGGGTTTGCTTCTTTTTAGGTTGAATACAAGTAGTCTGTGTGAAATAACTGCAACTAATCTTAAAATAATGCCAGGATTTCCAAAATGCTGTTGAATCTCAAACATTTTTTCTGGGATAAGGTGGCCTGTAATCTGCTGGTCTACTGAACTGGGTGGTTTATGGTTTTGATAAGAGTAAAGACTTTGTTTTTCTGAAGGCAGTGCTATCATGGGAGCCAGGGACTGGCAGTGGAAAATCCCACAGGAGGTTACTTACATTGCAAAAGCAGTTCAGAAGTTTATTCCTCATCTGTCTATAGAGCTGGTGGTCTCTGATTCCCTCCCTTTTATGGTAGGGTTTGTGCTTGCACTAACGTTTACCAGTGGATTTAGGCAAAGCCAAACGTGTCTCGCAGTTATCCCAAGGACCCCACAGCCCCTGTGCGTGTTGGTCCCATCCCTCTTAGTTGTGTCATGGTTTTGTTGCAGGATGGTCCCAACGTCGGTGGAGAGGCTTCGGGAGGGCCGAGGGATGCTTGAGAAGGTGCTGAGAAGCGGTGCAAAGGTATCCCAGAGAAACGAATCCTCACCTACCCGTGACAGTGCCATCGAGAGGGATGCAGGTAGGGAGAGGAACCTTTGGAACACTTGGTTGGTGGGAAGTGATGGGCTCGGGTAACATAGCAAACCTCTCTGTGAACTTGGTTGTGCTTTCATCTTTAACATTATCAGTGCCTTCCAAGAGCCTCATGCATACTTGGTTGCTATTCTGATATGCATTGAGCCTGTATCTCTCTTTTATTGGACCTGGAGGACCTTCAGGATTCTCCAGCGTTTGGATTCAAGGCTTAACCTGCATCTTTGCTCTGGCAAGGACAGCTTCTTTGTCCTTGGACAGATGGGTTAAGCAGCATTAACTCAACTGCCCCTGGTTACTGGGGATGAAAGTGCTAGTATTCAATAGCTCTAGCTGGCTGAACGTTCGGATAAATGTATTATCACACTAAAATGCAGGTGTGTGCTTTAGGCAGTGCTAAGAACTAATTCAGCTTCTAAATCTTACTTCAGCTCTTTTTGAAGTTATTGGTTCCCTGAGTTGTGATGTTTGTCAGCTGTGTGAAATGCACTGAGCTCTGTTCAGTTCTGGTCGATGTTCCTTTCCTCTCTGAATAAAGCATTGTCCTCTCCAAGTAGCACACAGTGTCAGTGTTTGTGACTTGAGCTGGAATCGTATCCCTGTGTTACCAATCAGTGGGCTAAAGGTGAGATGTAACATTGTGGGAGATGGACAGATCACTCCATCGTTACCCAGTTTCTCAGCTCTGAAATGGAGTGATTTTTCTGTTGCTTATGTTGCAGTCTCTGTTGAACACAATTGTTTTCCCTAGCAGAGAGTGCCCTCAGAACCCTGACTGCCCCTGGGACTCAGAGCAGTGGATCACTGCGTCTGAATAACTTTGTCTGTTGCCATCTGCCCCTGCTTCCTCATCGCTGAGGACTGTTGGTACACTCCTGGCTGATACGACTGCAGCTTGCTGATGATCTGTAGCAGGGATCTGAACCATTTGCAGTAAGGCCTATTTAGAAAGATAGGCAAAATCCAGGCTGTAATCTGTACAGCTCTGCCTTTTCAGTCCTACCCAAGAGCTAGGCTGGAGCTAAATGCTTGTCTACATTGATCCATTCTCTCTTGATGCACAAAACCCATCCCACTCCAAAACTCAGTGCTGCAGCTGACAAAGGTCTTTTTGTCTCTTTCATCCTAGTGCAGCAAAATGTCTTTATCCTCTTGTTTTGCATACTTGGGCAGTTTCTTCAGTAGCTGCTTTAGATTCTGCTTAGATTTTGTGAGCCACCTTCCCTCCCCCAGCTGCTGGTCTGCTGCTTACTGAAACAAGTGAGTTGCTGAGTTCCCTGCCATGCCTGGTATCACCCATAGCAGTTGTGACGATACACATTTGGTTACACACACAATACACAAGTGAACACAGGTGTTCACTTGATGCTGTAATGGATGATAATATGAGCTGAAAACCCCGAATTTGAGTGATTTGCTGATGGGACATGTAGGAATGAGATGGAATTTGTGTGCATGCCATACTTGTGAGAATGGCAGTTGTTCTTAGTTGAAGCTTCATGTAGGCTTTGGGTAGATCCAGGCCAGTACTGCCAGGAGAAGCAGTTCTTTATGTCCTTCCTTGTGCAGGTATGAAGAAGTAGGTGAGGGAAATGTTGGCTTTATCTTTTAAGTTTACATAAGAGAAATTCAGGAAGGTTATGGTTTATTTACCCTTTGTCTCTCAATAGCCTTTAACTCGTCAAGGTGTGTTCTGTGGACAGCACTGCAGTAAATAGTGCAGCCCTGCTGGTGTGCCTGGCCTCTTCAGACACAAATCCTTCTTTAGATTCCTTCTGATTGTCACACTCAGCTCCTGTTGGTCACAGCTATCTCCTGCAGACTGAACTCTTAGTGTCTTCTGTGCATGACTGCTTCACAAAGCATGCCCCAAACTCCCAGGCTTTGCTGTTCTGCAGTGCAGCACTTGGAATGTCGGATGCATTGGATGCTGTATCAGAAGGTGGAAGGTGGCACAGGACACGTGCTGGAAGCTTCACACCCTGGTCTCTGTGCAGGTCCTGTGTCCTGAGCAGTGAGGGTTCTGAGCCTCAGCACAGCCTACAGCTCTGTCAGATTCCTGTCTAGCCAAGCTGGTAACTGGGAGGTAGCACAGAGAGGACAAGGCAGCAAAGCCATGGGCACTGCTGGCACCAAGCTCCTTCCAGGGCATCTGGTGCAGAGCCAGACCTGTCTGGCACAAGCACAGAGCAGAGGGAGGCAGCGTGTCCTGTTTTCATGACTGAGATACATCTGTCATACAGATTTGATATCAATACTGAAGCATTTCAAACGTGGCTGCTGAGAGTCCCTGAGATGCTGCAGATGAACAGCTCTGTCTCATTAGGCTGCAACATAACCGATGTGAGATCTTCCAGTTCCACCAGCTTCACTCCCTCCTAAAGAAAGCACCATTCCCAGCTGACCCCTATGGTTACAACAGTAGTAACAACTGAACAGCACATGTGGCAAAGTGCCTGTGTCACTTGCAGCGAGTGCTTCTTGCCTGCCCCACTTCAGGTTCAGTTATCTGGCAGGACAAGAAGCTTGTCCCCCCCTCTAAGATACAAGTGCTAGAAAGGCTCTGTCAAGAAGCAGCTTTGCTCCCCACGTAACTAAGGGGGATCGGTGTGTACCGTGCTGCTGGTGCCCTTCAAACCTCCAAGCATTTTCCTCATCTTGGCCTGTTTTAAAAACAGGCATTTCTGAGGTCTGGGAGTAACTGGAGCAGCTCGGTTGACTCCTAAAGCATAATCCCCAAACCAGCAGAAGGCACTGGCAGCCTTGGCAGCATCAGACCTGTCTTTGGCAGCGTCTGGATCTGCCTTTGAGGAAAACCTGTGAGGATGCTTCTGACACCCATTTAGGAAGGGACAGTTCTGTCTCCTGTGAGATTCCTGCCTTCTGCCTCTTGTATCCTTGGGAGCATCCGGGGGAGCCCTGGCTGGGTCTGTGTGGTCACCAGGTACAGATAGGCTGCTCCAAGGCAGGTGAGCTTCATGCTAAACCAGCGAGCACTGGAAGAAGGGAATAATCAGTTCCCAGTGCGGCTGGTTTACACATGGTAACGTTTTCCAGCTGCCTTTTGCTGGGGTTCCTCAGCTCCTGTAACGCTGGTGGCTGAAGAAGCTGCTCTTGTCTCAGCTGTAGCTGATGGGGTGTGTGCACTGTTGGTTGAGAGGGAATGGCTGTGATCTGAGTTCAGAGGGTGAGGTTTAACATCTCGCATGTACATTGCAGACACAGCAGGAGGAGACACTCCAGAAGCCCACAAAGGACCAGCAGTTTACAGTCCTTCTCGATACAGCTACCAGGTAAGTTCTTTCCTGTATTACCTGCCCAGTCTGAAATAAAGCTTTTAACAGGATCTGGGGGGGATCTGGGTTTGGCTGCCAGCTATTCCCAGTCCGGCTCCACTGAACACCCTTGGCATGGGAAGGAGGTCAGTCTGACGTGCCTTTTCTTCTTCTCCCCACTGACTTACTCAGCTCCTGCAGTCTGACAGTCCCCAGGCAGAGTCACAGGCCCTTCTCCAGCAGAGTTCCTCCCCCTACAGAGGACACCTTACTCCGTCTCCTGGGTACAGCTACCGAGCAGCAGCACAGAGGACAGGACACAGCCTCTCTCACGGCTCCTCAGAAGCATCCCTCTCCTCCTCCTCCTCCTCCACCACCTCCTACTCCAGCCCTGCCCACTCGGTCTCCACAGACTCCTCTGCCCTGTTTGCAGGGAACTCGGGGTATTACAGCAGCCAGCAGCACTCTGGCAGCATCAGCAGCAGCCTCCTGAAGAAGAGCTGCCCTGCTGCTGCCAGCCCAGCACAGCAGACGCCTGCGGACTCTTCTTTGGCCTCCGAGTCGGGCTCCCAGTCCTGCACAGGCACCTCGGGCTCCTCCGCTGCGGCCCCAAGTGCCAGGTCACTGCAGTCAGACTTGAGGACTATGAGCCTGCCGAGCTCGGGGCAGTCTGTGCTCTACCAGGGCTCCCGGGGGGCAGTGATTTCCAGTGCACAACACTATCAGCACCGCGGGGGGAGCAGTGTCCATCAATACAGACTTCAGCAGCTCCAAGGTTCGGGAGTAAAGACTCAAACAGGACTTTCCTAGGGCTGCCTGGACTCCAGGAGGACAAAACTGCCCATAGCTCCTTCCAGTCACCTCTGGAAGTGGCTCCTGGGCCAGTGTGGGGAAGCTTGCACCCGATGCTGGGGTGCCAGGGGTCAGAGGCTGAGGTCTGACACGCACGGGTGAGGTTTGTGAGCAGTGTTGGCCTCTGGCCTTGTAGGAGAAGGCAGATGGATTCCTCTTGAGGCAGAGACTGTAGCAAAGCTGTCCCCTGGCACGTGGGTGCATTGGAAAGAAATAGGCAAGTGGTTGAAGTGCAATGACTGCGGTGCAGCCTCTGCCTCTCGTCCGTGCCCGTGGCCACAGTCACTCATGCAGCACGGACGGCTTATTGAACACGAAAGCAGTTTCCAAGGCAAACCTTGGGGGAAGTGGATCTCCAAATCCCAAAGCTCTCTCCATAGGTCAGGTTCTCGGTGCGGGCTGGGGAGGGCTTCAAATCCGTTACGATCATTCCAGTCACGAGCAGACGAGCAGCACGCTCCCGGCCGGAGCTTTTCCAGGACAACAGAGCCTCTGCAAATGTGAACTTAGCACGGGGAGGGGTGGTGGGGGGGGACACAGGGAAGGGGTTGGAGCGCATGTGCCTATGGCTGCAGAGCATCCGGGATGCACTGGGATCGCCGCTCTGTGAGCAGGAGCGGTGCTGCGGAGTGATGGGGGATGCTTGGTGAGCCAAGCGATGCTGCGGTGCTGGGGGATGTCATTCCCAACCCGGACACAGTGCGCTGTCTGTTCGATTCCATACGATTGCCAGCTTGTTTCTCACTTGTTTACTGTAATATCGGGCGTGTTTTTATTTATCTAATTTTATATTCAGTTATAACCATCGTAGGTTAGCTAATATATGACAGGTGTCATCCCTGGTGCTGCAGTGGAACTTCTCCTTTCTCTTGGATAACATAATGCTGTGAGTCCGTCTCCCCTGTCCTTTCAGACGCAGTCTTCTTCCTTTCCGGGTTTCGTTTTCCGGTTGTTTTCTGTTTGGTTTTTTAGGACTGTTACAGGTTTCTCCGCATTCACAACCCAAAGTCAGGTGTAGGGGGAGACTTTTAAACTATTGAAAACAAACAAGAGTCACTTTCTCACCCTGTCTGGCTGTGAGCGTGTCGGGATGGGACTTGTCACCGCGCCATCGGGTGGCTCTATACTGTATAATAGAGGTGTAAACTTCACTCGGCTTAGCCCTGGGGGTGCAGCCCCCCCCTCGGTGCTGGGCAGGGCACAGGGCAGGCGGGCTCTGCCCTGCCAGGGGGCATGGGGTGGGGGCCCTGTCCCTAAGGCTCCGGCACCTTTGGGCGCAGCAGTGGGGCAGGAGGGAGGGACCCTGGAAAGCCCTTGGAAGGGTGGGGGCTGAGGCTTCTTCCTCTCGTGGAGTTTTTACACCGTGTTGTAACATTTGAACTTTCACAAGAGATGTAATAATTTTGATAATAAAAATACTTAACTTGAAAAAAAAAACCAAAACATGGTATTTTTGAGAGTTTCTTTTCCAGCAGGGTTGGGGGGGTGGTGTCTTTCTCCTGTCCCTGCAGGGTAAATGGAGCCTTATAGGAGCAGCTCTTCCTTGTGCCAGGGAAAGGCAGCATTTGGTGCAAGAGGAGAAGGAAATTCCCTGGGCAAGAGAGCTGGGATGGGTCAGCCTGGAGAAGAGAAGGCTCCTGAAGGGGAGACCTTAGAGCAGCTCCAGTGCCTAAAGGGGCTGCAGGAAACCTGGAGAGGGGCTTGGGACAAGGGCCTGTAGGGACAGGACAAGGGGGGGGTTCAGTTCTCCTGCTTCTTGCCCTTTTAGGAAGGCCCAGATGTGCAGAGCCTGGAGCGGGACCTACGAGGGCCTCAACCACCCTCACTGCAAGGCATGAGCCAGCAGCCATAGTGCAGTGCCATGGGGAGGGCTGAAGCACTCCCAGTGACAGACAGGACCCCCCCACCCCACTTCTGCTTTGCCACGTGGTGGCACAGACCCTTTCCCCCCCCTCGTGTGCCAGCCTGTGGGGATGAAGGCTCAGCCCCATCCTCATCTTCCCTTTGCCTGACACCCACCCACCCGCTCTCCCAGCCCATGTGGCCGTGCCACGGCCCAGTCCTTCACCCTCCCCTCACACCATCACCTCCTCCCCACACCACAGGCCTCCGAGCTCGTCTGGTTTGAATTATATTTCTCAATAAGGTTTTGTGAAACACCGTATCAAACTTTGTACTAAAATACAGATATATTACAGCTACTGTATTCCTTTCTCCACTGATCCGTGTGGGTTTTCTGCCTTGGTTTGGTTTCCGATGCAGCCGGCAGCAGCACTCTCCACTCGGCACCGGGAGGCTCCAGCGGGATGCTCGGGTGCCGGAGGAGGGACGCGGCTGGCAGAGCCCGTTGGCAGCAGCAGCACCGGCGCCGTCCCGGGTGACTTTGGCTCCCAGACGGTTCCTGGGTTCAGCTCCGGCCCTTGGCCACCACTTACCTGCTCCACCAGCCCCGGGCCGTGGCTCCTGCAGCGCCCTTCATGGCCATCCCCAGTGGCTCCGCTCCCAGCGCCTGGGTCCAGCCCTGCCAGGGGTGTCCCCCCCCCCCGATCCCCCCGATCCCCGGGGAGCCCTGCAAACAGCCCCCGGCCGCTCGCACTGAGACGCAGCCGGTGCTGAGGACTTTATTGCATTGCAGGGGCTGCAGCCACCAGAGCCCCCTGCGGCCAGGACCACGACGGTCCCAAGGGCCGGTGCGGGCACCGGTGTCGGTGCCGGCTCTTGGGTGCTCTGTGTGTGTGTGTGCGATGGAGGCTGGGTCGTGCTGGAGGCTGCCGGCTCCCTGCGAGGTGCAGCCGGGGGTGGGAACACCGGGGCGCCCGGTCACCAGTGGAGATAAAAGCACCGTATGGGGATGGAGGGGGGGAAAAGGCGTTTGGCAACAGCCCGCGGCCAGCTCGGGGAAGGGGTTTGGTGTTGGTGGGATGGGGGAGATCCTGCACCCACCCGGGGGGTGTTGGCATGTTCGGCTGCTCCCACTTACCAGGGTTACATTCAGCAGCGGCGGCAGCGAAGCCCCTGCGGTGCCCGTGCAGAGGGGACACACACACACACACACAGCCCCATGGCCTGGCCACGCACCGGGAACACCGCGGGGAGGGGGGGCTCGAGTCACTTTACCCTGTTTAAAGAATAGGAATTTACACTTAAAAGTAGGGGCTGAGCCTCATCCCGGCCACCGGGTCCCCTGGCTTGGGGGCAGGATCGCGGCGCGGTACAAAACGGGAGCAGGAAAGGGGGCCTGGAGGGGAGGGGGGCGCTGGGCTGGAGGCAGCGGGTCGGGGATGTAGAAATCTGTTAAAAACTCTGTTTTCTCCTCGCAAGGAAGCGGCGTTCGGGCGCTGCTCTCGGAGGGAGCGGGGTCGGGGCGTCCTCCCCCGCTGGGGGTGCATGGGATGGCGGTGCCGGCGTGGACATGGAGGCACGTCCCCGGGACGCGGTGCGGCCGCTGGCAGCAGATGAAGGGCGGGATGAGGAGGGAGCCCAGGCCCCGGCTGCCGGCCGAGGGAGGAGGGTCCTGCTGCGGGCGCTCGGCCCTATATCCTCTGTGGGGAGAGCAGAGCCGGTGTCGGGCAGGACCCAATGCGTTGTGCCACCAGCGTGCGCCATACACGTGCCTGTCCCCATTGCCCTGTGCAGCCAAGGGGTCCCCCCCATCCCATCCCATCCCATCCCATCCCCATCCCACCCGGACGGGACCACCCAGCACAGGCAGGGCTCAGGGATGGGACAAGGACCCTCGGGACTTACCGCAGTGCCAACAAAATCTGTGGAAGCAGAAGAGAAGGAGTCAGGCACGGAGCAGCGGCTCCCTCCCACCCTGCCCCAGCCCTCGCTTTGCCCATGGGACCAGGCTGCTGGAGGGGCTGAGCCCCCCCCCCCATGGGCTATTCCCACCCGGAATGCCCCCTCCATGGCCATGGGGCAGGACCCCTGTCAGTGCTGCGCTCACCTTTGCTCTCTGTCTTGAGCTCCTCGTGCAGCAGGTCGTTCTGCCGGTTGCCGAGGACGAAGGCCAGGAAGGAGAGGATGAGGGCGTTGAGGATGCCGATGATGGCCAGGATGTAAGCCCAGCGCACGGAGCAGTCGCCCAGGGAGTACTTCCCCGTCTTCTCCCCGCACATGTCCCGTATGGTCTCTGCATCCCAGCCGTCGGGGAAGATCATGCAGCCCAGCACCAGGCAGAGCGCTGCAGCGGGAGGGGAAAGGGGAGCATCAGAGGGGATTCCAAGGATTCATATTTACCTTGTCCTCATCACGACGAGCTCCCTGCGGGCGGGCAGGAGCTGCAGGGATGCTGCAGGCGTTGTCACCAGGAGCATGCACACCTCACAGCCCGTGCTGAGCGGGGAGCACCGGGATGAATGGGAAGGGAATGCTGAGGTAAGGAGGCAATGTTTGCCTTTGTAACTACAGCGAGCAGTAGTGAGCAGCAGCTCTGCTCGGGAGCCAGGCTGAGAGCTGGGCTGGTTCAGCCTGCAGAAGAGAAAGCTCCTTAAGGGGAGACCTTAGAGCAGCTCCAATGCATCCCAATGAGCCGCACTGCCAAGGGAAGGGCAGGAATGCTGAGGTGAATCCATGCTCCAGCACATAACAGCTCCCCCCTGCTGCTGCCTGGTTCTGCCTCCTTCATCCCCGTTACAAACCTGCTGCAGGCAGAGGTGAGCTCCACACCCTGATGTCCCCGGTGCCACCCTGGCACTGTACAAGGAGCATCTCCCACAGAGCCACGCATGGGACCGGAGCAACCCAAACCCATCCCCTGTGGAAAGGAACCAGCACCAGCGATGTGTGCTGTGTGCTGAACGGTGAGGAGCAGCCTGTCCCTCTGCTGAGCAGGGCACCTTAGAGGGACAGCCTGGAGATGGGCACTGCTGTAAGAGCCGTGCTGGAATCAGTGAGGGGGGGGAAACAGCCACAAGTGAGGCCAGAGGAGAGTGAAGTTGGGCAGCAACACCCTCAGCAACAGCCCCAGTGAGCACTGAGAACAACGGGGCTGTGCTCCAGGGTGGGAAAAGCACATAAATGGAAGTAGAATACAAAACTCCTCATCAGGTGCCAGTCCAACCCTCGGCTGGTCCCTCCAGCATCCCAACAACAGCCCCTGGGTGGTTCTTCAGGCTCTGCATCAGCGTTTGCTCTGTGTTTCTGAGCATCTCTTAGGGCTCCAGATGGATCCAGCTGCACGGGTAAAGCAGGAGGTCACCGAGAGCCACCGCAGGTACAGGTGTGAGGGTCTGACAGGACATCAGCAGGTCCCACACGTGGCTCGCAGGGGCGAGGTTTAGTGCATGGAGGACACAAGAGACGGGGTTTAAGGGGGAAGCAGCAGCTCAGAACCACACAGCACATGAGCCATGGGTGCAGGGGGCTCTCGCAGCACAGCCCATGATGGATGGGGCTGGCTCCAGCTGTGTCTGCCCGCCCTGGTCCCTCCTGTCCCGGGGTGCCCAGCCCCTGTCTGATGGAGGGAACGAGCCTGCCTGTTCAGTGCCGGGGCAGAGGAGCCCATCCAAGTGCATGCACCCAGATCCCTCCGTCTGAGGGCGACCCGAGGCCTCTTCCCATGAGGGATGCTCAGCAGCTCCCTGGCCACACAAACCCGGTCCTCTCCTGCTCTCCTCTTCCCGTCCATCCCAGCACTGAGCCTCTCTCTGTTCTCTGCTCTGTCACAAGCAATTCCCTTTCCTGCGTGTCCCCAGGCTGCCTGTGTCCTGGGAACACCTTCCCCTGCCTGCAGCATGGAGCAGGAACAAGGAGATGATCCCGGAGGCGGACAGGCCTTGGTGCTGCCCTTCCCACCGAGCCCCTCGCAGTGGGTCCGAGGGACGTGAGGATGGGGCTGTGCTGCTGTTCAAGAGGAACAAACACAACCCAATTCCCATCCATTTTGCTTTAAATTCCCATTCTTCCGAGGGTGCAGTGCCTATCCCTATGGCAGTGCACTGAGGACCAGCACTTTGTCATGCACCACGGCTGCCATCCCTCCGCCAGGCCCTGGGGTCCAACTCCCCCTCCCAGAGTTTTCCCAGTTGGAAAGATGGATTTGAGACTGGGCATTCTGGTGCTCACAGGGGCAGGGTGTATGGGGAGGGATGCTGCTGGGGGCTGGGGCTTCAGCCCTGGGGAAACTGGTAATTCTTGGCTGGTTTTGCAGGTGGTTCATGGCTTGAGGCTCCTCAGTGCTCCCTTATCACTTACAAACGAAATGGGCCCCTCAAGGGCTTTTGATATCCCTGTAAATGAGATCAATTGAAGGGAATTCAGTGTCATGACAGCCTGCAACACTGGAGTGGGATTTCAGCAGGGAGATGAGGCGGCTCCTCCTGGCAGGACAGCATCCCTCCATGGAAGGTGTGCGTAGCTGATGTGCACTGCGAGTAGCCCACGTCTGCTGAGTGCCTGGCTTGGGCACACAGGCTCATCCTCCCTCATGCCAGTGCCTGCCCCCTGCCCTCATGCACATCACTCCCACCTTCCCTGCAGCCACATCTCTCGGCCAGGGGTCGTTTGGTGACCCCCAGCCCCTCATATTTACCTTGTGCCAAAGGGGAGGAAGCTCTGTGTGCCACATACCCACAGCCGCTCGCTGCACTGCTATCAGCACAGGGGGGTCCCCACTGGAGATCCCCAATATGGAATCAACCAGGTTGGAAAAGACCTTTAAGATGATCAAGTCCCACTTTTACAACGTGACTGCCAGGTCCTGGTGCCCCTGGGTGCTGCACGGCAGCCCTGAATCCCTGGGGAACAGGGGATGGGATGTGACTGTGGGGTCTGGAGGAGCTGCTTCTCATAGGAAACCTGAGAGCTGAGCACTGAAAGGGAACAAACAGAGCTTCCCTCCCTCCTTTTCCCCCATCCTAAGAATAGAAACCCCTCACAACTAAATGAACCCCAAAGGCAGCATGCTTGGGATGGCCAACCCCGGCCATTGACACAGACAGCAGCTCCCTCGAGGCACGCTGCTCCACAGCCTGTTTGCGAGCCAGAACCTCAGCAGGATTCAGAATGGAGTCAGGAGGTGGTATGAATCCGAACTGACAGTTACTTTATCTGGAATAACAGTTATGGGATGTCAGCCCCAGGACATCAGAGGTTCAGTCCTTTCCCTGCAGCACGTTAACAGCTACTATGGGAGGGTCATGCTGCCTCCCCATGCCTGAAGCATGGATACCAGGATGCGCTCCCATTGCTGCTGCACGACAGGGGAAGCAGAAGGGGGATCTTCAGGAAAGCTTTTTGGGGCCAGAATCTGGTATTTCAGTACATGCAAAGGGTGGTTTTTTTTAGTGATGCCTCCTTTTTGCTGCAGGGTGGGCAGAGGGAAGCTCGAAGATCATTTATTGGCTTTATTTCTGCTTTGGGCTACTTCACCCTCAATCCCAGCAGTTGTCCCAGGTACCTCCTAGCTGTTTGGAGCAGTGGTTTTCTGTCATCCACTTTTTCCTTAGGAATTCCATATCATTCCATACTCATATCACATCATTTCATTTCCTTAGGACTTTCATATCCACGAAAACAAGCCCTAACCTCTCCACAGACATGCCAAAACGATGCTGTGCAGCTGCACAATGTGAGGGGCCCCACTCAGATGGTGGCAAGTGCAGCTCAGGTGAAGGAGATAAAGCCATTGATCAAGGACCTGCCCCTGCTGGGTGGGAAGGGCCCAGCTGAGAAGTGACTATAACCCCAGAGGGGGTGGGCCCACAGGAGGAATGGGCTGAGATGCTGATGTATTATCACACTGCAAGGTCTCTGATGGCACGATTAGCTCCAAAGTGCTGCTGATAAAGACAAATCCCAGCTCTATGGACAGGGACACAGAAAGGCATCCCTTGTGTTGTGTTTGCACCTGGCCTGAGGGAGCCGGAGGGTCTCCTCATTAACTGATGGACCTGAAATGCAGGGAAACACCTTCAGAAGTGGTCTGTCACTCTCTCCATGCTATGAGGGACCGTGTGCTCAGCTGCTGCCTCTTCTGACCCCCACTAGACTGTAAGTACAAACCCAAAGCCCTCCTGAAAACAGAGCCCTCGAGCCACTCAGAGTGAGCTGCAGGACGTGGTGATGGTTATGGTGTATTCCTGTGCTCTGGGCTCCAGGAGATAGAATCATAGAATAGTTAGGGTTGGAAAGGACCTTAAGATCATCCAGTTCCATTCCCCCTGCCATGGGCAGGGACACCTCACTCTAAACCATGTCACCCAAGGCTCTGTCCAACCTGGCCTTGAACACTGCCAGGGATGGAGCATTCACAACCTCCCTGGGCAACCCATTCCAGTGCCTCACCACCCTCACAGGAAAGAATTTCCTCCTTATATCCAATCTAAACTTCCCCTGTTTCAGTTTTAACCCATTACCCCTTGTCCTGTCACTACAGTCCCTAATGAAGAGTCTCTCCCCAGCATCCCTATAGGCCCCCTTCAGATACTGGAAGGCTGCTATGAGGTCTCCACGCAGCCTTCTCTTCTCCAGGCTGAACAGCCCCAACTTTCTCAGCCTATCTTCATACAGGAGGTGCTCCAGTCCCTGATCATCCTCGTGGCCTCCTCTGGACCTGTTCCAACAGTTCCATGTCCTTTTTATGTTGAGGTCACCAGAACTGCACACAGTGCTCCAGGTGAGGTCTCACGAGAGCAGAGCAGAGGGGCAGGATCACCTCCTTCAACCTGCTGGCTCCTATGAGGTCCTGCAAACAGAGGCATCCACAGAATCAGCCCAGCTCCTGTCCCTGCCCTCCATGGGAAGCAGACAAGCAGGATCACCCTCCCAGCCCATTTCTCTTCAAGTAAGCATCATCCCATGGGACCTTCTGGAGGAGCTCCTAGAGGCCTGGGGTGGCACCAGGGCGCTGTCAGTCATGCAGCTGCCGACGTGCTGATGTTAAAGGCCCGTTCCTGTTTTATAACAGATGGATTTAGTGAAATCTCCAGTTTGGTGTTGCTGGGATTTGCAGAGGGCAGATGGCTGCGCTATCTGCGCTGAAGCACGCTCTTTCCTCTTAATTAGATCCAGTTCCCTCCTGGGGGGGCAGTGCCTTTTGAGCTGGAGCTTTCTGGGAAGCTCTAATTAAAGCCTTCCTTGATTGTCGTCCACTAATGAGACATTGATGATTTAAACCTTCTCTTTGCTGAAAGAGGCACTGAATTCCCCAGCCTCATCCTCCTGCCCCCTTCCTGCTCTTGGTTTTCCTACTCTGAAGTCTTCCCACTCTGCAGCCCTGTATTCTGCACTGGCCAGCCCATAGGGGCAGGATGGACCCACCTCTGCCCCAGCTCTCTGCCTTGCACCTCTTTAACCTGGGTTTCACCAGTGAGACCATGAAACTTTAGGCCTCATTGCTTGTGCTGTAGCGGGGCCAAGTTCTCCTCCAGCTAAAACCTCACTGGGGCAGGAGGAATGCTGTTCCCTTTCCAAGCCCTCTGCTCTGGCACATCCCTCCAGCCTCCCAAGGCAGGTGAATAGCCAAAGCTGGACATCACACTGTGCCAGCCCCTGCATTGGGCAACATCCCTGCCTTATCCATGGGGTTTAGTCCATGGTGTCCTCTCCATGGGTCACAGCAGCTCCTTCTCCATGCACAAGGTAACATCCAGCTGCAGCTGCCTCTGAGATGCCCAGAAGTTCAGCCCTGCCCGGCCCCTCCAAGATAAGGCTCCCTCTGGCCAAGACACAGCACTGCCTCTGTGCCCTGGCCCTTCCTGGTGCTGACACCAGCCTCTCCTGCAGGCCAGAAGCACCCTTCCCATCTCAAGGCAGGGTGGATGGGCAGTCTCTGTTAATGGAGCAGGGCCAGAGAAGGCAATGGAGCTGGTGCAGGGCCTGGAGCACAAGTGTGATGGGGAATGGAGGGACTGGGGGGGATCAGTCTGGAGAAGAGAAGGCTCAGGGGGGACCTGATGGCTCCCTCCAACTGCCTGACAGGAGGATGGAGCCAGGAGGGGCTGGGCTCTGCTCCCAAGGAACAAGGGATGGGACAAGAGGAACCGGCCTCAAGCTGCACCAGGAGAGGTTTAGATGGAGCTGAGGAACAATTCCTGCCCCAGAGGGTGCTCAGGCATTGGAACAGGCTGCCCAGGGCAGGGCTGCGGGCACCATCCCTGCAAGCGTTCACACCCCCTCAGTGCCATGGGTTATTGGTGGCCTTGGCAGTGCTGGGTATGGTTGGACTGGATGAGCTTAAAGGGCTTTTCCAACCTGGTTGATGAGAGGGGAGCCAGCAGGGTGCTGAGCTGGGGCAGGACAGGAGGCACCGGGGAGGAAGCCCAAAGCTGCCTTCAGTGCAGTGTCCTCTGCCATAGGGCTCCCTGTGCAGCAGCAGCAGCAGCAGCAGCAGCTCCAAGCCACTTGATTAAGCTGCTGGCAATCAGTAGGATTTGGGCTCTGAGCTTGCCTTAAACTGGTAAATCTTGAGGGCAGGGAAAATTAAAGATGATGGAATTTCCTGATAAGCCCAAGGTCTGGCTGCGGTCCTGAGCGGGGTGAGGAGAGGGCAGGCTTCCCAGCACAGGTTTCCAACATGGGGGGCTGCATCCTCCAACATCAATGATTGGGGCCCTTCTCCCAGGGAGAGGGACTGGGGTCCTTTCATTAGGAATATGGGGGGCTCTGAGCCCTTCTGCTGGAAGCTCTGCCTCTGTTCACACTTTGCATGCACTGGGGAGTAACACACACACACACACACACACACACACACACACACACACACAATGTCTTTCCACAGGTGGTAAAACTGGAGAAAGAAGGAAGTGAAGGCTCTTTTCTCAGGGAGTTTCTCCCAAAAGAGACCCTCAGTGAGGCCAGCTTGGAGGTCTGTGCATAGCGGGATGCTTGGGATCCTTACCAATACACGCACCCAGTCCCCTTCTGGAGACAAGTTTGGGCTGTTGTATGGTGTTGCTTTGAGTCTACGAGGGTGCTGGGGTATCCCAACTATGAAACCCCATCTATGGTGGAGTTTATGTAGAGGGAGCTAAAGAGGATGTATTGACAGGGCCACTTTTGGTGGGAATAACTGGGCTTGAGCCTGTTATCACCTCTGAGGGACATCTGTGGGAAGTGCTGTACTCAGGGTCTCTTTATAAAGGGGGCTGGGGAAGGTCTGTTCTCACAGCCCATTCATGATGCTGGAGGGAGGGGGACCAAGCACAGCATCTCTTTAAGCAGGAACTGAAGGGTCTGTGTTTGCACAGGTGCTTTAAAGGGCTGGGAGGGGGGTGTGTGTCCATGCATGGGCTCCTGCCAGTGATGGGGTCACTTCAGGAGCTGGGGGGTCCCCTGGGGGCTGGGCAGACAGGGAGACCAGTCCCTGATGTGGGGTGCCCTGGGGGTCTGGGTCCCCAGGGGACTGCTGATCCTAGGTCCAGGGTGTCCAAAGGCATCCTTGCAGCTGGTGCTTGACTCCATGGGACAGTCATGGCAGGGTACCCCAAGGCTGGTCCCTGGCTTGGGTGTAACAGCGTGCTCCACATGCAGTGCCTGGCCTGGCTGTCCTGAGGTCCTCCAGCCTGTCCACACGCCCCGGGGCTGGTGCCTGTTGTGAGGGTCCCTCATGCAGCTTTCCCACTGGGCTTCCCTGTGGAGCCCTGGGTGCCAGTGCCCTAAACTGGTGTCAGTTCCTGGTGCTCAGACAGTGCTAGTGCCTGGGCTGGGTGTCTCAGCAAGCCCTGCGGTGTTCTTGGGCCAGCTCCCGGCTGGCGTGCCCCATGGATCCACAGTAACCATACCCAGCCTAGCTTCATGAAGCCACAGGCCCTGATACCAGTGCTTGGGGTGCCCTGAGCACCCACTCCCGGCACTCACTCAGTGCTGGTCCCTGCCCTGGGTGTCCCAGGAAGCCCGGGAGCCATTCCCTGGAACCACATCCCCGCATCGCTTGGCCCTTGCCCAGCTTCCTTGAGCAACCTCGGTGCTCCCATTACCCAGCTCCCGCCGCTGTCGCCCGGTGCCCGGTGCCGGGGGGTACCTGCCAGCAGCTGCATCCAGGCGCAGATCTTGTAGACGGTGGCGGTGTTGCAGAAGAAGAAGAGGGCGAAGCAGGTGATGCAGCCCAGCGTCAGCACCATGGACAGCAGCACGAAGAAGGCCGCCGCCTGGAAGGCGCCCGAGGGGATGGTGCTGAAGTCGGTGAAGGAGCCGCGGCACGACAGCTCCCGGCCCGCCAGCCCGCTGCCCACACAGTAGTGGAAGAGCCCGAAGTAACCGGGCTTGGGCGTGTTGACGCTGTCTCCCACCCAGTAAGGTTGGATGAAGACCACCACGTTGATGATGGCGAAGCAGATGGTGAAGATGGCCCACAGCACGCCGATGGCGCGCGAGTTCCGCACGTAGTTGTCATGGTACAGCTTGGAGGCTTCCTGCGAGGGCAGCATCCTGCCGGTGGTGGAGCTGGGGGGGGGGGGGGGGCTCGACAGCGGGGAGCCCGCCCCGGGGTAAGGGGATAAAGGAGGGGGGGGCCGCGGCCTAGGCGCGCCCGCGGGCTGCCGGCCCCTGCGCCACCCGCGCCGCCATCTTGGCTGCCGCCTCTGCGCCCCGTGCGCGCCCCCGCGGGTGCGCGCCTCCCCCCCCCCTCCCACCACCACCACTGCGGAGACGAGCCGAGAGGCGAGCCCGCCGCGCGCGCCCCGAGGGGAATCGGACCGCTTCGGCTCCGCCCGCTGAGGGCTCGGCGGGGTTCGGGCTGCTCCCCGGAGCGCGCTCGGTAACTTTCGGCTCTATTCGGGCAGCCTCGGCAAGGCTCGGAGGGGGTCACATCAGTGGGGCTGAAGCGGAGGCTCCGGTATCCCCGCTCCACTAGGGCCGGTCCCCGGCGCAGCCCCGCCCGGTGGCGGCTGCTCTGCCACCCTGTGCACTCACGCGTGTATGCGCGTGAGCGCTCATGCTCCGGGCGGAGAAGCCCCCGGTGGGGGGCCGGCTCCTGGAGCCGCCTGGGGGGTCCGGTGCAACTCGGTGCCAACGTGCTTGTAGAGGCGCTGGGAGCAGCGGGACCCGGTCCGGGGCCTGTCGTGCGGCCCGGCTGTGATGTGCCCCCTGCCGATGTACGCTGGCAGGTGGCCCGCAAACCCTCCCCGCTCCCCGCCGGACCCAGCACACGGGTACCGGACTGCCCGTAGCCGGTGTGCGGCGGCTGAACTCCGCTTTCATGAGCTGCTCCATTCTCTTCCCCGTCCTGCCAAGGTTCGCGGCAGATTTACAAAGCAGACACATGCAGAGTGAAAAAATCTTTGTATTCTCCCGCAACGGAGCCGCCCGCCGGGTGCGGGACAGCGACGCCCGTTAACTCCGTACAAACAGTCCCAGCTAGCGCCCGCACCGCTCTGCCGGTGCTACCGCTCACCCGGCAGCTGCCACCGGCTTCATGCCTGCGCTCCCACCCCGAGAGTTCGGGTTCCTTCCCTGGGGCCCGACCAACTTCGCCCCGTCCCTCCGCTGTCCTAAACGCGGTTTGCGCAAAGCCTCGGCGTCCCCCAGCTCCCGGTGCCGGGCAGCACGGGGAGCACAGCCCGCTCCCCGGCCGGGCCCCGCTCGTCCCGTGGCTCCAGGCCTTTCACAGAGCACCTCTCCCCCGGGGGGTTCGCGGGACCCGCTCTCATCCCGGCGGAGGGCGGTAGGACCGGGGAGCGCGGAGCGGAGCGCACCGAGAGCGCGGCCGTCGCATCCGGATGACGCCGCTGGCGGACGGAAGAAGCGTGGCAGCTGCGCGGCCGGTGATTGGGAGAGCGGGCGGAAGTAGCGGCGGCTGTGGGCGGGGCGGCGCCATGGGCCGGCGGCGGTGAGCGGCGCGGGATGGCGGCGGCCCGCGGCTGCCCCCCGGCGGGCTGCGGGGACCGAGCCCTGGCCGAGCTGCTGCTCGAGTTCTCCCGGGCTCAGTACCGCGCCAAGGACGGCGGGGGCGCCGCCGCCGCTAAGGTGAGGGGCCCGGCTCTGGGGGGACGTGGGTTATAGCGGGGACCGGGGTGCGGTGCGGCGGGTGCTGACCGGTGTCTGTGTGCAGGTGGATCGGATCGAGCGGCGGTGCCTGGAGCTCTTCGGCCGCGACTACCGCTACAGCGTCATCTCCAACGCGCACGGCGAGGTCTGCGCCCACTACCCGCGGCACATCGTCCTCCTGGAGCGCGATGCCGGCGCCGGCCGTGACCCGTAAGGCTCCCGGGCCCCCCTCCCCGCACTGCTGGCAGCTTCGCGTCTTGCCCCGGGGAGCTCCCTTGCCGGCCGGGGGAAGCCCCGTCGGGCTCGCTGTGCCTAATTATAGCGAGCGGTGTCATCGCTTCCGGGCGCCGTTCGCCGCCTGCAGGGCTGCGCTCCCTGGGCTCCTGGGTGAAAGCGGTGACTTGAGGGGTGCGAAGGGACCGGGGCGCTCGAGTAGAGCCGAGCACGGTGTTAGCTCGTACCGAGCGCTGCTCGTGGCTGGGAGCGGGGCTGTGTGATGCTCTCCTTGCCGTGATGCAGTGCCCGTGGTGTTGCTGGAAGGCCTCTGGTTAGAGAAAGTTTAGTTTGGGAAGGTTTTTGAGGTGAGGGTGCTGCTAGAGGCTGCACAACCTCGGCAGAAGTTCTCCCCTCACCACGCTGCATGTGTCAGGGGATGCTGCAGGTTAGAGAGCTAGCGGGAAGTGCTGGCTTGCAGTTTAGCACAAGTAAGCCAACCTCTCTCTGGACTTTGACCTGCAAGCTTACAGTCACGTTGGTCTGGTTTCTGGCTGTTAGCTGCTCCCTGCAGCGCCAACCATAGCCTCTCAGCTTTTGTTTTCTCTTCTGACAAAGCATAATGCAGTTTTGCTGCCTGAACTGCATCCCTGACAAGAGTAACATGCTCAGAAGGATGATGGTCACTGAGTTCTGTTCCTGTGTCCAGCTGCTTTGCTTGAGGAAGGCAAACTGTTAACCACGCTGCTGGCACATGGACTGGGTGCTGTGGGAGGGGGGGGTCTTTAGAAAACAGCCCCAGCTGATTGTCAGGTGAGATAATTCCTGCTTACTGGTTGGATCAGGTTGGAAAAGGTTAACCCCCTTGCTGCAAAAAAAGGGAAACTCAACTCTGAAGCTGTAACTGTGGCCGGGAGTGTTTTTAGGGAAGAGGAACAGAATGCTTCTGCTTTTCTTGTTCTTGCAGGAGGAAAGGATGCTTCATTCCCCTAATGAGTGTTCAGAATACACTTGCACTCAGTGCCCTGTTTTCTTCCAGAGTTTTGCAGTCAGCACTGGCAATTACACTTGAGTTACTGATTCTTTCCACATCTCCATTTGCTGCCTGAGAGAGTCATGGAAACCATGACCTCCATCAGCCCTCTCCCCCTGATTTCTAGGTGATAATCTCTGTAAAAGCTGCTGATTGTTTTTAGACTAATCTGGGTTTCATTTCATCACTGTACTTTATGGCCTAATGGTAAAACAGAGACTGTGCTTCTGTGTTACAGAACACAAATGAAGGGAACGCTTTCTAGGTCTTTGCCTGCTTTTCATCTTGGTGATGTTCCTAACCAGTTGGTAAGATCTTGAAGTGTGCAGGATGCTTCTCACCTCTCCCCAGGGTTTCTGGGAGCAGGTCTTAGCTATGTGAACTCTGCACTGCCCCATCAGCTCTGATGCTGCAGCTCATTCTGAAGCCAGGCAGAGAAGCAGCAACGATTGAGTATTTTAAGCCCAAATTGGTTTCTTGATCCTGTTTCCTCTGTGGCTGGACAGCTGGAGCAAGAAGGGATGCTTCCTCCTCAGAGTTTCTAACAGGACTCTGAAGTCAGGCAGGTGCAGGGGGTAGCAGGAGGAATTTAATGCATGGGTTTGGCTCCTTAGTCAGATGCTGCTCACAAGGACCCTTTGCTGTGCTTAGAGACTTCTGATGTCCCCCCAGAAGGAGCAGGCAGGTGCTTCAGGTGATGGAGACAGAGGGATGTGCTCAGTTCTTTACCGTGGCTGTGCCTGATGAAAATGTCCAGATCTCGGGCACAGGCCATGTCTTTGGTTTGACCTGACCGTACTGTGATGTGTCTGCACTCCGAATGTTGTTCTGGCTACCCAAAAGACAAGCAACTTCAGGCCTAAAATAGAGTTGTTTGCTCTTATAGGAAATGTCTCTTGCATTTGAAAAGATTAATTCATGTTTGGGGTCTGATTTTTAGGGGCAGGGTGGGCAGGGAATTAAGACAGAGATAAGGTTGCCCAGCAGTGTCTTCTGGAAAACAAGCTTCTGAAGGCACCTCCCCACCCAAACACCTGAAAGTCAAAAGAATGAAGAGTTAAGGTACAATTATTCCTTCCACCTCATTCTCCACCTTGTGCCAGGCAGCCTGAGCGCTGCTCATTCATGCTGCTGTTGGAGTGCTCTGGTTTCTGAGCCTTTTTCAGTAGATTTCCTCTTACCTGTGCTGCATTTAAGCACTTCTCCCTGCAAGAGCCTCAGGCCTGCTCTTCAGAGCAGCCTTTCCCCTTACTACAGCAGTCTCCTTACAACTGTGTTTATTTACTATGTTTACCTCTAGCTTTGCTGGTGATGGTTCTTGAGATGAGAAGAACATGGGTTGTGTGCTGAGAGGTGAAACCTGGTGTCTTGTCTCAGCTCCTGGTGAGGTGCTTCTCTCACAATTGCTGATATCTCAAGCGTTTGATTTTTGCTGAATCCTGTGTTTTGGACTTGGAAGCAGTGCCATGGATCTATTTTGGTAGCACCATCTGAAAGTTCTTTTTTCCCTTCTGTATTTGTGTTTGCAAAGGAAACATAAAGACATGTAGAAAAACAACCCCACAACCAAATCTGGATGTCAGGATCTGTCAAAGTTTCAAAATAGTTGGGAATTACACACAAAGGAATCTCTTCTCAAGCAAAACAATACTTACAAGAAGTGTCCTCCTGCTTGCTAACTTCAGGGGTGGCTTGTATATGAAAGGGATGGGGATCACAGGAGATGCTCTGTGTACTGAACCCAATCTCTGTCCACTAGGTTTGAGAGCACTGTGCAGGTTGGCAAGCTGCAGGACCTCATCAACCGGAGTAAGATGGCAAGATGCAGAGGCCGATTTGTCTGCCCAGTCATCCTGTACAAGGGGAAGGTAAAGCTTCATGGGTCACCTGTCTTAGCTTCAGAAATGACCTTTCTCCCCATTTGACCTATGCAACCACATCTTCAGGTGGTTGTCGCCTTTCTGCAGGCTGAAAAAATCCTTCCTTAGGTACAAACAGGCAGCCTGTAGTAGCAGGTAGCCTGTCTAGGCTGCATAAATCATCGGGGTGGGGGGCTTCAGGCTGTTTTACCCCACCATTGCACTATAGAGCTAACATTTCCTCCATGCACATGTCCCTTATGAAGGACCAGAGGTATTTGGTCTTTGAGAGGGGAAGGACAGCTATTGCCACTCTTTTTGCCCCTGACTCTTCCCAGCAGTGATCTCCCTTTGAATAACTTTTCCCTCTAAAGAAAAGTGTCCCTGTGTGTTCCCTGGGGAGGCAAGATTGCATTAATGCTCTTATGAATGTGTGGGCTTGTCTGCAAGGGGAGCTGTAAGAAAGTGAAATTACATTCGTTTTCATGTGGATTAGTTAAACTGCATTGAAGCCCTGTAGGAATAGTCTCATTTAGAGTTTAAATAGCTTCATTCAGTTTTCTTTAGTTCAATTTAGAAACGCTGGATGAATAGCAAAGTCACACCTGTGACCATTTTAATGTAGCTTAACTGAAGCCATCGTGGGCTGGACCTGCTGACCTTTACTGCCTGCACTCATACTGGGACCATCTATAACCTTATCCCCAGGGATGTGGAAATAAGACTCAAGCAGGGTATTAACAGAACACAGAACGTGCTAACTTGGCAGGAGTTAGCTGTATTAGTGAATTGGAGAGCTAGAAGTCAAAATGTGGTTTAAAAACCAGCTACAGATAAAGGCACTTGGGAGTTTAATGTATTTGGAGAGTTTGATTTGGACCAGGGTTGCAGGGGAGGCTGCTGAGAAGGTCATTGCTGTAGGTACCACTCAATTCTATGTAACATGTCAGCAAATAGGCCAGACACCTGGAAGGGAAAGACTCCTGGAGCATGGGTGATTAATGACTAAATCTTCCTCCAGCATATTTGCAGATCAGCAACACTGGCTGGCTGGGGAGAGCTCTATGGGCGCACTGGTTACAACTACATCTTCTCAGGTGAGTGAGGAGCTGTTTGTCACTGCCTGGTCAGGCTTGTCAGTGCTGGGACAGTGACCTACACACAAGTGTAAGATCTTCCTAAGAGCCCATGCAGAGCTCTGGCATGGACTTGAGGCTGAAGAGTGAGTTATGGGAAGCCTGTAAGCAAGTAAGGCAGCCCAGAGGATCAGGGTGCTGATTCCAAAAAACATGGGAAGTGAGAATAATAGAAGAAAGAATAGGAATGTGCTGATGCTTGATTAATCATTTGGAATCAAACCTTGCTAGTGGTGACATATACTGGACTGTAGGGAAAGCTCTTCAGGGAGTATTGGGTAGCTGTAGTGTGGGTAGCTCGGATTAACTGTGTAATGCTTTTGGGGTATCCTTCTGGCTGTCAGTAATGGGTTGACCTGCCTAGGTCCTTTGCAGTGACAAGGGAAGACTGGGCTACAATAGAAAATGGGCTTTTTGGGAAGAGCAAATGGGAACTACTGAGAGCATGTATATGTGGAGGGAGGGTGCCAAACCATGGCCTTTTTGGGCATACACGTCTTGTCAGATTGAGAATCACGTTGGTTTACACAAGCTTCAGTTCTTAATGCTTCATTGCAGGAGGTTCTGATGATGCTTGGGCAGATGCAGAAGACATCTCAGAGGAGGATTCTGCTCTTAGGTTTGTATGCATCACTGGAATGGGGAAAAGGGAGTTTGAATCCTAGAGTACCAGGTTGGAAGGGACGTCAAGGACCATCTGATCCAACCTTTCTAGGCAAAGCATGACCTGGATTAAATGCCCCAGCACCCTGTCCAGATGAATCCTAACAGTGTCCAAAGCTGGAGAGTCCACCACTTCCCTGGGGAGATCATTCCAATGGCTTGGACCAAAGCTGGCTCAGCCCCTCAGGGGTTGGACAAGGCTCCTGATACCCAGCTTATGGCTGGAAGCACTTCAGGAAAGGACTTGTGGCAGTGTTGTGCAGAGAATCCCACTCACCATGATCAGTCATTGAATTCCAGGCTCTTCATCTTGCTTTGCCTCGTTCTGTCCTGCAGGAATGCAGACTCCCAGCTGTTTGACAAGGTCAGAGGGCACGACATCAAGCTGCTTCGATACCTGTCTGTGCGCTACATCTGTGACCTGATGGTGGAAAACAAGAAGGTGAAGTTTGGCTTGAAGTGAGTCTGGGTTCATTTGTTTTTCTACAGCATAGCCCGTACATGGAATTGCTATTGGGCATGCTCTCAGCATCCTGGGAGCAGTCCCACATCAGGATCCACTATAATTGACTGCTATAAGGAGAACCCTGAGATTTTAGGCTAGAGAGAGCTGTATCAATGGGCAAGATAGCTGCTGTCATCTGTCTTCTGCAGTCATTTTTTCTCTGTCGAGCTTGTGCTAATGTGACAGTCACCCCTTCAGCAAGGGTGGAGTAAAGGAGCCCTCTGCTTGTGTATAGGAATAGGGGGAGATGTTTCTCCTGGTATTTCTCTCAGAGGAAAGCTTTAGTGGTTTTGGGCTGTGCCTCATTATTTGGATGTGTTGAGTAACTTCTGCTCACTCCTGAGTCAAGCCACGGTGCAGGGAGATGTGACAGGTAGGTTTTTGGGTGCTGGTATTCCTGTGAAAAGCACTCACAAATGTCTGTTCTCCTCTTGTCCCATGCAGTGTGACGTCTTCTGAGAAGGTGGACAAAGCTCAACGTTATGCTGACTTCACGCTTCTCTCCATCCCATATCCAGGTACAGGACTGATGTCCAGAGGGACTCCCAAGGGACAGGTGACAATCTGCTTCTGGGGATTGGGAACTATCTGTGTGTCTGTGTGGTGAAATGACTGTGGCTTGCTCAATATTTCCTATGGTCCCTCTGGAGAAAAGCTCTTTTAAACTGTGCAGTCATCTGGCTGCTCTGCTGCTGTGAGTCAGCATTAGGCACTCTTTCAGGTGACAAAATAATTTCTCAGCAGTTCCAGTTAATTTGAGTGCAGAGAAAAGAGTCCCAGAGGTGGAGCTGGGGTTAAGGTGGCCTTTGGAACCCCTGCAGCTCCAAACTACTTGATGCAAAATATGAATCTTGCCCTGTGTTATATCAAACCCCAATTCCTAAGACTATTTTCTAGTGCTGGTGCTGCAGAGCACCATTGTGAGATGTCCTCAGTGCCAGGCAGAGCTGTTAACCTGAGCCTGCCATATACAGCTCTGATGCAGACCACTCCAGCCTGTCTCCCTGGCTATATTAGTCCCTGTGCCTAGCAACCACTGCTGGGTCACTCGCTGTGCTCCTAAAGATGAGCTGAATATTGCTGCCTGCCTGCTGATGTCAGGCTCGCTGATGGGATTGGATGTGAGATTGCTGTGCCTGCGGTCTGTCTGCAGGAAAGGACTCTTTCTTCCATACACACAGAAAGGAAGAAAGCCAAAGCAAAACCTGTAAAACTGTTGTGGATGATCCAAACCCAGACTTTCCCTGGATTACTGGTTGTTGCCCTTAAATATACATTTTGTTTCATAGAACCGTAGAATGATTTGGGTTGGAAGGGACCTTAAAGCTCATCCAGCTCCAACCCCTGCCACAGGCAGGGACCCCTTCCACTGCTCCAAGCCCCTGTGTCCAACCTGGCCTTGAGCACTACCAGGGATGGGGCAGCCACAGCTTCTCTGGGTGTGAAATACACTGATTTAAAGGGGCATTTCCTTTCATACAGAAATCGGTGACAATTCAGAGAAGCTGCCTGAGGATTTCTGTTGAGTTTGCCATGCAGGTTGCTGAGGTGTACAGAAATACTGATTTCTGCAGCCCGTGGCACAAGGATATACATGTTGCCAGCATATTCCTCACCAGACTGAGAACATGAGAGAGACAGCATACACAGGCCTTTTGTAGGGTTCGTAAAGGATGAGGAAGAAGAGAGAACTTGTTTTAGGTGACCAAGTCAGTGTCCAGACACAGAATCCTTTAGGTTGGAAAGGACCTTTTAAGATCATTGAGGCCAACCATTAACTCAGCACTGCAAAGTCCACCACTAACCCCTGTCCCTCTGTGACTGTCTGGGGTGAAAGACTTGGCTGAAAGTGGGTTATCTGTAGAAACTTTGGTGCTCTCCAGTGCAGAAAAGCCCTCTTCTCCATTCGACTGGTGTTTGGCACTTGTAGATGCCAATACTTATTGCCATAGTCCCTTGTTCTTTGCTTTAGGCTGTTGTTTAAGTGGAGTTAGATCTCAGCTGACAGATTGCTGCCTGACTCTGTGTTTCTGAGGGCCAGTCCTGTCCTTGTACAGGTTTTTTTCCACCGTTGGATTTCCTTGTGACTTGCAGGGTAGGAATCATTGCCTGTGTTCAGCACGGGTGTTTTGGTAGTGTCAGGGGCACTCTGGCGCTGCTGCTGCACACACAGTACATTGGGAGAGGTGTTTGTGTATCCTGCAGGCAGCCTCAGTGCTAACGGGGCTGCTCAGCTGTGACAAGTGACTGCAGTTTGCCCCAGAGACTTCAAATAGTTGCTTGAAAAGAGCAGAGCCAAAGGACAAGCTTCAGGGGTGAAGGGCTTGGGGGAAGCCTTAGAAGTGGTTATGTACCTGCTTCCTTCAGATAGGGCACTTTGTGTGTTTGAAAGAGGGAATGTGAGAGAAATCACAGCAGCCTCTGGCAGAGCCCTTTCTTGTTGCCTGCGGCAGATGCCCTGTGAAAGCTGCCTTTCCCCAGGGCTCTGCCAACACCTCCTTTTGCTGCTTCCTTCTCACGCAGCCTGTCAGGCTGATGCCTTTCGATCTGTGCAAAAAGCCTTTGGCCCTGCAAAGTGCAGCTCCTTGGTGAAACCTCTTGTTTGGGAAAGAAGGAAACCAGTCCCTCAGACCCCACATTAGCTGTGAGTTTGGAGTTTGCCCTATGCTGTGTGAGTGTGTTCACTGCTGAGTGCTCGGGGTTGTGCTGCTGGGAGGCTGTGCTGCACTCACTGATGATTACTGCTCTTCTCTTCCCGCAGGCAGCAGTTTTGATTAGTTTAGTGCTTTGGAGCCCGGGGCTGCCAGCACTTCCAGTCCCACAGGGCACTGCAGTGGGTAGAGCTCAGTCAGCTGAACTGTTCATTATCTCCTCTTCTTGCAGGCTGTGAATTTTTTAAGGACTACAAAGACCGGGATTATACAGCTGAAGGTCTCATATTTAACTGGAAACAGGTACCTGGAGGTTACAAAATGGAGACCTGGGGGGTTTACTGGGCTTGGGTCTCGTCTCAGAGTTCTTGAGCAAGGTCTATATGTCATAGAATCATAGAGTAGTTAGGGTTGGAAAGGACCTTAAGATCATCCAGTTCCAACCCCCCTGCCATGGGTAGGGACACCTCACACTAAACCATCTCACCCAAGGCTCTGTCCAGCCTGGCCTTTAACACTGCCAGGGATGGAGCATTCACAACCTCCCTGGGCAACCCATTCCAGTGCCTCACCACCCTCACAGGAAAGAATTTCCTCCTTATATCCAATCTAAACTTCTCCTGTTTAAGTTTTAACCTGTTACCCCTTGTCCTATCACTACAGTCCCTAATGAAGAGTCCCTCCCCAGCATCCCTATAGGCCCCCTTCAGATACTGGAAGGCTGCTCTGAGGTCTCCACGCAGCCTTCTCTTCTCCAGGCTGAACAGCCCCAACTGTCTCAGCCTATCTTCATACAGGAGGTGCTTATTCCTGATCACAAGGAGGAAGCCATCAGCAAACAAAGCAGTGAATGTACTGAATTGCTAATTGTAAAATCTGTATGTAAAATAACTGAATTGTTATCCTGCAGTGCTGCTTGAGCTCTCATGCAGGGTTTGGGTTGCTCCTGGGTTTGGATTTGGGATCTTACTGATAGCCTCTGTTATTTCTGTCTTCATATTCTGTTTGCTGCTGAGTGAGATGGTTGAGTGGAGCAGCCCTTCAGGAATTCAGGAACTAACATGCCTTATCGCTGACTTCCACCATTGGGAGCACAGAAAAGCTCCTCTTCTCCACTGGCCCTTCTAAGAGGCTATGAGTTAATTCTTACCACTTCATTTTGCTGCATCCAAAGATGCTTTGCTGAGATGTTTCCTTTCAGATGCACCAGTTGGCATTTATTGTTACAGTTTTTGCTGGAAATCATTGCCTTCAGATCAGGGCTTTTCTCTGACCACTTGTGTTTGGTTTTTTGCAGGATTACGTAGATGCTCCATTAAGTATCCCAGTGTCTCTGACCCAGTCTCTGAACATTGACTGGAGTGAGTACCAGGTGAGCAAAGCAGCCATCTCTGTGGGAGCTCATGAATCCATTCAGGAAGGATCAGTAAAGATTTGAAGCCTGACTTGCTCCTGTTGCCATAATCTGGCTCACTTCATACCATCCCAGTGGGAGCGAGGCTGCTTACTTGGCTCTTCACATTGGCAGTGGAAATCCTCTATCCAAAAGCTTGATGTGTCCTGAGGCAGCTGGCTGGAACGTCCAAGCTTTTTCTGTTCTGTGTAAAGCTTGCAGTCCCTTAGGGAGTTCTCTTGCTAACAAAAGCAAGTAACATGCCAGGAAATGGCAAGCAGTGTTACTTGTTCACAGTCTTAGCTCTGCACATGCTTCCTTGACTGTGGAGAATCTTGAGAGAGGTCAGCCTTGCCTTCTGCAAGCAGTAGCCAAGGGACTTGGCACCTTCTTCATGGTGCCTGTCCTTTGAGAGAGGAGCAGAAAATCATATTTGACTGTAGCATGTCTCCTTGTTACTGCAACAGCATTACAAATGATAATTGAACTCCTGTGTTTGCCCAAGCTTCAAGGTTTACCTCTGTTCTAGCAGGGAGCATCACCTTCTACTGATTACTGTGCTCCATTTCACACATCAGTGGACCCACCAGCCCCTCCAGGTTTGGTGCTGATTGGCTGTGCTGGAGCATCTCACACTCTGTGCTCTCTGGCTGGAAGCACCACATGAGGAGAGCTCCCCATGTTGGGCCAGTGTTCATCAGTCAGTGATTTCAATAAAGCAGAATCATGCAAAAGCAGCTTGCAATGTTGAAGCGGGACTGATGGGAGCACAGCTTGTTTATGGCTAGAAACTTGTTCACTAGAATCCTGAGCAGCCAGTGTTCTACAAAGGATATTAAAAATTGAGGAGGGTGTAATAAATGCAGAAATGATCTCAGAATGGAGAAGGTGCTTCACTTGAAGCTGAGGTTCTCAGGCTCCAGCTAATCACAGAGGTGATGGAGGTTTGACTTGATTAATGTAGAAGTGCATTTGCAGGGAGAAAATACTAATTCTAAAGCGCTCTTCAGTCTGGGGAGGAAAAGCTGCACAGGAAGCAATGTCTGCAGTGTGAAATCAGACCTTCAGATAAGGAGAAGTCTTGTGTGTTGTTTTTGAGGATGATCTGTTGGAACACACTGCCAAAGGATAGATGATCTGTCACCTCTGGTTGAGGTGCTTCTCTAGCCAGAGATGTTGCCAAGTGCAAGTTTCAGGCTGTATTTGTGATATAGAAAGGCTCTGAACTGCAGAGCAGCCTTTTGCTATGGGCAGACCTTTATCATCAACATTTCTCTTCCTGCAGAGCTGGGACCTTGTGCAACAGACACAGAACTACCTGAAGCTGCTGATCTCCATCATCAATAGCGATGGTAAGGCAAACTCCTTGCTCCCAGCAGTCTGAACTGGAGTAGTTGCTGTCTCTGGAGGAACAGCTCATCATCCACTGTTCTAATATCATCATATTAGTGCCACTGTGGATCAATTCCCAATATAGAAGAGTCACTTTATAGACAGCTTCACTTCTCTCCCTTCAGAACATGGTGATTCCTAGTATCTCAGGGCTCCAGCTCCCCTGTTGGAGGGAAAGCCCTGTCCTCTCAGGGATGGAGAGATAGCTGGAAATATGAGCTAATGTTTTACTGCTTTAAAACTGAAAAACAGGAAACATTTGTTCCTCTGCTTCTTGACTCTTGCTCTTATTTTGCTGGACACTTGTTTTGTCCCCCCCAGCCCAGGGTCTTATTAGGTACCTGTTTAAGAGCCCTTTCCATCCTCTGTCATCACACCCAGCTCTTTGAAAGGTGTGCATTGCCCTGTGCTGGCATCTCGTTCCCTCTGGGCACTGTGAATTTGTACCTAGCACTGTTGGATAGATGGAGCCAGCTACAGACTCCTACAGCAGTTGTTCTGGGATGTACTGGATTTTCTGGAGATCATAGGAGTGTGTGTGTGCCTCTGCTCAGTGTGGGTTGGTTGGTTGGGGAGGCTGGAAAAGCATTCAGTTGGAGCAGGTTTCTATGTGATGAGGGAATAGGTTGTGATAGAGGGTTGCAGCTGGGTAGGTGCTTGTTCTGGGGAGCAGAGTGATGTTCATACCTAGTAACTTCATGTCCTGAGCAGCTGTCAGGACCAGGACAGCACATCAGCTGGGGCTGCTGACAGCCCAGGATGCTCTGAGCTGCTTGTGGGCTGCCGGATTTGAGACAGAATGTTCTGGTTTGGTGGATGAGCTCTGCTCTTGAGCCTGGGCAGAGGGGCAGAGGGCACCTTGTCCTTATGCATTTGCCATAAAGTCATTGCTTTTGTTGCAACGTGGGGTTTTTGTCCTTCTCCTTCCTATCCCTGCCTGGAGCAGATGACAGCGGGCTGCTGGTGCACTGTATATCCGGCTGGGATCGAACTCCTCTCTTCATCTCCTTGCTGCGCCTCTCCCTATGGGCCGTGAGTACCTAGCTGACCTGCTCTGCTTCTGGGGGTGATTGCTTGGAGGGTGGGTGACTGTGGAGCAGTTCATGTTTCTTTTGGCTATGTTGGCTTCAGAGGGGGTGTGGATTGGCTTTGATGTGGAGCCCAACATGCTCTGCCCTGCCATCAGAGCACTATCACAGGCAGGTAGAGAATGGGCATCTTGGCTCATCATGACAATTTCCAGTCGATGATGGATTCCCAAGTCCCAGCCCCTAGGGCTGCTGCCTGAAGGCTGTTCTCATTTGCTTTGCAGGATGGGCTGATCCACGCATCCCTGGAGCCATCTGAGATTCTCTACCTAACAGTGGCCTATGACTGGTTTCTCTTTGGGTAGGCACGCTAAGTTTTACTTGCATATACATAGGTCATAGAATGGTTTGGGTTGGAAAGGACCTTTAACATCTTAGTTCCAGCCCCCTGCTATGGGCATACATCCCTGCACAGCAGGGAAGAAGCCATCAGGGGATTCATGTTTACTCACAACCGAAGGTGGATGCTGGGGCAGCTCCCAGTGTGCTGTGAGAAGGGGGGTCGATGCCTTTTTTCACCTGGAGGCTCAGGTTTGGGGCCATTCTTGAGAGCTTGTGCTCTTCTGCTCATTTTGGCTTCCAGCACGTGACTGAGCTGCTTGTGCTCTCTTTCCAGGCACATGTTAGTCGATCGACTCAGTAAAGGAGAAGAGGTGAGTGCTCTGGAGCACTGCTTTCTGTTCTCAGGATACTTGTTTACAGGAGCAGCATTCACTGCTGCTTCTGGTAATACCAGTGCTTTGGCTGGGCTGTAGAAAGATTATTCAGCTGCTGGAAATGTGAGGTAGGAGCCTTGCCCCATCACTGCCTGATGTATAAGGTGAGGGAATGCTTTTCTCTTGGGCTGCAGTTGGGTTGATGGGTGTCAGCCCTGCCATTAGAGTTCAGGTCCAGGGGTAGGTAGGACTGTGCTGTTCAGCTCAGCAATGAGAAGGGATGCTTAAGGCCTGTGACTCCTGGAAATAAAGCTGTCTCATCTTGTGTGCTTGTCCTGAGCACCAGCCCTCCTGCCTGGGTGCTGCAGCTGCATGTGGCTTGCATGTCACCACAGCTGCTTGTGCTGGTTCCAGTGTGTGTGTTTAGGGTGTGTCTGTGGGTGCACAGATGGGGTTGGGAGGCACTTAAGATTAGTGGAACTAATTCTCTTCATATCTTTCATGGTTAAACAGCAAAAGATGGTTGCTGTGACTATAGTTGCAGCATCATTTTTGAGTAGAGATCAGGAGGTGGGAAGCGTGTCTAGCCCTGCAGCTAACCTCCTGCTCCTCAGACTCTCACCTCAGTAGGAAATCCCCTCCCTCTGAACAGCAGAGCCAGGACCTTGGCCTATTTTCCATCTTTTAGTGGTCCAGCACCTCTGTGTTAGTATCATTCCTCCCATCCATTGCTTTCCCAGAGCTCTGCTGACTCGAGCCTGGCAGCTCTGCTCTGGTGCCTGCATGGCCGAGGGCAGGGTTGGTGCTGCAACAGGAGAGGAGGTACATGGCTGCCTCTAGCACTCCCTGCAAGCCACTGCAGGAGGAGAAGGGTCCTGCTGGGTTTGCTGCTTACCTGCGTGTCCAGGCAGCTCCTGGGGCCATCTCTTTGCCGTTCTGCACTGATGGCACAAGTACCTGCTGTGTGCTTGCAGCATGTGTGCAAGGCATTGCTGAGGACACCTTTTACACCTTCCCTTCTGGGCCTGACAGTGCCAGGGAGCAGAGAGAGGGTCAGCTTGATGTGCAAGAGGAGGCCCAGGAAGGGATGGTGGCACCCATGCCACATGGGAGGCTGACAGCTGCAGATTTCTTGTTATCTCCCGCCTGCCAGCAGCTCCTTCCCGAGATAAGAGGCTGATGGAGCCTCGGGTTCATTCCTGAACCGCTCTTCTCTCTCCCTTTGCTCAGATTTTCTTTTTCTGCTTCAATTTTCTGAAGCACATCACCTCTGAGGAGTTCTCTGCTGTGAAGTCGCAGAGGTAAGGAGCTTGTGCCTGCTGCTGCATGGGCTGCAGAGCCAGGGAGCTTGTTAGTGCCGTTCCTTTGGGGAGATGGAAGCCCTGGTGTCCTGGCCCAGTTTCCCTTAATTTATTCTGCACTCTGAAGGCTGCAAAATGGGGCAGAGGCTTGTGAGGGGCTGTGTTGTGCTCTGAAAAACTGTCCATGCTGAAACGTGCTCTCTGCTGAATGACTGCCCATGGCTGCTGGAGCACGGGTGAAGCCAAGCTGTGTGCTGTGGCCCAAGCAGGCTGCAGAAAGCTCCACCAGGCACTGCTGGGAGGAGCGGGCTCCTGGTTCTTTAACATTAAATCCCTTCCTATGTCAGGAGGAGCAGAAAGAACCAAAGCCCACCCAGGGGGCTCTGAATAAGCATGTGTCTGCCCACAGCCTGTTGCCACCATCTCAAAGCACAGGGTTGGGACTGTGAGGACAGTGGGATACTGCACAGCATCCCCATCCCCTCCCCTCTGCCCACGCACAGCTAACTCCCCACTGCTCCCATCCGCTGGGTGCTGCAGAGATGTGGCTGTGGCCTGAAGCGTGCCCGAGGTAACTGTGTCTTTCCTTCCCCAGAAGGAAGAGTTTGCCACCTGGCTTCACCCTGGAAGAGATCTGCATGCTCAGTGAGTGCTGCTGCCAAGCTTCAGCACCCATGGGTGCTGGTAATGGGTGATCGCTTGGGGGCTTGGGTTCCCAGCATCAAGGTGACTACACATGGGTATGCTTCCCTTGGGACCTCGCACCAGCACAGCCCCAGAGCATGTGGGAATCGTGTTGCTTGGAGGGGGAGAGGAAGTGAGCCCAAGCTGGCCTTCAGGTCCCTCTGTTTTGTTTTCTGTAGAGCAGAGAGACCGAGGCAGCACCACAAGTCTGAGCAGCGACTTCTCCCTGGGGATGGAAAGTTCCCCTGGAGCAGCCGGGAGCTTCACCTATGAAGCAGTGGAGCTGATGCCAGCGGGAGCACAGGCTCAAGCAGCATGGTGAGGAGATACCCATTCAGTGGATAGCAACAGGAGCAGGCTCTGAGCACAGTAGAAAAGATACTTCTGAAGTCCCTTGCCCTCCAGGTCTGCTTCTCTGTGGCCTGGGTTCCTTCCTGTGGAGGGAGGAGTTTGTCAGAGGCTTTGCTGCAACTTGTGCTACAAAGCTTCTGCACCAAAAACTGGAGACCAGCCCATGTTAAAGACTGTAGGGATGCTCCTGAAGTGTGTCCCCTGATAAGAGTAAAGCATCTTTGTTTCCTTTTTGTTGTTTCACTGTTAAACCTCCTTCAGAAAGGATTTCACTTCTAAAAGTTGGTTCCAAACTACCAGGAAAACCACATTTGGCAGCAGCCTCCCCAGGGAAAAGTGGAGTCAGCTTTGCTGCCCTAAAATGAAGCTTAGTTTATGGAAGAGGTTATAGAGGGGAGTATCTGCAGTTAGTGGTAGGTGGGCTGGGTGGCAAAGGATCCCCTCTAAGCTTTAGCCCCTCTACCAGGACAAGGTGTGAGCTGAAACCAGGTTGCTGCCTTTAGTGCTGCTTAGAGGTACTTCTGGTGGAGAATGTGGAGTTCTCAGTGCTCCCTCTTGATAGGGGATCATACAGGACTCTGCTGGGAATGCAGACAGCTCTGTGGAAGTAGGGACTGGGGAAGGTGTCTGGGCACTGCTGCTCTGGGATAGGCGTTGTGCTTTGCTTGTGGAGTTCCTGGTGCTGTTTGGGGATTCAGAGCCTTGCTGCAGGGTTGCCCCTCTCAGTTTAATTTTTCTCTCCTCTCCCTCAGCACACGTGAAGGCACTGTTTTATATTGCAATTATTTTAAATTAAAACTGGGTTGTGCTGGAGGCAGATGGAATTCCTCCGGGACTGAGCCTGCAGCCATGCCATCTAAAGCACATTGTGAGGCAGTTTATAAACTGCTGAAGAGGGGAAGAGAGACTCTTCCTGGAGGCTCACAAAATGGAGATGGAGAGTCCCATACTGCATTTGCCAAGTGGGCAGCAGTGTCCTCTTGAACACACAGAGCATATCAATCCACAGTAAAGCGACTGCAGCAAGCAGAGAACAGCTTTCCACTTGCTTGGCTGCAGGATGGTAAACTGGACACAATTCTATTGCTCTGTGTGCTCAGGACATACAGGGTAGATCCTGCAGCACAAAGCATACGTGATTTTCCCAAGATGTGAAGTGACCACAGTGTGCTGGAATAGATCTGATGCACTTACATGTATCAGGGCTTGATTTTGTGATGTGTTTTCTAACTCTGGTTTGCTTTCTTTCCTGTTGGGGATGTCAGGCTGTGTTGGCGTTAGTTGCTGCTGCCACAGGGATGGTTTAGGCCAGTGCTATGGACATGAGCTTGGGGAAAGGACCATTGTGAGCCTGCCCATGAGTGCTTAGCATGGGTCTTGCTGCCGGCTGTTGTAGTCCAGAGAACAGATAGATCTTGCCACATGCTGAGTGCATGGTGTGGGTAGGGAGAGGAGGGGATGTGCTTCATTGGGCTGCCCTGAAAGCAGGGTGGCCTCAAGGTCTCTTTGCAGGGAGAGGCATTTGGTTTTTAGCTGTACAAGCCTGTTTCTGCAGGCTGTGCAGCTATGTTGGCAGCTATGATAACATGAGATGAATAATGCTTGAGAGAGGCTGTGGTGTGATGTTTGAGGGTGGACACGCTTCAAGAAATGAAGAGAGGATATTGTGCTTTCCACTGTACAATGAGCCTGTCTTTAGCTGCACTTGCTGCCAGTGCTTGATACCTCAAAGCTAAGATGCCCATCCACATTCCAGGAAGAGCAGCTTAATGCAGCAATGGACAGTGAATCACAGCTGAGAATGAACGTGCTGGCTAGAAAAGAAGCCAGAGCAATCTCAGGCTGTAAACACAGGCAGGGAAAGGACTGAAATGCATCTACAACCAGAGTGCCTGTCAGCTCTGAGCACATGGTCAGAAGCGTGGTCACCTTCCCCTGCAGGGAATCACTACAAGGGAAAATACTACCGGTGTTGTGTCCCTGTCACCTTCATCAGTACGTGCGAAACACCCACCTGGGCTGAGCTCCTGGGCTGATACATTCTGTAGAGTCAGAGCAGATTGAAATGGTCTTTCCCTGCTGGGAGGCCCCTTGCTTGAGGCATTTTTGCAGCTAGACTAAACAAAGCCATCGCTGTATGTGTGTGGGCTGGTGCATTCTCCTGTCGCTGATTTCCAGGTCACGTGGATGGGCATCTATAAAAGAATGGGCTAAGATGGGTTGAGCTCAGTGTACCCCCTCACTGAGTGGTTCCCTGGGAGGGAGGAGGGCAGATTCAATGGGAACAAGAGGTTGTAGCTGCTGGGGTAAAAGCCAGGCTGTGGTGGAGTGCATGGGAAAGCCACTGTTCTCATCCAAGTCCTCTATCCCGCAGGAGGAGGAGCTGTGCATCATCGCCACAGGCTGTGCTCTGGAGCAGGGCACAGCAGTCTGAAGATAGGCTGCCTTCCACAGGGGTGGTCGAAGTCAAGTCCTCCAGCTCCTCCTCATCAACCCATTCTGATAACTTCCTGAGGATTGGAAGCAGCCCACTGGAAGTGCCCAGATCCAGGTGAGATGGGATGGAGGAGAGCATCCCTCAGCAAAATGAGTGTCTGCTGAAGAGAGTGCAGGGCAGCACTTCTGTGGCTCTGAGAACCCTGGAGCACATGTGTTTGTATCTACAAATGGGCATCAGGAGGCCTTTTCCTCTCTAACCTGGCACTGTATGAGATGCTGGCCATTAAACACAGCAACTCCTGCCTCAGCCTATTTAGAGGAGTGAGGAACTGTGCCAGTAACAGCTAGATGTCTGCTCTGCCTGTCTTCAGTGCTTGCCTGAACTCCATGAGCTCTGGCATCTCTGCATCCTGCATGCTTGGAGCTCACTTTCTCTGTCAGATGCATCCACAGAGGCTTGAAATGGCTGTGTTGTGTGGGAGAGGAAGCCTTTCAAACAGAGCAGACCTCACTCTGCATCTGTCCTGTCCCCCTTTCCACCTGCTCTCCTTCCTGACTCTGCAGGTTGGAAAAACCCTCTGGGTGCCGCTGGCAAGCAGAGGTGGAATCTGCTGGGGGCAAGCTAGGAGTGCTGTGCCAGTGCAAGGGATTCCACCTGGAAGGCTGTTGTGTTCCTGCTGGGCAGCCAGGGAATGGGGACCCTGGACCTGAGCCTAATCTCATGCCATTAACAAAGGATATTCTGGCACCCTTCTGGAGTCTGATGCTGCAGTAGGGCAGAGCGGAGCAGAGAGCTAGGCGAGGGAAGAAAGAACAGAGCCTGTGGAGCAAACACCATGTGTGTAGGCCGACAGGGGATAAAGAGGCTCTTAGATAAGAGGTTGCTGTTAACAGCATCAAAAGCTTGTGTAGTCTCTGCAGGTTTTCCAGTGAGTCTTTTTCTAGCGATTCCCTTCAGAAACAGCCACCAGCCAAATTTTAGTACACATGGGAAACCAAATGACAAACAAGTGAAGCATAGAAAATGCTGCTCTAGTGGAAGGTGTCCCTGCCTTCCAACCCTGCAGGGGGTTGGAAGTGTTTGAGCTTTAAGGTCCCTTCCAACACAAAGTGTCCTGTGAATCTATCAAATTTATCCAATTTTCTTACCAAGGTTCTTGATTCCAGCAAAAAAAATCAGTCTGGCAGGTTTCATGTGTGATGCCAACTGTTCTCCCAGGAAAAGAGGTCAATAGGGTGGTGTTGAGTTGTTGCTGGGGCCCACTTCTGTATTGTCTGTAAGAAAAACCAGATCTCCCAAGAAGAGAATGCTCTCTCTCAAGAAAAGAAACCAGCTTGTCTTGAGGCTGCTTTTGTTTATGATGGTAGTGCCACGATTCCTGTGTGTGGTCTCATGCCATTCCCAAGACCTGACAGGATGTTCAGAGCAGGGCTGGCAGTGAGCTTGCAGCAATGTTCATGATGCTGCAGCCTGACTGCTCTGTGAGAGCAAAGGGGAGAAACAGCGTAGGCAGAGGAGCAGCACAGGAAGGGGCTGAGCACCAGTCCCTGGGATTTGTGTTGCAGGGGCTCGGAGTTGGTAAAGGCAACAATTCTCTTCCTCTGGCTGTGTCTGGCTGAGGTGTTTGTCAGCTCTTGGATGATTACTGCCCATTGGTGTCAGGTATTCAGAACTGGCACCCCCAGGGCTTGAAGCAGCAGGCAAGCATGGTGGGGAAGCTTGTTTTATCCAGGCCAGAGGTCCTGGGGGTGGCTTTTCTTTATGCCAAGTAACTATTCCTGAGAAGGAGTTGCAGTATTCTGTCAGTGTAAGAGAGAAACATTCTGTGAATTCCACTATAAACCTTTTGCTGACCTTTATTATAGCTCCTACCATGGTATAAAGCCTTTAAATCCCTTCAGCACAGCAAGGTTGCACCAGTCCACTCTAAATCCTTGTTAAATTTGTTAACATAGCTGGGCTAGAACAAAGTACATGATGGGGGAATAGGGGAGCAAACCCCTTGTGCAGCCTGGAACCAAGGGGATGGGAGAAGGGAATCAGTTGTAAAGCCAAAGGGGTAAAATGAGCAGCACATAAAGGTGGTTACCCTGCTGCACTTGTGCTGGGTGAGGACGGCAGCCCTGTATCCTCTCCATCTCTGGTGTCACCTGGGTTTGCCCTGTTCCATGTGCAGGCTGGGGGGAATAAATCTAGAGACCCTTCAGGGAGTGGAAGGAATTGTCAAGGTGAACTGAGCTGCTCTTTCAAACCCAGTCTTCTGGCACCTCCATGCTGCTTTGCCTCCTAGTCCATTGCCAGATCAGTCAGACTGCCCTGCCTGCCTCTCTGCTAACAGCTCTGATAGCTAAAGGCAGACACTGACATGACTTGTACATTTTGGGGCCTGACCATGGTGTGTTTTCTCCAGAGAGAGGGGTTATGTCACTCCACTTGGCTTTAGTCTCCCTGCTAAGACAATGTTAGTCTGAATTTGTCTGGTGAGCTCCACGCAGCTGATGGATATCACAGTACCTTCAGCCACCATTTTCCATCCTAAAGGAAAGGATGAGTCCATTTCTGCAAGGAGAAAGAATGCATCTGTGATGGAAGGAAGAGTTAAATTCTGTCCCTTCACCCCCTGAGGAACGGTGGCAGTAGGATGGAAAGGCTGGAGCACAGAGATCAGGATGCCAAAAATACCTTTATCTCCACAGTGCTGCTGGCAGGTTAACATCCAAGGCTCTCGAGATGAAGAAACTACCGTACTTGACTTCCTAATCTTCTGGTTGTGTGGCCATAGCAACAAAACACTTAAACCACTGCAGCAGCAGTTGGGGAAGAATGGTTGCTTGTAAAATGCCAGCAGGCAGCCTCCAGGTAGTTCACATGAGCAGCTCAGTCCGACTGCTGGCACGCAGGGATGATCCAGAGGGATTGGGAAGGAAAACCAGCAGAGAGGGATGAGCAGAGGCCAGAGGGGGGATGGGGTGTCCCAAAGGAAGCCAAGCCCCTCTCCTGACTGGGCCATGTCAGCAGCCTGCTGCTGCCATCACCTCACCAGCTGGAGTCCTGCTCTGATCCCGAGGTCCTGGATACCCATAAATCCCAGGATGGTTCTTGTTAGACAAAGCATTACAAAGGCAAATTCCTAGCAGTTTTTTTAGCTTATCCCAACACGATGGTAAGGTCACATCTGCTGAGGGTAAACATGCATGAAGATCCTGCATAGATTATTTGTGCTCCTTGCTCTGCAAACAGAGAGCTCTGAGAATGGCGGATGGAGTGCATTGAATCACGAGTGGGCAGCAGCTTGCAGACCATGTTCTGTGTTTGCAGTTGACACTAATAGTCTGAGTGTCCCATGACACTGCAGAAAATCCCTGTATCTGTGTCAGGGATTTGGCCTGTGTGTCCATAGCACTAGTGTGGATTAGCAGATGGATAATCTTTGGTTGAATGTGCTTTTGCTAAGTTAATTAAACAAAACACAGAGCGCAGTGATGTGAAGAGTCGAGATGTGCAGGAGTTAAATCGTGCAGGATCTGCTTTGGTCAACAGCCACAGAGAACTCCCTTACTTAAAGGGCTGGAGATGGCTCAGCTGAGGGTCTGGAGGGAGCACAGTGAGCACAGAGGGCAGAGAAGCTGCTGTCCCTTGGCTCTGGGTGTTGTGTTGATAGTGATAAGTCTGCATGCACACTGTGCCTCTCTCCTTACAGCCACCTGGCACAGAAAGCTGTACCCGTGATAAGATCACTTGGGATAGCAGCAGGACAGGAATTGTTTACAGGAATGCTTTCTGGAATTCCTGCATGACAAAACAGGCTTGCTGGCTGGCACATGACTGTGCTGCAATGAGGAATGGATGTGCTCACGGAGGACTGGCTGCTCAGGCTCGTACAGCAGGCACTAACACAGCCTGTAGATAGCTGCCTGGGATTCAGCCAGGGCTCTCAGTACAGCTCTCTGCCAAGTCCTCCTTGCCAACACTTCCCACGCAAAGGTAGGAGGCTGTGCCCTTAACTCCAGGTCTGCCTGTGCCTGTGGTACCTGCTTTGCTTCGGTTTGGAGGCACAGAGCATATGCTGGCAAGTGAGCTGCTTCCCAAATAGTCCGAGGTGTGTGGAAACGTGGCAGGTGAGCGGGGGCAGCGCAGGGCAGGATGAGAGCGTAGCTGTTGGCACTTGGCACTCCTCTCAGTTATGGATTAGGAAAAGGAAGGATCCCTGAGTGCTGCTCTGCCCCCAGTATTGGCTCTCCTCTGGTAGGCAATGTGTCCGTGTGCTCTGAAATACTCTTTTCTATGCAGCATGTTGCATGGGAAGCACTGACCTAATTAAAAGGAACTATTCCAGGCTAGGAGTTGCCAGTTTATGGCCTGCTAGAGGTCCTTCCTTGTGTGAAGGAACAGCTTGCAGCTCATCTCTGTTTTGCTAGTCTAATTTTGTTAATCTTGCACTTTTGAGGGAGTTTCTTCCCACTCGTGGACCTGAAGAGGTGGGTGTGTGAAGCTCACTTTCATTCTTTTTCTGTCTGCCATTGGATGTCTGTGGCAGAGCCAGTGACTTGAAGACCTGCTGTATCTCATCTCTAACCATGTCAGCTTTGCCACGGTCATCTGGCCGCTGGCCCAGCCCTGGAGTCATCCCGTGGCTGCAGTGTGTTGCATACACGTTGTTCTTACAGGCTTGGGGATGGTGCTGGTGTCTGAGCAGCCCCAGCTTGCTCTGAGGGCTTCACTGAAGCCCTTTTTGGGCCTTTGCAGCAAAACTTCACAGGGAGCCTTGAGGGGTAGAAACAACAGGAAGACTTTCACCTCTGGCGTTGCCTGGATTGCACTGGGATAGAGTCACCGTAAAGATCTGGTCTTGGGCTCAAGCCTAGCTCAGTGTTTAAGAAGGTCTGCTGCCCTTGCAGTGCAAACACAGGCTTTCCCATGCCTTGCTCACCCAGCCTTGGGCCTGCTGTCTCTTGAGGCTGTTGAAGGTGCTTTCTGGTTGTGACAGTTCCTCAGGAGCCTCCCTTGAGAAGGTGTTGGGGATAGAGGGGAAAGTGTGCCAGAGCCTTAGCTCCTCTGGTTTGGCTCAGATATCTGAGCCAGGAGACATCACCTGGACTTACTGCAGAGTCAGTCAGTTCATTCAATGAATTGACTGGGGTTTATTCTGCTGCCTGGAGGTGAGGCACAGAGTTGGCTGCCTTGAGCTCCTGCTCTCCAGTGCTATCAGGTTAGATGTAAGTTGACTACGTTTGCACAGCCTTGACAGGGCTGGGGACCCCAGGAAGGGCTGGTTAGAGAGCTCCAGAGCCACTGAGGGCCAGCCTTGCAGGAGGTACATGATGCTTTTATCAGCCTGTCCAAGAAAGGATTCAAGATCTGACTTGATCCACTTCCAAGAAGGGGGTGTAAGATCCATCTAATCTTCGCTGACAACCATGGAAGGTGACCAGGAGCTGGAAGCTGAGGCCAAAGTAGGAAACTATTTTCTGTTCACCTTCTTTAGCACAGACTTATCTGACCAGCGTGGTTGATGATACTGGGCAGAGGCACATTTTTACTGGGGCCAGGGGTCATGTCTTTGCTTGCCGTGTGGACACAGCCTCCCATGCAGGCTGCTGATACTGCCTCTGTCAGAGGGAGGTCCTGCTGTAGCCCAAGCCCTCCTCTGCCATCCACTTACCCTCCTCAAAGCCTTTGTTTTTGCCTGGCCCCAAACCTCTCCTCTGCTCAGCAACCATTACTTTTCTGACAGAATCCTGTGCCTGGCTCCTTTCAGCCTGAGCCTGTTGCCTATCGCCTTCTTTACTGCTTTAGCTCAAATTCTTACACTCCTGGTTCTCCTTTCTGGCTGTGCTGTACTGTCAGGGAGGTGACATCCTCCTCTTCCTTCTGCACTGAGGCAGTGTTCCTCTGTGCTTCTCCCTGGCTTCTTGCACCCTTCCCACTGTGCTTCCAGGGTGGCACTGTGCTCTGAGCCCAAGCACTCTGCCTGCTCTCCTCCTTCACACTGAGTTCCTTGGCTTTCTCTCCCAAAGGCAGGGAGAGGGGTGGATGTCACTGAGCAGCTGCTCCCTTTCCCTTATGAATTCCTGCACCCAAAGGAAGGTTATCCCTGACAGATCTCCAAAAGGTCTTTCTAACAGTATCTGCTGCAGTTCTGCTTGCAGGGGAACACCCTCGGTCTTGCTGCGGCATTTCATGCTCCACGAAAAACAGCTTTTTGCATCAAGGGCTTGACCCAGTGCTCTGAACCTCACCCCTCTGTTCCTCCAGCAGCCAGAGGACAAGAGCTGTGCGGGGCAGGTGAAGCTCTGCTCCTCCTATTTGCTGCTGTGATGCCCTTCCAAAGCCTGAACTTCCAGACAGTCCCAGAACTGCAGCTGCAGGAGCATCAGCCCTGCGATGGGAAGCTGACAAGGAGCTCAGGACCGTTTTCAGACCTCTCAAACTCAGCTGTATTGATCAGACCCGTTAAAGGGCAGGCTTGGAATTAGACCAAGATGGCAAATAGGGCTCCTGCTGTGCATCCCCCTCCCAGCCTTCCCTTCCAGTCTCACTGAGGCCCTCCTTGCTGTGGGAGATCCTGTCTGTGTAGCTGCTCTCCTGGTCCCTTGGGGAGCAGCTGCAGTGCGCCACTGCTATTCTTAGCTGTGAAGACAGTGTGCAGGTACGTGGCCCAGCAGAGCTGGAGCTGGAGCACTGCTCCCTGCCCAGCAGATCTCAGATAAATTATCCAGAGGATCTCAGGAGTGTGTAATTGAGTAGGGCTGCCACAGGCTGTGCTTCCAGCTATGTACACTCTGCTCTGCAGCGGGGCCCAGTAATTGCTTGTTCCCCAGAAGCCAGGAGCGCTGGGTTGTCACAAGTGATTGTGCCCTCTCAGATTTTGGAGGGACTCCTCAGATTCAGTTAAAGGATTTCATGCTTCCTGCTTTCCTGGTGGGAGGCTGCATACGTCAAACACTTATCCCCCCCTTGGCTATTTTTCCTATCCTAAAGATGTTTTGCCACCTCATTTCTGGGGCAGTCCATTCTTTTAACACAGGATTGAAAAGATGCTGGGGTGGTGCCTTGGGGACATCTTGAGCAGTGACTGGCTCTGTTCAGATCTGGTCTTAGTTCCTCCAGAGTGAGCTGTTTTCTAATGGAGCGAGCATCAATAAGTCTTTTTTCAGCACTAACCAAGCAGAACCTTGATTCTCCATCAGGCCTCACCGCTGCTCTGGGATGTGCTAACAGCTACAACAAGCCACAGGGGGATGCCCCTTGTAGAGCATGACATCCCCATCTGTGATGGATTCAGGGCAGGCCACGCTGTTGCATCTCACTAACGGGCTTCACAGTCTGCATGGCCATCTGCTTCCCACTGCCTCTGTCCTGTCCCGCTGCTCCGGAGCCAGCTTGGCTCTCCCTTGGCTTTCAAAGGACAGGCCTGGCCAGGGGCCCAGCCAGAGCTGCATGTTGCTTGCACCCTGGTGCCGGGTGTCAGCGCTGCTGGCTGGCAGCCCTGCTGGCAGCAGCGCTGGGTGAAGGCTGTGGCTGCTGACCTGACTGACGGCGCCGTGTCCCTCTCTCTCTGCCGCAGATCGGGGGACCACTCTCTGCCCGGATCTTCCGTGTCCACGGACTTTGGGAGCTGGCAGATGGTGACAGGGTGCGGCAGTATTCGGGAGCAGGCAATGCTGGGCGCGGACGCCTCTCTCCCTTGCAGCTTCCCGGATGAGTTCCCGAGCACTTGCCTGTAAGTGTCTCAAACGCAGCATCTCTCTCCTCGGGGCGCTCTCTCGGCTGACTGCGAGCGCTGGGACTCGATCACCCTGGCCCTTTGAAGAAGACAGTTAACAAACTGTCCCGTCTTCCTGCCTCGATGCTTTCCATCCACACATTCCATCGCTGAGCACTCTTGGCTTATGCTGAACTGGGAAGAAACCGGCGTTTTCTCTGCTTAATGATTGGGGGGCACTTTGCTTTCTGTAGGAAGAAGAGGCTTTTCTTTCTTCCCTGAAGATGCTGAATTTGGGCATGATTGAGTGCATTTGAGAATGCATGCTTGTCAAGACAGGACTGCTAACCCAGATTGCCTTGCTTTTGGATCTTGCTCATCTCCATCTCCCTGCTGGGGCAGATCCTTGCTGCAATAAGAGAGGGGCTTTTCTCCTGTAGCCCCAGTTTTGGCATCATTTGCAGGGGCTGCATGTGGCCAGTGCAGAGCAGCAGAAACCCTGCATCCTGCCATGTAAAATGGCTGGGGGGTAATGTTCTCCTCCAAATAGAAAGCCACCTCTGTGGAAGCTTGAAAGACAGGAGATGCGCTTTAATTGCTGTTAGAGGAGAACCTTGGCTTGTGCCTTCAGGCTGCAAACTCTCAATCAAGAAACTGAAATGGCAGATGAGGAGCTGCTGCTTGTTAGCTGGGCAAGAGCTGTGCTGACAGTCCCTTACTGAGATCCAAGTGCATGCTTTGGAGGCAGAGGGCAAGTGATGTGTAAACCAACATCTGCTGTGGGACAGGCTCGCTGCCTTCTTACGTGGCTGTGCCACTGAGCAGCTGCCCCCAAGCTATGGTGAAGATACAAGACCCATGAATTGGCAGAGGAAAATGTCACAAGAGATGTGGACGTAGCCTGGCTGGGATTTGGTCCCCTGCTTTCCTGAGGATACACTGAGCTGCTCCTGCAGTTGTCTGGGGAAGGATGTGCATCTGAATTAGTGACTGCTTAACTGTGTCCTGGATCTGGCAGTGCTCGGTGGCTGCTGATCACCACTGAGTGGTTGCTGCTCTTGAAGCTGGATCTAACATCAGAATAGGGAATTGGGTAGAGAAACATGAATGGAAGTTGACCCTGAATCTGCCTGTGCTGAGACCATGGGCACAAGTGGTGCTTGGGACAGCCAGCTTCAAAGGGAGGGGAAAAGCATCAGTGCTGCAAGTGCTCTGCCCTGTTCAGCTCCTCACTAGAGCTGTGGGGTGCTGTGGGCACCACTCTGGGTGCTGGACCAGGCGCTGTGTGGAAGGGATGGGATGTTCCCAGGGGCGCTGTGTTGAGCTTAACCCAGGCCCTCCTCTCTCTTCAGCTCTGCATCAGCTCTGTTTGCTCAGGAGCCCATTGTGGCTCCGGGCTTTATCCCAGTTTTTCACAGCCCAGCACAGTATGAGGGGTTTGGAAAATTAAATTCCATTTAAGTTCCCACTTTACATCTCAGCTGGCAGCAGCTCCACGAAGGTACGCTTGTCACAGCCTACTTCTTGTGCTTGTGTGGGGCTTGTCAGGGCTTACTTTGTGCTGGGGCTTTGACAGCCTCCTCTCATCCTGCACCCCAAGCTGCAGACGAGCGGGTAGGAAGTGTAGCAGGGCAGAGTTTGGCAGGGAAGCAGGACCTGCCTCCCTGGTTGAACTGCTCCAAGCCCAATGCACCCATCCTGCAGGGCTTGGTGGCAGGCAGTGCCAGGCTCCTTGACCTCAGAGTGTCTCACTCTAGGAAAGAAACCTAAAAACCTCAATACTAAACCTGCCCTGGAAAAGAGGTGCGAGAGCCAGAAACCACGGGACCCAGCGGCTGCACGCCCTCGCTTACCTCTGCCTGTGACATTTAAGATCACTCCACTCGGATACAAACAAGCCCTGCTTCCCTGCAGCTTATTTTTACTGCTGGCAGGTTTGTGAGTTCCACGTCCTAATTAGGTTGCCAAAAAAGCATCTTTTTAATGTGTTTAGATGTGTTGCCTCTATTTATTTATTTCTTTCCCTTTGCCCTCTGTCTTCTCTTTATTATCAGACACTGTAAACAGCGGCCTGGTTGGCTGCCTCGGCACCGCTTGCTGTTTATAGCCCTCCCACCAGATCCTCTTGCTGCTGTTTCCGGACCGAAGCTGTTGGCTGTGGGTGGTTAACACTTCCATTCAAATGAGCTGTGCCAATTTATAGCCAGCCCAGGCGCTGGAGAGATTAAAGGGAATATTTGATGGGGAAGGTTCGCGCTGTGCCCTTGGAGTGACCTTTGAGGAATGGTTTGTTCTCCCTGGGAACCACCGGCACGCCGCTGCAGCAAGGACCGGAGTGTTTGGAACAGCCCCCTCTGAACCCGGGTCTTGCTTTTTGCCTGCTCCCGTGGCTGAACTAATCTCTTTCCCTCTGCTCTCATCCCCCTGCCCACAGGCAGATGCATGGATGAGCTGGAGAGGAGAGCAGGTCCTGGGGGAAGCCGTGCCCTACTCTGCACACAGCCCTCCTGTTTGCAGAGAGCAGATGTGAAACACCGCTTAACTAACCTCTTTCCACAGCAGGAGCCCTCCTTGGGGCTTTTGTCACCTTCTCTGCCTCCTCTCATCACCCCTTCCCCACTGCTGGCTGTGCTGGGGGCAGTGGATGTGAGGGATGGCCACAGATAGGTTGGAAGTGATTGTCTACACATAGCTCCACCTGGCAATGTTGAGTGAGGAGGGGAGGGAGCTGGCGCAGGGGCTGACATCAGTGTGGGGAAGGCAGCACTTTCTGTATGAACCATGGCCTCGAAGCACTGTGGTGGTGATGGGAGAAGCTGGGGGGAGTGGTGAAGGAGGAGACCAAGGGGAGAGCTGGAGCTTGGGACTGAGAGGCTCCAAGGGAGAGCATTGGGTTGTGTTGGACAAGTCATGGAGGCATCTGCTCTAGTGCAGCCTTTTGGAGCTGGTGCTGCCTTGGCCACCATCACCAGCTGAGCACCACAGCCCTGCTGATGCTGTGGACAGAGCCCTGGCCTTGCTGCCAGCCTCCTGCCCCACACTGGAGTGAGGGCTGGGATGGGGAGAGGGATGCTGGCCTTGCTGACCTCCCCCTTCTCTCTCCTAGGCTGGTGTCGGCGAGCGACCGCGAGTCCCGGCTGGAAGAAGTGCGTTCCTCCTTCCTGGCCAGCTACAGCCGCACCATCGGCCTCAAGGCCGTGCCCCCCAGCCCCTCGGGGGCCATCGGGGGCCTCCTCGAGCAGTTTGTGAGAGGTGTGGGACTGAGAGGCAGCAGCACGCTCTGAGCACAGGAACCAGTGCCTGGACAACCGGGGCTGGCGGGACCCGTCCTTGGCCAAGCCCTGGCACCCCCCTTCTTGGTGCGGGCACCTGCAGCACCCACCACCGGCTTCCCCCTGCCTGGGGCTGGGGGCTCGGGGGTGCTCCGGCCCATCTCTGCTGTAAATCCCCCCAGTAAACCCCCCGAGCTGTGCCCTCTCCTGCCTCCTGTCTGGGTTCGGCCGGCGGGAGCTCGCTATTTATAGCCCGGCCCACGCTCCGGGAGCCGCGGCACCGAAATAGCACCGAGCCGGGACCGGGAGGGAGCCCCGGGCGGGGCGGGGATGGGATGGGATGGGATGGGATGGGATGGGATGGGATGGGATGGGATGGGATGGGATGGGATGGGATGGGATGGGAGGGGGGATGAACCGGCGCTGGACCGGGCTGGGGAGCGGAGCTGGGTCCGCAGCCCCGGCCTGGGGGTCCCGCTGGGGCTGAGCCGTAGCGGGTCGGGCCGGCGGCGGCTGCGGGTCCCCGGGGCGGTGCTGCCGGCGGGGCCGGGGCTCTGGGCTGTGCCCGTGCCCGCCCCCGGGCGCGCCCGCCTCGGCGGCGCGGGAGGAGGAGGCGGCGGCGCGGAGCAGCGGCGGCGCCCGGGCGGGGATGGCGTCTCCGGGAGCGCTGGAACCGGCGGCCGGCAGCGTGCCGGGTACCAAGGTGGAGCTCACCGTGTCCTGCCGGTGAGCCGGGAGCCGGGCGGGCCGGGGCAGCGGGCGGGGGGCTGGGGGATGCGCTGCGGGGTGCCCCTGTCCCGCAGCATCCCGCTGCTCCCCGGGCTCAGGAGATGGAAGGGGAGGGCTTCGGGTCCCCCTCGCTCCGTGGGCAGCGCTGAACACTCGGGTTTTACCCGTGGGGAGAGGTCCCGTCCGCGCCGCGGGGTCCCGAGGGATGCGGCACCAGTCTCGGCGGGACCCGCTGCTCGTACCGGGGCTGGGGTGTGCGGTGGCCCCGCTCAGCGCGGTGCTCGCCGGGGGTCGGTGTTGGCTACGGGCAGCTCCCTGCGAGGCGCCGGCGCCAGCAGTGGGGCAGCGCTGGATGGTGGTGGGACGGGGGCTATAGGAGAGATGCTGCTCGGTGCTCTGCTGGGTCCATGGGGCAAGCAGTGGCTGCTGAGCGGTGTCAGTGGCTAAATATAGCCCCGGCAAGGTACCGCTGCCCTCGGTACCCGCAGCCAGGGGTCTTGCCCGCGGGGACCAGCACCAGCATCACCGTGCAGGGAGTCGGGAAATGCTGGTGGCTGCCCCATAAAGCCCCAAGCCCTGCAAACTCCAGTCTGCCCCTGCCAGCCCCTTTGGGCAGTGGGGCTGTGGGTCCATGGGGCCTGGTAAGTCCGGGCAGGAGCCAGGATTCACTCCCGGAGATGCCCCAAAGCATGGGCAGGATTCAGGTTCAGAGCCCGGCAAGGGCTCAGGACTGCTGGGGCAGCCTAGGGGGGGGTCTGTGCCCTGTGTGCCATGGCTGAGCCCCCAGCCATGCTCCAGCGCACCCCGTGTGCAGGAAGGATCCCAGCGGAGCCGCTCGCAGGCACTTGCAGCCACTGGCACTTTCCAGGGTCACACTGTGCGGAGGACAGTGATCAATGGCTCTGCTGGCAGCCGTGCAGGGCTCGGAGCTGCCCAGCCCCTGCTGCAAGTGTCTCCTTTCCTCCCAGTCCTGCGCCCTGCCATTAGCCACAGTGGGCACTCCGCCGGCGCTGGCGGCACAGGGGAAGGTTTCATCTTCTAAATGGGTTCTCTGTCATGTTCAATCATCGTCAGCGCTGGGGACACTGCTCCTCACTCGTGCTGCTGTCCCAGCAAACGCTGCAGTGGGGACCAGTGTGTCCCCACAGGGTGCCAGTTGTGGCCTGCTGGTGTGGTGCTATCCCACGGTCAATGGGGAGGGCAGGGGGAGCTGCTGTGGGGCTGGGTGGTGGCTCATGCATGGCTCTGCTCCTCCAGGAACCTGCTGGACATGGACACCTTCTCCAAGTCTGACCCAGGTGGGTGGCAGGGACAGGAAGGGCATGGATGATCACGGCACGATGGCACAGCTCTACTCCTCTCTCCGCAGTGGTGGTCCTCTTCGTGCAGGGCTCAGGCAGCAGCGAGTGGAAGGAGGTGAGCACAGACCCTGTCACCGTGTGCCTGGGGGGGGGCACCACCACTGTCCCCGCTCCTGGCTAATCCCCGCCTGGGCTAAACAGACCCATATGGCCCCCGCATCCCTGCTCATGATCCCTCCGTGTCCATGATAATGATGCGGCCGTGCCGGCAGCGCTAATCCCACACCAGGATTATTGCCGGGGCAGCAGCGATGGGGAGGGCTCCTGGGGGATCTGCTCTCACCCCTCTCCCCGCAGTTTGGGCGCACTGAGGTCATTGACAACACCCTGAACCCCGACTTCGTGCGCAAGTTTGTGCTCGACTACTACTTTGAGGAGAAGCAAAACCTCCGCTTCGATGTGTGAGTAAGAGCGGCTCGGCTCGGGGTGGAACGGGCACCGATAATAGGGTAATGAGGCACAGGGGAACAAGGATATGGCAGGGAAAAGCCTGGATGGGGGGGAAGCAAGGCTGTGTGCCAGGGTACCCCTCAGGCACCGGCTCAAGGCTCTGCTCTCCCATCACTAGCTACAACGTGGACTCCAAGAGCTGCTCCATCTTAAAGCAGGTGAGCACAGGGTGTGCAGTGACACTGTGGTGGGGCACCCCCAGGCTGTGCCCTATGTGGGTGCTGTCAAGGGGAATGCCCCTCAGAGGGCTCTAACCTGCTTCTCCATCTCTCTATGCCCCATGGGGACTGGCAGAAGGTAGGTGCTCACCATGCACCAGCCTCTGCTCTGCCCTGGGAACATGGTCCTCATGGGGGGGCCTGGTGGGGCGGGGTGCAGGATGGGGATAGGACACACTATGGGGGTACAGGGTGGGTGTAGGTTGGCTCAAGGGGTGCGGGATGGGTTTGGGCAATATGGGGTGGTGCTGGAGGGATGCGTCCAGGGGATGTGGGGTGGTTTGGGGGGCACAGGATCAGTTCAGGGCACAAAGAGGAAACACCTGGGAGCGGTGGATGGGTCCAGGGCTGGCTCTTGGGGCACAAGGTGTGTGCAGGACACTGCGTGTCCCCCAAGCAAGGTGATGGCAGGTCCCTGGGTGGTGGGGTGCGATTGTGGGGAGCACGGCAGGAGCCCCAGTGTCTCACAGTGCTGTGTTCGGGCACAGGACTTCCTGGGCCAGGCATTTGTGGCACTGGGAGAGGTGATCGGGTCCCAGCGGGGCCGCCTGGAGAGAGCCCTCACGTGAGTCACCCCATGGTGGGGCAATGGGGGGGGTCCAACACCATGTCCCAGCCACCCTTCCCATCACACCCCTCTGCCTGTCCCCTGTTGGGGACAGCGGACACGCTGCCGCACACCTTGATCCCCATCCCCACCTCCTGCCCCTGTCCCGTCCTCCTTATCCCCAAGCCGAGCAGGTTCCTCTGGTCCCAGGGGTGTCCCAGGGAAGCGCTGTGGGACCATCCTGCTGCTGGCTGAGGAGCTGAGCAACTGCCGGGTGAGTGCTGGTGTCCCAGTACCGGCCAGGCAGGGGCTGTGTTGGTGCAGGAGGCATCCAGCAGTGATGTCCCTGTCCCCAGGACATCGTCACCATGCAGCTCTGCGCCAACAAGCTGGACAAGAAGGACTTCTTTGGGAAATCCGACCCCTTCCTCGTCTTCTACCGCAGCAACGAGGACGGCACGTGAGCGCCGGGGCACGGCGGGCTGGATGCGGTGCCGGCCTCACCCTGACCCTGCAGCACGCCCCAACCCTGCCCTGTCCCCGCAGCTTCACCATCTGCCATAAGACAGAGGTGGTGAAGAACACGCTCAACCCGGTGTGGCAGCCTTTCACCATCCCCGTGCGTGCCCTCTGCAATGGCGACTATGACCGGTACGGGGATGGGGATAGGGGCATAGCAGAGTTTGAGCATCTCTTAGGGTATGAGCATCTTTTAGGGTATGAGCTTCTCTCAGGGTATCTCATCTTTTAGGGTATGAGCTTCTCTCTTTAAGGTGTGAGCATCTCAGGGTGTGAGCATCTCTTAAGGTGTGAGCATCTCTCCTCAGCGACAGACAGCTCAGAATTGGGTCCTTATTGGGTTTATTTTCTCCTCTTTTGCAACCCAAATTACATAAAGGCATCCCCCTCCTTTCCAGGGCCCCCGCCATGACCCAAATTTCCCTCTTCCCTCCCGGCAGAGCTGCTCTGCCTGCCTGCAGGCAGGGTGCTGGCCATGGGGCTGGCTGTCCCCATACCCTGGGGGGGGGTTCAAAGTGGGGGCTGTGCCACCCATGCTGGCAGCTCACCCACTGCCCACCTTGGCTTTCAGGACGGTGAAGATCGATGTGTATGACTGGGACCGGGACGGGAGGTGAGGCCGTGCCCGTGGGGTGGGGGGGGCACATGGGGTGCCCCTCACCGTGGTGCCTGGCCACGCTGACCCCACACTTCTCCCACAGCCATGACTTCATTGGGGAGTTTGCCACCAGCTACCGGGAGCTGTCCCGAGCACAGAGCCAGTTCACAGTGTACGAGGTAGGGCAGGGGCAAAGTGGGGGGGGGGGGCTATGGGGCACCCCACACATGCTGGGGCTGACCCAGTTGTGCTCCCATAGGTGCTGAACCCCAGGAAGAAGTGCAAGAAGAAGAAATACGTGAACTCGGGCACCGTGAGTGGGGCTGGGTCTGCCCTCCCCAACTGTGTGTGCTGAGGGCAGGGGTTCAGGTCTGACCCCCCCATTCCCGCAGGTGACGCTGCTCTCCTTCTCCGTCGAGTCCGAGTTCACCTTCGTTGACTACATCCGGGGCGGGTGAGTGGGGGCTGAGTGCCCCCCGGCTCCCCGAGACCCCCCCATGGGCGAGGGTCTTGGGGCTAGGATGGTGGTGACGGTGTAGGTGCAGCTTGGGGTGACAAGGGGGTGGTGGGGCTGGGGAGGGGGTGCAGGATGGTGGCCCCGGGCTGTGGAGTGCTGGCTGGGGAAGGGGGACTCGGGCAGTAGGTCCTGGATGGGGGGGACAAGGCCACACCGTGCTGTGGGGCCGGCAGCCTCCCTCGCTCTCCCCTTCCCCATAAGGACGCAGCTGAATTTCACCGTCGCCATCGACTTCACGGCCTCCAACGGTGAGTGCAGCCGGTGTGGGGCGTGCAGGGGAGCCCCTGCGGCTGTGGGGCGGGTGCTGATGGGTGCTGTGCTGCAGGGATGCCATCACATCCCACCTCGCTGCACTACGCGAGCCCCTACCAGCTGAGTGCCTATGCGCTGGCACTGAAGGCGGTGGGGGAGATCATCCAGGACTACGACAGCGACAAGCTCTTCCCTGCCTATGGCTTCGGTGCCAAAATCCCACCCGACGGCAAGATCTCCCACCAGTTCCCATTGGTGAGACCCTCCCGGCTGTGGGGTGGCCGTGGTGGGGAAGGGAAGCACCACGGCTGCATCCTGCATTGGATAACATGAGGAGCGTTGATCCCATTCCAAGTGCCCATCCTTATCCTTCAGAACAACAACATGGACAACCCAAGCTGTGCCGGGATTGAGGGCGTGCTGGAGTCCTACCTGCAGAGCCTGCGCACAGTCCAGCTCTATGGTCCCACCAACTTCGCCCCGGTCATCAACCAGGTTGCTGGGTGAGCACTGGGGGACTCTGTCCCTTTTGATGACCCCAAATGTCACTTTGGTCCCATAGTGCTGGAGGGATCCAACCACTTGTGTCCCCCCCCATAGGACGGCTGCTCAAGTGACTGATGGCTCGCAGTACCACGTCCTCCTCATCATCACTGATGGTGTCATCTCCGACATGCTGCAGACCAAGGAAGCCATCGTCACCGTGAGTGCACTCTTTGTCACCTTGGGTGCAAGCTACACTGGGTGCTAGCTCTACTGCCACCCTGCCTCTGCTCCACAGGCTTCTGCATTGCCCATGTCCATCATCATAGTGGGAGTGGGGCCGGCTGAGTTTGAGGGTGAGTTGGGGACAATGGGGAATGGGGATGGAAACGTCATCCCTTCCTCTGGGACGCCGCTGGCAGAGGAAGGGATGACGTTTCCATCCCCATTGGCCACCCCACTGATGCTCAATGACCCCAACCATCACCCCACAGCCATGGAGGAGCTGGATGGTGATGAAGTCCGGGTGTCTTCCCGAGGACGATACGCCGAGAGGGACATTGTACAGGTAACCCAGTCCCTTGCTCCTCAACATGAGAATGATGCTGATGTTTCCAACCAGGCCACAAACAAACTCCTTTCCCTCCAAGTTTGTGCCATTTCGGGATTACGTGGATGACTCTGGGAACCAAGTGCTGAGCATGGCCCGTTTGGCCAAGGATGTGCTGGCTGAGATCCCTGAGCAGCTCCTGTCCTATATGAAGACCCGTGACATCAAGCCTCGCCGGGCAGACCCCCAATAGCTGCTTCATGTGCCATACAGGGACCAGGACATGTGTCACCTCCTTCCGATGGTGGCCAGGGCTTAGCCATGGAGATGTGCCCCCCACAAGGGCGATAATCAGCTGGTGAATGGGGCTGAGACCCCCATCTTCTGGCCAATGTGGGGCTGGATAGCCCCAGTACAAAGCGATGCCGTGGCACATCGGGGATGGCTTGGACTGCACCATCCCTTGTCAGTGCAGGCAGCACCCGTGCCAGGGCCCGGTTGGTGGGGGGGCCACTGTATATGTGTGTCCCCCAGGGGGGCGGGAGGCCCACTCTGGGGCTGGCTGCATGCTGGGGGGGGGGCTCAGCCCTATAGATCCATGGGGTATGGGCTTTGCCTTGCTCCTGCCTGCGCCCCATTCCTGCCTGTGCCCTGCTCCTGCCTGCCCCACAGCCCGCCCTGCAGCCGCATGGAGGGGAAGGTACCGGGGGGTGCCCGGGCTGCTCGACGGGTCTGTACCGCGGTACTGATTGTCAATAAACGGGTGAACCGGGGCTGCGCCGTGACGGCTCGACGGGGTCTGTACCGCGGTACCGGCTGTCAATAACGGGTTGAACCGGGGGTACCGGGGCGGCTCGACGGGGTCTGCACTGCGGTACCCGCTGTCAGTAACAGGCTAACCGGGCCTGCGCACTGCCGGAGGATACCGGGGCTGCTCGGTGGGGTCTGTACCCCGGTACCGACCATCAAAAACGAGCTGAACCGGGAGATGAAGGGGGGATCGGTGGGGTCAGTACCCCGGTACCGACCACCAGTAACGGGCTGAACCGGGGGATGCGGGGGGGGGGGTCAGTACCCCGGTACCGACCATCAACAACGGGCTGAACCGGGGCCGCATCGTCCCGGTAGCGGGGGACCGGGGCGGGGCTCCCGGGCGCGGTCCCCGGTGCCTGTGATTCAGAGCAGCAGATTCGCCTCAGGCAGCGCGGCCCAAGCCCGGCCCCCGTCGCTCCTCCCGCGGCCGCCCCTTCCCTCGCCACGCTCTCGCCACGCTCTCGCCGTCCTCCTTCGCCTCCCGCCGTTCCCCGCCGCCCGCTGCCCGAGCCCGGCTGGCCCGTGTCGAAAGTGCGGTTGCTAAGGGCGTCGCGGCGCTTTACCCAGCGGCCGCCCCGCGCCAGGCGCCGCCGCAGCCTCCATTGTTGCGGGCGCACCGGGCCCGCCGCCGCCGCTGCCCATGGAGCCACCGCCCGCACCCGCCCGCTGAGAGAGGCCCCGCGTCCGGTGAGCGCGGCCCCGCAGCGAGAGGAGGGAGGGAGGCCGGGCGGGGCGCCGGGCAGGGGGCGGCGGGGCCGGGGCGGGGGGAAGCGGCCGGGCCTGGCCTTGGCCTGGGCCTGGCTCCCCCGCTGAGCGCCCCCTCAGCCCCCCGCTCGCCATGGGCGTAGATTTCGACGTGAAGACTTTCTGCCACAACCTGAGGGCCACCAAACCCCCGTACGAGTGCCCGGTGGGCACCTGCCGCAAGATCTACAAGAGCTACAGCGGCATCGAGTACCACCTGTACCACTATGACCACGACAACCCGCCGCCGCCGCAGCACACCCCGCTGCGCAAGCACAAGAAGAAGGGGCGGCAGGCCCGCGCCGCCAACAAGCAGTCGCCCAGCCCCTCCGAGACCTCCCAGTCTCCGGGCAGGGAGGTGATGACCTACGCTCAAGCCCAGCGCATGGTGGAGGTGGACCTGCACGGCCGCGTCCATCGCATCAGCATCTTCGATAACCTGGATGTGGTGTCCGAGGATGAGGAGGTGCCCGAGGAGGTGCCTGAGAACGGAAGCAATAAGGAGAACACGGAGACCCCCAGCGTCCCGCAGAAATCCGGCAAGCACAAGAACAAGGAGAAGCGTAAGGATTCCAACCACCATCACCACAACGCCTCGGCTGGCACCACGCCCAAGCTGCCCGAGGTGGTGTACCGGGAGCTGGAGCAGGACACCCCAGACGCCCCGCCGCGCCCCACGTCCTACTACAGGTAGGAGGCTGCTGCCACTCGTGCCTTGGGTTTGGAGGCAGGATCAGCCTCACTGTGCACAGGCAGCTTGTCTGTGGCTTGTGGAAATGGCCTTGGTCTGCTTCTCCTGGGTCCTGCAGAGCTGGTCATCCCGTGGCTTCAGGCTCCTGGAGCTCTGTCTGGTGTCACACTCTGGTTTTGAGGGGTCTGTGCACCTGCACAGGTCTTGGTTGCTGCTCAGGTCATTGCTGGCAGTTTGATTGCTGTGCTCTTTCCTTGCTGAGACAATGCATATAATCATAACAAGACCCAAATGTGTCCGTCTGCCTCCCACACTGCTCTTTGGGGGTGTGCTGGGGTAGCTCCAGATCTCCTCAGTACCAAGGGTACCTGTAAGATGTGTCTGTTGTCAGACTGAAATCTCTTTTGTTTCCATGAATGGTTTGGGAGCCAAATAATCCCTCAAGCAGGGAGTTAATAGTGAACCAGAGTAACATTCGTGTGGCCCCCCCCAGCTCTCCTGGTCACCACTGCCCAGGTGAGCACTGGCACTGTGTTCCAGGGATGAGATAATGATGTTATTTTGGGTCAGGATGCTAGAAAAAAGGCCTCCCCCTGAGGTGTCTGTGGCAGCGCTCACTGCCATGGTGTGGGGTGGTTCCTGTCGCTTGCTGGAGCAGCAGCTGAGAGAGCTGGGCTGGTTCAGCCTGGAGAAGAGAAGGCTCCTGAAGGGGAGACCTTAGAGCAGCTCCAGTGCCTAAAGGGTCTGCAGGAAACCTGGAGAGGGGCTTGGGACAAGGGCCTGTAGGGACAGGCCAAGGGGAATGGCTTGAACCTGCCAGAGGGGAGACTGAGCTGAGCTCTTAGGCAGAAGCTCTTCCCTGTGAGGGTGCTGAGGCGCTGGCACAGGGTGCCCAGAGAAGCTGTGGCTGCCCCATCCCTGGCAGTGTTCAAGGCCAGGTTGGACACAGGGGCTTGGAGCAAGCTGCTCCAGTGGAAGGGGTCCCTGCCCGAGGCAGGGGGTTGGAACTGGAGGAGCCTTAGGGTCTCTTCTAACCAAAACAATTCAGTGTTTCTATGAAATAACATCCCCCCACCCGCAATCGGAGTGAAAGGCCCCCCTGTGAGAGATAACAGAGCATGGTTCCTCCATCCCCCGCTGCTGTTGTGTCTTGGGCACAAGGCTGCTGTCTCCAGAGCATCTGGCACCTACTTGGTGTCTCATGCAGGCTCCAGTCTTGTGCTGATAAGTCCCCAAGGCCTGTACCTCACCCGTTAGCTGAGTTGTTTTGTCTATGTCGTGCCCGACATACGGCTCAGGGTGCAGCTGCACCTCCTGCTGCTGCGCATTCCTGCGTTATCCCTGTTTGGTTTATGTTGATTTACAGCTTGGCCAGAGCATTTAAACCTTCCCCTGTTTGCAGGAGCTGCAGTTGAGCAGCTCCAGCCCCCGCTGGCTGTGCTCTCACCCTCCTGTGCTTTCCTTCCAGGTACATCGAGAAGTCGGCAGAGGAGCTGGATGAAGAGGTGGAGTACGACATGGACGAGGAAGATTACATCTGGCTGGACATCATGAACGAGCGGCGGAAGACCGAAGGCGTGAGTCCCATTCCCCAGGAGATCTTTGAGTACCTGATGGACAGGCTGGAGAAGGAGTCCTACTTTGAGAGCCACAACAAGGGCGATCCGAACGCCTTGGTGGATGAGGACGCCGTCTGCTGCATCTGCAACGACGGGGAGTGTCAGAACAGCAACGTCATCCTCTTCTGCGACATGTGCAACCTGGCTGTGCACCAGGAGTGCTACGGGGTGCCCTACATCCCGGAGGGACAGTGGCTCTGCAGACGGTGCCTGCAGTCACCCTCACGGGCCGTGGACTGTGCCCTCTGCCCAAACAAGGGGGGGGCCTTCAAGCAGACGGACGACGGGCGCTGGGCACACGTGGTGTGTGCCCTGTGGATCCCGGAGGTGTGCTTTGCCAACACTGTCTTCCTGGAGCCCATCGACAGCATTGAGCACATACCGCCCGCGCGCTGGAAGCTGACCTGTTACATCTGCAAGCAGCGTGGCTCCGGGGCTTGCATCCAGTGTCACAAAGCCAACTGCTACACAGCCTTTCATGTCACCTGCGCCCAGCAGGCCGGGCTCTACATGAAGATGGAGCCCGTGCGGGAGACTGGGGCCAACGGCACCTCCTTCAGTGTGCGCAAAACCGCCTACTGCGACATCCACACACCGCCGGGCTCCGTGCGCAGGCTGCCCGCCCTGTCCCACAGCGAGGGCGAGGAGGAGGACGAGGAGGAGGAGGACGAGGGCAAGGGTTGGAGCTCTGAGAAGGTCAAAAAGGCCAAGGCCAAGTCGAGGATCAAGATGAAGAAAGCGAGGAAGATCCTGGCGGAGAAACGAGCCGCAGCGCCCGTGGTGTCTGTGCCCTGCATCCCCCCCCACAGGTATGACCCACCGCCCTCCCTGCACTGTGGAGAAGCTTCTCCCTTTCTCCGTGCCTCATGTCCCACTCCTCTCCTTAGCTTTTCACACAGAGACTTTTCACCTTGTTCTCTCAGAGGGCTGTTGGTGCTTTCCTTTGGGAGTCCTGTGTAGAGGCAGAGATGCGCTGCCCTGCAGAGGTTCCTGGGCCCTCAGTGAGGCAGGAAATAGCTGCTGTTAGTGTAATGGCAGAGAAAGAACTTGGCTGGATGTGTCAGGAAGCAGCTGGGGATTCCCGCCACTCCTTTCCTGTTGTGCTGACCTCAGGCACTGGAGTAAATCAGGCAGGGAGGAGGGAACTTCCTGCTGAGGCTTGTTTGGGTTTTTTACAAGGACATGCAGTGATAGGGCAAAGGGAGAATGGTTTTAAACTGAAAGAGGGGAGATTGAGATGAGCTCTTAGGCTCTTAGATCAAGATTAAATATTAGGCAGAAGCTCTTCCCTGTGAGGGTGCTGAGGCGCTGGCACAGGGTGCCCAGAGAAGCTGTGGCTGCCCCATCCCTGGCAGTGTTCAAGGCCAGGTTGGACACAGGGGCTTGGAGCAAGCTGCTCCAGTGGAAGGGGTCCTTGCCCGTGGCAGGGGTTGGAGCTGGAGGAGCTTTAAGGTCCCTTCCAACCCAAACCAGGCTGGGATTCTCTGATTCTCCTGGGGCTGTGCTGGGGAAAAGAGAGAAGTGTGGGAGCGATTCAGGCCTGGGAAACGGGCTGACCCCAGGGGTTGTTTTGGCTCTGGAGCAGAGAGCTGTCTGTTGGGATCCCTGTGCACAGCTCATCCTCCCCTCTGCTGGGCTTCTTCAGCATGTTGTGCCTGTTGCAGGCAGTGGCTCTGCCTCAGGGCCAGGCAGCAGTGGGGTGCAGAAGGACTGCAAGGGGTGTCTGAAAAGGGCCAGGACTCTCGCCTGTGAGGGTCACAACTGTCCCGAGGTTGGCTTCACAGCACAGGAAGGTAGTTGAGGCCTTGCCAGAGGTCGTGTTTCTGTCACATCCCAACCCCGAGGGCTCCCAGGAAGGCACAAACACCCTTAAGATGGTTTTGGGTCTTGCTGTCACCTTGCAGCTTTTTGCCACGGTCTGGTTATACCCTAACCTTAAGTTTGTGCTCACCCGGGGTTGCTCTGTAGCTAGAGCCTCTTTCCTCACGTGTGGATGCACTGGCAGGCAGTTTGGAAGCTCTTGCTGCTATCACTGTGCTCACAGTGAAACCCACACTGAGCTAGAAGCTGTTAGCCTCTCCCCAGGCCTTCCTGTTGGGATCAATTATTCTTCAAGGGCTGTTGCCAGGATGCCAAATGTCTTCCTGTGGGAGCTGTGCTTGGCTGGTGATGGCACATGGGGCTGCCTTCCCTGGCCTCTTTAGCTGATGTGGATGCAGGTCAGGTCATCCCCTGTGGGACGCGGAGGCAATGCTGGGGCTTTATCCCTCCAGCTTCCCAATAGCCCAGCTTTACAGAACAAGGCTGTCCCAGCCCCTCCAGGCTTTCTACTGTTGCAGACAGCAGGAAAATCCCTTCTGTGGTGCTATGGGATCAGACAGGAGCTTTGTTGTGCTTGTGCCTCCTGTTCCCCCTTCACTCTTTGCTAGGTTTGGTCAAGTTATGGGCTCTCTGGGGCTTGAGTTTGTCTGGTAACATTTGTCCAGGGCCTTTGTCACTGTGAGTGGCCCTGAGCCAGGAAAACGGTTTGGGGATAACAGTGCCATAATGCTCATGGTCTTGGGGACTGTGGGAGGTGTTAAAGGTCCAGCCCCCCATGCAGATGTGTTGTACCCTGAACCCTCCCAGCCTTTTGCCCAAAAGTTGGCAGGGGGTAGAAAGGAAACGTCTGGTTTTGGATGTTTCCTGGTGTCCCCCGTTGTGAGTGACTGGGGGGGGCGGGGGGCAGCAGCCCTGGGTCACTTGGTGGTACATGGGAAAGGGTGTCCTCAGCCCCAGGAAGCTCCTCAGCTGCTCCCTCTCCCCAGGCTTGCCTTGCTGATGGGCTCTGTGGTTCCTCTCCCTCCTTCAGGCTCAGCAAGATTACAAACCGTTTGACCATCCAGAGGAAGAGCCAGTTCATGCAGAGGCTGCACAGCTACTGGACGCTGAAGAGACAGTCCCGCAACGGCGTCCCCCTGCTCCGCCGCCTCCAGACACACTTGCAGTCACAGAGGAACTGTGACCAGGTAAGGGGGCTGCAGGGATCCTGCCTGTGTGTGTATGTGTGCTTCCTCTGCCTTCCTTTGGAGCGGTGGGCTCAGAGCCTTTGTGGTGCCTGCAGGCGCAGAAGGGGGTCAGGGGTGTGAGGAAGGGCAGCCTCAACAAGGGCAGCCCCAGCTGCTTTTGCTGCTTCACTTCATGCTCTCTGTGTTGAGAGATGTGCCAGGCAGCACTGGCAGCCTGCCACAGGAGGGGAATCCTGCCCTCTCATGCTGCTCTGCAGTTACCTCCTGCTTTGTGCCCTCATTTAGCTGGTGGCGGTGGCAGACCTGTCACAGTGGCTCTAGGCTGAGGCTGCTCAACAGTGAGTGTTGAGAGGGGTGGCTGGGGAGCTCCACAAACAGGCTGGAAAGATCCAAGGCCTCTCTCCCAGTTCCTGAAACCGCTCCAGGAGCACTCCCTGTGGGTGCTGCTTCCAGCCCACTGTCTGCCTCAGCCCTTAGTCACTGCTTCACAGATGTGAAGTCGTTGATGCCAGAGAGGAAGATTTTCCTTCTGGCTCCTTGTCTGAGCTCCAAATCTTTCTTCCTGGGCCTTTTGAGGCCTGTGACCGGGCAGGGGGTTCTCCTGCCTTTGCCCCCTCGCATTTACATTTTCTAGAGAAGGGCTGATGCTGCTTCTGCTCATCTTTGGCTATGGCAGAATAAGAGCTGGCATTTTTTGGTGCTCCAGAAGTGAAAGCAACCAGAGCTATGTTCCCTTTTTGCCCTGTTGCTCTTTGCTGGAGCTCTGACCAGCAGCACAGACCCTGGTGTTGTTCTGTGCTCTTGGGCAGCTGTGTTAGGAACATTAGTTCCAGAAGCTTGGGATGTCCACCTCCTGGCATCCTAAGGGCTTGGTAACCAGGGGGCAGGTACTCCACTCTGCCTAGAGGTCAGCCTGTGTCTGAACCACGCACTTAGGTTACAACGAGGGAACTGGGACCTTTGCTAAACCAGAGGGTCAAACATGCTGGTTCCTTTTGCCAGGGAGGAGCCCCAGCACACGGTCAGGAAGGTGGAGATAGGAACACATCTCCTGTCAGCTCATGGTCTCTGATGTTCCCGCAGAGAGACACTGAGGATAAGAACTGGGCCCTGAAGGAGCAGCTGAAGTCATGGCAGCGCCTCCGCCATGACCTAGAGCGGGCACGCTTGCTGGTGGAGCTGATCCGCAAGCGGGAGAAGCTCAAGAGAGAGACGGTAACGACCCTGTGTCCTCCCTGGGGAGCTGCTGGGGTGGGCAGGAGCATGGGCAGCTCTTCAGAGCACTCTAAGGTGTGTGCTGGGTGCCCTCAGCCGTGCTGTGCCTCGCCCCGGTGGCTCTGAGTGAAGGTGGCTGCTCTGCAAGGCTCAGGTGGGATGTGCTGGATCTGGTGTGCACCTCTGCTCCCCACACACAGGGGTGAGGAGCAGGCACTGTCCTGCAAGGAGCGGTGCCACTGTCCTGCAGCTCTGCACTGCTGCTCCCCAGGGACTGTCCCTGCTGCTGGGCAGGGGGCTCAGCCCCGCTCTGTTGCTCTTGTTTCAGATCAAGGTGCAGCAGGTAGCACTGGAGATGCAGCTGACCCCTTTCCTCATCCTGCTTCGCAAGACTCTGGAGCAGCTGCAGGAGAAAGACACAGGCAACATCTTCAGCGAGCCGGTCCCTCTGTCTGAGGTAACAGAAATCTACGAAGTAAGAACCCCCTCTCCCAGATTTATGCTTCACTCCGACTCGTCCCTTGCTCGTGCCAAGGGCTGCCCAGGGGCTGCCTCTCCAGTATAAACCTCTCCTGGTGCAGCTTGAGGCCATTTCCTCTTGTCCCATCCCTTGTTCCTTGGGAGCAGAGCCCAGCCCCTCCTGGCTCCATCCTCCTGTCAGGCACTTGTAGGGAGCGATCAGGTCCCCCCTGAGCCTTCTTTTCTCCACACTGAACCCCCCCAGGTCCCTCCATTCCCCATCACACTTGTGCTCCAGGCCCTGCACCAGCTCTGTTGCCCTTCTCTGGCCCTGCTCCAGCACCTCAGTGTCTGTCTTACAGTGAGGGAGCAGAGCTGGTGCTGGCTGGAGCACATTACTCAGCTCTTCCTCTTCATGTACTGCTGGTGCCCCCCTCGTGTCTGTGAGCAGTTGGGCATTCCCGTTGGGAAGCCAAGAACACAAGCAGCACCCTCTTACCTGTCCTCTCATGAAGGCCTCTGCTAGGTGATGCACTGAGCACAGCATAGGAAAGGGTTTGACTCCCAGACTGCAGGCAGGTCAGCACGGAGGTGTCCCAGCAGAGCTGGGGGGAACACTGCACAGTCCCCCCTGCAGCCAGTGCTGCCAGTTCTGTTTTACCTGTCTGCACTCACCCTCCCCCTGGGGGCTGCCCTTGCAGCTTCATCCCTCAGGGAATGCCATGGAGCATACTGGATCCCAGCTGCCTGCAGGCAGGAGGAGAGGACAGGGTGCTGGCAAGTGCACTGGAGCTGTAAAACCGCCTCAGAGCGCGTTATCTGCTGGAGCAGGTTGAGCACAGCACATGGGCTCCTGCTCCGGAGGCGTTGCTGCTCCTCAAGCTGCACAAGCAGACGGCATTCCCCGATGTGCATTTGGGCACAACACAGGGAGTGATACCTCATTCCTTTAACCACTGTTGTCTTGGAGCAGGTAATGCTGAGGCTGGCTCCCAGGCTCTTAGCTCTGCCTCTTTCCTCATGCAGGTCCCGGATTACCTGGATCACATCAAGAAGCCGATGGACTTCCAGACAATGAAACAAAACCTGGAAGCCTATCGCTACCTGAACTTCGACGACTTCGAGGAGGATTTCAACCTGATCATCAACAACTGTTTGAAATACAACGCCAAAGACACCATCTTCTACCGGGCAGCCATCCGCCTGCGGGAGCAGGGAGGTGCTGTGCTGCGGCAGGCTCGCCGGCAGGCTGAGAAGATGGGCATTGACTTTGAGACAGGCATGCACTTCCCTCACTGCGTAACGGCGGAAGAGGCTCAGGTCCAAGACATCGAGGATGGTGGGTTCTCATCCCCTGGCCTGGGGTGTGAGGGCTGCTTGGAGGCTCCAAGGCTGGAGGCTTGTCTGGTTGGAAGGACTGACCCCCCCCCCTGTTGTCAGAGCCGAGTGCTTCCCCTTTCCCCCAGTTGTGGGCTTTGCTGGCTGCTCCAAAGCTCCTGATACCCCTCAGCCAGAGCTCACTGGCTCCATGGTTGTAGTTCTGCTTGTGTCTGGGCAGTGGGGACCACCACCAGGCACAGCTTGTCCGAGAAGGGTCCCTTTACAGTCCTCTTTTCCCTGCTCCAGCATGGGTTAGGCTCAGACAGGGAACTCCCCTGCTTTGTAATGATTCAGGAGCCTTTTGTCTTTTGTTTTTCCTGTTACAATCCCCCTCTCTTTTTCCTTCTGTGTCCTTGCCCTAGATTATGGGAACCCTGGCATTCTCCACGCTGGCTTCCCCACCTTGCTTCCCACAGGGCTCCTTCTCCAGGTCTTCCCATGTTCATGAGTGTTTGGTGCCACTTCGGCTACTTCCCTCTGTGGGGAACCTGCCCTTTCAGGCAGAGCAGCTCCAAGGAGTTCCCAGTTTCCTTTCATCCATCTGCTCCTCTTTGTCCCCCAGAAGATGTGCGGCTGCTGCTCTCGGAGAACCAGAAGCACCTCCCTTTGGAGGAGCAGCTCAAGATCCTGCTGGAGCGGCTGGATGAGGTCAACGCCGGCAAGCAGAGCATCGGCCGCTCCCGGCGCGCCAAGATGATCAAGAAGGAGATCACGGTCCTGCGCAGGAAGCTCGCCCACCCGCGGGACCTGGGCCGGGACGGGCTGGAGCGGCACGGCTCCTCGGCCAGGGGGGGCCTGCAGGCACACAACCCCTGCGAGAAGGACCTGCAGACAGACAGTGCTGCCGAGGAGAGCAGCAGCCAGGAGACGGGCAAAGGTACCTGCTCTCAATGTCCCTGCCTGCCTGGATGGGGCACAGGGTGAGGGTGCAGCAGCCCCAGCCGATGAGCTCCAAATGCCCTCAAGTGCCAGCCACCAGCTCCCTGCCTCCAGGGTGGAGATGCTGGGCTCATGGGGAGCACAGCAAAGGCTCCAGGCAGAGCTGCCAGGTACCACTGAGGGTTTGTCACCTCTGCATCCCAGTTCTGCTTCCCTAAGCAGAACTTTGACCTCATCCGGGCTCTTTGGCAAATAGGAAGCGTTTAGGGACTTTGTCTTTCAAGGGTGCAGTGGAGCTTTTCAGCTGCTTCCTTCCTGATCTTGACTCCTACTTTGAGATTGCCTGGGAGACAAGAAGGCATCCCTGGCTGGTGGAATGCTCTTTGATGTCCCCATCTGAGTTTTACTGCTGGCAGACTGGATAGCTTCACCCTGAGGGCGCAGGCAAAGCTCAGGATGGAGGATCTTCTGGGATAACGTTCCCAAGAAATGAAGCTATTCCTTGCTGCTGCTGCTGTGTGGTCCATGCAGGAACCATGGGCTGCAGCTGACACCTTCTCCTCCTCCCTTTTCCAGGTCTGGGTCCCAATTCTTCTTCCACCCCAGCACATGAAGTTGGCAGGAGGACCTCAGTGCTCTTCTCCAAGAAGAACCCTAAAACTGCAGGACCTCCAAAGCGCCCGGGCCGCCCCCCGAAGAACCGAGACAGCCAGATCACCCCTGGGCACGGCAGCAGCCCCATCGGGCCCCCCCAGCTCCCCATCATGGGCTCTTCCCAGCGGCAGAGGAAGCGAGGGCGAAGCCCACGGCCCAGCTCCAGCTCAGACAGCGACAGTGACAAGTCCACTGAAGATGCTCCCATGGGTGGGTGCCGCAGGTCCCCCCCTGCAGCCGGGTGGCTGACAGGGTCCCGTGGGGTTCCAATGCTCTTTGGTGCTTTGCAGATCTGCCAGCCAACGGTTTCAGCAGCGGGAACCAGCCGGTGAAGAAGAGCTTCCTGGTGTACCGCAACGACTGCAACCTGCCCCGCAGCAGCTCCGACTCCGAGTCCAGCAGCAGCAGCAGCAGCAGCGCTGCCTCAGACCGCACCAGGTACCGGCCCTGATGGGGGCTGCCCATGGGGGCAGTGGGTGGCTCTCAGCCTTGAGCTGCTGCATAAGGAGCCCATTTGGTGGTCCCTGTTCCATTCACCCTCCTGCAGCATGGCTGCTGTTAGCTAAACCCTAGAGAGATGTGGGGTTTGTGCCTTTCTATGGTGTAAAACCTAAAGGTGAGTGTGCAGCAAAGGGCTAGTAGGGAGTGTGAACCAGGAATTCCCTCTTGGCACTTCCAGCAGCCAGCTCCTGCAGGATCCCCCTGCTTGTGGCTCTGTTTTGGAGCCGTGCACATCTTTTGGGGCCTCATGGGTGAAATGGGGTGAGGGTCTGGCTGAAGCACCAGAAAACCGGGTGAGCCCCAGCAGAAGCACCATCATTGCCAAGTCCTTCCCAGTGCCAAGACCAGTGGTTGGAGCCCATGAGCCCTGGTGTCCCTCCAGGCTCGGAAGCCTGGAAGCTTCACCACGGCTCCTGCTGACAGCTCTGCTCCCTCTCTCGCAGCACAACACCCTCCAAGCAGGGCCGAGGGAAACCCTCCTTCTCCCGAGTGAACTTCCCGGAGGACAGCAGCGAGGACACGTCGGGGACAGAGAACGAATCCTACTCCGTGGGCACGGGGCGAGGCGTGGGGCACGGCAGTAAGTGGGGTGGCTGGGGGCTGTCACTGTCACCCAGGGTGGCAGCAGCTGACTCTCCTCTAACCCCAATCTCCTCCGGCCCAGTGGTGCGCAAGGGCATGGGCCGTGGTGCGGGCTGGCTCTCCGAGGATGAGGATTCCTCCCTGGATGCTCTGGACCTGGTGTGGGCGAAGTGCCGGGGGTACCCCTCCTACCCCGCGCTGGTGAGTACCAGGAGCCACTTGCACACCATCAGGGCTCCCTCAGTCCCGCAGAGTGGTGCTGGGGAGGGGGTCCCCATCATTCCATTCAGTGCTCCCCGTTATCCCTGCAGATCATCGACCCCAAGATGCCGCGGGAAGGCATGTTCCACCACGGCGTCCCCATCCCTGTGCCCCCCTTGGAGGTGCTGAAGCTGGGGGAGCAGATGACTCAGGAAGCACGCGAGCACCTCTACCTTGTCCTCTTCTTTGACAACAAGCGCACTTGGTAAGGCTGGGGCGCCGGGGGCTGTTGTGGGAGGGGAGGGGGCAACCGGAGACGATTGTAACCCTCAAACGAGGTTTTGCCCCATTCCCCGCAGGCAGTGGTTGCCCAGGACCAAACTGGTACCACTGGGGGTGAACCAAGACCTGGATAAGGAAAAAATGCTGGAAGGTCGGAAGTCCAACATCCGGAAGTCGGTGCAGATCGCCTACCACCGCGCCATGCAGCACCGCAACAAGGTGCAGGGCGAGCAGAGCAGCGACTCCAGCGAGAGCGACTGAGCGGGGCCCCCCCCTCGACGGCCGCTCCCCGCCGAATCTCAGGGCAAACGGGGCTCGGGGGGGGGGGGGGGGGGTCCCGTGCAGCTGGTCTGCACCCGCCGGGCTGGGATGTCACCGTCCCGGTGCCCGCTCCCGCCGCGCCCCGCCGTTGCTGTGTTCCGGCTGCACACACGCGGCCCCCCCCCCGCCCCAGCCCCCGGCCGGCCCCGCGTTCGGACGTTGTTTGTATTTATTTTGAAGGAAGAAAAAGAAAATCTATTGATTCTTAGAAAATAAAAAACCTCCGCTGCGCGCGGGGAACGGGAACGGGGAACGGAGCGGGAGCAAGGAACGGGAATGGGCGCAGGGAACGGGAATGGGAAACGGGAGCGGAAGCAAGGAACGGGAATGGGCGCGGGGAACAGGAATGGGGAACTAAAACGGGCACGGGAACGGGGAACGGGAGCAGAAACGGAACAGGAGCGGGAACGGGGGGGGGAACGGGAACGGGGAACGGAGCGGGAGCAAGGAACGGGAATGGGCGCAGAGAACGGGAATGGGAAACGGGAGCGGGAGCAAGGAACGGGAATGGGTGCGGGGAACAGGAATGGGGAACTAAAACGGGAACGGGGAACGGGAGCAGAAACGGAACAGGAGCGGGAACGGAGAGGGAGCAAGGAACGGGAATGGGCGCGGGCAACGGGAGCGGGGAACAAGAACGGGAGCGGGAAACGGGAACGGGGCGGACCGCGCTTCCGGGTTGGGACCGGAAGTGTGGGGATAAAGCGGCGCCGGCGCGGAGGGGGAGCCCCGTGGTGCGGGGCGGGATGCGGGGCGCGGGGATGAAGCTCCGGGACACCCCATCGGAGAGCCCCGCGCTGTGGCGGGCCCTGCCCTGCCCGGCGGCCGAGCTGCGGCTGGACCTGGTGCTGCCGTCGGGGCAGACGTTCCGGTGAGCTCGGTTTATCCCGGGCCCATCCCCGTGGCCTCTGGGTCGGCCCCGACGTTACCCCCAACACCCCAATGTGCGGCAGATGGAGGGAGAGCAGCCCCGGGTCCTGGACGGGCGTGCTGGGGGGCACCGTGTGGACGCTGCGGCAGGAGCGCGACCGGCTCTGGTACACGGTGTACGGCGGGGAGGCGGGCGCAGGCACGGACCGGCTCCTCCGGGAGTTCTTGCAGCTGGATGTGGGGCTGCGGGAGCTGTACCGAGCCTGGGGGGCCGCGGACCCCCTCTTCCGACAGGCGGCCAAAGACTTCCCAGGTGAGGTGACCCCGCCGCGGGGGGGAACCCACAGCGCCCACCCGGTGCCCCCTTACCCCGTCCCTCCGACAGGGGTGCGGGTGCTGCGGCAGGACCCCGTCGAGTGCCTCCTCTCCTTCATCTGCACCTCCAACAACCACGTCTCCCGCATCACCGCCATGATCGAGCGGCTCTGCCAAGCCTTCGGCCGCCACCTCTGCCACCTCGATGCTCAGCCCTTCCACGCCTTCCCTGCCCTCACAGCGCTCACAGGTCCGGTGTCCCCACACCGCTGTGCCCATGGCATTGATGGCATCCAGCCCTGATGTCCCTCTGTGTCCCCACCAGGCGATGATGCTGAGGCCCGGCTGCGGGCGCTGGGCTTCGGGTACCGAGCCAAGTTCATCAGCGGCACCGCGCGCGCCATCACCGAGGGGCTCGGCGTCGAGGGGCTGCACCAGCTCCGCACCGTGCCCTACGCCGAGGCCAGGAGGGTGCTGTGCACGCTGCCTGGTGTGGGCACCAAGGTGGGTACCGCGGATGGGGACAGGACACGGAGCAGGAGTTGGGAACGGAGGGGGTTGATGGTGTGGTTTGGCAGCAGGTCGCTGACTGCGTGTGCCTGATGGCGCTGGACAAGGCGGAGGCGGTGCCGGTGGATACCCACGTGTGGCGCATCGCGCGGCAGCGCTATGGCATGGAGCTGGGCGGCCGCAGCATCACCCCGCGGGCGCACCAGGAGATCGGTGAGGGCAGCGCTGGGCCCGGACGTGTGCGACCCCCGGGATGGGGATGATGCTCCCGGTGCTCATCCTCTATCCACAGGCGACTTCTTCCGGGGGCTGTGGGGTCCCCGCGCCGGCTGGGCGCAGGCGGTGAGTACCCAACCCCCGGCACCGCAGGGCTCAGCTCTCACCCCCCAACTCACCCCATCCCTCCCCACACCAGGTCCTCTTCTGCGCTGACCTCCACAAGGGCCGGGAGCTGCCTGTGAGCCGGGATCGGGATAAGGAGAGCTGAAGGCAGGACCCCCGTGGTGATGGGACCCCTTAGCAACAGAGCCCCCCATCAGCGGCTATGGGGGGGTCACTGCTGCCTGGGGTGCTTGTCCCCTGCCCGCTGTGTGCATAGGGTGAGCTGCTGCCTTTGGGCAGTGAGGCTGATGAGGGGGGGTCAGGGCTGTGTGTGCCCCCCCCAGGCGGGGCAGAGCCAAGCAGCGTTGGCCTCTTGTCTTTATTACAAGCATTAAAATAGAAACATCCATTTGGAAAACTCCTTGATCATGCTGGGGTGTGGGGCAGTGCCGGGGCAGATGTGGGGTGATGGGGGGGGGTGTGATGGGGGGCTCGGGACACAGCCCCAAGCCATGGTGGTGGTGGTGGTGGGGGCTCTCCTGGGGGCTGCTCCAGTGCAGAGCTGTGCTGTGAGCCTGCAGTGTGGGGCAGCCCCACACAGCTCAGGGGGATCAGGGCTGGGTGCCTCCACAGTGCCCCCCCCCCGGCTCCCCACCCCACACGGTGCCCATGGGAGGGCCGGGCCCCCCCCATAGCCCCCCAGGACGTGTCCGTGTGGGGCTGTGCTCAGTGCGGGGGCAGACGCTGGGCTCTGCTGGGGGGCAGGCGCCCATGGTGCGACCCTGCGGGAGGAGCCGGGGGTCAGAGCCCAGTGGGGACACGATGGGGATGGGGATGGGGGGGTCAGGGCTCACCGTTGCTGGTGCCCCCCTCCAGCCGCTCTCCGGGGCTGGTTGGTGCTGTGTGTGCAGGGCCCTCCTGGCTGGTTCCCAGCTGCAGCTTCCTCATGTGCCTCACCACGGCCGTGGCGTTGAAAGCTTGCTGCCGACCCCACAGTGTCCCTCAGCTGCCGTGGGGTGACCTGAACCCCCCCATAGCCCCCCAGCACCCAGTGCTCACCTTCCACTTGCTCTTTGCGAAGTTCTTCTTGATCTGCTCGCTCACTGACTGGTGGATGTTCTTATCGAGCGCCGTGTCCCCAGCGATCCTGGCGCGGGACAGGGGTCAGTGCCCCATGGCTGATGTGGGGTGAGTTATGGGGAGCAGACGGTGATGGGTATCCCCCTTACCAGGGATGCTGCAGGGCTTGCTCGCAGGTGAAGCGCTTGCAGGGGTCCTTCTCCATCAGGTGCTGGATGAAGTCTTTGGCTGGGATGGGGCATGGAGCAGCCATCAGCACCGGTGCCTGTTGCTCCCCCGGTACGGTGACACCACACTGGTGTCCCCACCCCTCCACCCCGGTGTTCCCACTCACCCGAATCCGAGATGTCATCCCAGTAGGGCGAATCGAACTCATACTCGGCCCGCAGAATCTGCTCGAAGAGTTTGGCATCGTTCTCATCATAGAACGGGGGGTAACCGCAGAGCCTGGGGGGCGGCAGGGAGGGGGACACCATCACTGGGTGTCTCTGGGGGTACTGGACCCCACGGAGGGGTTTGGGGCGGGATGCGGGGCACATACAGGATGTAGGCGATGACCCCGATGGACCAGCAATCCACTGCCTTGCTGTAGGGCTTCTGCGCCAGCACCTCGGGGGCTGCATGGGGGCACAGCAGGGGTGAAGGGGGACCCCAACCCGGAGTGGGGGGGGGGGATACCCCATCCCCGCACCCAGGCGCTCACCCACATAGCCAGGGGTGCCGCAGGCCGTGGACATGACGCTGCCGCAGCCCTCGATCTTGGACAGCCCAAAATCACTGATCATGATCTTGGAGTCCTCGTCCATGCTGTAATAGAGCAGGTTCTCGGGCTGCGGGGAGGGGGCGGTCAGGAGGGGGGTGACAGTGGGGTCCGTGTGTGTCCCCCCCCCCCAGCTGCTCACCTTCAGGTCGCGGTGCACGATGCCCATGTCGTGCAGGTACTTGACGGCGTCGAGGATCTGCCGGATCAGGGCGCTGGCGTCCCGTTCTGTGTAGAAACCCTTCTCCACGATGCGGTCAAAGAGCTCCCCCCCCGAGACCCTAAGGGGGGCAGCACGGTCAGCATGGCCCCCTCTGGACCCCCCCCCTGTGCCCCCCATCATCACTCACAGCTGCATGATGAGGTAGAGGTGGGTGCTGCTCTCATAGATGTCATCCAAGGCCACGATGTTGGGGTGCTTGATCCTGGAAGGGGGGAGGAGATAGATGGTAAAGGGGGGTGGGGGGGTGAGTGGGCTCCTGACTGCCCCCCAACCATGGCCCCCACCATATAGAGAGCATCCGGGCTCGGTGCCGCGGGGCATCACGCGCCAACGGCTATTTTGGGCACTGGGAACAGCACACACAGTGATGGGTGCTGGCAAGGGGGAGTCACGCCGGGTGATGGGGAGTGGGACACAGAGCGGGACCCCCCCAAACCCCGGTGCTGGGGCACCCCCCTGCCGGTGCTGGGCCAGCCCTTACTTGTGCAGGACGGCGATCTCGTTCTCGATGCTGGTCTCCTTCCCCTCCAGCGCCTTCTTGGCGATGCACTTGATGGCCACGAGCTTCCGCGTCGCCTTCTCCTCCGCCAGGACCACCTCGGAGAAGGCCCCGCTATGGGGAGCGAGGGGTGAGCGTGGCCGGAGCAGCCGCGGGGACCATGGCAACGGGGAGAAAGTCCTGCTATTTATAGGAGGAAAGGGAGCGGGCCACGGGACAGGCAGGGATGGAGCAGCCGCATCCCTCCCGCTGCGGCTGCACTGGCCCCTTATCAGGCAGGATAAGGCTGAGGGTGAGTAGTGATGGGGATGGGATTGGGAAGCCCCGTCCCAACGGGTGAGAGCAGTGCTCAGGTGGGAAGGTGGCCGCCGGCATTCCCTAAGCCTTGCCGGAATTAACCTGCTAATCCGGTGTAAGAGCCTTATAGCGCATCGGGCACCCCTGTGCCACCAGCATGGGGATCCTTGGTGGGATAGCCACTGTCACCGGCACGCAAGGGAGGTGTCACACAGCACCACAACCCCCTGCCCGTCCCCTTCCATCCCATTCCCAACCGGCATTTGGTCCAGCATTGGACTTGCTGCTATTCCACCACCACGAACTGGGGTTTTATCACTGGAATATCCCACCCCATTCCCACAACTCACGTGCCCAGGACCTCCCGGAACTCATAGATCCGACGAATATCCTCCGTCCTCTTCTTCCAGCTGGATCGGTCCTGCCCCAGCGGCATGATGCCCCGTGGGGACACCGGTGTCCTACCCATGACACCACCGCGGTCAGTGCGGGCACAACGGGGGTGATAAAGGGATGCGGTCCATGGGAGGTGGTGATGGGGATAACGGAGTTTGGGGTGTTTTGGAGGGGGGAAGACGCGTTGGGCCCCTCCCAGTGCCCGCCCGCAGCGGCGGGAACCGGGAAGGGTCCAAGCAACGCTTCTGGGTGCGTTTGGGGGTCCCCATAATGAAGCGTTTCCCCCGTTTCCCCCCCTCTCAACACCGTCCCTTCACCCCTTACCGACGTCTCTGCGGTGGCCCCGGGCCCCCGGCGGTGGTGACGCCTCCCAGCGCTGACGTCACGGGGAACGGGGGTGTGGCCACCCAATGGGAAGGGCCGGGTTTGGCGCGGACGCGCGCGGCTACGCGGGAGTTTGGCGGCGCGGGATGAAGGGGGGATATGGACACACGCACACGTGGGTTTGGGGACATCCCCCCCATTCCCATCTCATGGGGGTGTGCGGAGGGGTTGGGGACCTTGGGATTGTGTTGTCCCCTTCACGTTGAGCCCAGTATAAGCAGGACCCACCCTATAGCATCCTGCCCCGCCCCCCCCCGGCCAAATATCCCCAAAGCCATTACACCATTGCTTACACCAGAGCTGCCTTTATTTCTACACGGTGGTAGATAACAACAGTACATGGGGAGCCCGGGTATCACCCCAGTGTGACCCTTCCCACCCCACACCCCAACTGGAGGGTTGGGATAAGCCCCCCAGGGCCATGGGGAGGGATAAGGGACTGTGGGGACTGCACCACAGCCACCATCGATGTCCATCCCTTGGTTGGTGTCACCCTCCCTGAATAACAGAGGGACACAGGAGTGGAAGCTACTGGTGAGGGGGGGACCCTCCTGTCTCCTGGGTGGGTGACAGCCCCATGTCGGGTGGCCAAGCAGGCCTGGGGCATGCAGGCACCTGCACCCCTCTGTCCCACACTGCACGGTGAGCACAGGCACGCTGGCACTTTGCAGGTGACAGGGACACAGCCACCACCCCTGGCTGCTGAAGTCCATGGCCTGGGGGGGGGCCTCCTCAGCCCCCCATTACCCATCCAGCAGCTTGAGGATGCTCTCCCGCTCCTTCAGGGTCTTCCAAGCCTGGTCCTTCTCCTTCTTGGTGGGCGTTCGCTTCTTCTGCCGGGCTGCCATGATCTTGCGGAAGGCATCCATCACCTCGTTGTCAGCCATGCGAACGCGCTGCCGCAGCTCCTGCCGGTGCAGCTCCTCCTTGGCCAGCCTACGGACACGGGGGTGTCACGTCCACACCTTCCTGCTTGCCCTTGCACCCCAATCCCTGCCCGCTCTCACCGCAGCAGCTCGTGCTTCTTGGCGCGGTTGTGGGCACTGAGCGCCTTGAGCTCCGCCTGCCTCTTGCGCAGCTCCGCCAGGACCTCGTCCTCCGAGTCCTCTGCAGGCCGGTCCTCGGACTCCAGCAGGCCCTGGGCCACCAGCTCCTCCTTGATGCGTCCCTCCAGGGACTTGGTGTGTGGGACGCTGCGGGGCGCAGAGGGGATGCTGCTCCCACCACGCTCCCCAGCACTCAGCACCAAGCAGGGAAGGCACCGAGCCCCGGGCCCAGCTCGCCCGCTCACCTGAAGGGCTTGTTCTGGCTGCGGGGAGACGTTCCAGCACCGTCAGCACCCGAGTCCTTGCCGGAGATCTCGGGGATGGGGGAGTCCTCAACGGGGGAGATGATGTTCTCCTGGTGAGCAGAGCACGAAGTGGGCACAGCGCTGGAGCGTGGTGGCACTGCCCCATGGGGTACGGGCACGGCACAGCCCCACGGAGCCCACTCACCTCCACGAGGGCCTGCAGGAGACGCTGCGTCAGGGGCCCAAAGGGACACCCGTCCTCTGGCTGCTCATGCTGGGCTTCTGACTTCTTCAGGAGAGCGTCAACATCTGCAAGGAAGCAAGATGGAAAAGCCCCAAAGAGAGGTGAGCAGCGAGGCCAGGACGCCTTCCACCCCCAGGGCTTGGTGGGGATGCTCCCAACCCCTCCAGGCGCTGTCAGGCTGGGGACAGCAGCACCTTTGGTGTCCAGCTCGGTGAGGGGCCCCAGGACACCTTTCTTCTTGTCAGCAGCAGCTGCGGCCCGGGCTCCATCCTTCTGCTCCTCCAGCAGGTCCTCCTGGGCCCAGCGCTGGGAATAATGCTTCCCCAGGGGTGGGATCTGCAGGAGCAGGGCTCGCACAGCTCCCGGAGCTTCCTGCCTCATCAGCACCGTGGCATCGTTCCGGGCAGGAACGCTGGCTGTGAGGTGCAGGGCAAAGGGAGGGTAGGAAATGGGCTTGGGGGTTTTTCACCTTGTAATGCTCAGCCTCATCCTCCGGCGGCTTGAGCAGCTCCTCCAGGACTCTGACCTCCTCATTGGTGAGGTCGGCACAGTACGGCTCCACCGATGCCCAGAACCTGTGGGGATGGATGAGCTGTGATGGAGAGCCCCAGGGCATCCTGCAGGAGCTGGCACACAACCCCTTCCCTCCAGGCACCTCAGCCGCCCCGACACCCACCTGTTTGGAGCATCATTTTTGGGGATGCGGGGCACGTCAATGGGATCATCCTGGAACTCGTATTCCTGGATCTTGGGCTGCAGGTTCTTGGATTTGGGCCTGCCGGGGCCAGGCCCGGTCCCGTGCCCCCCTTTCCCCTCCAGCTTCTGCTTTTTGGGCTTCCCGTGTTTGACAGAGGTGCCCACATCGTGCTCCTTGCTCAGCTTCAGGAACCGCCGGTCGCCCTTCTTGTCCTGCCAATCCGTCAGGATCTGGAAAGAGAGCGATACCCGCGCTCGGGTCCGGGCTGGGAGGGATGCAGGCAGCTGCAGGACCGGGATGAGGAGCATCCCTACGGCACCTGAGTCTCGGCCTCCAGCACCCGGAGGCGGCGGCTGGCGGAGGAGAGCAGCGTCTCCAGCTCCAGCTGCAGCGTGTCCAGCTCCTCGATGCCGATGCCGTCGTCCTCGGAGCGGGCCAGCACGGCCGTGTACCGCGGGCAAACCTTCCCGTGGTCCACAGACTTGAAGTCGTGGAACTGCAGCGGGCAGTCCTTCAGCTCGGACATGGCGGCGGGCACCGGGGGCTACGGCGGAACCGGGGGGGGAACACTGGAGCGGAGCGAGGGGCTGCAGGGCCGCTCGCCCCTTCCGGCCGCCGTCGGTGGTGCTCGCCCCGCCCCTCGCGCTCTCCGATTGGCCCAGCCACGCCCAGTGCCCATCGCTCATTGGCCCGGTCCTCTTTCCATCTCGCTTCCCTAATATGGAAGCTCTGACAGGCGCGTACCAAGCACAGTGGACGGGGGTGGTGAAGCGGTGCGGGATCCCGCTGCGGGGCGCCTCTGCCGCTCCCGTTCTCCAGCGAGGCCTCATCTCCGCCGCACCCTCGCTCTGTGCCTCGGCGAGGCCTCGCTACCCCCTCCCAGGCCCTCAGCTCGGGATAGGGCTGGGTAGCAGACACCCATCACCCCCTCTGCCACCGCAGTGGGAGGTGCCGCGCATCGGGGAAGAGGAGACCGGCTACTTCCGCCTGGCGGGACCGGACCGCAGCAGTCACCATGGTAGGGCGGGGGGCACCGGGCCGGGGGCGGCGGGGCCGGGCCCGTGGGGGGCAGCGGGAGCCGCGGGTGCCGGTATCGGTGCTGATGCCGCCGTGTCCCCGCAGACCGCCACGCTGCGCCCGTACCTGAACGCGGTGCGCGCCACGCTGCAGGCCGCGCTGTGCCTCGAGAACTTCTCCTCGCAGGTGGTGGAGCGGCACAACAAGCCCGAGGTGGAAGTCAGGTACGGCGGGGAGCGGGCCGGGACCCCGGGAGGGCTGGCGGGGGATGGACGGCTCGAAGCATCCTGGGGCAGCGGGGAGGAAGGAGCCTCCCCGCGACTGCGCATCCCCGTTCGGTTCTGGTCCCCCCCCATCCCCGTTCGGTTCTGGTCCCCCCCCATCCCCGTTCGGTTCTGATCCCCCCCCATCCCCGTTCGGTTCTGATCGCCCCCCATCCCCGTTCGGTTCTGATCCGCCCCCCATCCCCGTTCGGTTCGATCCGCCCCCCATCCCCGTTCGGTTCTGATCCGCCCCCCATCCCCGTTCGGTTCTGATCCCCCCCATCCCCGTTCGGTTCTGATCCCCCCCCATCCCCTTTCGGTTCTGACCCCCCCCATCCCCTTTCGGTTCTAGCACCCCCCCATCCCCCTTCGGTTCTGACCCCCCCCCTCCCCGTTCGGTTCTGACCCCCCCCATCCCCGTTCGGTTCTGATCCCCCCCATCCCCGTTCTGTTCTAACCCCCCCCCATCCCCGTTGCTGAGCTGTAAACCCTTCCCTGTGAGTCAGCGCTGCCGTTCCTCTGCTCGCAGGAGCAGCAAAGAGCTGCTGTTGCAGCCGGTGATCATCAGCAGGAACGAGAAGGAGAAGGTGCTCATCGAGGGCTCCATTAACTCCGTGCGCGTCAGCATCGCGGTGAAGCAGGTGAGGTTTGGCCGCAGGGGGAAGCTTCAGTCCCCTCTCGCTTCCCTCTCACTTCCCTCTCACCCCTTCCCTTCCCTCCCCTCTCCCCAGGCCGATGAGATCGAGAAGATCTTGTGCCACAAATTCATGCGCTTCATGATGATGAGGGCCGAGAACTTCTTCATTCTGCGCAGGAAGCCCGTGGAGGTGAGGGGCTGGGATGGGGCCGAGCTCCCAGCACCGGGGGGGTCTCCAGTGATGGATGTAAGGGTGCATGGATGGTGTCCCGGGTGTTCATCCGCAGGGCGCTTCTCTCTCCCCCAGGGCTACGACATCAGCTTCTTGATCACGAACTTCCACACGGAGCAGATGTACAAGCACAAGCTGGTGGACTTTGTCATCCACTTCATGGAGGAGATCGACAAGGAGATCAGCGAGATGAAGCTGTCTGTCAACGCCAGGGCCCGCATCGTGGCGGAGGAATTCCTCAAGAACGTGAGGAGGCGGATCCCTCGTGTTGGGATTTTGGGAATGGGGTGTGGGGCTCCAAGCCAGTGTGGTTCTAAAGGCCAGAGCCCCCCAGTCCCACCTATGGGGACAGCAGTGCCAGTGTGCCCATGACCTTCTTGGAGACAGGGTGGGGGGATGCTCAGGGTAGGGGGTGCTCAGGGTGGGAGGATGCTCAGGGTATGGGGATGCTCAGGGTGGGGGGATGCTCAGGGTGAAGGGATGCTCATACCCCCTTTGTGTGGGAAGTGCTGAGTTTGGGATCCCCAGAGCACGCCGAGGGGGGGCAGCAGCCACCAAGGGCACAGCCCTGGGGATGCTGGGGCACACAGGGGCTCACAGGGGCTCGCAGCCACCTCTTCTCCTCTTGCCTTGCAGTTCTAGGCCGTGGTGCAGGACCCCGTGGCTCCCCAACGCTTGTGCCTGCTCCCGCTCCCCACCGAGGATGGCCGGGCCGGGCCGGGCCCTGCCTGCCCCTCACCGTGCCGGGGGGGCCGGGCCGGGAGCAGCGCCCGCTTGCGGCAGAGCGGCCCCGGCCGTGCCCGTGTCTCGTCGTGTTTTATAAACGGTCTCGTTTGCTGTAGCCGCTGCTTCGGGCTCGTTCCTCTCGCCGGGACGGGGCAGGTGGAACCGGGGGGGGGCGGCAGACACCGTGGAACCCCCCCCCCCGGGGATGTGGAATGCCGGGCTCCTGATGGAGCTCCATAGCAACTGCAGATGGAGGGGGCGGTCCCGACGGTGGGGCAGGACCTGTGGTGGGAGGAGCAGAGGGGGTGGCCTTAAAAGGGGGGATAAATGGGGCTGAAGGAGGATGTTGGGGGACGGGGGTCGAGATGTGGGGCACGAAAGAGTGAGGGTTGGGGGTGTCTCGATGAGAAAGGGGTCTGGGAGGATGGGGGTGGTGTTTGTACCCCTTCGGGGCAGTGGGGCCAGTGCGGTGCCCAGGGATGGTGCAGGGTTGGGGGGGGTCCATGTACTGGACCCGACCTCAGTCCCCAAGGGGAGAGGGGATGCGCTTGGTCCCTGGGGATGCAAAGGAGTCACCCTCTCGTTGGCACACAGACCCCCGCAGCCAGGCTTGAGGGGGGACTGCCAGGGTAAGTGATGTTCCTGGTTGTGTTGGGGGGCTGAGTGGGGCCTTTGGGCCCCGTGAGGCACCCCTGGGGGTTGCAGAGCAGCCGGGACTCCAGCACGAGGCTCTGACCTGGTGCATGCTTGGTCACCATGGAGCTGCTGAGGACCAGGCAGCACAGGGAGGAGGCTGTCAAGGTGAGGCCCGATTACACACGCACCTTACAACATGCCATGTACACGTGTTTATTGGTTTATGGCTGAGCACTTGCATCCCTGCTCCACGGTGCGGAGCCCCTACCCCATCATCCGCAATGTGCTGCGGGCACGGGGCTGTGTGGAGCAGTTCTCCAACACCGTCAGGGTGGGCACCCTCTTGTGGCAGCAGCAGGACACTGGGAAAGTGCTGTATGAGGGCAATGAGCAGTGGGAGTCAGTGCTGGGTGCTGGGTCCAGAGCCAGGGTCTCGGCATCCTGCTGGGCTCAGCCCTCAGTGGAGATCCCGGAGCCTCCGGAGGAGGAGGATGCCCACTGGTATGATGAGGAACCTCGATGGCATCCACAACATCAGGGTTAGTGGTGAGGGCCAGGGCTGGACTCCGCAGGGCACAGCCTGGGCTGGGTGGTGAGGGTGGGATGGGGGCTCCACAGCTCACCCCAGTCCCCTCTGTCCCTCCTGCAGTCCTCCATGGTGCAGGACCAGATGCCGACCTTCATCTGGACCAGCCAGAGCGGAGATGTCAACTTTTGGCTGCTGCAGGACCACCAGGTGGTGAACCACTTCAATGGCATCAGGGCCTTCACCACCAAGGTGAGAGCCTGGGGATGCTGGGGACATGGTGCTGTGGTGCCTGTCACCTTTGGTACCCAAACCAAGTCATTTATGGACACCAAGCCTCCCGCGACCCCCAAGCCAAAGGGCAGAACCACTCAGCTCCCACAGGCTGGAGCAGCACAGGTCCAGCCAGCTCCTCTGGGGCAATTGTGCTCCTTCTTCTCCTCTGGCTCTGTCCCCCAGGCACCACCACAGCCCAGCTCCAGAGGGCTCAAGTCCCTCTGCCCCTATGTGGGGCCAGTGCCCTGCCCAAGGCACCCCCTCCACCAGCTGCAGCCCCACCAAGGACCCTGCCTGCATGCCCTGGGCAGCCGAGCTGTGCTGCAGGCAGGGGTCACACAGCAGCACCCGCGGGCAGGCTGAAGAGCTGCTACAGGCCATGAAGGAGGGGACAGCATCCTGCCCAGCCTAATGGGGCAGCACAGCAGCAACCCCATCCCCCTTAACTCAAGCAGAACCCGTCCCCGCATAGGGACACCCATGCCACCAACCGTGGGGTGATGAAACAGTACTGAAACACACCAACCGTGTTTCAAAACCCCACGTGTGGGGTGGGAGGATGCAGTGGGAACCGGGGCTGCGGGCAGGAACCGGGGCAGGAAAAGCCGCCTCTGCTCTTGCCTGCGGTCACGGCTGTGAGACAGAGCCATAGCAGTGGTGACACCGGCAGTGAAAACCAGGTCAGGCACTGGTGTCACGTCACCATGTTGATGATGTGTCCCCAGGAGGAGAAACGGGTGCTGCACACCGAGGTGAGACGTGAGGATTTAATAGGGTGGCAGAAGGCACTGGGTGCTACAGCTCCAGGTGCCCGGGCAGCCCCAGGCGCTGCAGCGTGCGCAGGAAGGGCAGTGGTGGTGGGGCACGGATCGGGCCCTGCGGCAGCACCAGCTCCTGCAGGTGGATGTGCAGCGGGAGGTGCCGGAGCTGCTGCGGGGAGAGCCCCAACCGCTGCAGCAGCGCCTCGTCCAGCACCTGCAATGGGGAGAGCAGCTCAGTGGGGCCCTGGGGGCTGTGCTGAGCACCCCAGGCAGCACCCACTGTGACCATGTACCTGTGTGCGGGGTGCAGCGGGCTCGGGGGGCAGGAGGAAAGGCACCCCCAGCACCCTGCCCACCCGGGATGAGTGCTGGTGGTCACCCAGAGCTGGGCACAGCAGCAGCGTCAGGTGAACCGGGAGCTGCTCCGGGAAGGCTGGAAGGCAGCGGGAAGGGCACTGGGATCATGGCGGGGGGGGCACAGGGAGGGGTTTTGGGGCACCACTCACCCGTCCTGGGCTGGAGCTGGAGCAGGGCGCAGCCCCCCGCGGCCCCCAGCACCCGGTACCGTGTCAGGGTGTTCTTCACCTCCTTCCTGGCCAAGCTCCCGCGGCCCGGCGTCGGCACCGGCACCACCTGCGGCACCACCACAGCCTTCAGCCCCCCCACCCCGTTCCGGGTCACCCCCCTGCTGTGCCCATAACCCCCCCCCCGTACCCCCTTACCACAGCGGTGTCACCCTGCTGCTGCCAGCACAGCCCGGTGCGGATCTCGCCCTCCGGCTCGGCCGGGACCCCCACGGTGACAGCGCTGTGGGGAGAAGGGGATGAGGAGGGGACAGGACCCCTCCATGGTGCCACGGTGACAGCCCGGGGACTCACCGGTACGTGACTGGGTACTGGCCTCGCTGGCGAGCACCGGTGAAGTACTGCTGGAGCTCCTCGGTGGTGCGATGGCAGCTGGACAGGAGGGTGAGGCCGGAGTATTCCCTGTGGGACGTGACAGCCCTGAGCCCCATAGAGGGGGAGCGGCCCCCCTTGAGCCCCCTTCACCCGTACCTGGCCGGAGCCTTCACCACGTGGAGCTCGGCGGGGAGCCCCAGGCGCCGCCGCAGCGCCGGCAGCAGCAGGGACAGGCTCAGCTCCCCGGGCCGCCCTAGGCAATGGGGGGGGGGGGGGTGTGTCAGCACACGCTGTGCCCCCCAAACCCGATCCCTCCCCAATTCCTGCACCCCCCGCCCCGCACTCACCCAGCACAGGCAGGCCGGGGGGTTTGCTCAGCGCCAGCACGGCTCCTGGTGAAGGGATGCGGGTCAGGATGTGCCCGAAACCCCCCCCCCCCACCCCCCGCGTTCCCCTTTGGTACCTTCCCGGTGCACCACAGAGGCCTCCAGCAGCCCCAGCGTCTCCTCAGGGCCCAGCGGCCGCCTCCATCTGTGGGGTGTAAGTAGGGGGGGCACGAGTGGAACACACACACACACACCTCCCCTCCTGGTTGTGGGACACCCCCCGGTTATGGGAACCCCCCATCCGGTTCAGCCCACCCCCCCCCGGGTTATTGGAACTCCCCGGTTATAGGACACCCGCCCCCTCCCCGGTTACGGCCCCCACACACCCCGGTTATGGACCCCCCCCAATCTGACCCCGCTGCTCTCGCCCGCCGCCCCGCGCGCGCCAGCCCGGCCGCCATGTCATCAGTGCGCGGAGGCGGAGCCGAGCGGGGGCGCTCCTCGCATCTACCATAGAGCCGGCCCTCCCGGCGGCGCAGAGCGGCCTACCTCAGCGGCCGGTGCCGGCGGGGCTGCGGCTATAGAAAGGCGGAAGTGCGGGCAGAGCGTCCCGCCGGCAGGTGGGGTGCGGCGGGGGGCGCCGGGCTGGCTGGGGGGGGGGGGGGTGGGTCTGTGTCGGTCCGGTGCCGCTCACGCTGTGCCTCCCCAGGGCAGCACCATGGCTTCCCGCGGGGGGCCCCGCGCCGCCGGCACCGACGGCAGCGACTTCCAGCACCGGGAGCGTGTGGCCTCGCACTACCAGATGAGGTGGGTGCCCGGCCGGATGCGGGTGTGCGTGCGGGGCTCCGTGTCCCCCCTCCATCACCCGGTGATGCTCTGTGCTCCCCCCGCAGCGTGACCCTCAAGTCGGAGATCAAGAAGCTGATCTACACACACGTGTGCATCTGGCTGCTGCTGCTGGCCCAGATGTGCGTGGGGCACCTCAAGCTGCTGCCCCACGACCAAGTGGCCATGCCCTACCAGTGGGAGTACCCGTACCTGCTCAGCATCCTGCCCTCGCTGCTGGGCCTCCTCTCCTTCCCCCGCAACAACATCAGCTACCTGGTGCTCTCCATGATCAGCACCGGGCTCTTCTCCGTGGCTCCGCTCATCTATGGGGCTATGGAGATGTTCCCCATGGCGCAGCAGCTCTACCGGCACGGCAAAGCTTACCGCTTCATCTTCGGCTTCTCGGCTGTGTCCGTCATGTACCTGGTGGTGGTGGTGGCCGCTCAGGTGCACGGCTGGCAGCTCTACTACAGCAAGAAGCTGCTGGACTCCTGGTTCACCAGCACGCAGGAGAAGAAGAAGAAATGAGGAGCGATGGGGTCTGCGAGGGATGGAGCTCTGCAGCCGGGCCCTGTGGGGCAGCGCTGGTGCGGCTCCGGTGCGGGCTCCCCCCCCATCCCGGGACCAACGTGTCTGAGCCATGCCACGGCTCCGGGATCGCATGTAACGGGGGGGGGGGGAGACCCGGTGCTGGGGAGGGGGTCCCGATCCTCCGCGTGTTTCTGTATGGAAATAAAGCAGCTCCGCGCTCCCACGCGTGTCTGTGCCGCCCGGTGGCGGGGCGGGCGGAGCGGCGGGGCCACACGTGCCGGCGGAGGAATGCGGCGGGGCCGGCCCGGGGCGGGGCGGGGAGCGGAGCGGAGCGGGTCGGAGCGGCCATGGGGAGCTCGGTGCTGCTCGCTGCCGCCGCGTTGCTGCTGCTGCCGCCGCTCACCGGGACCGGAGCCGCCGTCACCCGCCTGCGGGTCTCCTCCAACTTCGTGAGCGACGGGGGAACGGGGAGGCGGTGGGGAGGGAGGCGGAGGGCGGGCGGCGCCGCGCTCACTCCGGTGTCTTTGCTTGCAGAAGTGCTGGGCCACCGGTGAGTAGCGTCGGGACCGGGATGGGGCTGCGAACGCGGGGCTCCATCCGCTCGCTGATACCGGGTCCTGGAGGCGGGGGTTCCCCTTACCCGCGGTTCTCCCTTCTCGGGGCTCCCCCCTCCCGGTGTTCCCGGTGTGCCGAGCACCCGCCCCGCCGTGGACTCCCGGTCCCGGCTGTACGCGGACCCCGGCCGCCGCTCTCTGCTCTCCCCTCCCCGCAGCCGACAGCACATTGAGCCGCCCCCGGTGCCGCCGCCCGTCCCGGGCCGGGCCGGCGCTGAACGCACCCGCCCTGGAGCTGGGCAGGGCCCGCCTGTGCCTGCACTCGCAGCGCTGCCAGCCCTGCCTGCGGGTGCGCCTGGCCCTCCCCTCCGCAGGTACGGGCAGGGGCACCGCGCACCCCCCGTCGGTGCGGGGGGGATGTGGGGGTAAAAAGGGGAGCTCGGGGCTCATCTCCCACCCGTGCCCGCTCCCCACGCTGGTTTCCCGCAGAGCTCGGTGATGTCCGTGGGCTCCGGCTCAACTTCCTGGAGCTTGGCTCCAACCGGGCAAGCTGGCTGCAGGTGTGGCGGCGGCACCGGGCAGCGGGCAGCTCACCGGTGAGTCTGGGGTGGGTCGGACGGGGCGGAGCCGTCGGTGTCCCGCTGAACCCCCCACCCCATACACACACACACACCCCGGTTCCCGCAGTGGCAGGTACAGTTCGACTGCTTCCCGGTGGAGAGCGGCCGGCAGGTCCTTGTCTCCCTCCGCACTATCCCCGACCGAGGCTGGACCCTCAGCCGCAGCCGCCTGGTGGCTGCTGAACTGCCCGGTGAGGCTGGGGGGGACCGGAGGGGTCTCGAGGGATGGGGGACACACAAACGGGCACCAGCTGACCCCTGCCTGCTCCGCAGGACCCGTCTTCACCCATACGTGGGTGCCCGAGGAAAGGGCCATCAAAGTGTGGGTGCCCGAGGGCCCGGCCCTCATGGTGCGGCTGTGCCATCAGCTCGCCCTGGAGTGCGAGGAGCTGCCCCGGCCCTTCCACCAGCAGGTAACGGCTCCGTTCCCCACCACACCAGGCTGGGATTCGTGTTCCCCTCCACTGATGCTGCCTCCATACCATAGGTGCTGGTGAAGGGGGGCCACCGCATCTCGCTGCCATACGAGTTCCTGGTGCCCTGTTTATGCATTGAGGTGCGTCGCCCATCCCCGTGGCCTCTGGGCCCGTGCAGCGAGGGCTCATCCTGCCCTGACCCCCCCCTCCCCACTCTGCTCCCCCAGGCCTCCTACCCGCACCACGACAGCACACGCAGCAAGCGCTGCCCCTTCCGCGACCAGCCGGCTGCCTGTGAGTGCCCATGGGGAGAAGGGACCCCAGTCCTGGGGGTGTCCCCCCCCCCCCCCCAGCCCCACTGACCCGGTGCCCCGCAGATGTCCCCGAGCTGTGGTCCTCGGTGCGCTTCCACGACTACAGCGCCAGCAGCAAGGACCAGATGGCGATGGTGCTGAGCGCCAGCTGCCCCCTGCACCCCCGCGCCACCCTGTGCTGGAGGGAGGTGGCGGCTGAGGCTGCGCCGTGCCACGACATCCCCAACTCCACGGCCAGCGAGGAGGACCAGGTAAAGGGTCCTGGGTTTGGGGTGCTGGGGCACCCACCAGACCCCCAGGGACCCCTGAGGGTGGTGGGGAGGTGCTGCGGTGCCCATGGGCTGTGCAGGTTCGGGATGGGGATGCTCTCTCTGCCCATTCCAGGCATACACACTGGACAAGGTGGATGTGCACCCCCAGCTCTGCTTTCGGGTAAGCCCCCATGGGTAGGTGGGCACCAGTGCTTGGTGGGGGGGCTCTGGGGCTCCCCCAGCCCCTTACTGATCCCTGTTCTTCCCAGTTCTCCTATGGGAACAGCAGCCACGTGGAGTGTCCCCACCGGCCAGGTGAGCCCTATAGATCGGGGTGCACCCCTGCCCTGGGGTCCCTCGCACCCCTCATCCCCTTGGGCATCCCACAAGCCCCCTGCTTCTCTCCCCGGTGACCGCAGAGACCGCCTGGAACGTCTCAGTGAGCGTCCGAGGGCTGCAGCTGCGCCTGCACCTCATCTCCAGCATCCCCGCAGCCTTCAGTGCATCCCTCTGCCAGCGCCGGGGCGGGCAGTGCGAGCCCGAGCCCCCCCTCTACACTGTCACACAGGTGAGTGGTGTGGGGCTGGGGAGGGGGACACGGTGGGGACCGACCCACACCGACCCTTCTCTTGTGCTTTGCAGCCGGAGGGCTCAGCCCCGGGGGAGCTGGCGCTGCTGCTGCCGATGCAGGTCCTGGGCAGCTGCGTGCTGGTGAGGTGACCCCCGTACCAGCACCCCCACTATGGGGGGGGACCCCAACCCCAACCCGGCTCCTCCTCACACAGCCTCTTCCCCAGGTCTGGCGCTCGGACGTGCGCTTTGCTCGGAAGCAGCTGCTCTGTCCCGATGGTGAGTGAGGGTCCTGGGGAGCCACGGGGGGTGATGGGGGTGCACGGAACCCCCATTCCCTCACTGCCCCTCTCCCAGTCTCCCGCAGGCACTTTGGGCTGCTGGGGTTGGCACTGGTGCTGGGGCTGGTGGTGACCGTGCTGCTCCTCAATTGCCGCGGCGCCTGGAGGCCTGATGATGGTGAGGGGCACTCCTGGGCGGGGGGGATGCAGGAGGGGGGAACAGTGCTCATGGTACCCACAGGGCTGGGGTGCTGCCTGCCTGGGCTGCAGCGTGGATGCACAGGGATGGTCTGGGGGATGCCCGGTGTGTCCCCAGCGGATGGGGAGCGGCTCGGGGCAGGGCTGGCACCGCTGTCCCCTCCACCCGCAGGTCCCGCGGGCGCTCGCCCCGTGCTGCTGCTGTACTCGCCGGACTCGGAGGAGCACCTGGGGCTCGTGTGCGCCCTGGCCGAGCGGCTCCGCGCCGGGCTGGGCTGCGACGTGCGCCTGGACCTGTGGGAAGCGGGCGGCTTGGGGCAGGCGGGGACCCTGCCCTGGCTGTACGCGCAGCGCAGCACCGTGGGCCGGCAGCGCGGCACCGTCCTGCTCCTCTGGAGCCGCGGCAGCGCCCGGCTCTTCCGCCGGTGGCGGGGCGGGGCGGCGGGCGGGGACCCCCCCGGGGATGCTCACGACATCTTCGGGGCGGCCATGTCCTGCCTGCACGGGGAGCTGGGCGCGGGGGGGCGCGGCAGGGGCTGGGTCCTGGCGTACTTCAGCCGGCTCTGCAGCCCCCGCGATGTGCCCCGGCCGCTGCGGCCGCTGCCCACCTACCGCCTGCCCCGGCAGCTGCCCGGCCTCATGGGCGCCCTGCGGGGCAGCCCCCCGGCCCCCCGCCGCTGCTGTCCCGGTGGGGTCGGGGGGCTCCTGCACCGGCTGGGAGCCAGGGAGCGCAGCCCCCCCCCGCGGCACATGGGAGCGGCTACCGGCACTTGAGGGGTTGCGCTGGGGCTGAGCTGGGCATTGCGGGGGGGCGGCCCCCCCCCGTTGTGGAGGTGGCAGGGCTCGGCGGTGCCCGTGGGGGCACAAGGAGGAGCTGGTCCCAGCTGTAGGATGTGCTGTGGACAGGGATGAGCGTCCAGGCCGTGGAGCTGGGAGCGGAGGTGCTGTCCCGGGCAGGGGCAGCTTTATTTCCACACAGGGATTTGCTCCAGAGGAAAACCAGGACCCGAGAAGCCCCTCGGGATGTCACAGACGGGCGAGGGCTGGAGCAGCAATGGAAGAAGCTGAGTCGTGGCAGGGGGAGCAACTGCTGGGCACAGCCTGGCCCTGCTCCTTGCTCTTGCTGCCAGCAGGACCGTGTCTGGGGTGGAAGCAATAAAGGCACCGTTTCACCCTCTCCTGCTCTCCGTCCATGCCGTGTGCTGGGGTGCCCGGTGCTCCCCTGAAGCACGGCAGGGGGCAAGAGGGGGTATAGGGCAGGACATGGCATAACCACGGCTCCGTGTGCGGCTCCCGGGCTGGTCCGGGTTCTGAAACCACCGTGCGCTGGATCCCGTCCATGGGGATCAGGGAGGCCCCACCCCGGGGCGGCACCAGCGAGGACCCGGGTGTCCGGGATCGGAGCAGGAAGCGGGAGCCGGTGGCGGCCGCGGGGCCCGTGGAGCCGGGAGCGGGGCTGTGGGCAGAGGATAGCGGGGGGCCGGGGCACCCCAGGGCCCCGGCCCCGCCATGGGTGCGCTGGTGCCGCTGGTGCTGGTGCTGGTGGTGACGGGCGGGCGCGGTGCGGCCCGGGACACCTTGGCCTGCACACAGGTGGGTCGGTGGCACCAGCACAAGGGATGCCGGGCACCGCGGCACCGGCTTCACCATCGCCTCCCACCAGGGCCTCGCCTGCCGCCTCCTGGGTAAGTGCCACTGCCATAGGACGTGGGACTTGGCACCCATACCCCTGCACCCACGGACCCGTGGCCACCCTCTGCCTGCCCCCCCCCCAGACCCCGATGTGCTGTGCGGGATGGAGCCGCAGGGATCTCCCCATGGGCTCGCCCTGTCTCGGCTGCGGCTGGAGCCGGCGCTGCGCTGCACCGGAGCCAGGGCCTGCGCTCCCTGCCTGGAGGCACGGCTGCGCCTGGCTGTGCCTCCTGCGGCAGGGCACGGCGGTGATGCGGGACGGGGGTCACCAGAGCGTGGGGACCCCTCTCCCCAGCACAACGCCAGCGGGGTGCTGCTGCTCGCCGCGCACACGTACACCTCCTCCCGCTGCGTGGCCATGGAGGTCTGGGCACCCATAGGCACTGCGCTGCCCGGGAGGATGCTGGTATGGAGGTGGGGGTACCAGGGATGGGTGTCCCCAGCAGTCGCTGGGCACTGTGGGTGCTGGCCCCGCTGCACCTCTGTGGTGTGGAGGTCCTGTTCCTGTATTGCCACAGCTCGGGGGTGGTTTTCCTGCCCAGGGCTGGGTTACATTCCGGTGCTTTGAGGCCCCGCTGGGCTCCGAGCTCCGTGTCACGGCGCACACCACCACGCACGGCCACCGGAGGCTGAGCCAGCTGCAGCGGGTACCAGGTGAGCCCCCCCCCATGCACCCCAGTGTGGCAGCACCATCCCCCCTGTGCCTGCTGACCCCCTGTCCCCGCAGACTGCTCGTGGCCTGTGGCACAGAGTGCTGTCACCCAGTGCCAAGGTAGGTGATGGTGACCCCCACACCTTGGTGCATGTCCGATATGGAGGGCCGGGTGATGGATGCTGGGGGAGATGGTGAGGGTGACCCCTGTGGTGCTGTGCCCTGTGCCGCAGCACCCAGGTTGCAGGTCTCCCCGGGGCCCAAGGAGGTGGTCATTGAGGTGCAGGGGGCGATGCCAGGGCACAGCTACACCCTCCGGCTCTACCACAACCAAAGCCATGGCACAGGCGGGCCGGGGCGCGTGGTGACTGTGGTGAGTGTGACCCCACCCCGGCCCCCCTACCCCGTCCCCAGGAAGCCGTGTCTGTGTTACAGGCAGGGCGCTGGTGTCACCCCGTGCTGGGTGATGCTGCCGGGGGGGGGGGATTTGCCATGGGGTGACCCACATCTGGTTGCTGGTAGCAGAGCAGCAACGTGAGCTACAGCCTGCCAGCCGAGGAGGTGCTGCCCTGCCTCTGCCTGCAGGTCAGTGTGTGGGCGGGCACTGTGTGTCCCCCACATCCAGCATCCCAAGGCCATGGACACCCCAAATCCTTCTCTCTTTTCCTCCCCTCCCAGGTGTGGCTGGAGACCCAGGACCCGTTGCGGGCCACCCTGTGCCCCTTCTCCCATGGTACCTGTGCTATGGGGCTGGGCTGGGGCACAGAGGGACCCATGGGGACACCATGGGGTGACACTTGTGTCCGGTGCCACCACAGATGCCAGGGCCTGGCAGCGGCTGTGGGCCCACAGCAGGCTGGTGCTGCACACTGATGCACAGGCACTGACCTGCTCCCTCTCATCCCCCTGTGATCTCTCAGCTGAGCTCATTCCCTGCTGGCAACCAGCACCCACCGGGCCCTGCCAAGCGCTGCCCGGCCTGCGGCACCCCGCTATGGGGCAGGTGAGTGGGGCTCCATGGCGCACCGGGAGCACCGGGGGGCTGTGATGGCACTGATGGAGCATCCCTTCCACCCACAGGGATCCCAGGAGCTTGGGGGGCTGCGGCCACACCCCAACCTTTGTGTGCAAGTAGGACACCCCTCTGCCCCACAGCTGCCCTATGGCTGCCCCATGGGCACCCCTGGGTGCTGCTAACCCGCTCTCTGTGGTAGGTGTGGAGCCACGGGCAGGTCCGGCTGAGCCAGTGCCTGCAGGATCGTGAGTAGAGATGGGGCGGGAGGGCAGGGGCAGGAGCCCCCCATGGATCCCCCCCCAGCCCCTGGCTCACCCACAGGAGCACTGCCCGGCCGCCCCGATGACATCCTGCTGCTGGAGCGCCACGGGAACACCTCGCTGTGTGTGCTGGAGCGGGGCGCATGCACCCCCCTCGCCAGCTTCACCAGCACGGTGAGCGCAGGGTCCCCGTGTCCCGGTAGCGGTGGCACCGCGGCACAGCCGGCTCACCCCGTGCTGGCCTTGCAGGGATTGGGACCCCCGGGGCTGCTGGAGCAGGAGCTGCGGCGGGATGTGGCGATGGGACGGTGCATGCAGGTCAGTGCGGGCAGCAGCGGGGACACGTCCCCAGTGTGTGATGTGCCCCCAGTGTGTGACAGGTCCCCGTGCCCACAGATCTGGCACCATGAGAACGGCACCGCGGTCACGCTCTGGGCCTGTCCCATGCATAAATGTGAGTGTCCCTGGCTGTGCCACGGCAGTTTGGGGCTGGTGGGTGCTCCATGGACACTGTCCCTGCCCCACAGACCTGCGTGCCCGCTGGGTGCTGGCATGGATGGGGGTGCTGCTGGGAGCTGCCTGCCTCCTGCTCCTGCTCCTGCTGAAGAAGGAGAGCATTAAAGGTGAGTGATGCCCATGGGGGGAGTGTTCCCATCCTAAGCCCCCCCTCTCAGGACCTCACCTCACCACCATTCCTCCCCACAGGCTGGCTGAAGTCCCTGCGGGTTGATTACAGCTCTGAGGGTGAGTGTGGGGTGAGCCTAGGGTGATGGGGGGGTCCCCGTTAGGGCTGGTCCCTGCTTGCTTCCCAGGCTGCCCCATAGGTTGGGTTGGGGTGTAGAGGGACAAAACAGAGGATGGGAATCCTATGGAAGTAGGGTTCCCAACCTGGCTCCCAGTATGACTGCTCCTTAGGGTGGGAAAGCGGATGGGTCTTACACAGGGTGGCTGCAGGGTACCCGGGGATGGGTTCAGACACTGACGATGCCCCCCCAGCCCCGCTGCGCGGCCGGCGGGCGCTGCTGGTGCACGCGGTGGAGCCGGTGGCAGAGCGGGCGGCCTGTGCCCTCCTGGCAGCCCTGCGCCCGCTGGGGCTGGCCGTGGCGGCAGCACCGGGAGGCAGCAGCGGGGCGGCAGCGTGGGGACCTCTGCCCTGGCTGCACTCACAGCACCACCGGGCGCTGCGCGGCGGGGACACCATCATCATCCTCCTCTCGCCGGCCGCCGTGGCTGCCGCGCACCAGTGGGACGCTGCCCCCAGCCCCGGTGATGTCCCCAGCACAGCACCATGCGAGGCCTTTGCTGCGGCGCTGGCTTGTGCCGTGCCGGAGCTGGCGGCTGGCAATGGGCGCTATGTGGTGGTCCGGCTTGAGGCCTTGGTGCCGTTGGTGCCACCGGTGCTGCGGGCAGCCCCTGCCTTCGCTCTGCCCAGTGAGACCGTGGGGTTCCTGCGGGCGCTGGCGGCACCGCGGCGGCGGGGACGGTGGCTGGAGCCGTACGTGGCGGCGGTGGCCGAGGGGCTGCAGCGGGCGGTGGGGGAATAAAGAGTGATGGCAGGAGTCCAGGCCAGGTGGTGTGGGGGAGATGGGGAGTGGGATGGACTGGGGAGGGGTGGTGGGAGGTAAGGGGGGAACCGGGGGAAGGGAGGGGGTCTGGGCTGGGTTGGGTGGAGAATGGATGGGAACTGGGATGAGGGGACACTGGACCAGTTCAGAGTGGGATGATGGGAACAGGGAAAATCTGGAGAAGATGAGGGGGAACTGGACCCGCGAATGGGGAATCCTGGGGAACTGGGCCAGTACTGGGGAGATGAGGGGGAACTGGCCCCGTTCAGAGGAGATGATGGGAAACTGGGCAAATCTGAGGGGTAATGAGAGGGAACTGGGCCAGTTCAGAGGAGATGATGGGAAACTGGGCAAACCTGTGGGGGAATGAGAGGGAACTGGACCAGCTCGCTGGCCATGATGGGGAACTGGGACGGCCTGGGAGGGATGAGAGGGATCTGGAGCAGCTCATGGGGATTGATGAACGGGGTAAATCAGGGGACGCTGGGCCAGTTTGGCTGGATGGGAGCAGGTGACCGGTCTGGGGGGGTGACAGAGACCGGTGACAGAGGCGGGTCGGGGGCTGAGGTTCTCTCCCAGGAGCGGGACCGGTGCCCTTGGCGGCGGCCCCTTTAAGGCGGCTGGGAGGCGGGGCCCGACGGGCGGCGCGGATTGGCTGTGAGCGAGGGGGTCGCGGGCCGCGGGCGCGCTGCCATTGGCGGGGGCGGCGGTCGCTGAGTCAGTGGGCGGGGCCAGGCGGTGCGGGCGGGGCGCAGGATGGGGCCGCGGGCGGCCGCGCTGCTGCCGGTGCCGGCCCGGCGGGGGGGGGCGGCGGCGCTGGGGGGGGCCCTGCTCGGGGCCGCGCTGCTCGGGGGGGTCCTGCTGGGGGCCGCCCGCGCCCACCCGGACCCGCACCCGGACCCGCACCCGGACCAGGCCGAGCCGTGCCGGGCCTGCCGCGGCCTCGCCGACAGCTTCAGCAGGGTGCGGGCTGGGGGTACGGGGGGACACGGGCCCTGCATGGGGGGAGCGGGGGTGACTTGGGGGGGGCACAGCCCGGGATGATGGGGGAGCGGGAGCAAAGCGGGAAGCACGGGCTGGGGGGGGGGGGGCAAGGGGGTGCCGGTGGTCCTTAGGAGGGGTGTTTGTGGGCTACACTCCCTATAGCATCCCAAGGGAATGAGGGGTTCCGGGGGGGCACAGCGGCTGGGGTCTGGGGTGGGGAGAGGGTGGAATGGCCATGGGGTGACTTGTTGCAGTAGGGAGGGGGGTGGCATGGGGGGGACTGTATGGGGATGGGTGTTATCAGGGGGTCCCCACTGTGCCCCCCCCTCCCGTGTGTGTGCCCAGGGCCTAGAGAGGACGGAGCACGAAGGCTTCGGCGGGGGTAACACGGCCTGGGAGGAGGAGAAGTTGGCCAAGTACCAGCACAGGTGGGTGCCCGCTGTTAAAGGGGTCTGGGGGGGGGGACACGCACACGTCCCAGTGCTGACCCCCTTATCCCCGCAGCGAGACCCGGCTGCTGGAGGTGCTGGAGGGCGTCTGTGCCCCCTCGGACTTCTCCTGCCACCAGCTGCTGGAGCGCAGCGAGGAGCACGTGGAGCAGTGGTGGTTCCACGAGTGAGTGTGGGGATGGGGACATGGAGGGGGGGCAAGGGGGTGTCAGGGTGCTCAGTGCTGTGTGCCCCCTCCCCAGGCGGCAGCAGCACCCCGACTTCTTCCAATGGCTGTGCATGGACACGCTGGCGCTCTGCTGCCCGCCTGGCACCTACGGCCCCGACTGCCGGCGTGAGTATCTGCGGCACGAGCGGGCACTGCTTGGGATGGAGGGACCCCCCCTCCGGAATGCTGCCCCCCATCCCGGCTGCTCTCTCCCCATGCAGCCTGTGCCGGCGGGCCCCGGCAGCCCTGCAATGGCAACGGGCGATGCGACGGTGATGGCACGCGCCGCGGCACCGGCCTCTGCGTCTGCAGCCCCGGCTATGGCGGCCCCTTCTGCGCCGAGTGCGGTGACGGCTTCTTTGAGGCTTCACGGAACAAGAGCCACCTCGTGTGTGCCGGTCGGTAGGGGTATGGTGGGGGGGTGCACTAACGGGGTCCCCCCTGGCTCTCACACCCGCTGTCCCCTGTCACAGAGTGCTACCGGGCATGCGGGCGCTGCACGGGGCCGGAGGACTCCAGCTGCCTTCGGTGCAAGAGGGGCTGGGTGCTGCACGAGCACCGCTGCATTGGTGAGGGCTGCGGTGGGCAGGAGGCGGGCTGGGGGCTGTGGGGTGAATGGGGCTGATGGGGATGTCCCCCCTCTTCTCCTGCAGACATCGATGAGTGTGGCACGGAGATGGCGCACTGCCGAGCCAACCAGTTCTGCGTCAACACGGAGGGCTCCTACGAGTGCCGAGGTCAGGCAGGTTTGGGTATAGGGGGCTATGGGTTATTCCCCATGGCCTGGGCTGGGAGGGGGCTGTGTTGTTGACCCCAGCTCCTCTCCCCATATCAGACTGCTCCACGGCTTGCATCGGCTGCATGGGCGCTGGGCCGGCTCGCTGCAAGAAATGCAACAAGGGCTATTGGCGGGATGGAGCCAAGTGCCTGGGTGAGTGTGTCCTGTGGGCTCTGCCCCTTCCCCACTGCCCAATCCCTGCCGGATCCCTGCCTGATCCCTGCCTGATCCCTGCCTGATCCCTGCCTTCCCCAGACGTGGATGAGTGCGCCAGCGCCGAGGAGCCGGTGTGCACGGGGGCACAGGAGGTGTGCGAGAACACGGAGGGCAGCTACCGCTGCGTCTGTGCCCGCGGCCACGTGCGCCGGGACGGGCAGTGTGTGGAGGACAAGCCCCCCGGTAAGGCCCGACGCGGTGTGGGGCAGCGAGGCGGGGGTCTCCCCATTTGTTTGTGCCCCCCCTTCAAGCGCCGTCCTTGCAGATGCGCCAGAGAAGGGGTTCTTTGACGACGTGACGGAGGACGAGGTGGTGGTGCTGCAGCAGATGTTCTTTGGGGTGATGATCTGTGCCCTCGCCACGCTGGCTGCCAAGGGGGACATGGTCTTCACCGCCATCTTCATCGGCGCCGTGGCTGCCATGGCTGGCTATTGGCTGTCTGACCGCAGCGACCGCGTCCTCGATGGCTTCATGAAGGGCAGATAGCCGTGGGGCTGTTGGGTGCAGGCCTGGGGTGGAGGGCACTCCCCCAGCAGGGGCTGGCTGCTGAAGCAGCATCCTGTGCGTGGTGCTGTGCCCTGCATGCGTCCCCCAGCCCCACATTAGTGTAGGGTCGTGCCCTCCCTGCTGCAGAGTGAGCTGGGGGTTCCTGATCCCTGGGGGTCCTGCACAGCCTGCTCCGGCCGGTGTGGTGATGCCAGGCAATGTGGCACTGGGATAGGAGGGGCACAGCATGCTGCCCCCCGCCCCACGGCGCTGGAGGGGGGGACCTGGCACCGTGGCGGTTAGGATGATGTGGGGCAGGCCCGGGGGGGTGCTCTGGCACTGCTGGGTGCCGGGCTGGTGATGCTGCTGGCCCCATGCGACCCTGTGTGTGTGTGTGTGTGTCCCCTCCCCATGGGGCAGTGGGGGCTGAGCCATGGCTGTGGGAGAACTGCTCTCCCCCCCAACCCCTTGTCCCCACATCCCTGGGCAGAGCCCATCTCCCCTCCCAGGCTGCTGGGGTCAGGGGGTTGGGGTCCCCTCCCTGCTCATGGGGTGCTGTGCTGGCGGGGGGGGACCCTGCCCTGTGCATGAGCGTGGCTGTTGCATTTGTCCGTGGTTTGTCCATCGGGGTGTGCCCATCCGTCTGTGTGTCCGTATCTCAGGAAATAAAGCTCTGCACACCCAGCTCGGCTGCTCGGGGTGGTGGTGGGGGTTTGGTGGGGGGGGGCCTCCTCCCAATATAAGCTGTTTATTTCTCTGGTTTGGCACAAAAAGGAACCGGCCCCCTCCTGCCCGGCCCTGCGCCCCCCAGTCTGCCCATCCTCACAGCTCAATGGTGTCACTGGAGAGGCTCCGGCTGTCCATTGCCTTGGCGATGGCCGGGGAGCCGCGGGGGCCATCCCGTTCGCATCCCGGTGTCCCGGTGGGCGGCAGCAGCAGCGGTGCCCGGCTGGGTGCCTCATCCACGGGCAGGCTGTCTGGCGAGGACAGCCCGTGGCGCCAGGGGTTCCAGCTGATCTTCAGCGAGCTGCTGTCCAGCGAGCTGGTGGAGGCGGTGACGGTGATGGTGGCGGTGCCGGCGGGGTGCCGGGGGCCGGGCAGCTCCGTTAGCGAGCTGCACCTCACCATGCGGCCCAAGCCGGGGGTCCCGGCGGGGGTAGGGGAGCCCCGCAGCGACGGTCCGGAGCCGCGGCGGGGCCGCCCGAAGAGGCCGTCGTGCAGGAGGTGGCGGCGGCAGAGCGCCTGGTCGATGCTGCGGCGCAGGTCGATGGGGGACGGCGGGCGGAACGCCAGCTCGCCCAGCGACGGGGACGAGCCCTGCTCGAAGGCGGCGCAGGAGCGGGCGGCCGCCAGGTTGGGGCACTTGGGGCTGAGCCCCGGGCCCGCGGCGCTGCCCGCCCAGGGCTCGCTGCTGTCCTTGAGCGCCCGCAGCGGGAGCTGCCCCGCGGGGTTGCGGATGAGGCTCTTGGAGATGTCGTTGCCCGCTCCCCGCTCGGTGCCGCCGCCGGCCCAATCGTAGCAGTTGTTGGGGTACTCGGGCGCCTCGGCTTTGCGGCCGGCGCAGAAGAACCGCAGCGCCTTGGCCCAGCAGGAGTGAGCGGCGGGGCTGCGGCGGCGGCGGCAGCGGCAGCACAGGGGCTCGGTGGCGGCCACCAGCAGCGCCAGCGCCGTGCCCAGCTCCGCCGCCCGCAGCCAGAGCTGCGCAGCCCAGCCCGGCCGGGAGAACCGCGCCGGGGCGCCCAGGACCCCGCGCAGCCACAGCGCGCTGTAGAGCTGCAGCCCGCACACGGGCAGCCCCGCAACCGCCGCCGCCAGCAGCGCCCGCGCCCCGCGCCCCGCGTCCTCGGGCGGTGCCCGCAGCAGCCGCCAGCACCCGCAGAGCCCCCCCAGCAGCAGCAGCGCCCCCGCGCCGCAGCCCAGCCCCTGCAGCCCCAGCCCCAAGGCCGGGCCCAGCCGCGGCGGGAGCAGGTCCGCGGCCCCCAGCACCGCGCTCTGCAGCGCGGCCGCGGCCCCCAGCGCCGGCAGCCCCCGCAGCCACGGCGGCAGCAGCCGGAGCTGCGCCAGGCGCTGCAGGCGCTGCAGGAGGAGGGCGAAGGCGCCGAGCATCATCGGGAAGGGCACGGTGCTGAGCAGCAGCAGCGCCCGCGGGGGCAGGCGGTGCCGTGCCCCGTAGGGGTCCAGCAGCAGGAAGGCGGCCCGCAGCAGGCAGGCGCACAGCAGCAGCCCGTGGGCCCCCAGAATGTGGGGCAGGTTGAGGGGCCGCAGAGCAGCCGCCCAGGCCAGCCCCACCACGCAGCCCAGCGCCAGCAGCAGGAAGGTGGCGGCTGCCCCATAGATGTGGGTCTCCCAGGTGAAGCCCAGCTGGCGCCGCAGCTCGGCCCAGCGCAGCCCCGTCCCGTTGGACCCTGGTGATGGAGATGGGTGGCTCGGCTGTGGCGTTTGTGGCGGCTGTGGTGGCTGTGGTGGATATGGTGTGGATGGGTGCCGTGGCGCTGGTTGTGGTGTCACCGCTGCCCGCCATGCTGTGACCGAAGGGGATGCGGAGCCATGGGCAGGGGGGTTTGTCCCTGGGAAGCCTGCAGGCCGGACAAAGGGGATGGTTAGCGGTCCCTGCATGCACTCCCCATCCGCAGGGCTATGCCCCATGCCAACCGTAGCTGTGGCCAATGACACCTCTGGGGGTCTCCAGCAGGACCCCCCAGTGACATGTCCTTGGTCACATCCCTGATCCCCAAGTGGAAACCCGCTCCTGCTGGGCTCTTAGCACTAATCCCTGCTGGCAGGACTAGATTAGGGCCATTGCCCAGCGCAATCCTGATTGAAGGTGTCACCGTGCCCTGACTGGAAGGCCCAAGATAGCTGCATCCCCCCCACTAGCCCTGATGCCCCATGGATGGGCTCCCATGGTCTGTGGAGAATGGATGGTCTTGGATGCAGCCCTGCATCACCTGAGCGCCTGGTGCTGTTTGTCCCTGCGGTGGGAGGTGCTGTTGGCTGTGGGGCGGCCTCGGTGGCATTTGGGATGCTCACGGCTCCCACGGCGCCCCGGACCCGCTGCGGGGTCCCGACATCCTCCTCGGGCAGCAGCCCTGCGAGAGAGGGCAGAGCCGGGCGCTGGTACCCACAGGAGTGAGGTCCCTACCGCAGGGTCCCCCCTGCTCCTACCTGTGCCGGGGGGGTCCGTTGTGATGCTGGAGTTGGGGAGCAGCAGTGCAGGGCCAGTGCTGAGCGCAGCCCCCGGGGCAGGCTGGGGTTCCATCGGGCCGGGGTCCGTGCGAGGGGCTGCATCCCCAGTGCCCGCAGTGCTGAGGCTGAGCGGGGCCCTGCGGGTGCTGCGCTGGTGGGATGGGAACGCCCGGGTCCAGGGCTCAGCCAGCCCCAGCGATGGGGCTGCGGGGGGCAGCCGGGAGGCAGAGCTGAGCGGAGCCAGGGAGGGTACGGGGGGACCCCCCAAGTCCCCCTGCGTGCCCAATGGTTGTGTGGAGCCGGGGCTGGTGTGGGCACTGGTGCCCTTGGGGTGGGAGACAAGGCCAGTGCCCAGAGGGACCAGTGTGCCCATGGCCGCTGTGGGTCCCTCCGCCACTGATTGTCCCCCTCTGTGGGCATCTGTCCCCACCCCATTGCTCATCCCCGCTGCCGGCACGGGGGTCATGGCGATGGTGGACACTGTTGGCCGAGGGCTGGGGGTGCTGTGCCCTGCCCAGGGCGGCCCTGAGGAGCCCAGCCCCGTGTCCACGGGCACCTCAGGGCCTGGTGCCCCCAGCGCAGAGCCGTGGGGCAGCGAGGTCCCTCCTTGGGGGCTGTTCCAGCCTTTGGCCTCGTGTCCTTGCCCGGCGATGAGCATCTCCTCCGCCACTTCCGTGCTGGTTTCCGTCTCCGGGGGTGCCCCCACGGCCTCTCCTGCCCGCAGCGATGGGAACCAGCGCACGGGGCTGCTGCCGCCCCAGCGCTCGCCCCCGGGGGCCCCGGCACCGCTCGGCTCCCCGGAGGCTTCCCAGGCTGGGGACAGCCCCGGCCACCGCTGGCCCCAGGCTGGGCCGTGCCGGGGGTCCCCGCTCCGCTGCAGGGTCCTGCCTGGGGTCAGCCCCGCCGGCACCGGCCCCCGTGCACCGGCGGGGCCCCCGGCAGCCAGGAGCAGTGCCCCGGTGAGCAGCAGTGCTGCAGCCATGGTGAGTGCCAGGCGGCCCTGCGGGGATGGGGGCTCTGTGAGCTTGGGGGGCTCATGCCACCGGCCATGGGGCCACCGTGCCCTCAGACACCCATTGCTCATGGCTGTCGTGGGGACCCTTCCCAGCTGTCCCCAACCCCGGTGTCCCTGCTGCCAGTGGCCCCATTCCCGGTCTTCCTCTTCCCAGGGTCCCCATCACGGTGTCCCCAGTGCTGGTGGTCCTTGGTGCTTAGTGGTCCCTTACTCCCAGCATCCCCGGTGTCCCCATCCCCGATGCTCCATCCCCGGTGTCCCGGCGGCCCCGCTCCTGCGCGCACCGTTCACCTTGGCGCGTCCCCGGCTGAATCCCGGCGGGGATGCCCGGCCCCGCGCGCTCCCGCCGCCACCGCCACCGCCGCCGCCGCACACGGGGACGAGAACGGGGCCGGGACCGCCCGGTTGCAGCGGCGGGGCCGGTTCAGCCGCCGCATCCCGCGGGCCCCCGCCTGCCGCGGCCCCGCTGCTCGATGCTCGGTACCCGGTGCCCGGGCCCGCGGCGCGTCCAGCCCCCTCCCGCCGCCCGCCGCAGCACGGGAGGCCCCGGTGCGGGTGCCGGCCGCAGCCCCCCCGCTGACCTGCCGGTGCCGGTGCCGGTGCCGGTGCCGGTGCGGGGCCGGGCGCTGCAAGCGGAGCGGGCGGCGGCGGCAGCCGGTCACGCGCCGCCCCGAGCCGCGGGCACCCGCGCGGGAACCCGCCCGCACCGGGAGGCGGCGGGCGCGGGGGGGGGGGTTGCTGCGGGGCCGCTCGGGAGCGGCTGGAGCCGGTGTGCGGGGACCGGGAGTGGGGGAGCGGGGAGGGGCGGCGGGGGGGAGATATGGGGGGGCAGGACCCTGTGGGTGGGAGAACGGCGGGGCAGCAGTGGGGATGCTGCGGGGGGGGGACCCTGTAGGGTCCTCGGGCAGGTCAATGGGTGCCCCTGGCCCCTTCGTTCCCCACAGCTCCTGCACGGGGCAGGCAGCAGCCTGGCAGCCGCTGTGCTCTGGGGCCCTGCCAAGGGCAGGTAATTAGCTAATGAGGTAATTGTCCCGCTGGAGAGCTGCCCGCTTGGCCAGGCCTTGGGTTGGCATTGGCACGGCCTCAAAGTGACACTGGCTCCGGGCACTGCCACACAAGGTGATGCTCCCCAGAGCCACTGCAGCTGGGGCAAAGCCCTGTCACCACCGTTGCTCTCTTCTCACCCGGGCCAGCGGGGTCAGGCCAAGGGGGGATGGCTTGAACCTGCCAGAGATGAGCTCTTAGGCAGAAGCTCTTCCCTGTGAGGGTGCTGAGGCGCTGGCACAGGGTGCCCAGAGAAGCTGTGGCTGCCCCATCCCTGGCAGTGCTCAAGGCCAGGCACTTGCCTGGTGCAGGGAGAGGCTCCACTGGCTGCTGTTGCTGTTACATCTTTCTCCAGGGTTTTTGGTTGCTGTCACGGGCAGGTAGTGGGGGCTGCGGTGGTCCCTGCGTTGTACCCCAGTGCTGCTTCATCTCTGAGGTGCTGGGGAGCCTTGCCTTGCTCTGTCTCAGCAGAGAGGCTTGCAGCAGACACCTCCAGAGGTCCCTCCAAGCTCAGCCATGTGCTGCAGAGCTGCTGCCTGCAGGCCAGGACCTGAACCCATCTCCATCAACCCCACGGAGCTGGTTCTGCCCAGCACAGGCTATGCTGGGATGGAGGTGGGTAGATGATGTAAACTGCATGGCCATGATGCCATCATGCAGCCCCTCTGCTCACCCCAAGGCTCAGGGGGCTCCCCATCCGCCCCCCACTGCTTTCTCCTTGTTAGTTACCATCATTGAACCAGTGTGGAAGGGGAAGGGTGGAGGTTTCCTTCTTTAAACATCAGAGAGGAGCTGAACAAACGAATCCTCCCAGCTCCATGATCCAGGGCAGTTAAAAGAGCAGCCGCCTGCTCACCCGGGGGAGCAGGATCCTGCCTCTCCCCAAAGACCAACACAGCCATGCTTGGACTTTGGCAAGCACACAATGAGTTTATTACAGCCAAGAAAAAGGGATCCCAGCCTTCCCCCTCCAGACAGCGAAGCTGCACCGTGCCCATTCGTGGCAATGGAGCTCTTTTGTCAACACCAAATGCTGCTTTCGCTGATAACCACTGAGATTGCAAATCAGCTGTGTCTGACCTGGGTGTTTTGGGGCAGCTCCTCACCTGAGAGCTTCCTAAAGAGCAGGGGTTGTCGGCCAGCGGCTTCATCTGCTCAGTGTGAATGGCACATCTTTGGCTCCTGTTTGAGACCACTGCCCTTGGGAAGCGCACACTGGAGAATTCCTTGGTTAGCCAAGAGATGGGAGAGGCAAATCCTTTCCTGAGTTTTCTGAAACCAAGAATTTTCTGCTTGAAAGGAGAAGAAATGCAAGAACCGATGAACCCGAGGTGGTGGGATTTGGGTTTCCTCAGCGAAACTTGTTCCTGTCCAAACAAATCTGAACCTTTAACAAGAACAATGAACACTGTTGCTGCCCAGGGAGCTCAGAACGTGAACTCTGAGACACACAAACCAACATAGAGACTAAGTGAGAAACAGAAGAGTAAAGCCTCTGGCCACAGAGAGGTCATTACACCTAGCTGGAACGTTTCAGGCAGGCCTCAGTGCTGAGACTTGCTCATCTGTGCTCTGCCCTCTCCTCCCTGGTGAGTGTCTGGGTTATGCTGTGTAAATATGACTGTATTTGGAGCCCAGGGCACCTCTGCTGGGAGCAGGGAGCAAACTAATACAGATCCCATTGGCTTTCCAAGCTAAGGGGGAGTTTCCCACGCAGCCCCTTACAACAAAAGCGGGCAATAACACTTCCAAGCATCCAGGCACCTTGTTTCTGATTAAGCAGATAACACCTGCAAGGAGAAACCGATGGCACTGAGGACCCTGAAGAGGCAACAAACCCCTTCAATCAGAATAATCACTATCAAAAAATAGAGAGCAACAGCCCGTGTTCTGCTGAGGCAGCGCAGCAGCAGGATGGGGCTTCTTGGGGCTTCCAGGGCTTCGGAGGCTGAAGTAGCTCATCTGTTTTTCACCCGTGGTGCTACACAGGGAAAAGGTGTTCTCCTGAGGCGAGGAATCCAGGAGGTACCTTTTCACAATGGAAATCTTTTCTCTCTTTTGCATTTCCAAGCTTCTCTTGTCTGCAAGTTGCTGTGGGCTTTTATCTGGTGGGAAGTGCTTTGTAAGCCTCATCTGAGTGCTGAGGATGTGCTGGTTGGGAGCTGAGCTGGAGCTTCCCAAATTGAGGGCAACCTTGTACCTGGGAAAGCCATTTTTCCTGGAGCTCTCCAACTCAATAATCCCGTTTGCCTTCCTTAGCTTCAGCCCAGCCTCAGCACATCGGGAGAGCTCACCTTTTCTCACAGCAGGGCATGGTTTCTTCCTTCCCATTGCTTTATTCCAGGGGATCCTTCCTGACTTCCACTTCAGTTTGTTCCTTACAGCTGCATTCTCCACCTCGCAGTCCATGTTCCAGTTGCTGTCTCTTCTCCCAGGCACATCTTTCCACACAGGAAGGTGGGAAACTTGGGGCTGCTTCTGTCGGGATGGCATCACGGATTGGAACCCTTGAGCGCTTCTCCTGATTGCCTTCCTCAGTGGAGTGGGTCGAGGCACCTCCTGTGGTGCAGGACAGTGCTGCTTCTGATGCCCTCCCAAAAAGTGGCTGTGAGCACAGCACACGTAAGGGTGGTTGACAGAGCTCTGTGATTCTGAGCTGTGTTTCACCTCCTGCAATGAGGAGTGTTCTCTACACACCTCGGCAGCACTGGGGCTGACGTTCCCTCCTGAAGCTGTGTTGAGGTCATCTCTAGATGTGCCATCCCCAGTGACCTCGTTCCTCATGGGGGAGTCTCCGTGCTGCTCCCCCTGGCTCGTGCAGGGGAGGTGAAAGGGACCCAAAGGGCTCTCCTCACGCAGAGCACAGAGCTGGCATGGGCCAGGAGAGGTCTGGGAGGAGTTATCAGCCATGGCAGGACGGGCTTTGGCAATAGAAATGAAAGTGTGCAGCTCAGCTAAGGTGTTCGGGAGCTTCAGGAAGCCAAGTTCTTCGTACAGCTTCAGGTGCTGATCTCTCAGCTGAGCTGGCAGCGACTCCAGACCCTCCTTCAGCAGCTGGACACTGGATTTCACATCTAGAAGCTCTGCATCTTTCTGGGGAAGCAGCAAGCAGAGCACAAGCAGTCAGCAGCATGTTAAAACGTGCAAGAAGAGTATTTAAATCAGAAACGTTAAGGTACTGTGTGTCAGACCCCTTAAATTGGGTAATTAAACCAAAGATCAGCAATTTATATCTACTTGTGTAATGCATGTTCTCAAACTAGATTCAGATTGGATATTAGGAAGCTCTTCCCTGTGAGGGTGCTGAGGCGCTGGCACAGGGTGCCCAGAGAAACTGTGGCTGCCCCATCCCTGGCAGTGCTCAAGGCCAGCTTGGATGGCACTTGGAGCAAGCTTCTCTAGTGGAGGGTGCCCCTGGCCATGGCAGCAGGTTGGAACTGGTTGACCTTTAAGGTCCCTTCCAACCCAAACCAGTCTGGGATTGTACTGTCCCACAGAAGTGAGAGGCTGGGATTGGGGCATACCCCTAACCCATGGTGTGTCCTCTCCCCCAGGAGCACTGCCTCCTCATGTGCTGGCATGACATCCTTGCCAAAAGCAATTTGTGCAGCAGGGCCTTTAGAGAAGCCCGACCTGTCGAGGAGCCCTCTGACAGCTCACTCCTTCACCACTGACACCGACTTGTTCCTTCACCTCTTCTTTCCTCCCCCTGGGAAGCAGCCAGCTGCAGTGACAAGGCTCTGCACCGCTGTGAGATGCTCTCCCCTCACAGGCACGCACTGCACCACCTCCTCCAGTGAAGGCATGTGCCAGCGTGAGGAAGCAGCGCTCCATCATCACCACCTGCCACAACAGGGCACTGTTGGGCTCCCCTCTTCCCCAGCCAGGGTTTCATCAGAGCTTACAGCACTGTCAGCCAGTGCTCGCTTAAGCATCAGTCAGTATCTAGCCTAGAATTAGCATTTTAATATGTCTTTCCCTCATCATTAGAACAGGAGCAGTCTACTTCATAACCCACCATTGGAAGGCAATTGAATGTTCAGTTCATATTTTGTAGAAGTGGGAGAAATCCAGAGCGAGGGCTCAGGAAGAAAGGTTAATCTCTGCACTTACTGCTTCAAGTCTCCTCTCCATCTCCAGCAGCGCCTGCTCCGTTTGGCTTTTGTCTGTCAGAGCTTTCAGCACCAAACCACACTGACTCTGAAAAGCATCTTGCACTAAACAGGAGAATCAATAAAAACCCATATTTGGTCTTTCATTTGTAAATGTGAATAAAGCACTGTCAATACTATTGCTCTTTACTCCACGGCTCGGCATGAGATACTTCCCTGTGCTGTGCAGCCATAGTGATTTGCCTGCTGAGATCTCTCCGAGCCCCAAGCCATGAACAATAGGGTGGATGTTTAATGCGAAGCACTTGGAATTTATAAGATGCTGAGCACAGGCCAAACCTCATTTACTGAGCTCTATTAATATGGCAGCTGGAGATGAAAGGCTACGTGAAGCTGCTGAACTTGCTCTGCTCAATGCAAGGATGAGGCTTAGTTGTCTGCCAGCTGTACAAGAGGCACAGCCAGAGGGGGACCCAAGTGTGGCTGATGCACCCCAGTATAACCAGTGTTTGGGCAGCTGGAATACTGTAAGGTTGTGAGGGCCACAGCAATCTCCTGTGGAGAGGGTTTTGAATTGGAGCAAGATGCTCTTGTTGAAAAACTGATCAAAAATAGGGATTTGAGCTGTATTATTGGTCAATTCCTGCCCCCATGCAGCTGCAATTCCAGGAACCACTGCTGTGCCTAATACACTTCCAGCCAGGAATGTGATTTGCAGCCTGTGTGGGGATGAAAAACCCTTAGCAATCTTACGGAAGTCTTCCTTTAACGTCATAAGTGAGGATGGAGAGAAAGAGCTGTTCCCTAACCATTCCTGTGAACAGGCGGGAAGGTGTGTCCAGATGGTGTGGCTGGGGTGGAATGTTGGCACAGAACAGGATGCAAAGCATTCCTGCTAAAACAAAAGCCTTGCCAAGCACACGGGCCGGGATGACTGAAACTCCGGAGTCCTGGACTAGCACTGAGCAGTCGGAGTAAACCCCCCATTTCAACAAGTGGCTACAAGAGCTCTGTGATGAATTAATCCTCTTTCACTACAGACCCAATGTGCTTGATTGACTTTGGTGCTGGTGGAATTGAGAGCTTGAAGCTGTTGCTGCACGTGGAGTATTTATCGGGGCACCTCTCGCCCCAGAGATGTGTGCTCCCAGGCTGCACAGTGCTCAGGATCACTTCTCCTGCCCAGCTATTGTCATTAAGCTTGCAGGGACTTAAGTATCTTGGTGAGCTGTGCCCTCTGTCAGGCTCTAGATGGAACTGGTTAAAGAGTTAAAAACTATTAGGGAGAGGCAGGCAGAAAGGGATTGTACAGGCTTTGCTGCTGTGAGAAAACAGGGGTGTTTTTAAAAGGTACATTTGGGAAGGGAGAAAGAGATCTGAGCAATTATGGGATTACTGGTTTGTTCTCACACTGTGCAGGGTTTTAGAATAGATCTTAAGGGAACGAATACTCAAAGGCATGGGGGAAAATGGAATGAAATGGAGCAAGGTTTTACAAAAGGCGGATTGGGCCTGACTAATGTAGTGCATTAGGATGAGATAGGTGGTTTCTTAGACAAAGGCAGTGGCCTTGCTGCAGACACAAATAGAGCTTTTCAGTGGAAGCTGTCATGTAATATGAAAATAAAAAAGCTGAGAAAAATTAAGTGATTAAGCCTCAGTTAAAGGGAGAACATCAGCTCTTGGGAAGGGTAGCATGAGAGGACAAGACAGGCATGGAAGGTGCTCCTCAAGGCCTGCCCATGGGCCAAACCTGCTTAAAATCACCTGGTGCAAAAACCTGAAGGCATTTAGGTAATTAGAAGGTAATTAGAAGACATGGACTCAAATGCCAGCACCAGGGGCTGTGGTGAAATAGGGTAGTGTGGTGGGATACGGGCTTTGGCTGATGGGGAGTGCTGGAAGTCCCTGTGCACCCGTAGCTGTCCTCGTGCAAGGTAAGAGATTGAGCATGGACACGTGCAGAGGAGAGCTAGAAGATAATGAAGTGCTTAGTGATAATCTCCTCTTATGAAAGGAGATTGAAAGTGTATGGCTTATTCAGCCATGCGAAGCAGAGTTGTCTGGTGGTGTGGGGCTGGAGGTGCTGTGCTGTTGTATAGCACAGATTCTGCTTAAGAGATGCTGCTTTGCTGAGAGGAGCTGTATTTTTAACTTTATTTGCCTTCATATGAAGGAGTGATGCTTGGGCACAGCATAAGCTGTGAGAAGGAGCCCTCATCCTCACATGCATCGAGTTAAACCACCTCCTAGATGTAGGTTTGGGGGGAATTTCTTCATTTTCTCAGGGTGCTCATCACCACATGGCTTTGCCTTGTTCTCTGTAGGAGTGTGGCTGATTTCTGGGGATTATCTGCACATATTCCAGCTATAAGCTCTCTGCTGTTGCAGGCAATTTGCTTGTCCTTGCTCTTTCACTGCCATTTTTAAGCTTTTAGCCTTTTGCTCTGACAGGTTTAGACTCTTTAACAAATCACAGGGGGAAAGCTGTGGCTTGCAGAATGGGTTTGTAGTGGTTGGGGGAATGTTTGAGTGGGCCTTCAAGACCTTTGCTTAGACCTAAGAGCTACCAGGAATCTGAGAGCAGGGTTTTGCCAGCCTTATACTATATACTAGCCTGGAAGCCTTTAAAGGGGAGGAAAGCAGCAGGGACTGTAGGAGGAAACTCCTTTCACATCCCTTCATCACCTTCCACCGTGGGGCTATAGGAAGGCCAGCAGCAGTGAGCTCCCATTAGCTTTCTGCTCTTCTCCATTCACTTAATTTTAGTTTAGGACTATTTTTATACCTTTTCTTGTTTCCCTACCCTATCTGTTCTCCTACAACATGGTATCCTCTGACTAAAAATAACCCTGCATCCACTGGGCTTGTGATCTGCACATAGGTTTGACTCAGCACAGCATGCTGCAGGCAAGTAACCGGCAGCCAGGCTTTTGAATGCGCTTCGTTTGTACGTGTAGGAGTGTTCTGCAGGATAAAACCACTCTCAGCACAGGGGAGGGAGGGGCATTCTCCTTCCCTCCCTGGCTTCCATACCACGGGAGTGTTCAGGCTTGTCAAACAGTATTAAAGAAAATAAAAAATGAACATTAATCTAAGGCTTAAAATACAGGGATTGAGGGGGCCAAATGAGATCAGATTAAGGAGCCTGGTAGCCAAGTCTCTTGCCTTTGAAAATGATCAAGAACGGCTGCCTCAGAGCAAGTTTCTCTCAAATAAACCCTGCAGCAGATAGTTACTGAATAACTTGATCTCTGAGAGAAAACCTTTACTCTGTTAATGGGTGGTTTATGCACAGACTTGTGCCTCTCTAGGTATTTTACTCTAAACAAAGCAGTCTTTTTACACTGTGTTTTGATCTGCTGTAGCATGGTCTTTGGATGCTACTTGTTTCCGTTAATAACCTGAGGAATGTGAAATCTGGCATCAGAGAAAATGCTGTAGGACCCTGGGAGAGGTCTGCCCCCTGTGCTGCAGATCAGCCTGCACCCCCAGCAGCTCAGAACTCTAGTGAAAGCAGGAGCCACAGCCTCCCAGCCTGGGAATATTAAACAGCAACTCTTTCTGATGCCTATCCGTCATCTGCAGTTTGTCCTAGATTGGCACTGACAGTGCAGAGGCTGTAAATAACACTTTGGAGAGAGGTTGAGTGCAGCAGGGGAATAGGAGGTGGTACAAACCCAGTGAGACATGAGACAAGAGAGCTGTGGGGCTCAGCAGAGTGCTGTGTTTTCTGCCTGGGCAGTAACTGAGCTGTATGCCAGTGAGTGAGGCATTTGGGCTGTCACAGCTGCATCCTGTTCGGATCATTGCCAGTCACTGCATGGCTCATTAGCAGCTGCATGGGAAAGGTGTTTCTTTTATGAACTTTAAATCTTGGCTTTTCAATCCGTAGGGGACTTAAATCCCAGACTGATTTGGGTGGGAAGGGACCTTAAAACTCATCCAGTTCCAACCTCTGCCACAGGCAGGGACCCCTTCCACTGGAGCAGCTTGCTCCAAGCCCCTGTGTCCAACCTGGCCTTGAGCACTGCCAGGGATGGGGCAGCCACAGCTTCTCTGGGCACCCTGTGCCAGCGCCTCAGCACCCTCACAGGGAAGAGCTTCTGCCTAAGAGCTCAGCTCAGTCTCCCCTCGGGCAGGTTCAAGCCATTCCCCTTGTCTTGTTCCTACAGGTCCCTGTCTAAAGCTCCTCTCCAGGTTTCTTGTTGCTCCCTTTGGGCACTGGGAGCTGCTCTAAGGTCTGAGGAGTCTTGAAACAAGCCATGTTTCAAAACTGCCCACCAGGCCCTGGATTTTGTCAGAGAATTGCATCAGCTTCTACCTCTGTGAGGGACATGTTGCACGTTATTGTGTCACCCTTGCTGGCAGGAGCACCAGAGGATTGCCTGTGGAATGCTGGCTGGGTATATGCTTGTCATTTGCAGTGGAGTCAAGGTGGTGTGGAGGACATGGTTGTTAGGAACTGTCACAGCTGGAACTGCCAGACAGCAGGAGAGCAACGCAGTTCTGAGAGGGCTGAGTTGTGGAAAACGGGATTTGTATGGAAAAAAGCTAGAAAGTTTTGCTAGAAGTGGGGGTATATGAATAAAATGAGAAAAGCACAAAAATCATGAGTTAGAAGACCTGAAACCAGAAGGAAAGAGCAAATGATGAGCAGGTAACTCAATCAGGTGGAAGAACTGAGGGCGTGGGGTCTGCTTGCCTCTCCCCATCCCTGTGCACAGCACACCAAGATGTGAGCAAGGAACAGAGCAACTGTGGGAGCTACTTGGGCAAACAGTGCCTCATCTCCAGTGTCAGACACAGCTCCATGCACTGTGTGCAAGCACATATGGACAAACACTCCATGGAGAGCAGTTTTTATAGCTCTTCCTACATGGAGCATGCCAGACCAAGAGCATTTGGAAATCTGTGCTGAAAAATATTGTCTGTTTTGTTCTTGCCCACTGGCTCTGGAGGCTGCCAAATGTCTTGCTCCCCACTGCTATAACTGCAGCCTGCCATACTCTATAAGCTTTTAATGAAGACAGGCTTGATTTCAAGTTCCTCCTTTCTTTGTTTTGCAGATCTGTTTCATGGTCCTGGTGTGCTACTTCTTGCCTTGAAAAGAGCCTCTTCATCTTCTGCATTCCTCTCCTACATGTGAGGTCTCCTACTGCCAATGATCTACTGTGTCTCTCCCATGTCACCCACATCCTGAGGTACTGTATGATCAGCCACTGTCATTTCGTGCTTTAGCAGCTCTGAATGTAGCACATTATCACCTGAGTTTAGGAAGGGAATTGCCTCAGTTGTGATCTTTTCAAGGCACTAGGGCAGGTATTTATTTAGTGGGAGCTTAATTACCCATTGCTGTGCTAGAGTCAAATGGCAGCATTTATCAGCAATTAAGCAGTGACAGATGAACCTCCCCTAAATATAAAAAGAACAACATTGTGGAGCATGTAATGATTTTCATTATAGATTCAGCATTCTGCAGCATGATACATTGCAGAAAGAGCCAATTTTTCTTTTCAATTGCTTTGAAAATCTAGCAGCAGGCACCTCTGGGAGGCTTCTCATTTCATTCAAGGCACATTTATTTAAAATGAGTACGGAGAAGAAACAGGACAGCTGAGCAAATGGTATGGAATGAAAAGGGGGAATTGCGAACAACAGATCTGATTTTCAGTGCCATGACAACAATTTCTGTGTATAAGGTGTATGAAATCAGGCAAAGCCTTGTCAGAGAGTGGGTGAGTTGAGGTGCTGAAGGAATTAGGAGATGGGCAAATGCATAATGGGAAGCTTGTGCTGGCCAAAGCAGACAGATTCTTGCTTACCTTAAGGCCTCGTTGAGAGCACTTGCCAAGCACAGCAAGGGAGTGTTCTCGGTATAACAGGATTGGTATTTCAGACTATCACAACCTCCAGCAGAATGAACCAGGCTCCACTCTTTCTGCCTGAGAGGCCTGTGCTGACTTAAAGGGTATCTGTCGAAGCTGTGCTTCATGGAAGCTGCGTTTTATCACCCAGTAAATATTATAATGCTTTTGTGAAGGTCTGCTACCTTGCTCTCACAAGGTATAGGATGCACTGAAGGCTTCTTGCTCTTGCACAGAGGACAAGCACTGAGCAATGTCCTGACAGGGTCTTGATAAAAAATCACACCAGCATTAAAGATTAATGCCCTCTCAAAGGCTCAGGCATAAGGCAAATTAGAAACAATTTCTCTGAAGCACTTTCCCTCCACAAAGACTGCTGTGACAAGCCTCTTCAGAGACAGGGCTGTTCTAAAGTGGTTTACACTACTGGCTTTGTGGGGAGATCACCTTCTTGTCATGGCAATAGCATGCTTCCCTATCTGCTTCTTAAGAAATGAGCAGTACTAGTTTTGTTCCTATCTAAAATACGACCACTTCAAGCCACAGAGAGGAGCAATGGAAGGCTTCAAACTAACACATGAAAATCTGAGAAATCCTGAAAAACTGAAAGTGGATATTTGGGATATAAATATCCAAGTTATTTTTACTGTGTTTTCCACTAGAGCTCCACATAGTCTAAAAATGATGATACTCCAGGCAGAACATGAAAACATGGAAGTGCATTTATCTGTGCATGGTATCTAACCACGGAACACCTAAGTTCCTTGACACAAGAGAGCAGAGAAAAGGAAAATATAAGATAGAAAACCAGACAAGTGCATGTGATGGATAAGTCTCATTTACTCTTCTCCCTTGGGAAGAGCAGCTGTGAGTGGCATGACCTGCCTAGTTCACCCCCTCTTGCAGACAACACGCTGACATTCAGCAGTTTGACTGTGCCCTCTGCTGTTAACAGAAATACAGAAAGGACTTGCGTGTCTTGGAGATGGTTTCTAAGTGAGCCAAAATGGATTTGTTTCTTGAATCCAACATTTCTCCAAACTGGTCCAAGCATCCTTGCAGCTGCAAAAACAAAGGTAGAGGGAAGAAAATTAATACATTACCCTTTTTTTGGTGTCAAAACCACAACCCCAAATGCTTCAGAATAACAACTGCAACTCATGGAATGGACCTCCCTGAAAAAGGTGATTTATCTGTTCAGCTTTGGTTGCAACCCCACAGGAGATCTGGAATGGCTCATGAAATGTTGCAGACCTCTTAAGAGGTTGCAAACTAGAGATACTGATCTGTAAAACAGCATTAATAGTAACATTGAACAATTATAAATATGTTAGGGGGAAGACCTTTACCTTCACACAGTAAGACCACATTGACTTATTCCCAAGAGTAGACTTTCTTCAGGCAGAAGGAAACAGGAACTAGTATTAGCAGACAGCCATCACAGCCTGCTCTTGCTCCTGAGACCCAGAGAAACCCTACTGAGGACTTTGAGGCAAGGCCCTAAAGACCTTGACCCTGTGGACAATCCACAGAGACAATGGTCTATATAAAAACCCCTGACAGCCATTGGTTTAAAGTAGTGTAATAATGGAACTAGCACAGTAAATGAGAGAAGGTGAACGTTCTGTAGCATTTCTAGCTCATTATTCTGCAGTCTGAATTTGAATTAACTTACCCCTTGAAGCCTGTCTTTGATACTGGAAATAAAGGTGCTTAAAACCTCACTAAAATTGAAAAAAAACAACAAAACCAAATGTAAACCAGACATGTATGTTACTGAAGTAGACAGACATTGAGAAGATCACAGTAAACATGAGACATGAAACACTGCAAGGCGTAGTGTAGTGCATAATGTAAGCACAGAAACATGCTTACTGCGGGGCGGGGGGGGGTGGATGGACATGACTTTTTGAAATCACCTTATTTGTTTTAGGAAAGCAGGGGCTCTGATGTGTAGAGTAAGGAGAAACCCCTCTATATACCATGCATGTTTATGTCATGTACATGGAGTTGGGTTTTTAACTCTTCCATGTTTGGCCTAGCGTTTGTGCCTCTCTCAGAAGTTTTAGTTGGCATTTCCACAACTGTCCCTTAGGTGCTGGGGTGTCACCACAGCTCTATCTGCTCCGGAAGGACACAACCTTGGCAAAGGTGACATGCCAATTGCTGGGATACATGGATGTTGTACTTGGATTAAATATCTGTGGGAAAAACATGGGAAAAGCTTCAGTGTCAACAAAGCCCAAGCCAGGAAGAACAAATACTGCAAATCCTTTTCTCTGTGGTCTCTGTTATCCATCCTTTTGAGTGAGCCTGTGTTCATGATTAACCCACCAAACCAAAGCCTAAGCAAAGTGATAACCTATTTCCTCTCTGAAGATTCAGGTAATTTAAAATCCGTCCTTTAGTGATCCAAATTGCAGCAAGAAAAAGGTGGAGGCCAGGTAGAATCTAGTTATGAGAATTAGGAGGGCTTTCTGAAAGCTTTCTAGCCTTATGTGAAAAGAAGATATTAATTTGATTAGTCAAACTTGCAGGTGATACAAATTGATAATTTGGGAGTGAGTTTGTAGGGTAGGAAGGAGCATAATGAATTTGAAGAAGAAATAAAGGATAATTAAAAGTTCTGCCTGAACAAAAGCTATTGGTTCATTTCTCCTAATTTGCTTACAAAAATCCTCCTCTTCTCCACTAGGGACTACAGAATCAACTTCACCTTATCAGAAACAGTGCCCATCGCAAAAGAGAAAAGGATACGTAGCTGGATTTGATCACAGGTATTAATAACAATGCATTTCACTTTGGATATTACTTTACAAAATGTACAGTGCTAAGAATTATTTATAGGTGCACTGGGAAGTTTGCCATCTTTCATTTCTGAGCTTCAAACAGTTTGCTTGTTCCTTAAGGTCCTTCTGGGCCTACTTGACCATTTCATTCTTAACATCTGACAAAGAGCAGAGGCAAACCACAGGGAGCACATTCCACTTGCCTGTTACCAAACCACAGGATATAAAAATCTTGTTTACAAGTGAAATTCTAGAGACGTGCTGATTTAAAAAGGGGTAATCATTGCATCTTCCACTGCACACAAGTATGCTTGGCTATCTCCGCATTTGGCCTAAATGCAAAGGCTGTCCTCAGAGCCCCTTCAGTCAGTCCCAACACAGTGTATCATTTGAGAAATGTGGGTTTTCACAGGGAATCAATAGCGAAAATCCCCTGCTGATGAGATAAAGAAGGATAAAGGTGAAGTCAGGTTAGAGTTGTGTTATTGCTTGTGGTTTATGGCTGAGTGCGTTACATAAATCACATTGCAAATAAACCCTGTTTAAGATCTTATCCTGTGGCTCTTTCCAATCAGAGACTGTTTAAAACCTGAAAAGATACTTTTCATGGAGAAATATGCAGCTCTGTCATGTATGACTTTGAAGAGGGGAAGAAGGAGCTGCAGGGAGTGCTAACCACCAGCACAGAAAGGATTTCCAATGGATGCTTTACATACCGATCGTATTTGTCCTTTATTTTGTTCTTATTCGCTTCAAAACTTTCCAAGATATTTTTCACTCTTCCTGCACCAAAATGAAGTGAAGCTTTTTCTTTTATCTCTTCATCAAATAACTGTGGTTTCTTCTGGTATTTGGTGAAAATACTGGGCTCAGTCTGTTGCACAAAAGGAAGAAAAACTGTTGGAGTATAAAAATAACCAGAACATTCATTAGGGGGAAAAAAACCTCCGCAAACATTTGTTTCCCGAGTGCATTGCAGACAGGTCACGGTGATTGGATGTGACAGATTAGATTGGATGGGATGATTAAGAATTTCATGAGATTATGCCTCACTTATCATGCCTGGTTAGATCAACTCTCTGTGGAAATGAGATCCAGCCCAAATGCCTCCAGACTCAGGCTTTTCTCTCATTTTGGGTATTTTCAGTTGGTTACAATGATGAGGTGTGCAGATTTTCACTCTCTGTATGCTAAATACAGAGACTATAAAGGAATCCTGGTGTTTTGGGGCAGGAACGACTCCTTGATTGCTCCAAGCCCCTGTGTCCAACCTGGCCTTGAGCACTGCCAGGGATGGAGCAGCCACAGCTTCTCTGGGCACCCTGTGCCAGCGCCTCAGCACCCTCACAGGGAAGAGCTTCTGCCTAAGAGCTCATCTAAATAGATAGACATAGACAACATAAGTACCAAGTTATCTGACATGACTAGAACTAGTTACCACTTGGTTTTATCATTTTCCATTGGCTTTGAATGGAGGCTGTGGGCCTGCATGGGGCTGAAGGAGGGTGAGACTCACATCCTGGGAGTTGCGCTTTCCCGGCTGTGTGCCCAGCTCCAGCAGAGCTGCTGCCGACTGCACATTCTCCGGGCAGAACTGGGAGCCAAAGAGCAGCTGAGAGTCACTCAAACTCGAGTAGTCACTGGGAGTGCTGCTCCGGACGGAAAACTTATTTGACCTGCAATGGGGCAGAGCGGGTTGTGAATGGGTATTGAGCAATTCAAAAGGCAAACAGAATTCCCTGCACAACCTGCAGGAGCCATTCAAGCAAGACCCACCCCAACGTGTCTGTTTTCACTCTACTGTTCCTCTAACTGCATAATGTTTAACAGCATGTGGTTTTGTTACTCAAAGCCAACAGGTTTATCTTAAACTGTGTACAAACACGGTGTGCGAGCTCTGCAGTCACCTTGCAGGGTTAAAGTGTTTCCCCAGCATGTTCTACAGGCAGAAGACCAAACCCAGGACTGACCAGTTCATCCTACCTGCTTTGCTGGCTAGTGTTACTTTCAGGCACACTGTGGGGTTTGCCCCCAGCAAGTGCCAGGTTACTCTCTTGTCACCACCTGGATAATAATTCCTGTTGTAGCTCATGCTGCTTGGTGGATTTGGAAGGCAGTTCCAACTGAGTAAACCTTTCTGACTGACAGTTGACATTTCTTGGGCATTTATTCTCTAGATGCCTTAAGTCTGCTACGCTGGAACAACAAATAAATGGGTAGCATATGGCTGGACAAATTGATCTGGGTTGTCAGAAATATTTCAGATGTAATTATACACTACTCAGAAGTTCTTTGTTTTCCCCTGAGTGCCTCCCAGATGAACCTTTTCCAGCCAGCCTTGACTTTGTGCTGTGTTGCTCTGATTCTGCTTCTCTTCAGAGACACAGCTTCTACTGCTTTATGGACTAGGCTCAGAGCGCTGTACCAGCTTCCCTTAGACAAGGGTTTCCCTATGCAGCTGCAGCATTACTTCTCCTTGTGTCAGGGGCTGGTTTTGATTCTTTGCTAGCAAAGATACAGACTCTTAATTCTTCACGACTGCTATTCCATTGCTCCACGTCTGCAAGGTCTGATGGGGTGCGAGGTCCAAATGTTAGAAAAGCTGGGCCAGGTTTATACTCTCAGTTCTTGCTGGGTTTTAAGCTATCAAAATGGAGAGGTGTGTTGCTGCCTTTGGCATTACAGGACAGTATCAATGAAAAGACTCTTACACAGGGTTTTCTTTCCATATCACATCATAGAAGTGAAGAAGGAACAGGGGACTAATTCAGGCGTCTAACAAAAGATGATCACCCCGACAATTATTAGCAGTGACATGTCCTGTTAATCCCCAGTTTTGGAAGGAGCCCAAACATCATATACACAACAGGGCAGGGATTTAGTAGCAGTACTTGAACTGCTTCGTTTCCCTCTTTATTTAATGGTGTCAGTGACAATATCGTATTAAAACTTTTGGCTTTAAGCTCAGTGAGTACACTGAGCCGCAGGCAAAAATAGATGAGGTATGTATGGGCCTCTGGAGCCGTAAAAAGCCTGAGAAATCTGTCTGAATTCAAAGCTTCCCCCTTGATCTGTCTCTGGGCCCAAATCTACTAAGAAAAGAATCTGAACACAACTTTCACCAGCACAGCTTCTTGTTCCCATCTCAGATCAGCTTTGGGAAAGCCCCCCAAACTTCTTAAGCCTCAGGCAGTACAAGGATTAAGAGCACACGGGCTGCTGTGCCCCTGCATAGGCAGAACCTCTCCTTGCATTGTATTAGATCTCCTGCACCAGTTTTCTAAATCCTCCTGTCTTCCCAATGAAAAAAGCTTCCTCTTAGTTTAAGGAAGGTTTTATAATCCTTAAGTGCTTTACTGCCTTGTCAAACCGCCTTTGAAAGTGTTTGGCACAACATCCTGCAACCTGCTCATTTTCTCAGTCCCTCCACGTTACTTAATGCCTCAAGCACAGGAATCCTGTAACAGAGAGTTTTGTGATGGGTATTTTGAGGAGAATTGAGCTGAGAGGACTTTAGGAGCCAAATCACTGCCCAGGCTCACTCTGCACTGACACTAGGACCAAAGGTGGCTATTGGCTGCTCCACAGCCTCTGTTTTCTGTCTTAAGTCCAACTATTTTGGTGGTTGATTTAGAGACTAAATTTCCACTTCCGGAATTTAGGAGGCGAGATGAAAGAGATGTCTCTTCTGAATACACTCATTCCCCTAAGCAATGGATTTCTTTCTCCCTTGCTTCATTAACAATTCATTTCCGAACAAGACCATCTAAGCCTGGTCAAGGTGTGGCCTTGGTGTATCTCCCTATCCCTGATGGTGAGATCAGACAAGTGTGATCAGACCTGTGACCAGATCCATGATCCACAGCTCTTCTCACCACCTGACCATTCCCTTCAGGATGCCTGAGCTGCAGGGATGCACGTACCATCCTAAATATAAACCAGGAGGAAACATCCTAGATATATAATCCCAGTTAGACGTCCCTCCTAAGTGATGCAATAGTTTACTTCAGGAGAACTTTAAGCTTTCTGCTAGCACAAGACATTCCTCAACTCCTTCATGCATTTTGTGCCCATAATGTTTTTGTATGCGTATCTCCAAATTAGACACATAAGGCAAGTTCTTGTCAGCCCCAAGAAATGCTAAATCATCCTCTGCTGAGTAGTGGAATGGTTTCTTTTTCCCACCTAACTTCATGCAAGGTACTGGAATATTGGCAACCTTAATGCTTTCTGTAACATGAGTGCGATCTAAAAGCTGTGTAGCCCCCTGCGTATGTGGGGAGTCAGCTGGTTCTGTGCAGACTCGGTTTCCCTGTTGCCAGCAGGGATCTCCCCTCCACAGGAGAAGTTTGATCTTTTGGGAGCTTCTTTCCTTCCTCCTAAGTTCTGATTTTTCACTTCCATATATTTTAGCACAGCCATAACCAACTATTCACCTTTCCTTCGAGGTTCTGCCTTGCCCCCAACCAGCTGTCAGATACAGCCCAAGAGAAACACAGCATGAGATAAAAACACCTTCTTCTTGTGTTTCCTACATGCTTCTAGGGGCGTCAAACGAGCTAAAAATGCATGAGGGCTTCTCAGTCTTCTCTGTTCTTTGGATCCATCCTCATGTGCCAACACTAAGGTTGAAGGGTCATTTGGAAAAGCAAAGTGAGCCTTCTCCAGTTTGCAAAATAACATCTATTGGCAGCGCTGTCGTGAGGGATTTTGTTTGGTTCTGTCATTCCCACTGAACCTGTGCCAGCATCCCTCTCCTTCCCCAGCACTGTGGGTGAAGCTCACTTCCACCTTCCTAACACATTTCTTTACAGTGCAGTAAAGTCTCTTTCCCAAAGAAGAGATCTTTTTCTCCTCGTAGTAATCTTGAGCTACTCAAGATTCTAAATCAGTGCTACAAAGTTCCTGTTCTGATTCCCCTCCAGGAAATTTCCCAGCTCTTTCTGCTCTCCTCATGGAGTGACCAGGGCTGCAGCACAACAAATCCAATTGAAATTCTGGGAGCTGCTGTTCACCTGCTTTTCCTCCTGGATCTAATCTGTATCTATAGGAACTGTCTCTGGCTCTGCTCTGCTGTTCTCGTCATCATTGCTTGCTGCCTACCAATGTGTTCAGCAAATGGAACTTTAGGTACAGAGGAGCTTCAGCATCGTGGGGCCTGGAGCACCTTAAATCAAGGAGGTTTAGCTTCCAGCCATTTGCCATCCCTTCACTGGGAACAGCCACAACATAAAATTGTTATTCTGCTTCCTGCCCTCTGGGACTGCATGACCTGCTTGCTGCAGATCATGTGCACTGTATCCTAAAAGGAATGTCTACATACAGATCTTGGCACTGGCCCTAATGCATGAACCACAAGGAAATCCCTCTCGGTTACACAGCTCAAACACTGCCTCCAGTTCCCAGATTTCAGGCTTAAAGCTCTTCTGGTCTTGTTTTAATTCCTCAAGGTCATTTTTTTATGTTCTGTCAGCCATTCTGTTATTCATTTGTCTGTGATTCAACACTGCCCAGACATTCCTCACCTTGGAAACTGTGTTAGCCTTATGACAGGAGATGCTTGCCTGTTGCAATGACTTACAGAGACTTTTCCTTAGGAGGAGATTGGGATCTCCATGGAGCAGCCCTGTTTACTTATGCATAATGTATCCCTGACCATATTAAGAGTTAGGCGTCTAGAGAAAGAGGGGTTTCTTTGCTTTCCCCTTGTCTCAAGCTGTCCTCCACAGCCCTGGTTTCTCTTTCCTCCAGGGCTCAGTATTTTTACAGCTGCTCTCCTGGTCTTTGTCCTGGCTGTCTCCATTTTCTGCTTATTCTGGGGCCATAAGGCAATTTCAGAACACATGGCCCTGCTATGTGGGGTGGAATTTCATGGGATAATGGATTGCATGAGGTTGTTATATTTGGAAGTTTTTTCCCTGCAGCAGAAGTAAGCCATAGGTGGTAGTAGCAGCCCAAGCAGGCCTTAACTTACAGCACCCTTTTTGAATGCCTCTAATATTTTCATCATATATTGGCCTTACACGCTCTCTGGCAGGCTTCCTTTGGAAGTTGATGGATTAGTAGCTTTTATGCCTTTAGCAAATTGCTGTATCTCTCATGGGATAAGAAAATTCTCATAACTCCCATTCCAAATAATAATGTATCTGTTTCTATTTTCCTATTTTTCATTGTCTTTCATTGCCTGCAGGATGCCTTCTCATTTCCAGTAGTCTCCTTTACCATACCTGTCTGCTACTGTCCATCTCATGTCTGATCTGATAGCTGGTACGTTCTGACCTTCAACATGAAGTCTAAAAAATCTCTAGGTCTCGGGCAAGTATTTAACCCTTTTGGCTCTTCAGTTCAATTTCTTTCTACTGAGCTTCCTTATCACTACATCAGTGGGTTTTAAAACTAAACAGCAGTGGATTGTTTGGCTTCTGCTGCTCCTGCAGAGATGTTGACTCCAGTTCTCTACTGTCGCTCATGGCAGCAGTACAACAACCGTACCCTGAAGGCAGGTCTTGTGCTCAGCTCAGGGTCAAGGCCAGACGTGTCTCTTCCCCTGGGAGTGCCTGGCAGGTATTTATGGAGTCTGGGAATGTTCTTTCCTCATCACACCCTGCTGGTGCTTATCCGGTTGGTAAAAGGCTGATTGAAGCATCTCTGCTGTTGCAGCTGCTGTTCTCACATCCTCTTTCTTTCCTGCCCTTGTGGCTGGGCAGGCAGCAGCGTTGCTCCAACGCCACACATTCCCTGATGAAATCTGGCATTTCAGACCACAAAAACTGTGCCTTTTGTTGAGATGTTCAAATTAAGCCTAAGCTTTCTCCACTGTACAGTTGTCATTCTATCTGTGTGCCCCTCTCCCACCTTCTTAAATGGTTGGCATCCTGATGTTACAGTGTCCAGCTAGATAACCTTCCCTCTGCTGCATCTCTAGGATCAATATTAGATCAATATTCATACCTGAAACCAGGTAAAACAGAGGCTTCCCCCCCCCCCCCCATTTCTCAGGCTGCTGGTGGTTACAGAGCAGCACGTGTGTGCCTGACAGATAACGAATAAACCCCAGAGCAGTCTGTGGCTTGTGCAGAACCACTGCATGAGGGTGCAGCATCACTGGAGCTCTGCATTTCCTAGGGAGCGGGTAGCAGCTGCTCTCAGATGTAACACCCTGACTCAAGCTTGCACAGAGCTCACAGTGTGATTCATACCCTACCTGGATTATACACTGATTTTATGTTCCATCCTTAAAGCTCCCTCAAAGACAGTATTCTGGGGATTATACAGCATGCCCTGCTGTGATGGGAAAGGGTTTCAGCAGCAGAAACAGAGCCAGGGAAACATAATCAACACCTTTTTCTTCCCTTTCAAACACACACTTAACATGTGCTCCTATGAGTAATATTTTTTGCCTTTATGACAAGCCAATTCTCCTCCCAAGAACCTTTTCCCCCTTTTTAGCTCCTCTAAAACCCCAGCTGCATTTTCACGGACATTTTCTGCCCTACTCGAGCCTTTTGAACTCACTTGCAGAAAAGGATCCCTGTCCAAGCAGGCACCTGTATGTCTTGGACTCGTTTCTTTTTCTATTGCGTGACTACATAGAATGACTTATATAGTTAATAGATACATATAAATATATATATAAATATGTAATATTCTATGTTATTATATATAATATGTATTTTTATCTATTCTCTGCTCACTCTCTGACCGGAAAGGAAGCCACAAGTTCTCAAACTTACTGAAAACACAATTGAAAGAGAAATCTGCAGGTAGCAAGAGGACAATAGACTTGCTCAATGCATATTTATAAAGACAAACCCACGACAGATACAAACATGTTTTTTCCCTACATTGCTTCCCCTTTGGCCCCCACAGCTGTGCGAATTCAATTAGTTCACATAGATACATTTATAATGGGGCAGGAAAGCACAATTCTGTTTTCATTCTCATCCGTCATTGCGGTAACGCCGGCCCAAGGAGACAGTGTGACTGAAACTGTGAATTTGAGCTGTGTTTAGTTGCGTCAGTGAGTTATTTAACTAACAGAGGCTCGGAGGAGCAAATCCATCAGTGAGCTTCAAACCAGGGATGGATGTTGTTGTCTGTTTAGCTGTGTGATGCAAAGGGTGATGCTCTGCTGTGCTATGCGCCTTACGTGCTCGCTCCCCAGGTGTTTACATCCACATAATACTTGTTGTTTCACTCTGGGTTGTATTTGCAGGGGGTTCTAGCTGCTCCATGGGCTCCAGCTGGGTAAAAACCACCCCTTGAGCCATGTGTGTGTGCAGGATGTGGAATAATGTGGGAGTTGCATAACGTGGAGCAGTATTGCAGGTCACTGTTTGCTTCATCTGCACAGGCGAGATGGAGCAGGTCGGTCGTCTCATTAGAGACAGGACTAATGGGACTGCCCTGTATAACCCAGGGAGCAGCTTTCATTAATCCCACAATAGTGGATCTATGGCAGGATGGGAGCAAGACAGGCACACGCAGGGTCATGGATTACATGAATTAACCACCATTAACTGGTAATTAAGCATAGATCAGTTGGAGATGTGCTTCACCCCATCAATTTCAACCCAAGGTGTTTATATACATTATATATATACATCTCTCCTCCCCAGGGCGCAGCTTGCAGCCATGCTGGGGTTTCAATTCACAGTGATGGTGGATCTATGGCAGGCTGGGAGCAAGGTGTGACACACACAGGATCATGGAGTAGGCTGATGAACCGCCATTAGCAATACATCAATTCTTACATGCTTCACCCCATTGCTATCAAACACACTGGGTGTTTATACACATTACGTATATATCTCTCCCCCCTCCATGGCTCACCCAGTGGCTGCCGGTGTGCTCAGCATTTCCTTGATGTTCCACACGTTCGGATTCATGTTCTCCTCACAGCTGCAGGCTCCTGGCCCTCGCCTCTGCTCCCGCCTCTCCTACCCAATGGTGGGCACGCAGCCACACTGCCCAGCAGCAAGGAGCAGGAAAGGGATGGATAAAGATGGATAAAGATAGATAAAGATGGATAAAGGCCTGTTTGGGAGGGGAATCCCCTTGTGCCCCCTCACTGTGGGGAGAGCTGGGCAGGCCTGGCCTTGCAGGCCCAGCCAACATGGCGGCCCCGGGGCTGGGCCTGGCGCTTCTGTATGGGTCCAGGGTGCAGAGCCCAGGCTGGGGTCCATGGATCTCACCCCGGGGCTGTGGCTCCAGCGTTATTCCCAGCTCTGATCTCTCCACAGGTCACTCATGGCAGGCACACAGCCAGACCCTTCCCTCTGCTTGGCAGCAGGGCTCCGGGCTCATGGGGACATCGCTGGGCAAGGGGAGGAAGAGGAGGCACGGAGTTAGATGCACTGAGGGATGCTCCCATGGGAGCATGGAATGGTTTGTGTTGGAAGGGACCTTAAAGCTCATTCACTCCCACCCCTGCCATGGGCAGGGACCCCTTCCACTGGAGCAGCTTGCTCCAAGCCCCTGTGTCCAACCTGGCCTTGAACACTGCCAGGGATGGGGCAGCCACAGCTTCTCTGGGCACCCTGTGCCAGCGCCTCAGCACCCTCACAGGGAAGAGCTTCTGCCTAAGAGCTCAGCTCAGTCTCCCCTCGGGCAGGTTCAAGCCATTCCCCTTGGCCTGTCCCTACAGGCCCTTGTCCAAAGCTCCTCTCTGGGTTTCTTGTAGCCCCTTTAGGTACTTCAGCCTGGTGGCCATGGAGCTCATTTACTTCACATCCAAAGGCTTGTGTGGTCTCTCATGGAAACACCTCTTACAGAAACAGAATGATTTGATTTCACCCGTTAATAGTATGACAGAAATAACCCATCCTCTAAACACTCTGTGGAGAAAGATTCTCAAATATGGAATCTTTCCCTTGTGCTCTGGTATCTTGTATTCAGGAATGGAAAATGGGCATGTTTACTTGCCTGCTTTTTTAATCCTCTAGTTCAAAACAATCCCAAAACTAGATAAAATGCTTGGTTGCTGGTTCTAATACAGCACCTTATGGAACAGAGTATATAGGAATAATGTTGATATACATTCATGGGTAGATTAAAGAACTACTCGCGTTCCCCTTTATGCTCCTTTGGCTTTAGTATTAAAGGCAGCCTGGAGCTCAGAGGTGTCAAAATGATAGCTTGCTTGATGTATATATCTGGTTTCCCCATCAAATCCTGCAGGACTAAAGCTTTTACCACCAAAAAAATCGAATCATTCTGGACTTTTACCCATAACAAACTTCTCGGAGTGACTTGGCTGCATTGCTTTTGCTTGTGGCTGCAGCACGAAGGCTGCTATAAAGAGCTGGGATTTATCTCAGCGGGTTGCTAACTCCCAGCTGCACGATGCACCTCGAACAGGTTGGTTTGCTAAGGTCGGAGCAGGGAATCACAGCCTGGCTCTTGTCTCTGCTTCAGGGAATGGATAAGGGCCAGGCTGTGCAGGGCAGCCGTGGGCTGGAAGGCGAATCTTCCCCCAGGGAGCCGTGCTGATGGGAACATTGATGTTTATTGTGCTTGTGGAGTAAACAGAGCCTTGCTCTGCTCCTCAACTGCTGCCAAGACTCTTGCTGTGCACCCAGGACCTACGGAGCCCTGCATCGTAAATGGCTGTTTGCTGTCATTTTATTGCTCCTAATTGGAAAGTTGGCCCAGAACTCCCTTCAGAAGAGACCGTAGTGCCCTGTGGCTGTTTACAGCACTTCCACTGCCCTTTGGAAGGGATTTGCTGGTGCTTTGCACACCAGCGATAAGGCTCAGCACGTTATTTTAGGCTGTTATACGGAGCCAGTCCTATTTCTGATGTGGAGCTTCCGGGTTTGTGGAGTATGATAAATGAGATTTGTGGAGTTCTGCTGACAATGGAAAGACATTCCTATGAGGAATCACATTGATTTAATTATAGGTCTGACAGCTACCTCCAGTGCCAGTCCCCCATCCATAACACGCTCCACGGAGATTAGCCATGTTGCCAGGCACTGGCTCTGGCTCTCCTTATATCTGAAGTAACAGACTGTGCTGCTAGTGCTAGGGAGTGTGGCCAGATACCTGAAGCCTTTCATTTAGTCAGAATTAGCAGAAGCTGCCAAGAGATAGGCAGCAATCTATGGGCTGTGCTCCTCAATTCTTTTTCTCTTTGTAATGCATTTCATTAGAAACCCACAGGAGCAATTCAGTTAATAATGTGTCAGTGTCCAAGGGTGGTCAGAAACATCATTTCTTTGCCTGAAGATTGCTCCATCCATCCCAAGATGTCCTTGCCCATGGTCCTGGTTGCTCTCTTCCCCTCATTTGGATGGGATCCTGGTCCTGTGTCCAAAAGTGGAAGTAGAAAAGAAGGAGAAATCTACTTTTAGGAGAAGTCATGGATTTCTCTTCAGCCAAAGAGCACTGCCGTGGCTCGATGTGCCAGGCAATCATGTGCACGAGGCAGGAGGCTGCTGAGAAAGGGACAAACCCCTTGTGGGGTAGGGACCATCAACTGGAAACACCCAATGGCAAGAGGCTCTCAAGCCACAGATTCCCCCTCCAGCATCTCCCACCTCTTTACACCCATCAGTGCCTTGGATTTGGATAAAGCAGCCCTGAGCACCCGGTGAGCAGCAGGGCAAGCAGTGAAGTTGGCATGCAGGGTGTCAGTTGGGTGGTGACTCAGCGTCTGATTTATCCCGTCTGTGCAATGCTCCTGTGGGAAAAGCTTATTAATCAGGTCAGCATTTCCACACAGCTCCATGATTTAGGGTCCCCCATGATGAGAGTTTTGGTGGGACTGCAGTTACGCACCTCGATGGCTTCTGGAAAGGGCTGGCATGCTGAGGAGAGAGGTACCGAGGTGGCACCAAGGGGTCTGTCACCTTCCAGGACCCCAGGGGTCAGCAGGGCTGAGCACAGGTCAGGGTACACTGTGAAAATGGGGTTCTGCTGCAGTGTTCATAGGAGAGGGCTGGAGACAAATCATGCTTAGAGGAGGGGTCCCTCTGTCCAGCCCCCGGCACAGAGCGAGCTGCTGACCTCCGGCTGCCGGCGCATCCTGCTGCTGAGTACGGCTCCATCACTCATTCGGGGCTCCCTGTTGATGCTGGCTCTGGCACAGCGGTGGTTTCTATGGCAACTCCAGAGGCGGATGCAGGGATGGCTTCGGCTGAGGTACTGTCAGCCCAGGTATCCCAGGATGTGCTTCCCAGAACGCTGGCAAAAGGCCATGCAACACACTGGGACAGAGCTAGTGATTACTGCCCTTGGGTGGGCAGCAGAGATGATGGGGCAACAAGAGCAAAACCATCTTGTGGATGCTCTTCTCTGAATCGTTTCTAACTTTCCCCTCACAGGGCACAGCCTTCCCCAGCAGGATGGATTTTTAGCAAAGAATGGCCACGTTCCCAAGTCAGCAAGTGCCTATGTGGAGCTCAAGATGAACCAGGGATGAAGGAGGACGTGGGTAAAGAAGCAAAAGTAACGGTGCAAGCAAGGTAAAAGGAAACTGGACTGTGCTAAGATACAAACTAGTGGATTGATAGCAAGTTTTAAAGGTTAAGTTCCCATATGCTTATTTAATTAATTGTATACTAGTTGCTGTGTGCTGCAAGAATATGTATCCAAACATAATCTACTAAGCTATTGTCTATTGCTGTGTGTTATGAGAATACGTGTCCAATTACAATACAGCAAGCTATTGTTAGCAGAGGCAGACAACAGTATACAAAGAATAGACGTTTTGTAATAAAGGGCTTTGGTCTGATCTGACTGCTCTCTGACTGAGTCCATTTCTCTGTGGCAGGTGTGCTGGATGTGCCATACCACGCTGGGATTCAGCCTCCCGTCCCTCTGGCGCTGCTAGCCACTTGAGGATCACACCGGATGTCTTCTCCAAAAGGTCAGGCATCCACACCTGGTATTTATTCAGATCTGTGAGATCGTTCTAATGTTCTATCAGTGAAGGATTGAATCCCTCTCTGCGTGGAACCAAAACCAACAAGGTTCAGGAGAGCACTTGCAAACTGAGGGGCACCCACCATCAGCCTCACTGTGCACACCCAAATATCAACCACAGACAACACTGGTGTGGAGCTTACTTTCCCTTCCTGATGCTGGAAGCAGGAGATGCAGCGTTCCAGGCAATCTGCACACAGCTGGATCAGCTCTCCCTGTCTCCTTTGGGACAGGGCTGTGGTGCTGGATGGGGTTCAGAAGACCTGTCATCGTTCAGCATCTCATCTTATTTCTCATCATCCTGGCAGCCCTCACCATTCCCTGCTCTCTTTTGCAGCCTTGTTCCCTCTGACAAAGCCTTTCTGCTGCTGTTGCCTTCACCCCCTGCAGCCCCTTCACCCACAGGAGACGCCAAGCAGGAACACGGCTGTACCGAGGCAGGACAGCCACTGCTCAGCTCTTGCTTTCCAGAAGGACGGCTGCATCCCTGCATCACATTGCTCCACTCACCCTGGCAGTGGGGAAAAGAGCAAGAGCCATCTCTGCCGCACCGCACAGGGTCCCTTTGGAGGATGGAACATATCCCTGCCTGCAGCAGGATACCCAGGACGACACGACTCCAGCAGGGTAAAACTCCACGTGTTTCATTTATTTGAGGTGCTACATCACCTCCTAGGCACTGAGCTACAGGGCACCTCTGTGCTACATGAGACATCGACTGGGTCTACGACGACACAGCACTTACTGCTACACGCAGGGCACGGACGGGGCCAGCATGACCAGCGACTGTCCTACTGCCCCTGCTCCCTCTGTGCCACCAGCCACAGCCCTCCCACTAGGCAGGCTTTAACCCCAGGCTCTATTGCCACAGCACTGCAGGAGCCTAGAGGGGATTCCATGGCACAGTGAGACACCACGGCTGCTCCGGTGCCATGGGATGGTGACACTCCGGAGCCGGGTCACCCGCACGCACCGGTACACACCCTGTCCCCGTCTTCAGGCACTTGGTGCTCGGCCAGGGCTGGTCCCCAGGGCCTGGCTCAGGGTGCCTCACGCAGGCACAGAGCCTCGACGGCCCCGCTGGGGCCCTGAGCCACCCCACCGATGACGAAGAGCAGGCTGGGCGCCGGGCAGCTGGAGCAGGAGCAGCGGCCCGTGGGCATGGGTGGCAGCGGCTCCCACTTCTTCTGCGAGGGGCTGAACCCTTCCACCGAGTCCAGCGGGCAGGACTGGTTCCCTGCGGGACACAGAATGGCATCAGCGCTCCACAGTCATAACCCACACCCCTGGCTCTGCCTTTCATCCTTCACATGCCTTTGATGCCTCAGGCAGAGCCCCTGAGACCTGGGCTGTGTGGGCTCTGTGATCCCAAAGGCAATTAGCAAGGGCACAAGAGGATTAGCAGCATTTCCAACGGGATTGCTGCTGGCAACAACGCTGTACTGCTGGCTCTGCACCGGGGGATAAGGGAGGGCAGCTCCTGCAATGCCACGCCGCAGGGATCCAGCCAGCACCACTTGTCTTCCCCATCACATCCTCCTCCCCTGCAGCAGAAGGTCCAGCTCTGGATGGGTCTGGCAGCGCTCAGTGGGGATGCTGTGGCCAGCACCAGGCTCCCTCCTGCTGCATCCCACTGCTGACTGACAGCACTAACCTTTCCCCAGCTCTCAGGAGAGGGATGCAGTGCTGCAGCCCTGTGCAGCGGGGCTGAGCTGGTATGGGCTGTGTGAGCATGGTACGCTGCACATGAGCAGGGCCATCAGCTCAGTGCAGGCAGACTGCGTAGCAGCGCCCAGCACTTGGGGGCACAGGAGGGACACAGGGGATGCAGAGGGTGTTGCAGTACCCCTATGGTATACACAGCCAACCTGGCCATGAAGGTAACTGATGTGCCACAAAGGGAACATGGCCACGTGCCTGCCCCTGGCATTACCGAGGCCACCCACAGCCACCACTCTTCCTCCCAGGCAGCCAGCCACGAAGTCTGCTCTCTTCTCCCTCATGCGGATGCCACGGCTTGGCTTGCTCCATGCACCTGAGGGCGAGAGGGCGAGAGCATCACCCACTGGGGCTCCTCTGTGCACACGCACTGACGCCAGGGCACCCCTGGATCAGGGAGCACAGGGTACAACTCTTCATGGATGCAGAGGCTGATGTTCAAATCCCCAATGAACCACATCCCTTGGGCATGGACAGCCCTCACCAAGACACATGGAGGCACCCAGAACCACAGGGATTCCCCCCCCCCCAGCTCACCCTGCGCAGGATCAAACATTTCCACGGTGTTGACAAAGTGTGGACGGGAATAGAAGTTGTGTGGCCCCGGCTGCTGCAGCCCGCCCAGGCTGAAGACGACGCCGTCGGCCATGGTGCAGGCGGCGAAGGCACGGCGGCTCGGCACACTGGGGTACCGCGTCCAGCTCCTCGTCTCCAGGTCGAAGGCCTCGAAGGCAGTGACGGGCAGCTTGCCCTGCCGGCCCCCTGCGCACAGATGCTGCTGCCACTGCCCCGAGCTGGCACCATTGAGCAGGATGGGACCAACTGGATGCAGTGCAGGGATGGGAGGGCAGCACGGAGCCAGCCTGGGATGCACCAGGTCACCCCCTGCTCCAGGGAGGCAGCGGAGGGACACGGGGGGCACCTACCCAGAATAAAGATCTTGTTGCCTTGCAGGAAGGCAGAGGCCCCGTAGCAGGGGGTGGGCATGGAGGGCAGGGGCTGCCAGTGGTCCTTCGCCGGCTCATAGGCACGGACCAGTGCCTGGGGAGAGGTGTCTGCACCCATTCCCCCCAAGGCGTAGATGGTCCCATCTGCAAAAGAGGTGACAGTGAGGGTGGGGGGCTATAAGCAGCACCATGGGGCTGTGTGCCCCCCCCGTGCCCTCCAGTGCAGGCAGCATGGGTGCTGCTGAGCCCCATGGCTGGCTGCTGCTTTGGGGTGGCCAGGAAACAGTGAGTGTGGTCAGGCCTGAGCCCAGCCATGCCCTGACCCCACTGAGACCCTCCTGCTCCTCTCTGTGCCCCATCCATCAGTCCAAGAGCAGAGCACAAGGCCATCGGCTCTAATTATTCTCGGCAGTACCATCTCCCTGGAGACACCATGGCAACACAGCCATGCTGCCAAATCCTGCTCGGCTCCCACCGCTGCCCCACCGTCCCCTCTGCCCTGCCCACCCTGCTCACAGCATCCCCAGCCAGGGAGCAGACATGGGCACTGTGTATGAACACCAACCCCAGCTCCCGGGCTGTGCTCAGCGAAGTTTAGGCAGGATTCACAGTGTGTGCAATGCACAGAACACTGAGCCAGGCTGGAGCAGGGTGCTTGGCCTGCTCCCAGCCAGGGCAGCCGGGGCAGGCTCCTATGGCTGGAGATGCTGCGCATCACCTCCTGCACCAGGGCTGCCGAGGCAGGAGCGTAACCCTGCCATTAAGTGGCAAGTTTATTGCTGGGTGAAGGCCTCGTAGCGCATCCCAAGCAGCAGCAGGATCCAAATCCCACCCGAGCATCCCTGACGCCTGCATCCCCACCTCTCCAGACAGCTGTATCCGAGCCCCATCCCTCACCTCTCTGCACAGCTGAGATGCCCATGGAGGGCTGCGCCAGCGCCGCCTTCTTCTCCCACTTGCCCTCATCCACGTGGTAGCCCTCAACGGAGGCGAGGGGGCTCTGCGCCGCGTCCACACCACCCACCACCAGGATCTGCTTGCCCAGGGCGAGGGCAGCAGCGCCAGCCCTTGGCGTGGGCAGTGGTGGGAGCGTGGTCCAGCGCTGTGCGCTCAGGTCCAGCAGCTCGGCGGTGCCCAGGGCCCTGCCGCTGCCGCCGCAGCCGCCCAGCACGAAGAGCTGCCCATCGCGGTGCGCGGCGCTGCAGTACACGCGCCGGGTGGGCATGGAGGGGAACGTGGCCCACGCGAAGGCGCCCGCGCCCGCCGCCATGGGCCGGATCAGCCACACCGGGGGTCCCCGGGCCCTGGCCTTGCCGTGCCACCCATCCGGCCCGTGTACCACCCTGCTCCTGTGGGGAGAGCACCCGAGTCAGCACACAGGCACCCACGGGTCCCCCCGGCCCCGGTGAGACTGCTCCCCCGGTGATGAGACAGATCCATGCTTCCTGGGGCTCCCTGCTTGTCCGCTCTGGGCTCCTGCACCCTGGGGCTCCCTGCCTGTCCCCTTTTGGCTCCTGCTCTCTACAGCTCCCTGCCTGCACCCACCAAGTCTCCCCTGAGATCCCTGCCTGCACCCATCGAGTCTCTTGCTTCCCGAGGCTCCCTGCCTGCACTAACCAGGGCTCCCATTCCCTGAGCCCCTGCTCTCTGAGGTTCCTGCATCCCGGTCTCCATCGCTCCAGTGCACAGCCTGCACCCACCGGAGCTCTTGCTCCCCAAGGTTCCCGCACCCTGGTCTCCATCCCCCCGGGGTTCCCGGTGCACAGCCTGCACCCACAGGGGCTCCTGCTCCCCGGGGCTCCCGGTGCATGGCCCTTATCCCCCAGTGCTCCGGCTCCGCGGGGCTCCCGCTGCACAGCCCGGATCCCCCGACCCTCCCGCTCCCGCTGCGCATCCCGCACCCACCGGACGGCTGCTGCCCGCGGCTCCCGCTGCACCCCCGCACCCGGTGCCCGCCGCCGCTCTCACCTCCCGCCCGCTCCGCTCCTCTCCGCTCCGCGCCGCCGCCCGCACCGCTCCCGCCCGCTGCCGGTGGAGGCGGTGCCGAGCCCGCCCCGGCCCCCCCCCCCCGCCGCCGCCCGGCCCTCCCGGGGTGCTGCCGCTCTGCCGTGAGCCTGAGGAGCCGCAGGCACCCCGCGGTGCCGGCCGGTGCCACCCCAGCACCGGGCTCACGGAGCCGCCGTCCCTTCCTGAAGAGGACCCTGTGCCTGCCACCACCGCCAGGGATGGAGCAGGAGCTTGGTCCCACTCCGAGCACGTCCTTACTGGGGTCTCCGTGGCATCAGGAAGGTCCCAAACCCTCTATGGTCACTTTTGTCCCTACTCGGCTGAGCCCCGTGAATGAAGACAGCAGGAAAGGCACTTCCCACCCACAAGCACAGGCACAGCTGAGGCCAGGCAGGAAACTCACACCAGTAACGAGCTGAAAAGGTTTGCTTTAAAAACAGGCAGAAGGGACAGGGCCTGGATGGCTCTGCTGGGGAGGACACCACAGCACTCGGGTGTGCTGATGGCAACACCACCGTGCACCAGGCACAGGCGCAGCAGTGGAAATAGAGGTGTGAATGCTGCATGGATGTCGTGGTGGGATGGCCCTGCCAAGGAAAGGAGAGGCGTTTCCTCCAGGGATCCCATCACACAGGCTCCCAGGATGCTCGTGCTCAGGCACGGAGGCTTCTGGTAGGAAGATGTGGGTACATCACACATCGGAATGGGGTAGAGCTCCAAGAGCACAGCAGGAAGCAGGCGGTGTTCCAAGTCCAGAGCCCCTCACCCCTGTGAGGAGGCATCACCGTCCATCCCACTGCTGGCTCGGGGTGTTCTCCTCCCTGCAGGCCAGGTAACGCTCGTAGTTCTCCTCGCACCTCCTCACGCAGCGCAGGAAATAGTCCTGGTCAGCAATGGCCTGCAGCAGGTCGGTCTGCACCAGGCAAACATCATACAGCTCTGAGGTGGGAACGTGCCGCGGGCTGTGGCTGCCCTGCTCCGAGAACACCTGCAATGGGAGACAGCAGCTCTCAGAGGCACCTGCACCCTCCATGGGCAGCAGTGAGGGCTGTGCTTGCCTATGGAACAGACCACACCACACAGCTGGAAGAAAACAGCTCTTGTGGGGCAGCCAACCCCAGGAGAAGCTCTACCCACAGCTCTTCCTTTGATCTCTTGCACTGGAATTCACCTTCTGATCTTTACCACGGCTCTCCCGAAGGCCATGTGACAATCTATTTCCTCCCAGTGTTGCTCTGTCACTGACACAGGGACAGCCCTGAATTGCTGGTGATGAGGGGAAGCTGGTGTCCAACCTGCCAATCCTGGCTGCAAAGGCCTTGGGTGTCACCCAGACCTCCACCTCAGCTTCATCCTTCCTGTCTGATCTGGTGTGAGGGGAGCCCTGTGATGGCTGCATGGCTGCTCTGAGACAAGCTGAGCAGCCCCACTGACCTGCTGTGCTAGCTGCAGATGGTGAGAGCAGGAACTCCTTGATCAGGGAATCAGCCTGAGGCTGGAATGCTGCAAGTGGAGTTGAGTGAGCTACGCTCAGCCATTGCAGACACTCTGCTGTGTACAGGGGCCTCAGACTGGCAGCAGAGCCACCCGCAGTAACTCCCTGGAAACAGGTACAGTACAGACCAAAGCCTGTTCCTGACAGGTCTGCTCCAGGCAGTGACAGATCCTGCCACCACCAACAGTTCCATGAGCTGGGAGAGCTTTTGTGGAACCACGGAATGACAGACTGGTTTGTGTTGGAAAGGAGCTTAAAGCTCATCCAGCTCCAACCCCTGCCATGGGCAGGGACCCCTTCCACTGGAGCAGCTTGCTCCAAGCCCCTGTGTCCAACCTGGCCTTGAGCACTGCCAGGGATGGGGCAGCCACAGCTTCTCTGGGCACCCTGTGCCAGCGCCTCAGCACCCTCACAGGGAAGAGCTTCTGCCTAAGAGCTTATCTCAGTCTCCCCTCTGGCAGGTTCAAGCCATTCCCCTTGGCCTGTCCCTACAGGCCCTTGTCCAATGCTGCTCTCCAGGTTTCCTGTAGCCCCTTTAGGCAGTTGGAGCTGCTCTAAGGTTTCCCCTTAAGGAGCCTTCTCCAGGCTGGACAAGGCTGACTCTCCCGAGTATCTGATGAGCATCCCATTCCTCGCCTCTCCCTGCTGCCTGGCAAACGCTGCTGAGCGTTCCCCCTTCCATTCCCCACCAGCGTCGTCACCTTCCGGATAGAAACAGGGGTTCAGGCTCACTGGGACACCCCACAGCGCAGGCAGCAGGCACTGGAGGGACCTTCAGCCCTACCTGGGGATTAACGATGGTGTCGGCCTCGTCCAGCCGGATGTTGTCATCGATGAAGATGTGGTGAATGCTGGGATCGTGGGGGTCAATCCACAGGGGTTTCCCACCCCGGGAGGAGAACTGATTTCTGGCCCACCTGGAACAGGGAGCAGGACAAGGAGCAGTCAGGGAGGGAGAGGGGAACAGCTCTCTGGTAAAGGCAGGTCAGGTACAACAACAGAGACCATCCTGTCCCTCTGCCTCCTCCTGCTTCCTGGGAAGGGGACATTTTGCAGCAAGGTGACAAATCGGGGGGGGGTTGGAGAAAAGCAGGAGGTAAACTAAGGCCTGACAAAAGATTATGAGCCCCATCAGGCTGCCCACAGGCAAAGTGGGGAGCATGCAAGTGATAGGGCCCCCAACAGTGTAAAGACCTCAAAACTCAGAGCTATCCCAGAGCAGGAGAAGCTCCGAGAATTGCAGGAGAGAAGAAACCTCAGTGCCCTGTTTCTCACCAGTCAAAGTGGTCTTGGAAGCCGCCAATTCCCTCAAAGGAGCTGAAGTAGTTGTAAAGCTTTCTTGCACCCTCCCGGGTGGTCAGGCGCTCGGCTCCCCTTGTCAGCACCACCTCCCGCTTGCTGCAGCGTATCTGCCCAGGGGTGAGGTCCACAGGGAGCTGCAGGACCACAGAGAGCGGGAGAGGAGAGGTTGCCAAAGCAGACAGGTTGGTTGGTGCATTGGGGGCTCTCCACCAGCACAGCATGGGAGGATGCTGCTGGGGACAAAACAACAGGAAGTGTGGACCCCCCCAGCCAAAACTCGTCTGCCTTGGGATGGGAGGGAATGACCTTGCTGCACACTGCCCATGGTTCAGTCTCTGTTCCCTAAGAATACTCCAACGAACAACTGAGGCAGCTTCCAAAGCTTGCTCCCAGCATTCCTGCTGGTGTGCTGCCAGGGGGAGAGCATGGCTGTGATCAGCTCCACTGCAACAGCCCCTCTCCAAGAGAAGGGGTGCTCTATCCAACTTGGGATACCCCAAGAGGAGACCCTTCCCAGCAGGATCCATACACACACGTGCTTCCTACTGCTGACATCTCCATCCCAAGAAGCTGCTGCGTTCCCTCCCTGGTGTTTTAAACAGCGAAGCCAGCCAAGTGTCAGCAGAGCATCCCAGCCCAGGGATCCGTGCCCTCGGGTACCACTCACCGCCACGTCCCGCAACGCAGGGAACTGCGGGTGCTGCCCCTGCAGGGCACAGCTGACAGCGCGGAGGACACGGGGCAGGTCAGTGCCGAACGTCCTGAAGATGACAGCGAAGGCCCGCCCGTCCCGGTGCAGGGCATCCAGCAGGCGGAGGAAGGAGGGGAGCAGGAGGTGGTAGCGCTTGCCGGGGTCCCCCTGCACCGAGAGCCCCTCGTGCGGCCGGCCCGGCCACTCCAGCAGCTGCAGGTGGCGGGCGTGGAGGCTGCGGAACCGCTGGCCCGAGCCCCTCTCCGTGAACGCGGGGTCCCGGCCGTGGTGGCTGTAGTAGCTGAGGGCACCGGGGCACGGCGGGCGCAGGGACGGGCGGTCACTTACCCACTGCCACTCGCCTGCAAGAGAAGGGGGGGCTCAGCCGCTTCTCGATCCCCGGTCCTCACAAGCCCCGGTTCCCCGGTGCTCACCGGCGGCGTCGGCGCGGCCCCAGGTGACGGTGCAGAGGAAGCTGTTGAGGGCCGCCCTCGGGCCCTGCCCCGACACCGTGTCCCCCACCACCACCGTGTTGTTGAGATCCACGTGAAGCACCAGCCGCCGGCCAGATCCGCTGCTCATCTCCCCGGCACCGGCACCGGTACCGGTACCGGCCACGCCGCCGTTACCTGGAAACGGAGCCGCTTCCGCCCGCGCCTCTTCCTCCCGCAAGCGCCCCCTGCCGGCCCGGAGGTGGGGCCCCACCGCCCGCCACCGGCGTGTGACCGCCGTTACCATGGAGACTGAGGGGGGCGTGTCCCCGGTGAGCGGAAGCGGAAGGGGGCGGTGGTTCCGGCGCTCCGCGGGCGGCCATGTTGGAGCGGCGGTCGCGGCGTATCGGCGGGTCTGGCGGCTGCCGGTAGGTTGAGGCCGGCGGTGCCCGGGCCCCGCGCTCCCGGGCGGGGGCGCTGCCGAGCCGGCGGCCCCGGGAGCGCGGGGCGGAGCCGCGGAGCCCCGCCCCGGCCCCCGCTTCCTCCTTCCCTCCCCTCCCCTCCTCACCCCCCCGGCCGCAGCTGGCGCGGGCCGCACCCGCTGTGTGCACCAAGCACGTCCCCGCAGCACCGAGCAGCGCGGCTCGATCCGTGCCGCGGTTCCTTCGGCTTCGGTGCTACCGGCGGCTCGTCCGGACCGCGCCTGGGGATGGGGGCGTGCGGGACACGCGGTCGGGAACGGGCATCGCCTCCGCCGGGGGGGTCAAGGGGAGAGGCTGGATCCCCGGGTGCCCCCAGCCAGCACCAGCCCGGAGCACCTTGGAGTCACCGCGGGGCCCGTCCCTAGAGCTCCGTGCCCGCACAGCCGGGCCTTAACCCCGCGCTGGCACCGTGGGGCAGTGGCCTCAAGGCGCTCCACCAGGGCTCGTCCTTCCGGTAGTGGCTCAGGTGAGGGCGCTTGGTGTTGGGTGGGCATCGGGGCTGAGCCTGCCCGTGAGCAGCTTTGCTCCAGCTGCAGCTTGGGCTGCACAAAACACGACCAAGCGGAGTGATGCTGAGCGATCCTGGCCCCATGGGTGTCACCGCCTGTGTCCAACATCTGAGTGTCCCTTATGGTGTCCCAGCTGCTCCTGAAGAAGATCCATTCTGCAGCCCGTTGTTCCTTGTGCTTCTCCCTCTCTACCAGATCAGGATTAAGCTTTACACCCTGTTGGCTTCTCCTGTTCCCTGTGGAGGCGGCAAATCTCACCTTTGGCTGTGACACCGGCTGGGGCCCTGTTGGTTCCCTGCCTGCCTGCCCTCTGCCGTGGGAGAATCCCTGCATTATCCTCCTCCAAATCCCTGTGACGTCCACAGAGCACTTGACTGGGATTAGCGTGTCATGTGGAGGCTCTTACCCACTGCTGACCTGTGCTTCCCCTTCTGCCGCTCCTTTGGCTTCTGACCCTTCCCTGCCTGTGCCGCTGGTGGCCGCTCCGGGGCCGGTATTCCCAGAGGTCCATGGGGAGCACTGGATATGATCCATTCCTTTCTCTGCTCAGGCACGAACTTCTCCATCACAGCTTTGTTGCCTGCACAGTGCCCTCTCTCATAGTGTCTCTGACACCTTCCCTGTTTCCCTGAAAAGAGGTTTTCACCAAATCCTTGTTTTTTTCAGAGGTATCGTTGAAACTGAAGGTTTTATAACTTCAGTGGAGCTGGTGAGGCCACCAGCTCGGTGTGAGAGGATCAGAGGCCTCCTGGGTGCATCTCTGGCCTCCTCTTCAGTGCCTGTTGTGTATTTGCACCAATAACCAGCTCTTTTTCCCCAGGCAGGCAGCTGTGCAGTGCCCTGAGCATGATCCCAGTGTTTTCCCTCAGCCCATTGTACACTAGGCCCTGGTAATGTGTGTTTCCTTCTCACCGCCCTGCTTGAGTTTCCTGCTTCCTGCTCCCTTGGCAGTGAGTGCCCCTGGATCAACACCAGTTTGCTGACAGTGAGTTGCAGACCGTTGTTCAAACAAGAGAGCAGCAAGGAGCGGTGCTGCCTCACCACAGCCTTTGGCATTGACAAAGCTCAGCTGAAAGAGCCTCCAGCCCTCCTGTCAGGTCTCCAGGAGGATGCTGCAGCTTTGGCAGGGACTCAGAATCAATATGTGAGCAGAATCTGTTGGGAAGCTGGAAAACTGAATGTGATGCCAGGATAGATTTGAGGTGCTCAGGCTTGTTAGCATTGGGATGGCTCCATCGTGGTGTTCTCAGTGAGGGTTCAGTTCTCGGGGCTTCTTTACCGAAGGAAAATGAGATCTGGTTACTCAGAGCTGGGGTGTGCCAAGCTCAAAGCAGGAACAAGCTGCAGAGTTTACTGCATTAACCGTTGGAACCCTTTATCCTGGGCTGGGTTGGATGGGATTGCCTGAAATCCTGGTTTAGGGTTGAGGATATATTCAGGATGATTTGGTGACAGGATTTTCTTGATGATGCTTCGAATGTGGGTGATGCCCAGAATCTGACCTGATGTCTGTGAGTGGCCATACCCGGCTTAACAGTTTCAGGTTCCTGCTTAAAACCACGAGCTGATTTCAATTGCTGTGAGCTAACTATCTTCTCTCTCCTTTTGAGGTGTCAACAGTTGTTTTCCCAGTAATTTGGACCTTTCCAAAGCGCCCGCTTGCCTAATGCCATGAATATTGCAGTGAACAATGTGGAAGAAAAAGCCGTCCATTCCTGGTCAAGAATTTCTTCTGCAGGACAGAAAGTGCTGGAGGAAGCCCTCCGAGTCTTCAACCCCATGTCCAAGGACCTTTCAGACACAGAGACCCAGCTGGTGGCCTTCATTCAGAGCCTGAAGGAGGAGGGCTACCAGCCCACCATTCTGAGGAGTAAGGATGTGTATGGGTACAGCTCGTGCACGGCGGACACACCGACTCAGACAAAAGAGAGCAGTCCCCAGCACTGTGCCAGCACTACCAAGAGTCCAACCAGGAACACCACAGCCATGGCAAAGGTGCCTGCAGAGCCCACCACCGTGCCAGTGAACTCTCTGAAAGTCTCCACTCAACCTGTCCCGAAAGGGGATTCCACAAATCTCCTCTTGAGCTCCTTGAAGCAGACAAAATCCAGCACATCCAAGGCTGCAGCAGTGGGCTTCCCTACGAACGTGTATCCGGATGTGTATCCAGCCATGAGACTGTCGGTAGTTCTAGAAGCTCTGGTGCCACTGAAAGCCACCCCATCCTGTTTGGGGTCCAAGTACACACGAGGGCGTCTTGGGATCTCGCCCTCGGATCTTCAGCTCCTCAAGGCTTCGAGTCCCGCAAGGAAGTTTCCTTCAGGCAAAGCAGCCAAACTAACCAAGGGTAAGGGCTACAAGCGCTTGGTAAAGAAAGCACCGGATTCTGCCACCCTGGCTTTAAATCTCCTGAAGGGACCAAAGGGTGGAGTGCTGCAGGAGAGCAACGCTTGCAAAGCCTCCGGAGTCCTCAACGGGAGAGTCACAGGCAGCTCGTCCCAGGGCTGCACTGCAACACCACAGGCCAAGACCTTGAAAATCAAAGATAAGGAAGCTCTGGTGGGGAAAACAGAGTGGAAGGACAGCAGCACCTACCGGGAGGGCACTGGGCAGAAGAAGAGAAGAGCCACAGAGGCGAGGGATGCACCACAGAGGAAAAAAGCAAACACCATTCCTGCCCGAAACAAACCCCGCCGAGCTCAGAGCGCTTTGAACCTGCTGAAATTCCGGGCCATCAAGGTGGGCAACTCTTCCTCTGACGAGGAAATGAGGAAGAGAGCACAGAAGATTCTTAGGGTCAACCTGTCCCCCGTGATCCGAATTCAGCCCTTGTCCCATGCTCACAGCGTCCCCTGAGGGTCTTCACTTTGTCACTTTCTCCTTTTGTAAGTAAGTAAATACGAGCCCAACACCAGAGCATGGAGAGGTTGGAGACTGGAGCTCTGGTGCCTGGGGGTGACCTGTTCACTGACCTGCAGACAGATCAGCTTGCTCCCATGCTGCTCCTGCCTCGTCTGCTCTGCAGAGCTGACTGCAGAAGCACAAGGACCCATTGGGGATGATGCCACAAGCCCAGCAGGTCGGGGGGCTCGCTTCTCACCTCAGGACATGGCAGGCTGAGCTTTCGTGCAGGGGGAGGACACGAGACTTTCTCATGACATTGATGCACTGTGATATTGCTCTTTTTCAAGCTGTACATTTACTGGGTTTATTTTGGTCAAATTTTATAACTTTATTATCTATATATCTATATATCCATATATGTGCACATGGCCCAGGAGCTGTGGGAAGATGCATTCCCTCCATCCCTCTGGGATTGGGTTTGATAGCTTTTGTTCCCCTTCAGCCAGTGTTTTGTTGGAAGGTGCCAGGATTTCTCTGTGATCCAGTGTTGTGACAGCTTGTTCTGGGCTCTGCTGAGCAGCCCAGAGACAGGCAGAGCTGTAGCCACTTGTTTGCCTCCAGAAATGCCAAGCAATTTGGAGAATTACCAGCTCATCACTGACTATAGTTTTAATCACGGTTTTGTTATTACCTCTGCATAGGGGGGGAGTGTTATGGGGCTGTTGCCTGCAGTTCTCTAGGTGCCTCTTGTGTTTGTTGATAGCAGAAGCTCTGAATTCATGCTAGGGGTTTGCCTCCAAAGAGCGATTCCTCCTCAGCACCAGTGTTGTTCTGCTCTCCTGCACCCTGGCTGCAGCCATAGAACATGGACTGGGACTGTCAGAGCTGAGGGACTGGAGCTGTGAGCAGGAATTGTGCAGTGTCCTGCTCACCTTGTGACTGCATTGCTGGATGTTTGAGGAGCAGGTTCTAGGTAGGGAAGGCACAGGCTGCATTTGAATGTATTAGCTACATCCTGCTGTTCCCAGGCCTCGGTGGGATACTTGAGCCTGAATCAAAGCAGAAAAGCAAAAGATTTGACAGAACTGATGCCAGCAATTAAACAGATTGTTCCTCTCTGTCGGTTTGCGGGGTGAAGCAGTAGGAGGGGAGATCAGCACCGTGTTGTGACGGGTGGCAGCTTTGCTGCGCCATCTGGGACGTTGTGAGGAGGTGTGTGCCAGGTGTGAAAGCTCCCGGAGCGCATCCCCAGGAGGAACTGTGGAACCTCCTGCACCGTGGGCATGCTCTGGGATGCTGTTGGATGCTGTGGGATGCTCTGTCATGTGAACACAGGCTGTGCGGTGGCAGAGGCCGGGTGTGCTCTCCGCAGGGAGGGATCTGCGAGCTCTAGGAGGGACATCACATTGGAGCAGTAGGTGCTGTCACTGTCACCTGGGAGGCACTGTCCCTAGTGAGGTGATCTGCGTCAGGAGGTTGCAGAAGCAGAACCTGATGGCTCGGAGAGAGGAGGCAGCATCAGGCCAGGCTCTGCAGCACTGGCCCAGTAATCCACTCACCAGCTCCAAATACCAATTATCTGATGTATTAATCTCTGTGGACATTGGCTGAAGGGATGAGCTCCAGCTCCTCACGTTCCAGCCTCTCCCTAGCACCTGGCTGCGTTTCAGTGCTTTGTAAAAGGGGTCAGTGTCTGATCGGAAAACCTTGGCACAGAGAGGAGAGAGGAGGTGGATGAGTGCCCCGAGGTTCTCCCTCCTCACCCAGGTACACCAGGGTGCAGGTTCTCCCTCGGGGTCTGATTTCAGGCCCTGAATCCCATGCTTGGGCTCCGTGTGGTTGTGCTGCGTTGCTGTCAGAGCTCATCACTTGCAGTGGTTGGGACTGACCTGTGAATGCCGCTGGTTGGCTGTGGACAAGGAGGAAATATTTACTTCTGTGGTTTGAAATGCCCTGGCCGAGAGTTCCGTGTCCTGACGTGGTGCTGGATGAACAGGGACCTTCTGTCACTGTTAACCGGCCAAAAATTGCTTTGTCCCTTTTGCTCCCGCTCCTTCAGACCTTGCTTATTCCCACGCTCCCAAATGCCAGCTCTGGAGGTCTTGCACTGTGGTTTCTCGTTTTGGCTGTTCCTGAGGAGTGCTCTGAGCTCCTGCCTGTGGTATCGCTGCCTCCCAGGCTGCTCAGCAGCTTCCCTCTTCCCAGCCCCTTATAAGGACACCGAGCGCTGCCTCTGGAGCCTCTTCATGCAGCACAGCCATCCCAGCCCGGCCTCTGGTGGGAAAACAACCCTGCATCCACTAGGCTGATTCGGGTTGAGCTTTTCCTCCAGCCTGAGCAGGAAGCTGAGCACCTGAGGCCATATCCCTCCTCTTCGTGGTCTCTCTTCCCCCAGCTGCACTGCTGCCTGCCTCCCCGCTCTCCTCCATCACCTCTTGCCTTTCACAGCTTGGGCTTTTGCCAGGCAGGGACTTGGCTTGTGCTGTTGCTTAACACATCCAAGGGAACATCCTGCCTTAGTGCTGCCATACCTTTCCCAGCACTGAGCTCAGTTCTGCAAATGCTTGGTGGTAATGTCCTTCCCCGGCCAGCAGCAGGAGGTGTTCTGCTCCACAGGGAGAGATGAGGATGAGAAACACTTCTGTGCCACTGAGGCTGCTGTAAGGGAAGCAAGCACACCATGCAGTGCTCCAGGACTTGCCCATCACCAGTCCAGTCTCTGTCAGCCCTTCTGTGTATCTTTTAACAGGCTGCAGGGCCCTGTGCTACTGGGCAGCACTGGAGCTCGATGCTTTGCCCTCCTCCTGCCTCCTCTTTCCCCTTGCAGGTAATTTGGGAACTTGGTTGGAAGGATTCCAGTCTAGATTCTAGATTCTTCTAATGGAAGGTGTCCCATGGCAGGGGTTGGGACTGGATGAGCTTTAAGGTTCCTCCCAGCCCAAACCAGTCTGTGATTCTCTGATTGCAGCTTGTTATTCAGAGGGGCATTACAGCCCCTGGCACCAGTGCCATCAACTGCTGCCTGTCCAGTGCAGGCAGATGCGTGCCTGCAGCCTGTCAGTGGTTGGCTCCAGGGTCCTTCACTCTTGGCATGGTCTGGGTGCTCCTGGAGTCCTGGACCTTCAACACCGATGTGCAAGAGGCTGTCTAAGACCTGGTCTAGCCAGAGCTATCCCTTCCACCCTGTTACCCTGTGACAGCAGCCCTGCCTTCCAGGGCCCAGCACAGCAGGGCAGGGCACACAGAAACGCGTTGCCTGGGGTGCTGTGGTCTCTGCTGCGTGCAGGTTGTTCAGACCTGTTTCTGTATTAGTCACTTTGAATTCATCCAAGTGCCTAACCTGGCCTGTGCTGTTCCTGGGCACTGTGACAGCCGAGAGAGCTTTGGAAGCTCTCTTAGGAATGCTCTCACTGCATGGATTTGTGCCACCGTCACTTCTAGATGCGCTTCAGCCAGTGCTCAGAGGGCTGCTCGTCCAGCTGATGGTTTGGGGAATCGTTTTTCCTTTTATCCAGCTGCCAAGAGCCACGAGTTTGTGCTTCGCCTCAACCAGACAAGGTCCTGAAGCTTCCTGCGTGCCTCAGATGTCCGTGGGGAGAGCAGCTCGCCCTGCAGGCGCTATGGGGATGCTGACATCGGATACCACTTGAAATCACATTGTTAATTGGTAGCAGCGTTCTGAAGCTCATGTCCACTCTGATCATGTTTCACCATCTGCCACCGCTTGGACTTGGAGAAGTTTCCCCTTGGCCTCTTCCCTGTGAGCCAGCCAGTGTGCTGTTGCTGCTGCTGCTGCTGCTGCTTCCAGCCTGGTTGGTCCCCCCCCACCTCCAGAGCCAGCTTGTACAGAATTCCTTAAGTACTTTTCTGCAAAATAAGGGATTATTTTGTTATTCCTGGTTTGTAGCCCCATAGTGGTGTTCCAGTGTGAGGAGGAAGAGGAGGGGTTGTGCTGCCCTCATACACCAGCAGCTCTTCTCCACCAGTGGAACTGGTGCAAGACTCCCAGCTCCTGCTATGTCTGGAGGGCTTTGGGTTTTGGGCTTGTGGGCAGAGCTTGGGCCCTTTCAGTTGACTCCTGCTGTGTTCATGGCCAGACCTTGCCAGCCTGGTGGAGGTGCAGCCACTCCGGTTGTTCTCTCACTTTGGGTCCAAGTTCCCTGCACTGTGTGGGAGCTTGTACAAGGGATGTGTGGGGATGCAGACCAGGTTTGTGCCTCAGCTTCCCAGAAGCTGAGCATGGGAGGATCCTTGTTTTAAGCATGGTAGGCAGGGTCGTGCTGGGCTATGTGTGGTGCTTGCTGCTCAAGCAGGTTGGTTTGTGTGGAATCCACAGTTCCTGTTTCACTCCTCAAAGGGGCTCTGTCCCATTTGCTCCCGTGCTCAGATGGGGATAGTGCCATGGGGCACCTCGCACCTTCCTGACAGGGGTGCAGTGCTTGGCTTTGGGCGCTGGATGGGCTGGCACCACCCCTGGAGAGGGCAGCAGGGCAGGCTGCTCCCAGGCCCTGGTGTTGAGGACTCACAGAGAGCACCAAGATCATGTTTCCCTCTTCTTGCAGCCCATTCCTGCTGTTGGGAAGGTGCCGGGGGCCTCGCTGGCTGGCGGAGCAGGGATCTGCCCCCAGAAGGCAGGACAGCCACCACTAGGGCAGGGTGCTGAGTGAAGGGGTGTCCGGATGTGTGACACTGGCAGCTTGGGCAGCTCCAAAGCCGTGGTGCTAAGGCCAGATCCCTCTCTTCGCTTAGGAACACCAAGGAGATGTGGCAAAGCGAGAAGCTGGGATCCAGGAAAGCCAAAGACACCAGCAACTTCTGCTTCTGCTGCAGCAGGGGATGTGCAAACAGGAGCCAGGTCTGCAGTGTGCCCTAGCCCTGCCTCCATTCCCCCTGCTGCAGGAGCCTGTCCTGCCCTGCCGGGCAGCACTGCACAGGCTCTGGAGGTGCCCTTTTGAGGCAGGTGCCCCCTGCCAACCCTTGGCTTCTGTCCTTCATCGGTCACACAGGCTGTCCCTAATGGGGTGGCCGTGGGGAAGGTGAGAGATGCAGACCTGTACCCCTGGGACACCCTCATGGGGGACAGCAGTTCTCTGGTGAGCATCCCAAACACCTTCCCCTGGGGGGGGGATGATTAGACCTTGCCCTGGGGAGTCCCTTAAAGGCCTTATTATCACCTGGGGCTCTCCTTGTCTTAATTCACCCTTTCCCTCCCTGTGAGAGTCCAGTGATTCCCACACATCTGCCCAGGCACGTGGTGCTGTTGTGAAGAGAAGGTGCTGCAGAATACCTCCCCTGCTCCACCATCCTGCCGGGATGGGATGGGATGGGATGGGATGGGATGAGCATCGGTGGTGTGGTGGGGACTCATGGTGTGCGATGCCGTTGCCTCCTCCTGGCTCCCAGTGCAGCATTCCCAAGGAGCAGCACTTCCCAAGCAGAGCCACAGCAGCCGCTCTGGATGGGCACTGCCGGATCCCTCGCCCTCATCTCTACCAACCCTCATCTCTTAAGAGAGCCTCCTCCACGACCTGCTCAGGCTGGGACCGGTGCCACCGGCACGTTTGCAGCATCCTCCGGCATTCCGGGATCCTGGTGACATCCATGGAGCAGCACCTGCAGCCTGTGGGAGGGCGAGGACCAGACTGTTAACGTGGTGGAGCTCCAACAAGTGACCATCTTGTTCTCGAGTGAACTTTTCCCTGTTCTCATTTGTTGGTGTAGAATGTTGCCGAAGCTATAGTACTATTTAATGTTGAGTCTGAGGCGGGGCGGCTCCATGATCCGTGTTGTATAGTTTGGAATGGCATTGTTTAGTGAGAAGACAGTATTATTCCACTCTTTGGAGGGAATGGGACAAGAAACAGACTGTCTTTTTCTTTTCTCTTAAATGAAGTGAGCTTTTTGTTCTCAAGTCCCAGCAGGTGGCCAGCCCCTCAGTAAAATGGTGCTCACAACCACCCAGCGTGTCCAGCTTTCCTTTTGGCTTCCTGGAGCTCCATGGAATGGCATCTCCCATGTGGGATGTGCCCAGCTGCAGACCACCACTGCCTCTTCTCCCCAGCTCCCCCCCCCCCGAGGGGTTTGGGGTACCCAAGGCCCACTAAGGAATGCCTGGCTCGGGATGGGAAGTGCTCCTAGCGCTGAACTGGTTTTAACTGGCATAAATCCGCATTCCAGGTTAGTTCCTGCCCACCCGCTGACTTCGCTCTGGATCCCCTTCTCCAGCCGGGATGCTGGGGCTGGCGGGTTCAACAGAGGAGCCATTGTTCCCCCGTGGTGATGCGGACCCGGTGCGAGCCGTGGGTGCGCTGAGCCAGCACTAACGGTGCCGGTGCCGGGGCTGGGGCAGGGAAGCGGTTAAAGCGGCGCTGCAGGATGTGCAGGGAAGCGCCGGCTGCCCGCTGGGAGCACTGATGTCGTTCCAAGCGGTGCTGGCTGGGCCTGAGACACTGCCCCGGGAGCTCGGGGGCTCTGCTGAGGGTTGTGGAGCAGGGGCTGGGGATGCTCAGCAGCTTTGAAGCGCCGGTGACAAGGGTGCTGGTGATGGGGGCTGGCACATCAACCAGCACAGCTCCCACACGGTCATCCCTGGGATCGCAGCTCCGCATGGGAAGTGGCCTTCAGGGGAGCCAGGAGGTGCCTGGGCATGGCCAGGACACCTCAGTTGTCCCTCAGCTCCCACTGAGGATCCCTCCCTCCTGCTTTTGCCTCGCTTTTCAAGGCTGCAGATCCTGTGGCTGCCACCTTTATCAGGTCACTTCAGATCTCCTCAGAGCAGATAAGGGTTGCTTGGCCAAGATCCCTGCGCTACAGACACCATGTCCAGTGCTAATGGCTCTTTATCAGCTCATCCCCTGCCAGCTCTCAGCCCTGGAGGTGGTGGAGCCTCCCTGGGCACCGACCTGCAGAGAGTGCAGCCATAGGGAGCTGCCTGGGCTCTCCCACAGCTCCCCTTGTCCCACGGTGCTTTTGGGGTGTCCCTGGTGGCCCCGGTTTGGCACCCGCATGGCCGGCAGCCAGGGGAGCTGCAGCTTGGCCTGCCCATGACCTCGCTGGCTGGTGGGCAGCCAGAGCACGGCCTTGGTGTGGGGAACACGCAGCTCCTCTTCCTTCCTTCGGCCTCGGCTGAGGAAAGGCACCATCCCTGTGTGATAGGGAGGTCTCCATCCAGCCCCACCGATCCCATGGAGCACTGATCAGCACGGGGTAAGTGGGGCACGGTGGTACCCATGGAGGCAACGGGGAGCAGGCTCCACGTGCCTGGGCACGGCAGCCCTGCAGGGATGCTCCGCAGGCTCCTGGCCACCGGCTCGTACCTGGCCTGTGCCTCACCTTGGCTGCGGCTCGGAGCAGGCAGGTCCCTCCCTCGCCTGGCACAGCAGCGGAGGAGGAGACAGGCACCGGCCGCCCTCCTCCAGGAACAGCAGCGAGCTTGGCTGGAGCCAGCGGGGCCGAGCTGCTCACCTCCAACCTGCACAGCACAACCGGGCCACCCCACACACACCCCATGGGCACAGGTAGGAGCCATGGACAGAGGCCGGGTGCCAGCGCTCGGGTCCTATGGGAGGAACAGGCTGGATCCTCGTGCTCCAGCACTGCCTGCACTGGGGCTGGCGGTGCCGGACTTTGCCCACGGGGAGGGAGTGGGTCCGTAGGGGCAGACGTTCCCCGTTGGCAGCGGGTGAGCTCCGTTGTGGCTCCACCCCGCAGCCAACCTGCGCTGGTGCTTCCCCCATGGCCCGTGCCCCGGTGGGGCAGAGCACGGGGCCGCAGGCCCTGGCACAGCCCCGTGGGCCGGTTCCCGGTGCCCATCCCGCCGTGCGAGCCGCGGCAGGCACGTTCCTGCTGCTCTATGCCGGGAGCCCCGGGAACGCGGCGCCGTCGGCTCCCCTTGGCACACGAGGCTCCCCATTGTTGAGCATTGGGGCCCACTGTGGTGCCCGGGGCTGCCGACGCCTGTCCGGGCGGGCAGCGGGGGCCTCCAGGCAGAAGGAATCGGCAGTGACATTCCCGTAGCCTGGAGACCGCCGTCCCTTTCAGCGGGCAGCCCATTTGAATAAGAATCACCGTGCGCACGGGGAAGGGGGGCCCGCCGGCCGCGCCATCCCATCCCATCCCATCACCGCCGCTGCTGGTCCCTGCCCGCCCAGCCCTTGCCCCTGGCCTTGGCCTCGCCGGACGCCGCAGGACAGCAGGTACCGGGTGATGGGGCTCAGGGACCCCCGCAGCACCGCACCAAGAGCCCCAGCCCCGCGCTGGCTCCCGCACGGGGACAGGAACGCTGCGTTTGGGCAGCCAGGCTTTGATCCAGCGGGTGGGAGCGGGCGGCACCGCCGAGGAGGGAGCACAAAAGGCAGCTCCAGCCTAAAGGCAATAGCGGGAGCCTGGCCAGCGGCGGGGATGCTGCTGCCCGGATGGCTCCGGTGCTCTTGGCGCCCATCCCAGGCTGGCCCTGGGGACCCCCCAGGGATACCAATGACACTGGGAGGAGGGATGGATGGGGCAAGGCACAGCCCTTGTGGGGTCTGGGGGTGCAGGAATGGCCGTGTGCTGGGGTCTGTGTGAGGGATGGGGCACGGCCATGGGGGGGATAACACCACACTACACTGGGGGAGTTGGGAACCCAACTTTCCCACCTGATCCCACTTCCCAGTGCTGTCCCTGGTGCATCTCCGTGCTGGAGCTGGGAGAAGCCAGGCAGCAGTTGCCGTACCCTGTACCCCACCATAGTGTCTCTGTGTTCCCCCCAGGCAGAGCCCATGGACCTCTTGGCACTCATTCTCCTCCTGGGTAAGCACCAAGCATGGCCGAGCATCCCATGTACCCCGGTGTGGTGGTGCAGGGACCCCAGCCCGGGCAGTGGAGTCAGTGGCAACGCTCCCTGGCCCTGGAGGCCACAAATCCCATTGGGAATCTGAGCCCTGGTGGGATTAGCGAGCGCCTGACCCGGCTGCCGACTGCCCCCGGCACCGCGCGGCATCCCCTGGTCACGAGGCCCCGGCGCTGCTGCCAGCACCTTTCCGGATCACGGAGCTTTGTGCTGCATCAGGGGGTTGGGATGCGGGGCCGGGCCTGCATGGGGCAGCCTGGGGTGGGAGGGTGCTGGGTAGCATCAGGGTGCACAGACAGGAGGTACCCCAAGGCCTTGTGCTCTCTGCAGCGGGGGTAGCACCGGCGTGGGGACAGCAGGAGCCTGACCCCAGCTACGGATGTGCCCGCGGGAGCTGCTACCCGGCCACCGGGAACCTGCTGGTGGGAAGAGCCCCTCTCCTGAGCGCCACCTCCACGTGTGGGATGCAGGGCCCGCAGGAGTACTGCATCGTCAGCCACCTCCAGGTGAGGCCCTGCATGGCTCCAGCGTGGCTTTGGCGCAGCCGGGGCCCCTGAACCCATCCAACTGTGCTGCTCCTGGTGCAGGACTCGGAGAAGTGCTTCACCTGCGACTCGCGGGACCCATCCCTGCCCCAGAGCCACCGCATCGAGAACGTCATCTTCCTGAGCGGCCCCAGCGCCGGGCGCACGTGGTGGCAGTCCGAGAACGGTGAGTCCGCGGCGGCAGCGGCCTCAGGGCTGCGGCTCTGTGCTGTGCCAAGGGGCTGCATGGCCACGGGACCCTCGGCCATTCACCTCTGGGGCATCCCCAGGCGTGGAGCACGTCAGCATCCAGCTGGACCTGGAGGCTGAGTTCCACTTCACACACCTCATCATGAAGTTTAAGGTGGGTATCAGTACCTTCTGATGGGATGGGATGGGATGGGATGGGATGGGATGGGATGGGATGGGATGGGATGGGATGGACCCAGGTCCATGTTGTGTACCCCGCAGACGTTCCGGCCCGCGGCCATGCTGGTGGAGCGCTCGGCCGACTTCGGGCGCAGCTGGAAGGTCTATCGATACTTTGCCTACAACTGCTCCAAGCTCTTCCCCGGCATTCCTGATCAGCCCTCGGGGCTGGTGGATGAGGTGCTGTGTGACCAGCGCTACTCCGAGATTGAGCCCTCCAGCCATGGGGAGGTGTGTGGGTACAGAGGGGATCTATGGGGTGCTGGGTGTCTATGGGGTCTGGGATCACCTCTCCCCTTCCTCCTCCCAGGTCATCTTCAAGGTGCTGGACCCCTCCATCCCAGTGGCGGATCCCTACAGCCCGGACATCCAGGGTGCGTGTCCGGGGGGTGCCAGTGTAGGTGGGTGCCAGGGTGGGTGCTGATGGTGCCACCAATCCCCCCCCCAGACCTGCTGCGCGTCACCAACCTGCGCATGAACCTCACCAAGCTGCACACGCTGGGGGACAACCTGCTGGACACGCGGCGCGAGGTGCTGCACAAGTACTACTATGCTGTGGACGAGCTGGTGCTGCGCGGGAGCTGCTTCTGCCATGGGCACGCTGCCCAATGCGCGCCGGCACCCGGTGCCCCAGCGGCTACAGCACCCGGCATGGTGAGGCGCACACAGCACCGGTGCGGTGCCCCGTGGGGTGCAGTGGCCATGCTGAGGGGGGTGCTCGCCCCAACAGGTCCATGGGCGCTGCGTCTGCGAGCACCACACACAAGGACTGAACTGTGAGCGCTGTGAGGACTTCTACCATGACCTGCCCTGGCGCCCGGCCGAGGGCTCCAGCACCAACGCCTGCCGCAGTGAGTGACACACATGGGTGCGATGCGGTGCCCATGAGCTTGGGGTCCCATGGGCTGGGTTGGGGCAATGGGGGTCCTGCATGATGTGTGTGGAGGGTTCAGCATCCTGGGGGCCATGGCTCGGGGCTGGGAGTTGAGGGTCCCCCGTGTGATGCTTTGTAGTTGGGGTTCGGGTGTTTTGGGTGCATCCTATCGGATGCGGTGCTGGAGGTTCTGCAGGCCATGGTTTGAGGGGCTGGGATGAGGAGCTGCATCCCCATGGTTGGGGTTTGGTACCACCTGCCGTGCATGGTACCATCCCTCAGGATGTGACTGCAACGAGCACTCGCGGCGCTGCCACTTTGACATGGCCGTCTTCCTGGCCACCGGCAACACCAGCGGGGCCGTGTGTGACGGCTGCCAGCACAACACCATGGGCCGCCGCTGCCACCTCTGCAAGCCCTTCTACTACCGGCACCCGCGCTCCGACATCCGCGCCCCCACTGCCTGTGCCCGTGAGTGCCATGGGCCAACAGAGCCACAGCTCCCAGTGCCATCAGCACTGGTCCCGCACCTCCCCATGGGCTCTTTCCTTCCCGGCAGCCTGTGACTGTGACCCGGCGGGCTCGCTGGATGGAGGGGCCTGTGACGGGCACACAGACGTGGCGCTGGGCATGATCGCGGGGCAGTGCCGCTGCAAGGAGAACGTGGCCGGTCCCCGCTGCGACCGCTGCCGGCACGGCGCCTATGGGCTCAGCCATGGAGACCCCCAGGGATGCCAGCGTGAGCGGGGACACGGATGGGCAGGGGAGGATGAGGGGTGGAGGATGTGGGATGGAGCGATGACTGAGGGATGGGGATGGAGGGATGGAGATAGAGGGTTGTGGAGTGGAGGGATGTGGGATGCAGGGATATGGGAGGGAGGGCTGTTGAAGGAGGGATGATGGAAGGTTGTAGGTTGATGGATGTGGGATGGAGAGATGGGGATGAAAGGATGATGGAGGGTTGGTGATGGAGAGATGAAGATGGAGAAGTACAGATAGAGGGATATGGAATGGAGGGATGTGGAACAGAAGGATGGTGGTGGAGGGATGTGGGAAGAAGGGATGGAAATTGAGGAACGTGGAATGGAGAGATGGGGATGAAGGAACTGGGATAG